>NC_134728.1:30271764-30896117 GCF_049634645.1 Pelodiscus sinensis | reverse complement strand
TGTTTGGCCGTGTGTGTTTTTGTGCTTCCTTAGTACATTATGCCAGCTCTGTGCATGTAGCTAGCCCAATAGACTTCAAGACAGCCCCCAAACACCACAGACTCAGAGAAGATATGAAGGCACCCGAGTCTGGTTTATTGTTGAAGTACATTAATAATCACCAGTGGCCAGATAGCCTCTGAGCCCCTGTACATTTGTACTCGTGACAATAGACTCGGCTCAGTCAATAGCACCCTAGGCCAGGCAAAGAGTTAAAGTGAGGTACTCCAGCATTTCCAGACAGATATAAACAATGCATATCTTCTTATGCATTAATGACACATTCGGTACCTCCCCTCGTACCTTCCTCCAAAACATTCCTATTCACCACTCACTGTTTTGCTTTCAAACTATTGTTTGAAACCTGTTTAAAATTGTTTTATTATGTACTAAGTTGGGGTGCCCTTGCGCTGTTCTGGTGGAATGTATTTACATATTTCATGTGCTTTTAGCAGTGCGAGTGCCAAGAGACACTGAATGGCAGGCAAACATCTGCTTTTGACACAGCCTGTCTATTACTCAGAGTATAACTCCTGCTTACTTTGGTTCAGGCAACAACCCATGCTTCAGGCTCACTCTTTCCCCTACATTTCCCCACTTTTTGTCTTTTTCTGGGGAGGATGTTTACCCATCATCCCGGAAAAGCATAATGCATAGACTAAAGGTGACCCAGTGAGCTAAACATTATTATGTGACCATTGCCATCCACACATTCATGCCCCCTCTGTCCTTTTGTCTGCACATTCCCTCGTACAACTGATAGTTAGCTAAATAAATAAATAAATAAATAAAATCTGTGTTAAGTCCCTTATGGTGGGCCTCGGAATGTCAGGCCAGGGACTTTGGCTAAGGAATGTAGTTTTATGATTGAAGCTTAGAGCACTCCCAGATAAGAAATATACACAGGCAGTCCCCGTGTTACATGGATCCGACTTACATCGGATCCCTACTTACAAACGGGGTGAGGCAACCCTGCACTAGCTGCTTCCCTCCAGCAGACCAGGGAGACGCGGAGCGGCTTTTCTCAGCAGACACCTCAGCTTGAGAATAAAGGACTGAGGGAAGTGAGGTGTGGGAGAATAAAACTGAGCTCTGGAGAAATGTTTGGCTAGAGTTTCCCCTACAATATGTACCAGTTCCGACTTACATACAAATTCAACTTAAGAACAAACCTACAGTCCCTATCTTGTACGTAACCCGGGGACTGCCTGTATATGGATAATGTGGATATGATATCTATCTATCTGTCTGTAGTGTATGTGGATATATAGGTATGTGTACCTACAACAATATGGTGAAGTAGCCTGCCCCTTTTAAATTTTAGTTCCATAGATACGGACACACTTTTATTGGGGCTGCCACAATTACCATTATTGGTGACTGGCTGAGTGTTTTGCTATAAAGGAGTCCCACAAGACTATGTGTATGAGACGTAAAACAGAAATTTGGAATAGTGACTAAAGATGTTAAGGACTAGTAGACTATTCGATAAGCAAATATTGATTCCCCCCGTTTCCTTGTTGCCTCTATCAGAGAGAGGCAGCAAAGGGGTGGAGGGAGAAGAGGGGGTACTTCAAAGCAGCAGTGCTGCACAGCTGATCCCCGGCTCACTGGTTTATAGGCTGCAGCCTTAAACGGCTTAAATTAGTTAACAGAACAAACATATTTGTTTGTTTTACATTTTTTTGGTTTTAGTAACCCAAAATGTAATACACAGATTCATTTAGTTTGGTTGCCATGCGATGGGACCTAATTTTTTTACAACACAAGCTATAACTTTGCAATGTTGAATAGATATTAATTTTTACTTGAAATATATCACTAATATTTTATACTAAATATTTAACTGCTAAAATAGATGCTTACAATTTTCTGTGAGAAGGTGTATTACTTTCCCATTCTGAGCACTCTATTTTAGCAAGAGAGCTAGTAACATTTTAAACATGTTTTTTAGAGTTCGTAGAATCATAGAACCACAGGGCTGGAAGAGACCTTAGAAGGCCATCAGGTCCAGCCCCCTTCCCAAGGCAGGACCAATCCCAACTAAATCAACCCGGCCAGGGCTTTGTCAAGCCGAGACTTAAACACCTCTAGGGATGGAGACTCCACTACTTCCCTAGGTAATCCCATTCCAGTGCTTTACCACCCTCCTAGTGAAATAGTTTTTCCTAATATCCAACCTGAACCTCTCCCACCGCAACTTAAGACAATTTGCTTGAGATGCCAGTTTTACTTTTGTTAATTGTTTATAAGCACAAATATTAGCAAACAAAATTTGTCTTTAACAGAACTTAAAAGAGAATAAAAAATAAACCAGAATGGATTTTAAAATACAAGAAATAAAGCCAACATAAAATTTAAATGAAAGCTGATGAAAATACTTTGAGAGTACTACAGTTTTCTGACACTTGGATAAAATGAAGATTATAAATAATTGAGATATATGCATTAAGTAACATCCACGTGCATAGTGCTACGTAAAATAAGACAGATCATTAACCCATTCCATGATGGGCTTATAATTTAATTCAGGGATAATACAGCCAGGGATAACTATGAACAAAATGAAAGAAAATATGCAGGATTCCAGGTATAAATCAGTGTGGCTGCACTGATATCAACAATTACATAAATTTAAACCAGGTGAGGCTACAGTAACCCCTGTATCCACTGTGGACAATAATATGATCTGGAAATACATTCAAATTATATATCTATATCACTAATTTGTTGGGCCTTTACGTGAGTTATTAGAAAGTAGGCTTTTAGGTTTTTATTAGGTTAACGTATTAAGAATGGAAGGGAATTATTTGACAAGATTGTAAGACTGGAGGTTAGTGTTAAGACTACTTAAGAATGTGAAAGAGGAAGGAAGAGAGACAACAGTGTGTGGAATCACAGAGCTATTCCAAATAAAAGGGGATCTGGTATCAGAAAGGACACAGAATCGCCTGAGAGTGTTCAAGATGAGAGAAGTTACAAGGACAACAGACCTGTGAAGAAGAGCATGAACAATTTGAGTCTGGCACACAAGGAAATCAGATGCAAAGTACAAAGACTGACGGGATGAGAGACAGACTGGCACAATAGGCATGGAACAGCCTATTGGCTAGACTCGAGATGTACGATATGAAAGCCTGGGAAGCCAGAGTGGATGGTACTGTAGGCAATGAAACAGATTACTATAGAATGGACGAAAGTTTTAGCAGTAGGGATGGAGTTAAATAGATTTTTTTTTGCGGGGGGGGGGGGGGGGAGACACAGCAGGATTTCGCAATAGCTTGAATGTTGAGATATGATGAACTGTAAGCTACCATTCAAGGAAATGCTGAAGGAATGTTCAGAGAAAATCTAGCACAGAACTACCAATGCCTGAAGAGTGGCAAAAGTGTGGAAGGAGGCTGCTGAAGGCAAACAGGTAGAAGATGACAAGAATAGACACTAGGCCTTTGACATCTGCCCAAAAGCAGGTCCTTAGTAACCCTAGTTAAAGGTAATCTCTTGAGTGATGCCCTAGAGGCAGAGGATCAAGAAGCAGAGGACCAAGATGAGAGTTAAAGAGAAGAAAACTGAGGCAGCATGAGTAGACAAAAGAGAAGGAAGAAGGCAGGTGATGTCAAAGGACATCTGAAGTTTAAAAAGGGAACATTTTAACATCTTGAAGGCACAGAGAAAACAATCAAATGTAAGGAAGTGGGGAGGACAGAGAGCAGGTCAAAGGGATACATCAACAGTTTAGAAGGGAACAGTGGCTAAGACAAGTTATGGACTTATTCAATGGATGGGTTTTTTTTAAGTACTTTAGGTAACAGTCTAATATAAGTTCTAGCAGTCTTATAAAGTTTTATTTGTAATGACACAGATCTGTTTTTCTTACCTCCTAAGCCAGGATGTAAACCTTGTGGACCTTGGTTTTGCTGTTGCATCACCATGAAGTTGGGGGGAACATTTCCCTGTTGCACCATAGGATTACGACCAGGAGAACTGACAGGCTGTGGAAATCCCTGGGGAAGTGTGTTATTCTGAGGAGCCCTTGGTCCCATCTGCTGCTGTGTTTGGTTAACTGTTGGAGAAGATGCAGGAGATCCCTGCTGGAAGGAAGAGGGAGAAGAAGCAGGAGATTTGCTGGTCAAGTGGGGTTGCTGTAGTGGTGTAGGAACCCGGGAGGGCCCTCCCTGAAGATTCTTCATCTGAGGAGCAGTAAATTGTCCAGGATTGTTCATTTGAGAAAAGTTTGGGTGAGCCTGAGAGGCTTGCTGGCTTCCAAAAGGGTATGGAGGTGGAGGGTGAGAGGGAGTCTGGACTGTTGCTAAAGATGGCCTTGCTTGGAGTTGTTGCTGCATTTGTCCAGGCAATGGGGCCTTTTTCCATCCCTGATTTACTGTCAAGGTACTGCCCATTGTTCCTTGGCTTGGAGGAGGCTGAAGTGCTCCTGAAGGCAGCTGGTTCCAACCAGGAGGAACTGGGACCTGAGCTGGTGTGGTAAATGAAGGTCGAATGCCTTGTTGTGGCTGCTGATGTTGTTGGGGGGGACGTGGCTGCAGCTGTGGTTGTTGCTGCAGTTGTTGAAAGTTAGCGGGGTTCATTTGTCTGTTTACAGCAACTGACTGCATTGAATGGATCTGAGGCGCTAACGAGCCAGATGGATGATTTTGCTGCTGGATAGTTAGTCCAGACAAGAGTGGATCCATTGAATCTATTAAAATAGTAAACAAATGTGACAATAAATAATGTACTGTAACCAAAGATAGAAAACAAGAAAGATAAGTTACTTGCTTGCATTTGCTTTCTTCTCTGAACTTGCGGTCCAACAAAAATTCACATTCCAATTTGCCAATGTAAACAACAGATGGTACGCTAACAAAGCCAGAATTTCTGGCAACCTTGAAAATCTAAGTCTTAAGTATTGTGAAAGGTATAAATCTAGTATTATAGCCTCCAAGAACCTGTTCCTATAGACAAACATTTAGCAGGAGAAAAAAAAACTTCCCAACGGTGAAGGGAAGGTGAAATAATAAGAAATTATGAAGATGCCTTATTACACTAATTTCCAGAGAAGTAGTTAACATTTTCTGTAAAGAAAAAATGATGCTTTGCTTTTGTATTACACCTTACATCAAATGGATTTTAGAAGCACTTTACAAAACTGAGCAAGAGTAATCACTAATTTTCAAAGCAGCAAGTCACTTAACATGCTTAACTGAGGCACAGAGAGGTTAAGGAGTGGGTATAAGGCTAATCATGTGGTCGATACTTACAGCACACAAAAACTATATTATTTTCTGACCCCAAGAGGTGATCCCTCCAAACACAGAGGAGGAATAGTGTAGGAAAGCTTTCCTTTCCAAACTAAAAGTATTTTAACTGTACTACAGTAAGAAATAATTCTGAAAATGGTCATCAACATGTGGGTTACTGAAGGTGTTTCTAATGTTTATAACCTGCTAGAAGAAATCTTTGCAAGAAATGACAAGAGATCCACTAAAAGTAGCCAGAATTTCTGGCAGTCTTAAGAATCTAAGCCATAAGGTAGCGAAGAAATACTAAAAGGAGGCATATGTTAGAAAAATAGGAGTCAGCCCTGAACCAAATTTTAGTGATATCCCTCAGAATGTACCCATGTGTCTGAATGCTCAAAGAAAAAATTCAGATGTACTTTGCCGCAAAAAAAGTCAATAGCAATAGTTGTATAATGTGTTGTAGTAATCTTTTATTCCACTAACTTGGCTGTTAAGAGAGACAAGCTTTTGAGCTCACAGACAGCTGAAGAAGAGCTTTGCAAGCTGTGTAACCTTGAAAGTTTGTCTCACACACCAGAAGAAGCTGGTCCGATAAAAGATATTACCTCACCAACCTTGTCTCTCTAATAGCAATAGTGACAGATAAATGCTATGTTCCTTTTTACCTGACTGTGAAGCAGGTCGTGGTGTCCTGGGTTGCAGTTCTGCATTAGCTCCACTTGCCATCATAGAAGAGGAAACATTTCCACTCTGGGACATCATAACAGTAGCTGGATTGTTCATTCTTATGAGCCCTAGAAAATTAAAAATGTGTTAGATCTTAGATGCAGTGGGTCACATAACTGTAACTATAATGGATTCAAAATAAAATGTTATTCTGGATTCAAAATAAAGTTAGAATAGCATTACTAATTTTTAATTGAATAAAATATTTCTTTAAAAGGTAAAGAATTCTCCTCCCCCACCCCACCTCTCCAAAAAAAGACAAATTGGACTTAAGGAAACTCCCACTCATTTTCCTCAGTCTCTCAGTCTGAAGGTTTGCAAAGTAAGAAAATTCTCATTAGAAATAAAAGGAGATATTTATATGAAAACTGTTTTGGGATTTCTGAATCTACTACTTGAATCTACTACTGTTGGCATCTAGCATGTGAAAAAGCGATATCTGATGCCATGGCAAGAAACTGAACAAAATGCTTAGCTATCAGAGTGAGGGTGTGTTTAGACAACAGGATTTTTCAGAAAAAAAAGCCTTTTTTCGAAAAACTTCACCTGCATCTATATTGCTGCTGCGTTCTTTCGAAAGTAAATGGAAAGAAGGCGGCAGTTTTTTTGACTGTGGAAAACCTCGTTTTACGAGGAATAAAGCCATTTTCAAAAGTGCTCTTTCGAAAAAAGACGCTATGTAATTCAAACTGTGCTTCTTGGAAAGAGAGCATCCAGACTGCCTGGGTGCTCTGTTTCGAAAAAGCAGCTTGCTTTTCCAAAATTACTGGTTGTAGTCTAGATGCTCTTTTTCGAAAGAGGCTTGTAGTCTAGACTTACACTGAGGCGCATGATACAGAAATAGATTAGACAAATTAATATTTCTCTAGGATGGAAACCTAACTGGCATAAATTTGATTAATTTCCAAAGTACTTTATGACTGTTAAGTAAATATTTTACTAGGATGGAAATTTAGTCTTACAGGCAACTACCATATTGACATTGAGTTGCTTATCACTTTTTCTAGCAAGATGGTCACCTGTAGTGTATTTAGAAATACCAAAAGATAATTCAAACACGTGTTTTCATATGTATATATCTGTAAATAAAACAAAACATCTACAATATAAATAAAACATTTGAGTTTAACTTCTTGCTTTGGCACTGAATCAGTAGGAAAAAAAATCAGTGCCATCCTAAATCTTAAAGAGACTGAACTATTAACCAGCAAATACATACATTTCTCCTTTTATTTCTGGTAAGAGGCATTTCATACCCTGAAAACATCAGATTCTAGGGTAAAAAGGCAAAAAGGCAGCTATATCCTAAATGTATTCATTATTTTATCTCTTAAAAGAAAAAATTAAAAATTTTACTTCAATTAAAATTAACTCAAAAGATATCAAAAAAATTGCGCAGCTGATTTTTCAGTAATAGTCAGCCAAGTAATCAGGCAGAATGCACTTTACACATTCAAAAAGCTGTATGTGCACCTTGCAAAATATTCATACTTATTTTCTTTATGTACAGATAAGAGGTAAAAGAGGTAAAGTGACTTACTCAAAGCCACGCTGCAAATCAGTGGCAGAATCAGGATTAGAACTCGGATTATAAATTCTAACCTCATTCCTCCAAACTATCTAGATTCCTCACTGACAGAAATAATATTTTTAAATCAGAAGATGTTAATTTACAGTGATTTCTTTCCTGAAGTCTTCTAGCTTATTCAACCTCTCTGCAGCATGGAACTATACAGTAATGGGAATGGTAGGTAGAGTCTTCATTTTTTTACCTACATAAGAAAAGGGGCCACAAGCACCATTGGCAGGCTCGCTATCCTCCAAAAAAACAAAAAAGGTCACAAGGTTCAAGGAAAAAAAGGAGATGGAGAATCGGTGACTTCATGAGCCTGTGGCAATTGTGCTCTAGTTACAATAATGTACCTTAGATGTTTTTTCCTCTGCTAAACAGAAGGTTTTAAAAACACACCACTTACTGGGTACGTATTCTGAATCCCACACATACAAATTTAGCTCCTAATCCCATAAAGCTTTAACCACATGCATAACTTTACACAAATGTAGTTCCATTGACTTGAACAGGACTACCTTCTTGTAAGAAATTGCACATATACTCAAAGGCTGTAGAAAAGCATTAAGGAGACCGAGAGAAAAGGACCTTATCAAGAGATATTTTATGGAAAAACTTCATGATTTCATTTAGATTCCTTAGACATTTTTTTTTAAATCTCAGGGTAATTAGGCACCTAAATACCTACCTTTCAACAGGAAGTATATGGAGACCTAGGAAATGTATCCCTCTGATTTTCATAGAAGAAGTAATACACATTTTATTTTACATTTTTGTTAGTGATTTAACTACTATAAAACAAACCTAACCCAATGTACTTTAAAATGTCAATGAAAGCTCCCCTTTTGTTAAAATTTTTTAAAAGTTATACTAAAACTTATTTTGTTTTTAAATTATTTACTTGATAATTAAATGCAGCCATTAGAATACTTAACACAAAGAAATTCTTTAACTTATTCAATGGTCGGACTTCTGGAATTTATTAATTATAATGGCATGCTAGGGTAATGGATGGCATATATGCAGTTTTGTTTAAGCATGCGACTTGGATGAGCAACAGATCTCCATTAGTCTATTCAATTCAATTGTTAACGTATAGGAAAACAACCACACTGAAGTAGCAATAGAATTGGGTGAATAATCCAACATGTAGTGTTAGAATTTGTGCTAAGTTTAAATTGAATTCACTTTTCTATGCTTACACATCTTTCGTGTTCACTATCTGGACAATCACCTGAAATTTACTAGCATGGATGCTTATGAGAAGTAATAACATACAATAGTAAAGTGGATTAACTGATAAGCAAAAGCTTATCAGTTAATGCTATAGACTACATGCATTCTCCCCTCCCGCATCCCACCCCCCCAGTACCTTTTTTAGTAGGCTGTCCAGCACCCTGGCTCAGTCCCGGCTTGCGCCGGGTCCAGGACCAACTCCCACTGCGGCTCTGCATTTAAAGTGTAATAGCAGTCAGCCAACCACGCAGGCTGGCTCAGTTCTGGCTCATGCCAGGTCCAGGAGCTCAGATGCCCTACCATACCCAGGCAGGCCTGCTGACACACCATGCTGCTGCCTCTGATACAGAGGCAGCAGCACAGAATGGCAGGGAGCTGGTCCACGAGGGGAGCTGGTTTTTAAACTGGCTCCCCTCACGGACTAGCTCCCTCCTGGCACCCAGCACTGCTGCCTCTGATAGAGAGGCAGCAGCACAGGATGACAGGGGGCTCCCCAGGAGTGGGGCTGGAGCACACTGTCTGCCAATCCCACCCAAGGGGACTACAGAATAGTCGATTAACCAATAAGAATTCATGAGGTTACCCAACTATTCAATTAATCGATATTTAACATCCCTACTTCACACAGTGGATATTTTACATAGGATGGGACACTGACACAGGTGAATGCTAACAGGGAGTTTAGAGAGGGAGTTCTCCAGGTAAAGGAGAAGCAGATACAGGACTCTTGAGGGAAGTGTGTGTTGTTATTGGGGCTTTCTTACTGTGTGCTGAGCTTGTGTTTGTGAGTGAGGGTTGGTGTGTGTTCTTTTTTTGTTTTTATTTGTTTTTTCCCCTGTGTTTCTGAGTGAGGCTTCCCTCTCCCTTCCCCTTTGCCCTCCCCCTGATGGGAGTGTGTGCTGTGATTGGCTATGATGATTGGTAGGTGCTGTGATTGGCAGGTGGAAACTGTTGGCTTCTAATTAAAGTTTGAATTCTAGAAGCCTCTGCTGATTGGCTGAGCCTTGGTAGGGGGAGGGACTTTCAGGCACTCCAGGGCTTTATAAGGCAGTGGGCAAGTGACCAAGAAGCTTGGAACAGGTGAGTGCTAACGGAGTTTAAACAGGGAGTTGGGAAGGGCGTGAGGTTCTCTTGCCTTTCTTTTTAAATCCCTTCTCCAGGACAGCAGCGATAGATGGTGATAGGTCTGCTGTTGTTACCTGCACAGCGTGTGCCATGTTTGTCTTCCTCCTGGAAGAAAGAACAGATTTCATCTGCACGAAGTGCAAGCTGGTCGACATTTTGGAAGAAAAAATTAGAGGACTGGAGGCCCAAGTGTCGACCCTACGCTTGATCAAACAGGATGAAGACTTCCTCGATAGAAGGCAGCGTTTAATCCTTCAAGCACGGCAGGTGGAGGAGCCAGAGAGGGAAGTACATGCCCAGAAAGAGAACTGGCAGCATGTAACTTCCAGAAGGGGAAAAAAGCCAGCATGGGAATCCCCCAATGCTATAGAGGTAAGTAATCGCTTTCAGGCTCTCTCCATAGGCTCTGCAGTGCTGAATGCTTTGGAAGGGACCTCACAAGGAAGAAACCGGAAGGGAACACCATCTACTGGAAGGCATGGGATGCGTAGTCCTACGGATGGGGGTTCCACAGCCACCACTCTCAAAAGAAAACGATGGGTGGTAATGGTCGGGGACTCCCTCCTAAAAGGGACTGAGCCATGCCTCTGCCGTCCGGACCTGGAATCTCGAGAGGTGTGTTGCTTACCGGGAGCTCGCATTCAGGATGTGACTGAGAGGCTTACCAAACTGATCAAACCTTTGGATCGCTACCCCTTCCTGCTTCTCCACGTGGGAACTAACAATACGGCCAAGAATGACCTTGAGCGGGTTACTGCAGATTATGTAGCACTGGGAAGAAGGATCCAAGAATTCGGAGCGCAAGTGGTGTTCTCGTCCATCCTCCCTGTTGAAGGGAAAGGACTGGGCAGGGATCGTTGAATTGAGGACATAAATGCGTGGTTGCGCAGGTGGTGTCGCAGAGAGGGCTTTGGTTTCTTCGACCACGGGATTCTGTTCCAGACACAAGGGTTGTTAGGAAGAGATGGGATCCACCTAACGAAGAGAGGAAGGAGCACCTTCGCGGGCAGGCTTCCAAACCTAGTGAGGAGGGCTTTAAACTAGGTTCGTCCGGGGACGGTGACCAAAACCCTGAGGGGAGTGGGAAAGTCAGATACCGGGAAGAAATGCAGAGAGGAACGAGCAAGAAAGGAGGACCCCTGTTTCGAATGGAGAAGATAGAGCGATTAACTGGTTACTTGAGGTGTTTGTACACTAATGCAAGAAGCCTAGGCAACTAACAGGAAGAACTGGAGGCCCTGGCCCAGTCCAAGAAATATGATTTAATTGGGATAACAGAGACTTGGTGGGATGACTCACATGATTGGAGCTCAGTCATGGAAGGGTATAGATTGTTTAGGAAGAACAGGCAGGGGAGAAAAGGAGGAGGAGTTGCACTATATGTAAGAGAGCACTATGATTGCTCTGAACTCCAGTATAAAGAGGGAGAAAAACCTGTTGAGAGTTTAAAGGTTAAGGGTTAAGTTTAAAGGAGCAAACAACAGCAGTGATGTGGTGGTTGGTGTCTGCTACAGGCCACAATCAGGTAGATGAGGCTTTCTTCAGACAACTGAGTGAAGCTTCCACATCGCGGGCCCTGGTTCTCGTGGGGAACTTTAATCACCCTGACATCTGTTGGGAAACCAATACGGCAGTACACAGGCAATCCAGGAAGTTTTTGGAGAATGTTGGGGATAACTTCTTGACAAGTGTTGAAGGATCTGACAAGGGTCCGTGTGCAGCTTCACCTTCTGCTCACAAACAGGGAGGAACTAATAGGGGAAGTGGAGGTGGGTGACAACCTGGGAAGCAGTGATCATGAGATGGTAGATTTCAGAATCCTGACTAAAGGAAGAAAAGACAGTAGTAAAATACACACCTTGGACTTCAAAAAAGCAAATTTTGACTCCCTCAGAGACCTGATGGGAAGAATCCCCTGGGACGCTAACATGAAGGGGAAAGGAATCCAGGACAGCTGGCAGTATTTTAAAGAAGCCTTATTGAAGGCATAGAAAGAAACCATCCCGACACGTAGCAAGAGAGGCAAACATGGTAGGAGACCGGATTGGCTTACAGGGAAAATCCTTGGTGAACTTAAGCACAAAAAGGAAGCTTACAAAAAGTGGAAACTTGGACAAATGACCAGGGAGGGGTTTAAATGTATAGCTCGAAAATGCCAGGGGGTTATCAGGAAGGCAAAAGCACAAATGGAATTGCGATGGCTAAGGATGTGAAGGATAACAAAAAGGTTTCTACAGGCATGTTAATGAGAAGAAGGTGATCAGAGAGGGTGTGCGGCCCCTACTGGATGAAGGAGGTAACCTAGTGACAGATGATGTGGGGAAAGCTGACGTACTCAATGCTTTCTTTGCCTCTGTATTCACGGAAAAGGTCAGCTCCTGGACTTCTGCGCTAAGTGACACAAGATGGGATGAAGATGGACAGCCCTTTGTGGGTAAACAACAGGTTAGGAACCATTTAGAAAAGCTAAACGTACACAAATCCATGGGTCCAGACTTAATGCATCCGAGGATACTGAGGGAATTGGCAAATGTCATTGAGGAGCCTTTGGCTATTATCTTTGAAAAGTCGTGGAGATCGGGAGAAATCCCGGATGATTGGAAAAAGGCAAATGTAGTGCCCATCTTCAAAAAAGGGAAGAAGGACGATCCAGGGAACTATAGGCCGGTCAGTCTTACCTCGGTTCCTGGAAAAATCATGGAAGGGATCCTTAAGGAATCCATTTTGAGGCACTTGGAAGAGAGGAAAGTGATTAGGAATAGTCAGCATGGCTTCACAAAGGGCAAGTCGTGTCTGACCAATCTGATTAGCTTCTATAATGAGGTAATTGGCTCTGTGGACATGGGAAAGTCAGTGGATGTGATATACCTTGACTTTGATACGGTCTCCCACAATATTCTTGCCAGCAAGTTAAGGGAATGTGGATTGGATAAATGGACGGTAAGATGGATAGGAAGATGGCTAGAAGGCCGGGCCCAGCGGGTAGCGATCAACAGCTCGATGTCCGGATGGCGGTCGGTTTCTAGAGGAGTGCCCCAAGGTTCGGTTCTAGGACCGGTTTTGTTCAATATCTTTATTAATGACCCGGATGAGGGGATGGAGTGCTTCCTCAGCAAGTTTGCGGATGACACTAAGCTAGGGGGAGAGGTAGATATGCTTGAGGGCAGAGATAGGGTCCAGAGTGACTTAGACAAATTGGAGGATTGAGCCACAAGAAATCTGATGAGGTTCAACAAGGACAAGTGCAGAGTCCTGTACTTGGGACAGAAGAATCCCAAGCATAGTTACAAGCTGGGGACAAACCAGTTAAGTAGTAGTTCTGCAGAAAAGGACCTGGGGGTTACAGTGGATGAGAAGCTGGATATGAGTTAACAGTGTGCCTTTGTAGCCAAGAAGGCTAATGGCATATTAGGTTGCATTAAGAGGAGCATTGCCAGTAGATCCAGAGATGACATTATTCCCCTTTATTCGGCTTTGGTGAGGCCACATCTGGAGTATTGTGTCCAGTTCTGGGCCCCCCAATAAAAAAAACATGAGGACACATTGAAGAGGGTCCAGTGGAAGGCAACCAAAATGATTAGGGGGCTGGAGCATATGACTTATGAGGAGATGCTGAAGGAGTTGGGTCTCTTTAGTCTGCAGAAGCGAAGAGTGAGGGGGGATTTGATAGCAGCCTTCAACTTTCTGAAGGGCGGTTCCATAGAAGCTGGAGAGAGGCTGTTCTCAGTAGTGACAGATGGCAGAACAAGGAACAATGGTCTCAGGTTGTGGTGGGAGAGGTCCAGGTTGGATATTAGGAAAAACTATTTCACTAGGAGGGTAGTGAAGCACTGGAATGGGTTACCTAGGGAAGTAGTGGAGTCTCCATCCCTAGAGGTGTTTAAGTCTCGGCTTGACAAAGCCCTGGCTGGGTTGATTTAGTTGGGATTGGTCCTGCCTAGAGCAGGGGGCTGGACTTCATGACCTTCTGAGGTCTCTTCTAGCTCTATGGTTCTATGACACCACAGGGAAGCTGGTACAGGTTGGATCTTCCTGGCCCAGCACCCTCAGGACCTGACAGGCACTGGAAAAGGGAGTTTTCTGGATCAGAGGTGGTCAGGGCTCCCGGTCCCCCGCAAATGCCAGACTGGCTGGGCTGCCAGGTGGGTGCCACTGCCGGCCTCCACCTGACAGCTGCAGCTCACTGGTCCAGGATTCTCTGGCCTAGCAACATCAGTGGTCCAGATGACTGATGTTCCCAGACCAGAGAGTCCTGGACAAGAGAGGTTCAACCTGTATGCATTTTGGTTACTATAGTTACACTTCTGCTAGCAACTGCTACTACAATCAGTGAGTTTACATAAACTTAATAATAAATTTAATAATGTATAACACTAAATTTAACAAAATTGAACTTACCTTGGCCACCCTGCATGGGAAATCCTGTCTCCATTCGTATTGAATTGCCTGCTCCCAAGGGTCCATTAATTCTGACATCTTGACTTCTGTTTTGACCTAAAGCCAAGTTGATGGCACCTTCGCCTGGAAGTAATACACAATCTGTGACGTTCACTTATATGCATGGGGTGGGGAGGGCAAGGAAAAGAAAGGAACCAACGTACAAAGCAGCATTTACAGATGGTATCAAAATTAGTAGGCCAAATTTTCATCTACTATGTGCACTTTGGATATAGGGTGATTATCTAATACACTGTGTTCTTGCCCACTACTCAAGTATGTGATCAATATACTGAAAATTGAATTGTAGTCTTTAAGATGCGAAGAAGAGACACCCTGACACAAAGGTCTGAAGTGCTACTTGTACTGGTTTGAATCTTGCATACTATGCCCTGAGCTTATTCTTGTAGGGTCATCCAGGAGTGCAATTTTAATTATGCAAGTCACTGTGACATACCTTCAATCTGAACAGAGAGAATTCCCAAGTCACGGAGCTGCTGGTTGTTGTTCTGTGCCAGAATTCGTAGCCGCTCTGCAGCTTCACGCGGTATATTAAATGTAACACGTACACTGTTCCAGGGTTCTACCTTCTGCAATTTTAACTTGTTGGATTCTTAGTTAAAAGAAAAACGGAATGGCGTATTAGCCATTTTTCAAACAATGCAATAATGTTGCAAAACAAAGATGAAAACCAAACTACCTATTTCGCTTTCAAGATTGTCAATGGTTACTCCAATATGTGGAGATGGGGAAGATCTGACATACAAGTATGTACTCATGCTACCTACCAAACCACACACGGTCATCTTCATAAAGGACCACAAAGATGAAAACCAGTACACCACAGCCAATATAGTAACTCAGAGAGGCTATCCAAAAATTAAAACTTTATTACGTAAACTGGTTTGGCAGAGTGTAGCTATTCAAAACAAATGGGTATACAGAGGAGCTAAGTTTCAGGCAGAGGCAGCTTTTCATTCCTCTAACAGTCTTCACTATATGTGCGGTTGTGAAACTTTTATAAAAATATTTTAAGAGGCCAACTAAGTGTCCTCTGGGACTCTACTAGCCTCTAAGAATACACATCCTTAACTTCAACTATCTTGCTTAACCTCTTTTAGAGAGCCTATACAAAAAAACGTAAAACTTTACAGGCATTTTCAGAAAGCTAGTTACTTTGAATCTCTCCAGTTACTATGTCCTCACTATGTATATCTTCAAAAGTAATAGGTGGGAGCCAGAACAGATATGTAGAAAGTGAGTCATCCTGGGTACATTTAGTTAAATTATAGATTCATAGAATACTGGAATTGGAAGAGATACCAAGAGGTGATCAAGTCCAGCCCTCTGCCCTCATGACAGAACCAAGCACCATCTAGATCATCCCTGAAAGACCTCTATCTAACCTACTCTTAAATATCTCCAATGATGGAGATTCTACAGTCTGCCCAGGCAATTTATTCCAATGCTTAATCACCTAGACAGTTAGGAAATGTTGCCTAATGTCCAACCTAAACCTCCCTTGCTTCAGTTTAAGCCCATTGTTTCTTGTTCTATGGTCAAAAGTTAAAGAGAACACCATTAAACTCTATATTGAGTTTAGATTTTAATTTAATTATACCTGGTACAACTAGTAAAGCTCTCTTTTCTAGACAAACTGTAAAATGGGACTAAAACTCTTTATACAGATCTTTTCTAGATAACTAAAATTCTCTAATACCTGGAAAAAAGCCTTAGAACATATTCTAAGTAAGGCAGTTAACTATTTAACTTTTTCATTTTGGATGCTTATCTAAAGCACGCAATAAAGACTATTTTAAAACCATATAATAAATGACTGACAAAAACAGTGTAATGTCTTGATCAGTTTTCCAGACACACATAACTAGCCAGTCTCACTCTGAAATGGGGAAAAGCAGCACATTCTTTGCTAGTCTTAAGAATCACATTAAGCGGACCTCTTTGCTGGTCCTTTGAGCAGACACATTAAAGAGATGCTGCTGTAGTGAAGTTTTCAGTTATGTACACAATTTCTGGGTATCTCAGAAAAATCTCTCGAGACAGATGACACATGGACCAAATGCTATAAAATAAAATATCTATGTGACTTCTGGTTAAAAGAGTTAAAAAGTTGGCAGTGGGACATGGGAATTCAGTAAGTGGGAGGAAAAATGCTGAACTAATAATACAATCATAATGCTTTTAGGCAGCTAAAGAATTTCAGAACATGTTTTTTGCTCTCTGCTGCACAGAAAAAGGTACTGTGATTTTTTTTTTAAATAATCCCAATAATTGATTACAGTCTTAAGTAACTGAATTGAGAACGAAGTGACAAGAAAATGGATTACCCATGTGTAAAAGACTAGGTACATTCTTCAATATGATACCCAGTTTCTGTTTAAGGTCTTTGTCATCTATATTTCCTTTAAAAGCTACAAAGATGGTGGAATCTTCAGGAATACCATCCTGTTTGAGGTCATCTTCCTCCAGTCTGGAGTCAAAATCCACCTCCAAACCTTCCATAGTTGAGGAGAGCAAGGACGCATAGGTTTCTTTTAAGCTATGTAGGTCATCCAAAACCATGGCTATTTTCCAGCAACGCAAGCCAGTCAGACATTAAAAAGATGCTTTGAAGGGGAAAAAAAACCACGACAATGCATTATAAAATCCGTACAAATTAGGCATATAAATAAAAAACCATGATACATAAGTTCTGTTATTTTCTAGAGCAGGGGTCTCCAAACTGCGGCCCGCGAGGCCCTCTCATCCGGCCCGTGGAGACCGTCCCTGGGGTGCCGCCGAACGGGCCCTTCTTGCCGCGGTGGGGGGGCCCTGTCAGGGGTGTGCGGCGTGTACTCACGCCGCGCCGGGGCAGGAGAAGCGGCCGCGCGGCGGCAAACGGCGCAGGGGGCGGGGGTTAGCATGGGCGGCGTTCCCCCGCCCAGACTGACAGGGCAGCCGGCCAATCAGGGGGCAGGATGGGCGGTGGTGGTAACGCCCGCCCGGCGACGTGCGGGGGAACGTGAACCCCGGCGGGAACTTTAAAAAGGTGACCCCTGATTTAAATCGATATTAAATTCTTTCAGATCTCTCCTAAAACACCAGATCTAGTGCCTAAAATCAGCTTCTAGGTGAGGAAAAATGTTAATTTTTAATGCTTCATTTGTCCCTTGCTCCTTTTAAGTATTTTTCTCACTCTCTGGATTTCTTCTCGCTGGCCTGAAGGGTGAGTTTTCCCCAGTGCATTAATGCAGTGCCCCATAGCATGTGCCTGGCATGCTGCTAATTTGTTTTTGGAACAAGTACAGGCCAACAACTTGACGCACTTTCAGCAGTGCAAGGTCTTCATGGCTGAAGCAACAGCTGAGTTCCCCACGTCTGAAATATGTGAAGAACAATTTGAGAACAAACTTGTCCGATGATAATCTCAGGTCACTGTTGATGTTAGGGACAACAAATCTAAAGCCAGAAATGTCTGCTATTTTGGCATCCAGGAAACAATTTCACCATTCACACTAATACAGGTGTTCATGTGTAGTGTATCAATGTGTTATTAAATAATAACTGAATAAAATAATATTAAATAAATAATTAAAAACAACATCCATGTTTTGATTGTTTTTTATTTGGACCTCAAGTGTGTAGTCGGCCCCCGAACTGCTGTTTGATAGTTAATGCGGCCCTCGGGCTGAAAAGTTTGGAGACCCCTGTTCTAGAGGAACAAGGACAGGTAAGTCCTATAGTATGACATTTCCTACATGTGGTCCCAATACAGATTATTCTAAAACACAGCGGTACAATAGTAACAGTCTGTTGGTCCATAAAAGATATTACTTCAACCTCCTTGTCTCTTTAAGACAAAGAAGTGGAAAGAGAGGGAGAAGCGTTGTAGAGCTGAAACTGCTCAGAGGATTACCAATGGCCCCCCCCCCCCCCATCAGCTGGAGTTGTCATTGCTACTCCAATCTAGTGCCTCCCCCAATACCAAGACTAGCACACACATCACCTTGAGCAACAGATGGTAGGATACAAGCAGCAGCAGTAGAACAAAGGCAGCATGCTTCCAATTTTCAGCAGCCACAAACATTTAAAGCATTAAAGAAAAGACATGGACCAGGCAGGAACAGTTATGGCAGGCAGATAGAATGGTCCCTGCATTCATGTAACTTTTCTTAATTTTGTATAATTATTTATGTAGCACCAGTGGTATGCTTTATAATTTTATACTGACATTGGTCCTCAGAGACTTCTCTTACAGGTAATGCCTGTACTAAGATTTTCCTAAAGCACTACTGGGGAGGCCAGTCAGTCTGATAAAGATAACCAACAAGGATTCAAATCTAGAGGTAACCATTAAAAGAGACCGTCAAGGTTTTCTTGTCAACAGATATTTTGGGTAATTCAGGGGACCTTGGAGAAGACTAAATACAAAAATATCAATGCAACAGATGCCAAATCAGAGAAGGTAATAGAATTATTTGAAAACCTGGCAACTAAAGTCAGCAAATACAGACAGAATAAATAGGCCAAGTTTTCCACTACCACCATGGAAAGCATACAGAGGCTACCAACAAGAAAATAACCCACCAGGAGACCCAATATCAGGAGCTGTAAGACAAACAACTTGATCTCAAAAATCGAAGCCATGGTAATATCCAGACTGTTGGTCTGCCAGACAAAACTGAAGGGAGTTTGTTCACAAAATTCTTCAGTACTTGACTATCTGAAGTACCCACGTTGACCTGCAAAGGTAACCAGTTAAAAATCAATTGCATTCTCCTACCAGTACCAAAAAAGGGAGAGCACCTGGTATTATTACTTTTGCACCACTTTGCAGACAAAATGCTTGTAGTTAGCCACTGCCAGGAATTTGTAAAATTTAAAAATATCCTCTTTTCCCTTATTTTTCCTCATCTCCCGCCACCCCTTCTCTGTGCTACTGATTTGAAAACTGGACTGACCCCTTAAACTCCATTCATCTGAAGAAGTGGGTTGTGCCCACGAAAGCTCATGACACCATCTATGTTTTTTGTTAGTCTCTAAGGGGCTGCAAAACTATTAGTTGTTTAAGTTTTTCCAGTTACAGGCTAACATGGCTACCCCTCTCAAACTCTTATGAAGTAGTTCTCCAATATTTTTACATGGAGACAATAAGAAATGGCAAGGCTTTAACTAAGCCAGAGGCAAAGCTCAGGGATCTGAACAGTAGTATTCATTCCTTTACACAGGCATCACGGTTAAGGTTGCGAGTGTGTCATGGAAGCCACGGATTCCATGACTTTCCCTGACCTCTGTGACTTCTGCAGCAGCTGATGTGCCCGACCCAGGGTGTGCATGAGCAGCTCAGGTGGCCCTTGGGCCAGTAGACCCAGGGCCAATAGCAGCAGCTGCTGCTGGAGCAGTCTCAGGCCACCACATTCCCCTTTTGCCAGCAGCAGCAGGAGTTTGGATGTGAGAGGGGGAAGTGATTTGGGGCAGGCTCTGGGCAGCGCTAACCTCAGCGGGGGTTCCCTGGAAGCAGCAACATCATCTTGTGCAGCTGCTAGGCGGAGGCATAGCCAAGGCAGCTCTGCACACTGCAGCTCCCATTGGCCAGGGCCTGCAGGTGGAGGCAAAGTGAGTGCGCGGGGCAGAGGGAGTGTGCCGAGTTGCCTAGCCATGTCTCCAACTAGGAGCTGAGGGAGGGGGATGTCACCCCTTCTACGGAGGCACAGAGCCAGGAAGGGAGCCTGCCAGTCCTGCCAACCCCATCCCACACCAGAACCCACAGTGACCCCGGGCTGCCCCCCATCCCAGCACTCACGGCAACCCCCGGGCCCTCTCTCCCCAAGATTAAATCAGGGGTATATAGGAGAAGTCATGGACAGGTGAATTTTTGTTTACTACCCGTGACTGTCCATGACGTTTAATAAATATATCCACGACTAAAACAGCCTTAGGCACAGTGAGAGTCAAAGCATTCTCACCAAAGAAGTGTTCTCCTTTGGTAAGCTACTCTGATCCATGTCACAGGAGACTGGGACCATCCTTCTTTACAAACCACAATATACATATTTGGCAAAGATCTTTAGATCCCTGACAGACCTAGAACCTGTGAGATCCTCATGAGCTCAAGGGAACAGAGCAAGCTGGGGTCAGGTTGAGTTACCCAGATGGGAAACGGTGGCAGAACAGAGCAGGCTGCTGGGCCGCTTCACACAGCTTCTGTCACTGTGATGATTACAGGAGGCCCAACCCCTGCTGCCACCCTGCGCCACGCCTTCAGACTGCCCTGAGGACTATACTCAGTATAGTGGATGTTCCCATCCATAGGATGGATGGGATGAACACTGTGGGACCCCCCCAAAGAACGGCTCCCAGTGACTTCAGTTGCAGCTGAATGTGCAAGTCAGACATTCAGAAAATGAGGAATGCACATACTGTGCCCATTTGTGAAAAGTCTGGTTTAACTGACTTACCAGCATCACACAAGAACTCTGGTAGAGACAGGAACAGAATCCAGTTCTCCAAAGCAGTATTTAAATGCTGGAACCATGGGACCATGTTTTCTCTTTGTGCAGTCCCCTACTTCATTCACTACACATCTTTCAGCATCTGCAGCCAAGCCTGCCAGGGGGAGGGTGGAGAACAGGGTAGAGGGGAGGGAGAGCAACTGCTCTGGGCCTGGCAATTTAAAAGGACCACTACTGAGATAGTGATGACAGTGGCAGGAGCTCCCGCAATTTAAATCGCCCCCAGAGTTCTAGGCAGGCCAGGGCAGGTTAGTTCCCAATTCCACTCAAGTCCCTGACCTTCTGGAAGTGCAGACATATACCCCACCACCACCACCACACCCAGGGGACTGGCAATTCCGTCTGTCCCCTTGTCTGCAGCCAACCAAGCACACGGCCTAAAAATAACTTCCTCTTTCACTACACAACCTTGATTCCTCCCCAGAGCAGGCCCATCCTGTGCACTGAACGAGGCAGGGGGCCTAATGAAAATAGTATGTGATCATGTAACTGACCACTTTATCACAACCTATTCTCACAAGAGAACTGAATTAGGTCTACCATTTCTTAACTTTTGCTACCTTATTTCAGTATAGTTGTGTTTGTGTGATACGAGATGCACACATATGCAGATCTTGTTTATACTATTCTTCCTGGAAGACTCTATAAACCTGCAGTTCTCAACTCACTGCCAAATTAGCACATAACTGTGGCCTAGCTCAGTTGTGTGTTAAAGGCTTAGTACTCATGAAGCAGCAAATAAATTAAAGGCAAAACCCCAACATTCCTTCTTTGTAAGCCTCTTTCAATAGGCAACAGGAAGAGGTCTTAGGGGGTAATTACAATGATGCAGGCATGGAAGCTTTATGGCGTTTTGTCAGTGTTATACGATTTATGTAATTCATTGCAATCCCAATAGCTGTTTAAACCTGTGATTTCTCTTTCAATCTCTCCTGTTATATCTGAAGCAGAAATCTTTCACACAATGTGGGTCAAACAGACTCACAGTCTTTTTAAATTTTGGTATTATAATCTTCAGAGGACTGCTGTAGCTCCAACTGCAATCCATCATCCTGATCTTAACATGTCCAGATGTGACAAGATTTGTTAAAATTAGAAGCACAACAGACAAAACACTTCACAGGTACTAACAGAATACAGTTTGCTAAATCAGTAAGGATTGCAGGCATTGCTCACTTGACAAGGAAAGCCTTTGAGCATGCTGACTGGGCGTACTTATTTACATTTGGGCTGTGCCCTAAAGACTATATCTATACTGCACCACAGTGCACACTATGGGATGTGAGTTGCACAGGACACTAAAGGGTTGTGCACTAATGGACCTGTGTGGATACTACTCATGCAAACTAAAAAGTACCTGCTTTGCATTAATGTTTGAAAGAGAAAGAAAATGACTTTTCTACTAAGGATAAATGTGCATACGCTTACTGGACCATAGGCTACTGTCCAGAGACTAGGGCACCCACATAGGAAGTAAGAGACGCAGGGCCTACACCCCTCTCCTTCAATCACTCTTTCATTCTTTATCTACAGAGGAATATGAATGCAAGTACCCACATGAGAGACTGAGGGAGCCCCATACCAGAATCTTTCACAGTTCAGTGGCAAGAGCATTTTCCATGTTCAATTCTCTCTCCCAGTGGGGTCTCAAATATCCCAGATGGATGCTCTAGCCCCGTGGTGTCCAACAAGTTCTGAAGCAGTAGCCACTATAGCACCGGCTCCTGCCTCCCACCCCGTCTCTGTGGGAGGCAGCAAGGGGGGGTAGGCAGGTCCACAAAGCCAGCACATGCGGAGAGCTGGCTTGAAAGCCAGCTCCTTGTGTGCATCAGCTCTCGCCTGTCTCCCTCACACTCCACACTGCTGCCTCTCTATTAATACCAAGGCAGCTGGTGGTGGGGGGGAATGCTTGTGGTCAACAGGATTAACCAATAAGCCTAGACTTATCGGTGAGTCATGTAGTCATCTACACACTGACATCCCTACACCACACTTCCTCAGATGCAAAACAGAGAAGAACAGATCAAAGGAAGGGAGACAGAGATGGGAGTGTGACATCAGTGCTAATTAAATCAGAGTGGATGTGGCTCATCTTCAACAGTGATGAGAAGGTCAGAGTACCTGAAGGGGAAATTACCTATTGTAGTGCAAGAGCTACTCCGTGTGTCTATTTAAACCTGACTGGTGCCGAACTAGAGAATTTGCCAAACCACAGGAGGTCAATATTATCTAGCACAGGGCTGGGCAAAATATAGCCCAGGGGCCAGATCCATCCCACCAAGTCATTGGATCTGGCCCACGGACCACCCTGCACACAGCTGCACTGTTTAAAACGCAGTCCATGACGCTCTCTGCTCTGCGGGGTGGAGGAAGCTTTGTGATCTCCCCGCCCAGCCCAGCCAGAATCTTCTCCTGCACCCTGATCCTACACCCCCAATCTCCTGACCCAGGTCACAAACCCTCCTTTGCCCAAACTCCCTCTCGAACCTCATACCGTCTACTGCACCCCAGTGCCTTACCCCATGTGCCCTTCTGCACCCAACTTCCATCCTAGACCCTGCACCCCCTCCATAGAAAAGTGTGGCCCTTGACCATTTTCCAAAATCTTGGAGTGGCCTCCTACCAAAAATTATTGCCCAGCTCTGGGTCAGCAACATTACCAATACTTCCACTGCTTACTGGGCTCTTAGAAGACTTTTAGAGGTAAATCAGAGCTAAATAATAGCACAGAACACTGAGAGCCAGGACTAGTGGTTGTAAACAAACTCTACGGCACTGTAGGAAACTTGGCTGCACCCATGATAAGTGGACATCTGGCTAACTGAAATCATGCCAGACCACGGATGTTGCTGGGCCAGAAAGTGCCAGACTAGAAGGTTCAACCTGTAGTTT
Source organism: Pelodiscus sinensis (assembly GCF_049634645.1). Taxonomy (NCBI): domain Eukaryota; kingdom Metazoa; phylum Chordata; order Testudines; family Trionychidae; genus Pelodiscus; species Pelodiscus sinensis. The sequence goes on along the minus strand of NC_134728.1, from coordinate 30,872,340 downwards.
GCTTTGAAAGTGTTTTGCCTGAGAATTGCACCTTGAATATCAGAAACTTTGAGTCCATGGAGGTTAAAGTGCTCTCCAACTGGCTTTTCACTCCTTTGAACAACACCCTAGCCCCTAGATACCATCCTACCAATGCCACAAGAAAGATTTTGTGTTGACTCCACCTGATAGTCGCAACAACAGACGGAACTTCTACATAGAGTGCTTCCGCCAACATGCACAGGTTGGAACTGAGGTCAAGCAGCATCACTTGTCCCATAATCTCAACCATGCAGAACCCTATGCCATCCACTGCCTCAGATACAACTCTAACGTTATCATCAAAAAGGTTGAAAAGGAGGTGCTGTAATCAACACAAATAGGTCAGATTATGAATGGGAGGCTGCTAACTAACTTTCCAACACTGCATTCTCCTGGCCATTATCCTCTGATCCCACTGAGGAGTACCAAAAGAAACTACACCATCTACTCAAGAAACTACCTGAAGCAGCACAGGAACAAATTCTCAGACACACACCAAGATCTCAGTCCAGGTATATTCTATCTGCTACCCAAGATCCGTAAACCTGGAAATCCTGGACAGCACATTATCTCAGGCATTGGCACTCTAAGGGTACGTCTAGACTACCGCGTTTTGTCGACAGAAGTTTTGTCGACAGATACTGTCGACAAAGAGCGTCCAGACACATTGAGTTCTGTCGACAAAGCAAGCTGCTTTGTCGACAGAACTCCGTAATCTGGACGCAACGTTACAGGCAATAACACCTTCTGTCGACAGAGTTCTGTCGACAGAAGGTGTTATGCCTCGTAAAATGAGGTATACCAGCGTCGACAAAACTGCTGAGTTCTGTCGACGTTATGTCAACAGAACTCAGCGGTAGTGTAGACGCTGGTATAGTTTTGTCAACAAAAGTCCACTTTTGTCGACAAAACTAGGTAGTCTAGACACACCCTTACTGCAGGACGCTCGGACTATATTAACTCCCTCTTCAGGCCCTATGCTGAAGGGGATTTCCCAGCTATCTTTGAGATACCACCAACTTCCTGAAGAAACTATAATCCATTGGTGATATTCACGAAAGAACCATCCTAGCCACTATGGATGTAAAAGCTTTCTATATCAGCACTCTACACAAGGATGGACAGCATGTCATCATAAACCATATCCCCAATGAAGCCATGGCACAACTGGCTGCTGAACTTTGTGCCTTTGTTCTCACCCAACAACCATTTCAGATTTGGGGATGATTTATACCCTCAGGTCAGAGGCACTGCTATGGGTACACGCAAGGCCCCACAATACACCAACATTTTTATGGCTGACATAGAAAGTGTTCTCAGCTCCCATCCCCATATTCCCTCCCCCTCTTGTGCTACAATGACTACATAGTTATCATCTGGACCCACAGGAAGGAAGCCCTTGAAGAATTCCACTGGGATTTCAATAATTTACTCCCCACCATCAATCTCAGCCTGGGTCAGTCCACACAAGAAATCCAATTCCTGGACATTATAGTACAAATAATGGTTACAAATACCACTCTATAATGGAAACCTACTGACTACTATACTTCTTTACATGCCTCTAGCTTTCATTCAGAACACATCACACGATGCATTGTCTATTGCCAAGCCCTAATATACAACTACATCTTCTCCAATTCTTCAGACAAAGACAGAAACCTACAGGATTTCTATCAAGCATTCTTAAAACTACAATGCCCACCCAGAGAAGTGAAGAAACAGACTGATAAAGGCAGGTGAATACCCAGAAGTCACCTACTACAGGAAAGACCAAACAAAGAAAGCAACAGAAGACCACTAGCCATTACCTGTCGCCCCCAGCTAAAACTCCTCTAACTCATCATCAAGGATCTACAGCCTCTCATAGATGACAATCCCTCGCTCTTATAGATCTTGGGAAGCAGACCAGTCCTGAAGTACTGACAACCCCCCAACCCGAGACAAATACTCACCACCAACTTCACACCCCACAACAGAAACACTAATCCAGGAACCTACCCCTGCAACAAACCCCATTGCCAAGTCTGTCCTCACCTCTACTCTAGTGATACTATCATAGGACCTAATCACATCAGCCATTCTGTCATAGGCTCATTCATGTGCACATCTACTAATGTAACATATGACATCATGTGCCAACAATGCCCCTCTGCGATGTACATAGGACAAACTGGACTGTCTCTATGCAAAAGAATAAATGAACACAAATCAGACATTAAGAATGGCAACATACAAAAGCCAGTGGTGGAGCACTTTAACCTACCAGGGCGCACAGTTTCTGACTTGCAAGTTGCATTTTCAGGTTAAAAAAAAAAAAAAATCAAAACCAGACTGTATCGAGAAACTGCTGAGCTGAAATTCATATGCAAACCTGAGATCCTGATAAAAGGTTTAAACATAAACATGGAGTGCGTCTCACATTACAATAGGTAATTTCCTCTTTAGGTACTCTCACCTTCTCATCAGTGTTAGAGAAGAGCCACATCCACTCTGACAATTAGTTCTGATGTCACATTTCCATCTCTGTATCCCTTCCTTTTTTCTGTTCTTTTCTTTTCAGCATCTAAGGAAGTGACTAATATCTCACAAAAGCTTATGCCTTAATAAATTTGTTAGTCTTTAAAGAATCACCAGACACCTTGTTTTTGCAGAAACAGACCAATATGGCTACCCCTCCAAGAGCTAAGAATGGAAGCCTGACAGCAGAGAGTTGGCTGTATCTGAGAGGAAGGGGCTGACCACACAATCCACAGTCAGTAACTTCCACTGGCTAGTGCATTGACTTTGGTGGATCACAATCTAAGATGCCTATCTATCCTCGTTCTTTGCATAGGGAGCCTATGTCCCTAATTCAAGCTTTGTGGATTATACTCTTGTTCTTGTGATACACTAGGCAGCTATGGGTCGTAAAAGTGAAATGTCGTGATACTCAAAGTTATAAGGCCCAAGTCCCAGGCCCCATTCTAACTCAATCTACAAAAACACACCATCAGTACCACCCTTCTAGACAACAGAGCTCTGTAGCACAAAGTGTCCATGACTCCACTGTCCATGACTCCAGGCATCTAAGAGCACCAAAGAGTTACAAAACATCTAATCTATTAAAACTTTTGTCACATTATATCATTTTTGGCACAAGTCCTGTTAAAACTTTAAAAAAGCAAACAACAGTCTGCTGTGCGTTAACATTACATGCATGCTCAGAAAGCAGAGGAGACGAGGAACCAATGTCATAACGCATAAAAGTCCCTGAAAAGAAAAACTCAGATATTCATTAGATTTCACTTTAGGAAAAAACGTTGACTAGTTTCATTAATCTATATAAACGGTCAGTCACTAAGCTCTAACCTTTGCTCACCATGGCAACAAGGACTGGGAAAATCATGCAAGCAGCACAGCGCTTCTGACTGAAAGGTGGGTGTATAGGTACATACTTCATATTGATCTCTAATAACCCTATGTGGAAGACTGAAAAAGCAGCTCCAGAGACAGCAGACTCCTGACCATGGGCTTTTGAGGGGAAAATAGTTTGTTTTGTTTTTATAGAAAGGAAAATAGGAGACCTCCAAAAACCTCTTTTACTTACCAAGATAACCCTCCTGAAACATCCTCGCTAACCTCAGGCTAGTAAGCATTTTTAAACAATGGTATCCTCCTGCAGTGCCTGAATAAACCCTGAAAGAAAAACAAATATGGTTCATAAGACAAAAGTAATAATCTATATGGTACAAAATCTTCCGCAAATAGTGTTTTCAGTAAAAAAAAATTGTTTTAAATAATAAAACACAAACATTTTGCTGCAAAACCAAATCACTGTTTACTAACTCAATTTATAATATAAAGTATTTTTGTAGGTGGAAGGAACAATCTTTGTGCTGAGATCAGCACATAAATGGTTATAATTCATACAAATTAAAATTCAGTAATTATGTCAATTCCATGACATTCTGTAGGAAAATTCTGCACTTGCTTCTACTGTTGCTCTAGAGTTGCTCACTAGGGAGGATGACCCCAAAAACAAAAAATGAGGAAGGGGTTAGAGATTTGAGAGGTGGAGCTTCAAGTTTATATGACATCTACTAGCCAAAGACTAATACAAAGCAGGCTGCAGGGATACCACCAAAGCAGAAAACCCAACTCTCTCCCTTTCCTAGCAACTGGTGGCAGGGAGATGGAAATCTGCCCTTGGAATTTGCTAGTGAAGCTCTGGTCTCCTCCTCTGGTAGGTGTGTCTAGTAAAATCTTCAAACTCTGCATATATAGAAATGAGCCAAAAATACAGCAGAAGTAGTTACCATCTTGGCCTAGGAGATGAGGTAATGGTAAACACGAATTGACACTTGAATGACAAAAATCAATGCTATACATAGAAAAAGGAGACTAAGACTATGTCTAGACTACGCTGAAGTTTTGAAAGAGGATATGCAAATTCCGTGGGAATTTGCATATCTTCTTCCAATTTCACTTTCTAAAGCAGAGCTTTCGAAAGTGAAAGTAGTCGGGATGTGTTTTTTTCAGCAACCTCCTCCCTTTTTCAAAAAGCTGCTAATCCTCAAAAAATGAGGTTTTGAAAGTGAAATCGGAAGAAGATATCCTCTTTCAAAACTTCAACATAGTCTAGACGAGCCCTAAGGGGGGAATATGATAGAGGTCTATAAAATCATGACTGGTATGGAAAAAGTGAATAAGGAAAAGTTATTTACTCATTCCCACAATATAAGAACTAGGGGTCACCAAATGAAATTAATAGGCAGCAGTTTTAAAACAAAAGGAAGTTTTTCTTCACTCAGCGCACAGTCAACCTGTGGAACTCCTTGTCAGAGGATGTGGTGAAGGCTAGAACTTTAAAAGTGTTCAAAAAAGAGCTAGATGAAATCATGGAGGCTAGGTCCATCAATGGCTATTAGCCAGGGTGGATAGGAATGGTATCACTAGCCTGTCTCTCTCTGGAAGTGGGTGACAGGGGAGGATCACATGGGAATTACGTGTTGTGATCCCTCCCTCTGGGGCATCTGATATTGGCCACTGTCGGCAGACAGTATACTGGGCTAGATGGATCTTTGGTCTGACCCAGTCTGGCCGTTCTTATGTTGATGTCTCCAGTTACCTTGACAGACCTCTCTAAATCTATGAATGGATATCAAACTGACCAGCAGAAACAAATGGCTTTTGGTTGAAAGAGGATTATCCTACACATAAGATTTCAATATTCTGTCATTAAATGTGAGAACTTCATAGGGGTAGCCGAGTTAGTCTGTAACAGGAAAAACTTAAACAACAAATAGTCTAGTAGCACCTTCAAGACTAACAAAACATGCAGATCGTGTCATGAGCTTTCGTGGGCACAATCCACTTCTTCAGATGACTGGAGTATTAGAAGTCCAGATCCAAGAATAAATAAGAGAAGGAGGGAGGAGGAAAAAAGGGGGGGGGAGAAATGTATCTCCTTGGATCTGGATTTCTAATACTCCAGTTATCTAAAGAAGTGGGTTGTGCCCACAAAAGCTCATGATACCATCTACATGTTTTGTTAGTCTTTAAGGTGCTACTAAACTATTTGTTGTTTTTCCTATTAAATTTAAGGTCGGACTAACACCATTTACCATAGTAATCATTGTTAGGATATTGTTATTTGTGATTTTTCTCTATTTCTGTCATAAGAGAATATTTTAGCAACCATTTAAATCTAAAAGAAATTGATCTTGAACCATTACATGGATCAGTTACTATGAGTGCCTGAGAGAGAAAACCAGATTCCTGACCTAAAGGGACACAGAACCAGGATTAAACAGCAGCTTAGATAGAAAGTTACATGCATAAAGACTGATTTCTCTCTCCATACAGCACAGTAGGTAGGATGGCCAGAGTCATTGAGAGACACTCAAATAACCTTAAATATCTTAGAATTATGATAGATAGTGCTTTTGAGTGAAGTGCAGTTGATGTTTGCTTTATTTTAATATACAACATCAATATTAGATGTAACAGATCACTTGCCAGGAGTTTACTATGTACAGTAAAACCTGTGTTATCCGGCATGCTCAGGGATTAGGGCGCTCCGGTTATCTAAAAATTCCAATTATCTGAGGGTCCCATCAACCTAGGAAAAACCAATGGACAATAATAGTAAAACTCAAGTTTTTAATATTGATAGTTTTGTAGTGTGAAGCAGTTGCTTTACTTGCATGTTCCCACCCGGTCGCCATTTTGAAATGTCACTAGCCCAAGCTCACTGCTGCACGGCTACACGTGGCAGTGAGTTTGGGCTAGTGAAATTTCAAAATGGCAACCGGACAGGAACATGCAAGTAAGTTGGTGTCACATTTCTATTTTGAGTTAAAGATGATTAGTACTTCTTAAATAAAAAACTGTTAAGCCAATCATGGTAAACCAAGCCAGGTCTGGGCCCCTGAAGACGTGACAGTATTGTGGCTGGGGGTGAGGCTGGTTAACAAAGTTTTCTGGTTAAAAGAGTGCCGGTTAACAAAGGTTTCACTGTAAGTTGCAGAGGCTGAGGTGAACTGGCATGAAGTTCCCATAGCAGAAGTTTTACACTTCTCCTGTATTATTCCTCTGGCCATTAATTATATAAGCCACCACCCACTTAAAATATTAAAGAAACATAAGTTCTTGGCAACTATCCAGAAGTTAATGGATTTAATTACAGTTAAGATTATGTTTAAATTAGAATTTACAGGAATAAATATTAAACAGGCTTAAGAATAGTTTACAGTTTATATGATTCAGCTAACAGCTCTCCCCATAATACCGAAACAACAGGACTCTCTAAAAAAAATCTTTCCTCCATATTTCCACAAGGTGCAAGGCAAATTGTTAGATGTAGGTGATCATGGGTATGAGGCATAGTGACATGCTTTAATGGAATTTTATTCTATTTTATGGTGGATTTATTCATTAAAATTCCATAAACTTCACTGAAATTCACTGAAAAGTATGATTCTATATGATGTCCCTTGACATATTTCCACCACTTGAGACATTCTAACATTTATTGTACATATTGTACATGATCAGTTCCCCAGACATGACCAAAGAAGAATAAAGAAGAGAAAACGTAACTTCAGAAAAATTCCAACTGCAACTAGTCACTTACCTTAAAAGATTAATATTTTCATAAGTTTTAATCAAACATACCCCCAGGTCTCCCTTTTTTTATAAATTAATCTGAAGTGTCACCATTGTTCTTGGAACTACCATCCTGAAAAGTTTAATGGTGAATTACAATTAGCCAAATTGTTCGTTTCATGTGAAAGAGAACATATCCATTTGGAAACAATATAAATACAATTTTCTGCTCCAGAATAAAGCCAGAGATTTATAGTAATGCAGAATTTAATTAAGATATACAGGCATATTCAGTCATTAAAAAATGAAATAATCACTTAATTAAATGTGCATGTATTTTTCTGATAAACTGTGCTTTAGTTTGATTTTTCAAGTACAGCAGAACGAATTTTTAATTATGGAGAACCATCTATAGTTAATGTGATTAGGGATGTTAAAATCAGATTAATCATCTAATCAAATAATTGATGGGATTTTCATCAACTATTCGATTAATCAATAAGAGCACTTCTGCTTTGAAATGTAGCAAGAGCCCATCTGGCTGTTGCTACATTTCACAGGAAGAAGTGGGCATCTCATCTTTGAAATGTACAACAGCCTCAGTGGGGCTCTTGTGCATTTCAAAGATTGAAACACTTCATGGAGCCTGGGGCCAGCAAGGGACTCTCAGACTCCCCAACTGGCCCCAGGTTTTATGCAGTGCTTCCACTCTGAAACATACAAGAGCCCCAGCAGGGACTCTTGTACATTTCAAAGGTGGAACACTGCCACTGCAACCCTGCCCCCGCCACTCCAATGGAGCTAAAGGGAACTAGCTTTTAAGCCGGCTCCCTCCAGCACGTCCTCTTCTCCCCTCCCCCTTGCTGTCTCTTTCTGATAGAGGTAGCAAAGGGGGTAGAAGCAACTAGCTTTGCTTATCGGATACCCAACTAATCGATTAGTCACATACATCCCTAAATGTGACACGCTTTCTACTGAAAGGTCACTTTACCTACAACTAAACCGATTTGACCCAAGGTTCTCATAAGTACTTCTGCCAGAAAAATCTTGGTAGAATGTATAAAATGTGAGTATAATCCAACCAGGAATTCATGTTTTGAAATAAAAAAGTTTTAACCGCAAGCTTTTTTGCCAACTACTAAGAATATCTTGGATAAAGATCTCCAAATCTGATTTATTCTGCTGTCTCTGCTGTGAAAGTATTCTTTGAACATGTCTGCAAAAGTCCAGAATTCTAAAACAATGTTTTAAAGTACAAAAATACAGCATTAAGATACCACAAACAATTTTAACATCAAAATTTCTGCACGAGACTGACAAATCCGATTGCTAGAAGCAACTAAGAGAATTTTCCCTGACAATAAGGAATGCCAATTTTAGCTTTCATTTTGAAACATATATTTTAACCTTCAAAGTTAAGATCTTTATGTACCTGAACCCACACAATGATGCGTTTCAGTAATGTCTTCTACTGCTTCAGCTTAGTCAAGCAGAAGCAGAATGAAATTAGCAAGATACTTCTTAGTGTCACTGGTGCTATTAAGAAAGCTGTGATAATCAGTGAAGCTGAGAAGAATCATATAAATTTCATTTTGCTACTCTCTGGGAAATCTATGACCAATAGGAGAAGCAAACACTGAAACTATTCACATGGGAGGACCAAAAGATAGTTAGACATTTTCCCATGCTGCAGTCAGGAGACTAGGCAAGGAACATCAGGGCAGAAAGCTCCAAATGCACAACTGTCAAGAAGCTCAAGTGGAGGGAAAAGAGTGAGAATTCTCTCTTTTCTAGTAATCAGAGGCAAGTTTGAGAACTGGAGAAGGTGCAGGGTCAAAGAGCGTGGAGGTTTTAAATGTAACAGTTGCCTATTATTGCTAGCTGTACGTAGATACAAAAGGTATAATCCCCACATAGGAGCCAGTATAATGTTGGATTTATTTTTCTAAATTTTTATTTACACTTCTTAAATTGCATATCCAAGGCCTGGAGGATTTGCAAAACACTTTGTAGGCAGAGTGAAAAATATCTGTAGCACTTCCTCACGTGCACAGAGACGGAACAAAATCTAAATAGGGCATGCTCAATCCAAACCAACACCAAGAGGCTGCACTTATCAAATCAGAACTCAAATTGTTTATAGTAAAGGTCACATTCCCTGTCTCTCTCTTCAGCTCCTCTCAAACTCTCCTACGGTTTCATAATTCCTCTCCCACAACACACTACATGTGGGGCTACATAAAACAGAATCTGGTGCCTATTATAGCAGCCCAATTACTGAGTGGCGTGTAATGGCAGAAGCATATTAACCAAACAGATGTTCATTTTAACTTTTTAAACTCTCAACAAGTTGGCACCTGGTTATGTAAAAGTTTGCCCTTCTCCCTTTGTTATACTGCCACAGAAGACAACTGAGATATTTAAATCTAGAGCTCCTTCATGATAAAAAAAAAGGAGATAGCTATTACCAGGGTGGTTATCCATATGCATTCCCCTTCACTCTCAACCTCCCCCTATAACCACCCAGATGTATTAACTAACCTTCCAGTTACAATGTAATTAATGTTCCACTACTTTCCTTTTTGGGGGGATGTGGGGGAATGTATTTACCATTAGGTGCAACTAGGAAGTCAGCAATTGAGCTATAACAGAATGGGCATGTTTTTGGATTAAGATAGGATACTGTCAATTGTACGAGTGTCCCAAGCACAGAATGAGGGCCTGAATCCCCCCCCCCCCACACACACACACACACACTAATAATAGGGTCTACACTGAAAGAACGAAATAAAAATTGAGTTCTTGTGGACCAATGTGTTGAAAGGAATTCAAGAGTCGAGGATCTCACTTTAAAAACCCTGACACCAGCCTGCCTGTTAAATCAAAATCTTGGCTGATCTCTCAGCTCCTGAAGCATCAAACGAGAGAGACTGAGTTTAAAAGATAGTCAGGATCCAAAAATCATTACAGCCTCATGAGTTTAACACTGCACTTTGGAATATAACTAAAAAAATAATTACAAGCTAGCACAGACTAGGGATGTTAAGGAGTAGTTGACTATCCAATAAGCAAATGCTTATCAGACAGTCAGTCAACTAGTCAATTCCCCCACATCCTTGCTCAGATAGAGGCAGCAAAGGGAGGGAAGAGGGGGTACTTCAAAGTATCAGTGCGGCACAGCTGAGTCCGGGATCAGCTATGTGGCACTGCCCCTTTGAAATGTCAGGGTTTTTAAAGTGGGATCCTCGACTCTTTAATTCCGAGGCGGGAATCATAGAATCATAGGACTGGAAGGGACCTCGAGAGGTCATCGAGTCCAGCCCCCCGCCCTCAAGGCAGGACCAAGCTCCACCTACACCATCCCTGACAGATGTCTATCTAACCTGTTCTTAAATATCTCCAGAGAGGGAGATTCCACCACCTCCCTTGGCAATTTATTCCAGTATTTGACCACCCTGACAGTTAGGAATTTTTTCCTAATGTCCAATCTAAACCTCCCCTGCTGCACTTTAAGCCCATTACTCCTTGTCCTGTCCTCAGAAACCAAGAGGAACAAATTTTCTCCTTCCTCCTTGTGATCAGCTGTGCGGCGCTCCCGCGCATGGAGCCCGGGGTCAGCTGGGAACCTCCCCAACTGATCCCAGGCTCCAGCATAGCATTTCAACGGAACCCAGGATCAGCAGCCCCCAGCTGACCCTGGGTTCTGGGGAGATGCCACGCAGAACCCGCAGTCAGCTGGGGTGTGCCCAGATGATCCCAGGTTCATGCCATGCAGAGCCCAGGATCAGCTGGGGAATCCCCAGTTGACCCCAGCTTCTCATGGCATTTCAAATCAGCAGCGCAGCATGGAGCCCAGGTACCCTTGTACATCTCAAAGCTAGCATGTGCAGCCCTGAGTCAGCCGGACTTCCCGCTGGCCCCAGGCTGCACCTGGAGTTCCCCATTCCTTCTTTGAAATGTACAAGAGCCCCAGTAGGGGTAGCAGTACCTATCAACAAGTACCTATGCAGCAGTACCTATCAACAAGTCCAGTAGTCGATGGAATTTCCATTGACTACTTGACTAGTAAATTAACCGTTACTTAATATCCTTAGCACAGACAAAGGAGCACTGGCCAGAACATATCTTTTTCAAGAAGCATTGCTACTCTGGAGAGCACAAAGATATGAATAAGGGTGGAAAGTTTACCACTTGAAAGAAGAAGTCAGTGCCCTACTGACAAGCAAAAATTTTAAAAGCACATGCTTGTCTACTTCTACTATCTAGACAATAACTGTAGGCAACAGCATTGGTTTCTCACTAGGATGCTGTCCCCTGGAAATTTATGATGACCTCAGGCTTATCTGGTCTAGTATGTTTCAAGCCAGTCTTCCCCCTACCTTCCGAAAGGTTATCAAAACAACTGTATGCCTACACACAGTATAACAAGTTACCAGACTCATTTTCAGTGTTGAGAACTACAGTCCACATTCTACATATTAAATTCACCATGAGCACAACCTACATAACTAATAGTGAGCTTCTAAAAATGCATTATCTCTTGAGCAAGACTGAAACAAAAGAATCTTGCCTTCTGCACTTCAGATACACATCAAAAACCTGTACAATCCCACTTTCCCCAATACAGCCCAGAGATGTCAGAATCTTACAGCCATATTAACCTTTTGGTATCCTCAACAGTGCGGTCCCCTTCCCCTACATACATCATGAACCCAATACACCCACACAACTCAACTATGATTCACACCATTTCTAAAATGTTGTAGATCTAGTACAAGATATCTAATATTATGCACTTTTTAAGGTCCACAGATAAATTGACAAAATATACTGGCTTTAATGTGTTTAACAGGGTTTAGTGGTGTCAACTCGGTATCTTACTCAGATTTTTATTTACCTCACAAGGCTTACATGGACAGTATCCAGGACAGCACAGAGGTTATTTATTGAAATGTAACTGCAGTTCCACACTTTTAAGGCCACTGAGAGTTTAATCTAATTTTAGAAATGCCTGATTTTCAAGATATTTTGGGGTTTTTTTTAAAGGGAATAAATAACTATACTCATCAGATTTAACGCTATGATTATCATGTAAGCAGCAAGGTTATTGCAGGTAGTTCCTCCCCTGTGAGTTCTGCCACCGAGCAAGTTTTTCAGACAAAGCATAACTGACCATAGGAGCAGCAACTGCAAGTCTCTCCACTGGGTAAGTCTGAAATCTGCTAAGGGACACTTTTTAATTCCCAGGGGGACAGTGAAGCAGTGAGCAGAAGCCTGAGTGAGGTGCAGAAATCATGAAATATGACCTTAATAGCAAAAGGTAGGATCAAAGTATTATCATGAAAAAATATCATTGTAAAACCAGGTCATTCTACGTTAATATTAAAAGGAAGCAGTATGGTTCAATTGATTAGGTAGTAACCTAAGTAGTCATGAGATTCATGTTTTATTCTCAGCTCTGCTATGAATTTGCTGTGTGTAACTGTAGACAACTAGCCCAAAAAGATTAAAAGCAACCACTGATTTTGGATGCCTAATTTGAAACATCTACTATTTTCCTGAGATATTAACACACACAACTCCACATGAAATCCATGGGACCACAAAGTGCTCACCACCACAGGTGAACAAAAACAATGAAGAAATAGACCATATGTGGTTAAATTTGACCAACCAAAATTTGTTGTTTGCATAAATAGAGGACACTTTTGATCATTTCACTCTTTGTGGCCCATTTATCTGAAGAAGTGGGTCGTGCCCATGAAAGCTCATGATACTACCTATATATTTTTTGCGAGTCTCTAAGGTGCTGAAGGACTAGGGATGTTAAATATTGGTTAATTGAATAGTCAAGTAACCTTATGAATTTTTATCGGTTAGTCAACTATTCTATAGTACCCAGAGGTGGTTCCAGCAGCCACTGTATCAGAGGCAGCAGTGCGGGCAGGAACTGGTCCATGAGGGGAGCCAGTTTAAAAATCAGCTCCCCTTGTAGACCGGCTGCTTGTCGCCCAGTGCTGCTGCCTCTGATAAAGAGGCAACAGTGCAGGGTGAAGCAGCCCCTGTTTAAGGGAGGGTCTGAGCTCCTGGACCTGGTGTGAGCCAGAACTGAGCCAGCCTGCTGGCCAGCCTGCTAAAAAAATTACTGGCAAGGGTGGGGGAAGGGAAACGTGTGAAGTCTGTAGCATTAACCTATAAGCGTTTAACTGGTTAATCGACTACACTATTAAATCCCTATGCAGGACCTTTCGTTATTTTCCCCATCAGTGAAGGATGAAGAATGATGCTTGGGTCCTGAATCCCTTTGAAATATCACCTCTGTAAAGATACAATGAAAAATACTCATGAGGGTTTAATAGCATTATGATAACAGATGGAGTTATTTCTATAACTGAAGCTCAGATAAGACTGTCCCTTTAAACTTTAAGTTGCAGCTTAACTAAGGTGGGAAGTGGGTTGTGTGTGTGCAATACACAATTTTAAAATCCAGACAAGGCTCACAGGACTAAAATTAACCCTGTCATCTTGGCTTAACTTCTACAGCATTCTTGTAATTTACATTTTGCAGTTTACTCTCAAAACCAGAAAAGGTAGCACAACTGGCCAGGCAAGACACCCCTATGAAATCAAAGCCACTGTTCCCTGTAATCAAGTCTCTTAACACAGTTGGTGTTTTAAAAAATAATGCAGACTTCACAATAAGAGGACACAAAGTTGCTCAATTTATTTTAAAAGGGCTGGAAGAGAACACAAATAAACCTCTGACATACTGCCTGCATTTGTTCAAAATCAGAAATAGGAAGGATAGTTGATCAAATAAAATAGTTACAGGATCTTCCAGTTTCCCATACATGACAGAGCCTATGACAGAACCAAAAGGAGGACATTGGATCCGAGTTGAACAATCCACACCATCTTAGCAGTGCTACATTCTTTGAAATGGAAGTATGACTATGAACCCTCTAGCCAATGCAACATTCAATACCCTCCTATTAAACTGGGATGGATCCCGTTTAAGGGGTCCACAACTACAAAGTGCAGACATGAGGAAGCCAGTGTGCACAAGATTCACCAAGGCAGCACGCAAGAGCTCCAGAGCTATGTTCAGCCCATACAGGGAATGCTGGGAAGTGACAAAGGTCTTCATCTCTCGGGGGGCTGGGTCAGACCTAGGCGAGCTGCTCATGGGACTAACTGAGCCAAGGAAATCAGAGGTTTCTCTTTGAATAACATTATTCGGCCCGCCTGGCTGCAGGAGGCATCGTGAGAGCAAAGGTGCGGGCCCTGCTGGGCGGGGTGCCGGGGGGGCTGCCATCCAGGCAGGGACTTTCGACCCCCCCCCGGGAGGTGGCACGGGAGCCCCGGGGACATTCAGCCGGAGAAAGGGGCCCGCGGCCCTTTGCCAGCCCCCCCCCCCAGGCACCTGGCCCCCGCCCCCGGAGGACCCCACCCCGCGCAGGGAGAGCCCAGCCCCGCGAGCCGCCGCCGCCAGGCCCGGGCGGGCACCCGCCCCCACGCGCCAGGCCAGGCCTCGCCCCCCCCGCGGGAGCCTGGGCGCCCCCGCGCTCCCCCCGCCGGCCGCGCTCCCCCCCCGCCCCCAGCCGGCCCGGCCCGCTCCGTGCCCGGCCCCTGCCCTCCCCGGGCCGGCCCCGCTGACCCGCCCCCCCCCCGCCGGGCCCGAGCCCCCCGCCCGGCCCCGCCCTCACCTGGGCAGCCGCCGCCTCGGCGCCGGGCTGAGAGCCGGCCTGGGCCCGTCGCACCGGGGGGGTCGGCCCGCTCCCTGCCAAGCGCCCAGGACACCGCAGCAGCCCGGCCGCGGCTCCGCCTCCTGCAGACACGTGACCGAGCGGGGGCGCGACCGAGCCCGGGCAGCGCGCGCGCCCCCGCCGCCGCCACAGGCCGCCGGGCCTGCCTCTGGGCGCGCGGGGAGAGGCGCCCCCCCCCGTGCGCGGGGGGACAGACTGACCCCCCCGCGCCTCCCCGGACACACACTGACCCCCCCGCCCCCCCCGGACACAGACTGACCCCCCCCGCTACCCCCCGCCCCTCGGACACAGCCTGACCCCCCCCCCGCTCCCCGGACACAGACTGACCCCCCCCGCGCCCCTCTCGCGCCCCGGACACAGACTGACCCCCCCGCTATCCCCCCGCGCCCCGGACACAGACTGACCCCCCCCCGCTACCCCCCGCCCCTCGGACACAGCCTGACCCCCCCGCCACCCCCCCGCGCCCCGGACACAGACTGACCCCCCCGCGCCCCTCTCGCGCCCCCCGGACACAGACTGACCCCCCCCCGCTGCCCCCCGGACACAGCCTGACCCCCCCGCTACCCCCCCGCGCCCCGGACACAGACTGACCCCCCCCCCCGCTACCCCCCGCCCCTCGGACACAGCCTGACCCCCCCCCCGCTCCCCGGACACAGACTGACACCCCCCCCGCGCCCCTCTCGCGCCCCCCGGACACAGACTGACCCCCCCCGCTACCCCCCGCCCCTCGGACACCCCCCCGCTACCCCCCCGGACACAGACTGACCCCCCCCCCGCGCCCCCCGGACACAGACTGACCCCCCCCGCACCCCCCCGGCCCCCCGGACACAGACTGACCCCCCCCCGCTACCCCCCGCCCCTCGGACACAGCCTGACCCCCCCGCCACCCCCCCCCGGACACAGCCTGACCCCCCCCCCGCTACCCCCCGCCCCTCGGACACAGCCTGACCCCCCCCGCTCCCCGGACACAGACTGACCCCCCCCGCTCCCCCCCACCCCACGGACACAGCCTGACCCCCCCGCCACCCCCCCGGACACAGCCTGACCCCCCCCCCGCTCCCCGGACACAGACTGACCCCCCCCGCTCCCCCCGGCCCCCGGACACAGCCTGACCCCCCCGCGCCCCCCGGACACAGCCTAACCCTCCCGCGGCCCCCGGACACAGCCTGACCCCCCCCACGCCCCCCCGGCCCCCGGACACAGCCTGACCGCCCCCCGGACACAGCCTGACCCCCCCGCGCCCCCCCGGCCCCCGGACACAGCCTGACCCCCCACGCTCCCCCCGGACACAGACTGACCCCCCCCGCTACCCCCTGCCCCTCGGACACAGCCTGACCCCCCCGCTACCCCCCCGGACACAGCCTGACCCCCCCCGCGCCCCTCCCACGCCCCCCCGGACACAGACTGACCCCCCCCGCGCCCCCCGGACACAGACTGACCCCCCCCCGCTACCCCCCGCCCCTCGGACACAGCCTGACCCCCCCCGTGCCCCTCCCGCGCCCCCCCGGACACAGACTGACCCCCCCCGCACCCCCCGGCCCCCCGGACACAGACTGACCCCCCCCCGCGCCCCCCGGACACAGACTGACCCCCCCGCTCCCCCCCAGACACAGACTGACCCCCTCGCTCCCCCCCGGACACAGACTGACCCCCCCCGCACCCCCCGCACCCCCCCGGACACAGACTGGCCCTTCCGCGCCCCCCCCCCCGCCCCTCGGACACAGCCTGACCCCCACCACTCCCCTCCGGCCCTCGGACACAGACTGACCCCCCCCCGCTCCTCCCCCGCCCCCTCGGACACAGCCTGACCCCCCGCTTACCCCTCCATAAGAACGGCCGTACTGGGTCAGACCAAAGGTCCATCTAGCCCAGTATCCTGTCTACCGACAGTGGCCAGCACCAGGTGCCCCAGAGAGGGTGGACCGAAGACAATGATCAAGTGATTTGTCTCCTGCCATCCCTCTCCAGCCTCTTACAAACAGAGGCCAAGGACACCATTTTATCCCCTGGTTAATAGCCTTTTATGGACCTAACCTCCATGAAATTATCTAGCTTCTCTTTAAACTCTATAGTCCTAGCCTTCACAGCCTCCTCTGGCAAGGAGTTCTATAGGTTGACTACACGCTGTGTGAAGAAGAACTTTCTTTTATTAGTTTTAAACCTGCTACCCATTAATTTCATTTGGTGTCCTCTAGTTCTTCTATTATGGGAACTAATAAATAACTTTTCTTTATTCACCCTCTCCACACCACTCATGATTTTATAGACCTCTATCATATCCCCTCTCGGTCTCCTCTTTTCTAAACTGAAAAGTCCCAGTCGCTTTAACCTCTCCTCATATGGGACCTGTTCCAAACCCCTAATCATTTTAGTTGCCCTTTTCTGAACCCTTTCCAAGGCCAAAATATCTTTTTTGAGGTGAGGAGACCACATCTGTACACAGTATTCAAGATGTGGGCGTACCATAGTTTTATACAGGGGCAGTAAGATATTCTGGGTCTTATTTTCTATGCCTTTCCTAATAATTCCTATTTGCCTTTTTGACCGCCGCTGCACTCTGTGTGGAAGTTTTCAGAGAACTGTCCACGATAACTCCAAGATCTCTTTCCTGATTTGTCGTAGCCAAATTAGCCCCCATCATACTGTACGTATAGTTGGGGTTATTTTTCCCGATGTGCATTACTTTACACTTATCCACATTAAATTTCATTTGCCATTTTGTTGCCCAGTCACTCAGTTTGGTGAGATCTTCTTGGAGTCCCTCACAGTCTGCTTCTGTCTTGACTATCCTAAACAGTTTGGTATCATCTGCAAACTTTACTACCTCACTGCTTACCCCTTTCTCCAGATCATTTATGAATAAGTTGAAAAGGATTGGTCCCAGGACTGACCCTTGGGGTACACCACTAGTTACCCCTTTCCAATCTGAAAATTTACCATTTATTCCTATCCTTTGTTTCCTGTCTTTTAGCCAGTTCTCAATCCAAGAAAGGACCTTCCCTCTTATCCCATGGCCATGTAATTTACATAAGAGCCTTTGGTGAGTGAGCTTGTCAAAGGCTTTCTGAAAATCCAAGTATACTATATCTACTGGATCCCCCTTGTCCGCATGTTTGTTAACCCCTTCAAAGAACTCTAACAGATTAGTAAGACAGGATTTCCCTTTACAGAAACCATGTTGACTTTTGTCCAACAAATTATGTTCTTCTACATGATTCACAATTTTATTCTTTACTATTGTTTCGACTAATTTGCCCGGTACTGAAGTTAGACTTACTGGTCTGTAATTGCCAGGATCGCCTCTAGAGCCCTTTTTAAATATTGGTGTCACGTTGGCTACCTTCCAGTCATTAGGTACGGAAGCCGATTTAAAGGATAGGTTACAAACCACAGATAATAGCTCAGCAATTTCCCATTTAAGTTCTTTTAGAACCCTTGGATGAATGCCATCTGGTCCCGGAGATTTGTTAACATTAAGTTTTTCTATTTGTTCCAAAACCTCCTCTAATGACACTTCAATCTGGGACAGTTCCTCAGATTCATCACCCACAAAGGACGGTGCAGATTCAGGAATCTCCCCAACGTCCTCAGCCGTGAAGACTGAAGCAAAGAAATCATTTAGTTTCTCCGCAATGGCTTTATCGTCCTTGATTGCTCCTTTTATAGCTCGATCATCTAGGGGACCCACAGGTTTTTTAGCAGGCTTCCTGCTTCTAATGTACTTTAAAAACATTTTGTTATTTCTTTTTGAGTGGCCCCCCCTGCTACTCTGTGTCCGGCCCCTCGGACACAGCCTGACCCCCCCCCCCGCCCCTCGGACACAGACTGACCCCCCCCTCGCTACCCCCCTCGGACACAGCCTGACCCCCCCGCAACCTCCCCAGCCCCTTGGACACAGACTGACCCCTCCCGCTACCCCCCCGCCCCTCGGACACAGCCTGACACCCCCGCTACTTCCCCCTCAGACACAGCCTAACCCCCTCCCGCTACCCCCCCGCCCCTCGGACACAGCCTGACCCCCCCCCGCTACCCACTCACCATAGCCTGACTGCCCCCCCCCCGCTACTCCCCGCCCCTCGGACACAGCCCTTGGACACAGCCTGACACCTCTCTTCCCCCCCCCGCCCCGCTACCTCCTCACCACAGCCTGACCCCTCCATGCCCTTGGCACAGCTTGACCCTCCACTGGAAGCCCCCATGCCCTTCGGACATAGCTTGATCCCCACCCTCTGGGAGCCCCCCAGCTTCAACCCCCTCTGGGAGCCTCACGTTCACAGGGCAGAACCTCACCCCATCCCACTGCGAGATTTGGGGCATCCCCACAGGAAAACACCTCACCTCCCCAGTGAATGTAGAAGATACTCTCTCATCTACCCACTGGCACCCCTAGAGGAGAAATTCATCACTCCATCCCTGATTGAAAGAGTCTGGGATGCCCCCTCCTCAGCATCAGACATTCTTTGGGTTGGGGGACCTCCCTTCTAGCTACTTGGGTGGGCCCCTCAATTCCCCACAGTGGGGAGGAACAGGAAGGAAGATTATTATTCTTTTCAATGGAGATTGCATCACTCCAGAGCCAGCTCCATTCACCCACAAAAACGCCCTCCCTACACACACCACCAACTCCCAATCCTCTGCTCCCAAGGGAAGCACTTTCCCTTTCACTGAAGCCTGAAATTGAGAGATTCCCAACCATCTTTGCTGAGAGGTCTGCACCACCAATCCCTTCACTCCCAGTCTGCCAGACTTAGCAATAAAACCCACATTAAAAGCACTACTCACCCACACCAATGAGTGATAGAAATGTAGCCGAGAGTTATAAGATCAAAAACACATATTCCTGCTCATCCAGAAATATAATTATGCTATCATGTGCCGACAGTGTCCGTCTGCTGTGTACATTGGACAAACGTCTCAGACACTTCGCCAAAGGATCAATGCCCACAAAATAGATATTAGACAGGATCACAAAGAAAAAACAGTTTCTTCCCATTTCAACCAGAAAGGACATTGTCTCAACCACTTGATTACCTGCATCCTGCTTCAAAGACCTTTTAAGACCACACTTGAAAGAGAATCCTCTGAACTGACATTCATGCTTAAATTCGACACTTTACGCCTAGGTTTAAACAAAGACATTAATTATCTTACCCATTACAAAGATAGCTTCCCCAATTATCACCTCTAATATCATTAGCCCCCCATCCGCCTTCTGTTCTGAAATTTGATTTGTCCTTTTCATATGTGTTCATTTTTTTAAATTGTATCCTTTGGTATATATGGTTGTGACTATTTTCTTCCACTATTTGATCTGAGGAAGTGGGTCTGGCCCATGAAAGCTCATCACCTAGTAAACCATCTTGTTAGTCTTTAAAGTGCTACATAGTCCTGTTTTTTGTTTCAGCCACACCAATGAATGAGACTTGTGAAGGGTGTGGGGCCCTTACTGGATGAGGGGGGTAACCTAGTGATAGATGATGTGGGAAAAGCTGAAGTACAGGCAGTCCCCGGGTTACGTACAAGATAGGGATTGTAGGTTTGTTCTTAAGTTGAATCTGTATGTAAGTCGGAACGGGCGTCAGCCG
Source organism: Pelodiscus sinensis (assembly GCF_049634645.1). Classification (NCBI taxonomy): domain Eukaryota; kingdom Metazoa; phylum Chordata; order Testudines; family Trionychidae; genus Pelodiscus; species Pelodiscus sinensis. The sequence continues at coordinate 30,851,879 of NC_134728.1, read as the reverse complement.
CTGCTGAAACTGATCAGTTTCAACCGCGGCTGAATCTGGACGCCAGTTCTGACTTACATACAGATTCAACTTAAGAAACCCAGGCGTCCCCAAGTCAGCTGCTGCTGAAACTGATCAGCGGCTGATTCCAGGAAGCCTGGGGCAGAGCAACTCTGCCTCGGGCTTCCTGTAGTCAGCTGCTGGTCAGTTTCAGCAGCGGCTGACTTGGGGACGCCTGGGGCAGAGCAGCTGGGGTGCTGCTGGGTTGCTCCAGTAGCGCAGCTCATCGGCGCTACTGGAGCAACCCAGCAGCACCCCAGCTGCTCTGCCCCAGGCGTCCTGATTCAGCTGCTGCTGAAACTGACCAGCAGCAGCTGAATCAGGACGCCTGGGGCAGAGCACTTGGGGTGCTGCCGGGTTGGTCCAGTAGTGCCCAGAGTGGCGCTGCGGGACCAACCGGCAGCACCCCAGCTGCTCTACCGCAGGAAATACTATGCTGCTCCTGTTAGGGCAAAAGTCCCTTTTGCGCAAAACTTTTGCACAAAAGGGCCAGTGTAGACAGCTGAGATTTGTTTTCTGCAAAAAAGCCCTGATCGCGAAAATGACCATCAGGGCTTTTTGTGCAAAAGCGTGTCTTGATTGGCCACGGATGTTTTTCCGCAAAAAGTGCTTTTGTGGAAAAGTGTCCATGCCAATCTAGTGATAGAAATGTAGCCGTGTTAGTCTGGGGTAGCTGAAGCAAAATGCAGAAGTGCTACATTGTCCTGCATTTTGCTTCATGCCAATCTAGATGTTCTTTTCCGAAAATGCTTTTAACAGAAAACTTTTCCGTTAAAAGCATTTCCGGAAAATCATGCCAGTCTAGACGTAGCCTAGGAGTTTATAATCCTGAGAAGCCAGCAATGCTGAAGTTTAGAATAGACCACTTTAGGGTCTGAAAATAATCCTTTTACCACTCCTGTCTTCATATCTTCTTCCATGCTGCCCCCTATGCAGGCAGTCCCTCGTCATGTTCTAATCACCACGAAGCCCATGCAACCAGCCTACACTGATAGAAATGAAGTGTTAGATTAAAATCTCTTTTTAAAAAAACAAAACCCACCTGTCTTCTCTAGGTTTCCTTCTTGTCCCTGTATTCTCTTTGTTCGCTTGAAAATTCCTTGAGACAGAGACTGTTGCAAGTTTTGTGTCTTGGTTAGCATCCAACAATATCCGGGTATAAATAATAGCCAGCTGCTTTATTTTTCAATGAAGACATTTAACTGAAGGTATGATGCTGTGTGTCATCACTGTAACCTTTAAGCTAACCATGTAAGTCAGGGGGTGGGAAACCTAAGGCGGGGGGGCGGGGTGAATGCAGCCCCTGGCTTGCCTGGAGCTGGCCTAGGAGGCTTGGAGTTTCCCCCAGCATGTGGGCACTCCAGTCCTTTCTGCTGCCACTCGCAGAGCTGGAGCATGCAACATTAACTAGCCTGGGCCACTCTAGGCTCTGGTGTGCGATGGGAATGTGGAGAGAGTTTCTCCTCAGTCTGGGGCTACATCAGCGTGGGGGTTATTTGTTTGGTTTTGGTTTTGTTTTGGTTTTTTGCTTCTCACTTGTGTGCAAACCCCCACTGATTTTTCATGGATCAGCTGCTCCCAACCCTGAAAATGTTCCCCATCCCTGATGTAACTAATTTCATGATCTGGCCCTAAGAGGCTTGTACATGTAGACAAGCTAGCTTTATGACTAATGGCACATAGAATCATGGAGTCTAATTGAGAGGTTTTGAGTCCCCTTAGTATCTTAAAGAATTCTGGCCTTAGTGGAGCTGGGTACCAAGCTTCTCTGTATATTATTGTTTAATTGGGGCTCTGTCAAATATTTTTTCTTATGGGCTGCATATCCCTGTAAATGTCCATAGCTGGGTGTCAGGGGGTTCACACCCCCAGTGCACCTCAGTGCCCCCTGACTGTCTTCATATAGCCCATCTCAGGGCAGAATACAGTCTGTATGGGTTGCTCATCATAGGCATTTGGGCTTATCTCCGTGGCGCCGCTTACCTAAGCCAGGCTGTAACCTGTCTCCACGCCCAGGCCTTTCCTCCGGCCCCTCATCAGGGTAGCCTTAGCTGGCCTTCTCCCAGCTCTAGCTGGCTAGCCCCAGCAGGTCTCCCTCCTGGGAGCTCCTGCTTCCTCCACAGCCAGCCCCTCACTGGCCTCTCTCCTCTCCCCTTGAGCAACCTGGGCTTCTCTATATATACGTGCCAGCTGTGTTCATACTCGCCCTAATGGGTTCAGCTGGCTTCTCCCAGCAGTTCGTGCAGTCCTGGGTCTTTGCCAGCTGGGCCCTCTCTAGCCCTAACTGGCTCCCGCTGGTCTCCTTTCTGCTAGCCCTGGCTCCAGGCCAGAGTCCTGGTATTAAAGGGCCAGTGCAGGGCAGGCGCCCTGTCACACAGGGACATATAGTGTACTTAAGATTAAGCAGTCTTTTTCATTTTTTTACAAGAACCAGTTCTTCATCAAAGAATCCAGAGATTAGTTTCTCCATGCAAGTGACCAGGAGGAACATGCTTCCCAAGGCTGAAGGGGGCAGAGCATCAAATGTAGAGGGTTGGTATGAATGGGAAATGGCTGATGCAGACTATGTAGGAGGCATCTGTAGCTGGAAGTCCAACTGTGATCTCTGGTTGATAGTCTCTGTTTTGCTTCATTTTGTCAGATCAATATGTGTATGTCCATGCGTGTGTGTGTGTGTTCATGGGCATACAAAAAGACTGTCAGGGAACTCTGCAGGCTGAGGTAGCTGAGAGAGAAACCGTACTGGTTGCTCCACTTCCAACAGGCCACCTCTACGGTGACTTGTACGTTGTAGGACAGATTCCCAGAGTGCATTACAACCGAACTGATTTAGGCCAGTGCTAGTGTGTACATGGGGCTGCAATGCATGGCTTCTCAAAATGGCTCAGTATGGACAAACAGACCTTTAACCTGTTGGGTCTAATCACGTAAAGTACAAACAGCTCAGTTTTCCATTATAGGTCTTACTAATAGTGTCACTTCAGCAACAGCAGCAAATGGCTGCTGTTCTGCTTTCCCCCCGATAGCCACATTTTACTCCTGAGGCTGTTCTAATTTGAGCCAAAGAGACCCAAAATATAGAGAGGTACAAAGGTGGACTATGGTTCCTCCCTTTGGTTCATTGCTGAGCACTTTTTGAGCTTATGCTGTTACTGGGGCTACTCCTTATTTACCTTCCCCCCATCCCTCTTCTGTTCTTTTCATGTGTGTTCATTTTTTTAAATTGTATCCTTTGGTATATATGGTTGTGACAATTTTCTTCCACTATTTGATCTGAGGAAGTGGGTCTGGCCCACGAAAGCTCATCACCTAATAAACCATCTTGTTAGTCTTTAAAGTGCTACATAGTCCTGTTTTTTATTTACCCAGGTGTGAGTGAGATCCAAATCCAGTCCGGTGTTTTTAAGAACAACCCCACAGAGGTATGTAGCTTAGGAGGGAACTGTGACTCTTCCTCACTGGTTTGTAAGGAAAAAAATAAACATTTCTTTTCAAAAAATTGTTAAGAGCAGTAGCCCCTTTTGACATATACAACTTGTTTTCACATTTGAAACGAATATACCGCAACACTGGAAAGCCGTAAGTCAGGGTTGGGGCACCTAAGGCTTGCCTGGATCTGGATCTGGCTCAGGACTCTCCCTCCGCACTGGGGAGTCTGCGCTGGCACTCCAACCCCCACTCTACCTCTGTCCTCCCACACAAAATCTTCTAGCCTGGGCCCAACTGATGTTTTTTGTGGGTTAGCAGCCCCTGACCCAAACAAGGTTCTCTACCCCTATCCTAAGTGATATTAGAAATAGAAATGCACATATGTAAATCTTTCAAACAAAATTGTAATTAGTTTAGCTGAGAAAGTAGAGCCACAAAATGTGGATCCATCCAAATTGGGGATGTTTGGATCTGAGGCTTCTCTGCTACACTAAGATCTAGTTTCTTTGGGACAAGGATTGTTTCTTGCTACATAGAGTGCTTATTGCAATAGGGCCCTACTCTCAGTTTTGCGCCTGTACATCTTACAGTAATATAAATAATACTGCAATGCAATCTATCAATAGAACACTGTAAAGGATGAAGCAAGTACATTGTGAGTGCATAATACAAAAATCTGCATTTATTTCAGACTTTTTTCATTGTATGTGAAAAAATTCACAAATACATGTGATTTCAATACAATCAAAGTCACGGTTATGATTACAATGCATTTTCATAGGTCACTTTTTTCAAATAAAAATGATCCTGTACAATAAATGTGGCATTATTACACTTGTACTCATGACCATGTTTGGATTTTTCAAAACTAAATAGTATGTAACAATGTGTTATAAGATCTTAATATCCCTCATCTGCTCAGTGGAACTGCAAAAAGTGTTTCCTAGTCTAGAGTCTGTACATGTTGTCTGAAAAATGTGGGGAGAAAGAGTGAGGCAGACATGTTTAATGAGATTTTAATTGCTTACAAGATTAGACATGCTGGCCCTAGTAGAAATGTTTTGACCATGCTTCAAGGACAAGTGACTTTTTGTCAGATATATGCTATTCTGATGCCACTTTTTAAACATAGCAAATAGGAAACTATTCATAAGACATTTGTTTCTGTTAGATGTGGCCTTTGGGTATAATTTCATCTCCCTGTTTTTGTTTTGTTTTTTTCATTTTCTACCCCTCCCCATGTAGGCCCTGATCTGGCAAAGCCCTTAAGAAAATGCTTATCTGTACCACATTTGAATAATCCTATTAAAATGCCACATCAGGACACTTAAGTGCTATGTTGGTTCAGTACCACTCTTTAGTTGGAAGTGGACCTTCAGGGCTTAGCATCAGAACTATCCTGGTGAAAAGAATTCAATTTGCAAATTAAGACTTTTATCTTTCCAACTGATTTGTAAAGTAATGAGCACACTTTTGGAGCACTTTATATAACAATTACTGTAACACTTGTTTTACAATCATGTTCAATAAACCTCCATAAATGGGGGTCATTGCTGTCACTACCCTAGAAAAATCCCAAATTTCAACTCATGAGGATCAATGCACAAAAATGCCTCCTTCCCTTCTCCAGGAAGACGTACAAAGTCTGCTTCAAACCATGCACAGTATTATGAATGCAGAGTGTTGCTTTCTCTATCGCACTTCTCCTTTCTCCTTGCCGCTCAACTAGTCTGATGGCTGACCCACCGGGAGTCAGGGGAATTAGACGAGATCAGGGGGTCAGACTAGATTACCCTTGTGGTTCCTTCTAACCCTGTGATTTTATGATTTGTGATGGAAAATATTTGGCTACGTCTACACTGGCCCCTTTTCCGGAAGGGGCATGTAAATTTCATGAGTCGTAGTAGGGAAATGCGCGGGGGATTTAAATATCCCCCGCGGCATTTAAATAAAAATGTCCGCCGCTTTTTTCCGGCTTTTAAAAAAGCCGGAAAAGAGCGTCTACACTGGCCCCGATCCTCCGGAAAAAGTGCCCTTTTCCGGAGGATCTTATTCCTACTTCGAAGTAATACTTAGGGTAATACTTAGGGTAATACTTCGAAGTAGGTATAAGATCCTCCGGAAAAGGGCACTTTTTCCGGAGGATCGGGGCCAGTGTAGACGCTCTTTTCCGGCTTTTTTAAAAAGCCGCGGACATTTTTATTTAAATGCCGCAGGGGACATTTAAATCCCCCGCGCATTTCCCTACTACGACTCATGAAATTTACATGCCCCTTCCGGAAAAGGGGCCAGTGTAGACGTAGCCTTTTAGTTTATTCATGTCTGCTTAATAGCCATCTTGGTCTAATTTAGAGGTGTCTGCATTCCAATATGGCATGAAAGGGATCTCTCCAGTATGTGTCATTTGACTTTATTAGTTAACATTTTAAAATTTAGAGATCTCCATCTGACAGAAACTACATAAATGAAAAGAATTATTAGTTTAATAATCTGGTAGTTCACTGAATCTATAAAGAACACTTAAGAATGCTGAACATTAAACTGCACTTGAGCCATAAAAAGGTATAATATGAACAAGATGGTAGTCACAATATTCCAGCTCATTGGTCTCTCAAGGCTGACAAGTTCTGGAATTCTTTTAATGAAAACATCACAGGAAATACCAAGACAACTCTAAGCAGACATACATATGTAATTTGTACAGTGACCAGCATAGAGATATTAGCATCACAAAAGAAACAGAACAGGATAGGCTGTGAAAACAATGACAAAAATAATTTTAAAAAAATCTTTAAATGCTGAATGACTGTCTATAACTTACTGGTAGACATAAACAGAGGTGTTAAACAGTGACCAGAATGAAACTGTGCAATGATCACACTTTTTATTTCCGCATTTTTACTAAGAAGTCAAATGCTGAATTCTTCCTTCAGTCTATGTTGGATGCTGGGGACTCTAAAAATATTATTTAAGTAGTTGTCCCTGTGTTTCCTGTCCTATCTATAACTTGAGTTTTCTAATACATCCACGACAACAGTACTTAAGTACTGGCTTGAAGTGCTGACGTGAATTTGGTGCTCGTGAAAGGGAGGGACTTACCTTTTCAGAGCAGGATTAGATGAGACAGTGTTATAAAAGCCCTGCTCCTACACAAACTCTTTCTACATTACAACTTGCAGTGAGACCCACAGTGGACCTCGTTTGGAAGACACCAGTTGTGAACTCCGGGTGCCATTTTTACCAGTGTAGACGTAGTCTGATTCCAAGTCCAGATACCCAGTGAGTCTATATAGTAAATTAATTCAGAACACTGAGTGTGAAGGAGACATAAGGGTACTAAAGATGTGTAGGACACATGAATGGAGTTGATATAGGAATATCCATGCTAGTAAAAATCAGCTGACCCATGGGGAATACCTGAAGTTCCAGGTAGGAGTGCCTAGAACCAGCCCATCAATCTGTATTATATATTGATGTATATGAGATAAGTGTGTCAAGCCAGGGAATGGAGGGGGGTGATTATTACAGCAACAGGAGCAATTGTCTGTTTGACACAAAATATTTTGTTCTGTTTGTCATCTCTTTTGCTAATGTTTCTGCCAATTAAATTAAAATGTTTAAGGCTGGCATTAAAATGTTTAAACCTGCTCATGGGGCACTGTCAAAGTAAAAGTGTATTCCCAGCATTCCTTTTATAACAACCAAGATTATTACAACTCAGATTATTTTTTACAAAATCATAGAGCCGTGTTGTAGCTTTCCAAGCCACTACTACTTTGCTTGGGGCGGGAATGCAGAAAGTCTGTTCAGCAATGCACAAACCCACAACTTGTTCCACCCCAGGCCATTTCAGAACATGCACATAACTGTTGTTGTTGTTGTTTAAAGCCTTATCCAATGAACCCACCATCTGGCACTTGCTATAATATTGTAGCTCCTGCAGCATCCATGCTTCTTGGGTCTTTCACACCAATGATGAAGTTGTTAGTTCTCCTGGCTCCGTGAACCAGTGACAGCACGTCAACTTTATCTACTTGATGACCTCTGGCTTCCAGGAAATCAATGTCTTCTTCAGGAAATTCACCTGCCAAGATTTTAGAGGAGGTTATTTTAGTCGAAACCATTATTGCACGAGTTCCAAGTTTTTACTTTAGCTCTCTAATCCATTGTGCCAATGAAACTGCCCATCAGTGCCCTGTCCTTAGGGAGGCAGAGTGGCATCACATAAGTATAAATCTAATGGTCTAGTAAGAAGCACCATTCAAGTTCTTCACATACAAGTTCTTCACATAACCAAAAGAAACCAGCACCCCTTTTCCTTTGCACAAGAGGGGAAGTCTTTCATGCTCCTTATCAGCTATATGCCAAAGAGAAGTTAATGGGTGAACTTCAGATGGTTCACAGATTTGGGTCAAAAGTTGAGACGTTTCTCTGAATCTCGTGAGACTGTAAAGCCAACTGGAATCTCTCTTCCTGGAATGAGAAAGTGTTCCCTACCTGGCCTGCTTCTGGTTTAAAGTTACCTTACTACTTACGATACCTGGGGCCTGGTTTTCCAAACAAGCAAGTGCCAACAACTGCAGATGAAGGCAATTGAAACTTCAGGTGCTCAGAGTTTTCTGAAAATCAAGGCCCCATGCAGGAGTCTCAAGTTGGGCCTCAAAAATAGAAGCACCCCAAACCACTTGTTTTTTATCATTTATGCCGTATTTTTGTACACTGAGATTATTGAAGAGCTGAGGAGCAAAAGAAATTGACTAAATTGCTAGAATTTTAAATTTAGCTGTCGGTCCCTTAAATCTCTCCCTCCTACTCCCCCTTCCTATTCCTAAGCACACTGTAGTTTGACATGGACTTCCCTCTCCCCACCAGCTGCATTGCTCATTTAAAAATGCTGTCTCCTTGAAGCAGACTGCAGAGTAACCCCAGACGTGTAAGAAAAATCTTTCTTTCTTTTTTGACATGACAGAAATGTTGTCCACCAAGATCTGTGCTGATCTCCATACTCACTGTCAACTTGCAGGATGTTGGATTGAACCTGTGGGTGCAGCCGACCCAGTGACAGACTCTCACTCAGGTTCTTGTTAAGTGTTAAAACATTTACTAAAACCTACACAAGAAAAAGATCCAAAATATTAACAACTTAATTCCAACACTAAGGAATGTGCATGCAAAGCAGCTTCCCAATTTCCAATCCCAACATTTTCAAATATCAATTTACACAGAAAAACAGACCTTTTTTTACATAATTACCTACATTATATGAACAAAAGGCACGTTTTTAATACATGTAAATAAGTGCACCTGAAGATCCTGCAGGCACATTTTGGAGGCTCTTTGTTTTTTTAAAAAAGAATCCCTAAGGGGCCTATTTTTAGAATTGCATGAGGTTTTCCATATAATTCCCATTATATCCATGGGAGCTATAAGGCTGAAACTCCAGGGAAATCTCCGAAAGGTATTTTATTTTTATGACCAAAAAGTGAATCCTTCTGATAGAACATTAGGAGGCAGGTGGGTGGCTTTAATCTTCCTCTTCCTTCAATGAAGTTAAGTCACTCAGAGTAAAATTTAGGTCTACACTAGACTTTTAATAATCCAGCACTGTTACATATAGAATCATAGAATCATAGAACACTAGGACTGGAAGGGACCTCGAGAGGCCATTGAGTCCAGTCCTCTGCCCTCACGGCAGGACCCAGTACTGTCTAGACCATCCCTGATAGACATTTATCTAACCTACTCTTAAATATCTCCAGAGATGGAGATTCCACAATCACTGGGCAATTTATTCCAGTGTTTCACCACCCTGAAAGTTAGAAATTTTTTCCTCATGTCCAACCTAAACCTCTCTTGCTGCAGTTTAAGCCCATTGCTTCTTGTGCTATCTTCAGAGGCCAGGAAGAACAAGTTTTCTCCCTCCTCCTTATGACACTCTTTTAGATACCTGAAAACTGCTCTCATGTCCCCTCTCAGTCTTCTCCTTTCCAAACTAAACAAGCCCAATTCCTTCAGTCTTCCTTCATAGCTCATGTTCTCTAGACCATGCCACCAGCAGGTGCTCCATCTCATTACAAATGATAAATTAGGAAGAGCTCTTTGCAAAGCTCACAATATGAAGGATTTCAGGAAGGAATGTGCTAAACTGAGCTGCCACTAGGGATAAGAACCAAAATTCCATTCTCATCCTCCTACAGTTTTCTAACATTTCTAAAGAAGACGACCCTTTAACAGGTTGTGGAAGGTCGTAAAACCTTTACAGAGTAGGGATGTAAAGGTTTAACCGGTTAACCGGTAATCCTGAACCTGAACAGGGTGTGGCTTATCAGTTAAGGTTAACTGGTGGGGGCTGGAGCACTTCCCACCTGCTGCAGACAGGGACTGCTCCTGGCCTGGGCACCTTGCAGGCAGGGGCTGCTCCAAACAGGACACTGGAGCAGCCCCTGTCTGTGGTGGGGCAGGGATTGCCAGGCTGCGGGTGTACAGAACACTAGTCACCTGAACTCTGGTACCATACCATTCTGGAGTCCTGCACATTTGCACTCTAGCTCGGCTCCTACTAACTAGCCATGTAGACAAGCCCTTTGCGACAAGAATGGACAGCAAATATTGCTTTAGATCATCAGTTATCCTGGACTGCATGGCTCAGAGGACTGATCCGATCACTTCTAGATCCCCCGTTTGGATCCAGGCTGGCTAGCAGCAACAGAAAGTCATTACTCGTTGATGCCAGTTAACGTTTTTGGTGGCAGCCTCAGCAGAAAGTGCAAAGATTGAATGGGGGAGGAAACAGAGTTCTCCTCTTTACCTGGCTGACAATCCCTCCAGGTCGGGTGTAAGGTGCTTTGGGGGAGGGGGAAGCTTAACTTATGCTCACACGGTGTGGCATGACCCTATATGAACATATTGCTTCCTTTGGACTATTAGACCTGCTCCTTTAGCTCCGCAAGCAGATGCTTATACCAGTTTAGACCCACCCCTCCAGATGACCCAACTGGGAATATGGTTACAAGCGGAACACATCTTCCACGTCACACCACTGCCTGTTTTCCTGGAGGACTTCAGTCTCCCGGGGCTCTTACCATGAAGCAGAACTCAATGCTCATTAACACAATAGTTCAACCTCTTCAGAAACAGGAGCTGCATATTTCATGTTTGTTCTGATAACCAACCCGTTTGGGTAGGAAACCCACAGCACAGTGAATGCAAATGCCAGCATGAAGAAACACTGGAAGACAGCTTCGACCTTCCCCATTGTGAGTGGTTCAGAACATGCTTAGATGCAGCACTCAGAACTGACCTGCGTGATGCTGCTCAAGGCTTTGTCCCCATTGTTAGCGCCCAGACACAGGTAGGTTCCACACATCCCATCTGACGGCCGAACGATAGTGGGCAGTAAAAAGGACAGGGGTCTTTTCCCCGGCTGAATAAGATTTGTCTGTTGATGAATAAAATATCCCCCAAAACTATTAAACAGATCAGAACAAACGTTTTCCCTATAAACTGCTCACGTTAACGTTTTTCTTTACATTTCTGAGTCAATCACCCTAACATGGCTTAATTATGATGCCATTTGCACGGCTATAATAATATTAGTTTACATTTATTCCATACCTTCCATTTCAAGGCCCCCAAAGCTTTTTACAAACAATATACAGAAGTCACTTCACCCGCTACTAAAATGCAGCTAGCTCTGGAGTGGAACTGTTTAACAATACATAGCAACGCCGCACCTCTGTTGAGCACAGGAAGTGACCAGCATAGGGATGATGGTCTCTGTCTGAGAACTCAGGATTTAGTTTCCATTGTCTATCACTTTTTCAACCTGGAGAGCAATAATTTTCAATATACAGGCAGTCCCCGGGTTACGTACAAGATAGGGACAGTAGGTTTGTTCTTAAGTTGAATTTGTATGTAAGTCGGAACTGGTACATATTGTAGGGGAAACTCTAGCCAAACATTTTTTTTAGTTTTGGATAGCATAGGGAAAGGTTAACTCCCCTCTAATGTTTGTTTTGCTGTCTGTTCCCCTGTTCAGAAGATTTCACATCTATTTCTGTCCCTGTGACAAACTCAGGACTAAAGGAGTAACTCATCAAATACCACACAGCTCTGCACCATGCTTTGAGCTAATAGCTTTATTTCCACACACCACCCAGGGTTCTAGGAGGAGGGTCCTTTTTTTGCTAACACAATGAGGCCAGCACTTTGTTTGTTTTGGTGGAGTCTTTGTTTGCCCAGGGAGCCCAGCATGTATAGGGGGAGGAGGGGAAAGGTGGGAATAATAGGGGGCGGAGAGGCTGCTTTTGTCCGCTGATTTGGCAGCCTGTTGCCGGGGGCAGCCAGGTTGCTGGGGGGAGGGAGGCAGCTTGTTAGTTGGGGGAGGAGGGCACCTTGTTGCTGGGGGAAGGAGGGCATGCAGGCTGCGAGGCCGCAGCAGGCATGGGGAGGCACTTTTCCTCCGCTGGCAGCTCTGCGGGACACCTTTCCCAGTGGCCAGTTGCTGCTGCAGGCAGAAGCCAGAGCCGGAGGAGCCAGCCCGAGGAGGAGGAGGTGGATCCTAGGATCCAGGTGAGTGAGCCTCTGGGATGAATAGAGGGGGGGTGGAGAGGGAAGAAGGGGGGTGGAGGGGGAAGAAGGGGGGTGGAGGGGGAAGACGGGCTGAGGCTGGCCGGCGACCGGGGGGCAGGCTGCGAGACCGCGGCTGGCAGCGGACTTGGGGAGGCGCGTTTCCTCCGCTTTGCAGGACCCCATTCCCTACGGCCAGTTGCTGCTGCTGCACCTAGGCTCCACGTGTGAGCGAGCCCCGGCATGTATAGAGCGGTGGAGGGGGAAGAAGGGGAGTGGAGGGGGAAGACGGGCTGAGGCTGGCCGGCGACCGGGGAGCAGGCTGCGAGACCGCGGCTGGCAGCAGACTTGGGGAGGCACGTTTCCTCCGCCCAGCAGCTCTGCGGGACCCCATTCCCTAGGCCAGCTGCTGCTGCAGGCGGAGACCAGTCAGAGCCGGCAGGAGGAGGAGATGGATCCCAGGATCCATGTGAGCGAGCCCCGGGGATGCTGCTGCGCATGTGCGGCAGTTGCCTCACCCCCGTTCGTATCTAGGGATCCGACGTAAGTCGGATCCACGTAAGTCGGGGACTGCCTGTAATCCTTAATTCCAGTCAATATAGTGTGCGCCCAGGCTGCAGGAAGTCTGCTTTCTTTATTGCAGCCACACCAGACTCTACATAGTTTCCTTGCAAAATTAAGCTATTTCACATAGGAAGATCAGGCAACCTCTTCCTGTAACCTGTATTCTGTTTCTCTGCAGAAGCCTGCAAGGGAAGAGAGAGCTGGAGAGCTCAGCCTGCATATACAGCCTTTCCCCCAGAAGGTACATGAGACTAAAAGGAGTCAAACTCAAAAGTTCAAATTCAGAATTCTTCATTACCAGGCTGGAAGATGAGTGGTTTGACGTGCTGTTCAGCCAGGAAAAGTCCAACATCTGGCTGTTTAGAAGGATTCCAGAGGGCGTTATTATTCCACTTCCAAATGGGCGGTTCAGGGAACTGAAGAGGAAGACAAAGAAACCTTGTGAAAATGCATCCAGTAATCATATAGCATGCCAAGGCTTGGTACTGTCAGAGCACGGCCCCACATTCCCCCTTCTGCCTTGGTGGAGAGTCTTCAGCAGATGTTATAGTGCTGGTGAAAGGTCCAGCCTGACAACCCTAGAGAAGGAAGGTCGCTGAGTATACATGTGGAACAGGTCTGGAACGGGCAGCAGCAGTGTAAGCTTCTTCCACTCAGCCCTGCCAATAGGCCCGGAGCGCCACCTCTCAGTGAGAAGGTATTTCAGTCTCCCAGCTCCAGTCATCCTTGCACTCTCTGCCAAGCAGGAATTTGTGATACGAACACCCCTCCGATAGGAACTACACTGAAACCACCAAGTCATTTCAGAGAGGCCACTGAACAGCCAGAGATGGCAAGGACTTGCAATCACTTACAGCCGAGGCCGGGGGGACAATAATTTTTCCAGGAGGGGGTGGGGGCAATGAATGAATTTTGCTATGTGGTCATGGGCCGGCTCCACCCCTGGGAGGGGCAGGGCCTGGGTTGGAAAGGGCGGGGCTGGGGCTAGTAACAAGAGTTGTGAGAGCCACAGGTTTTGAATTAAAAACACAGCAAAGGGCTCACAAGTCCTGGCACCACTGCTATCCTGTTGCCTGGCAGCCGCCTGTGGTTGCTGTGGCTATTTAAAAGGCTCGCAGCTCTGGCCCCTGCTGGGGTAGCACCATGAATGGCAGCTGTGAGCCATTTAAGTAGGATCCTGCTGCCTGAGCCACCACCTGGAAATTCGGTGCATGGGCAGCAGGCTATAAATAGAAAGCAGCCAGATGCACTCCGCAGGCCGGAGCAAAGTGTTAGGCAGGCTGGATCCGGCTCCCAGGCCAAGCTGAACCAGTGAGCATTAGGTGATGAGGCTAGGTCTGTCGTGATCAGTCTCTAGAGTCGTTCACCACCTCTGCTCTCCCATCTCAAACTCTTCCCTCCCTCCCCACCGCCGAGACTGAAAAACCAAATCCATTACCTCACAACTGCTACGATGTAGTCATCAGGTCCCATAACAAGGACCTGGCTAGCAGGGGAGTCGCTCTCGGTGGAGAACTGTGGGATACTGATACCAGAAGGGACAGCCTGCGAGTCGTTAATCCGCTGACGCAGCAACCCTGCCTTTGATTTACTGCAAGACAGGATATGGGGACGGAAAAGCAGGGAGCTTAGGAAATAAAGCATCTCCTCTTTAGGGCACATCTAATATACACATCCATCGGGCAGTACTCATCACCGGCTCAGTGGGTGCGCCTACAAAGAATGGAGGTTCTTCAATTGCACTGTGGAAAGCGAGCGCCTCTGCCATGTCAAATGGAAGGAAATAAGCCATCTCAGCCACTGCATCAGGGAGGCAACTCGGGGGTCGGTGGTTAGGCAGATTGTAGGTTGAAGCCCCCGCCCTGTTGCCAGGAGTTCAGTGAGGTTCAATGGATGCATGGCAGGTAAAAACAATGGAGCATCACTTTGACTTTACTGTGGGACCCGGGTCCCTGATGAGGGCTCCTGGGCGCTACCAAAATACATGAGGCTGGCAAAAGGAAGAAAGGTGACGGCTCCCTTGGGTCTCTGTCGGGACATACTGGGAATGGACACACCGAAGGAGCCAGCACATAGCTGTGTTGTGAACGAAAGCGGCTGTACTGACCCCTACCAGCCTGGAACACTTCTTAGCCGTTGCTGCTCCTGCTTACAGGTTAGTTCATCTTCGACTAACTCAATGAGGCAGATGTTACTATGCTCATGACCCCATCTGGCTAAAAAGGAGGTGGGAGGGCCTCTGGAGAAAGAAACTCTAGGATGCGAGTGGAGCAGCCTTGAGGGAGGAACACTAGGAGCAGTCAGGTCTGGGAAGAAAGATGGAGCCAATTACATGTGGGATCATTGGTCACTTCTTTGTTAACAAAGCCAAACTCCAGGAAGGACTTCGCGCAGTGCGCAGGCTTTCTTTTACAGGACAAGAAGCAATGAGCTTCCACTGCAGCAAGGGCGGTTTGGGTTGGACATTAGGAAAAACTTCCTGCCAGTCAGGGTGGTTAAACACTGGAATAAATTGCCCAGGGAGGTTGTGGAATCCCCATCTCTGGAGATATTTAAGAGCAGGTTGGACAGACACCTTTCAGGGATGGTCTAGATCATGGGTTCCCAAACTGGGGGGGTATGAAGAAATTCCAGGGGGGGGCAGGAGGCAAGCCAGCCCCCCCCCCTTCAATTCTCCCCCACCCCCAAGTTGTGCTGCTATTTTTGTTTTTTGGCCCCAGTCAGTTCCTTTTTTTTGCTCAACAAGTTTTGCTGCGCGAGTGTTTCTCAAAAATCAAAAAGGGGGCGTGATGCCGAAAAGTCTGGGAACCACTGGTCTAGATGGTGCTTGGTCCTGCTATGAGGGGAGGGGACTGGACTTGATGGTTTGTTAGTGATCAAATTACATCCACACACTGCATGGTTTAGGCACAGCTCTGACTGTGCTTGGCACTGTTCATGGAAGAGCTGTGGTATATCTCTCTAACAGGAATCACACCTTAGCCTGACTCCTGCGCTGTGTAGATAAGACCTGAGAGCCACTTCACTGTGTTCTTGCTATACAGAAAGGCCTTGACTACACTAGCAAAATTACCCATTGTTGACCACAGGGGTCAGCAGTGGCTGCGGCTGAGCCGGGACTGTGCTTGGTGTAGGTGCCGGTGTAGACATGGTTGAACTGCATCCAGCGTTGTTGCATTAGCTGATTGGAGCTATAAGACAATGTTTCAATCCCACATTGAGCAGGGGGCATTAGGGAGACATGATGCACCATTCTGGGAGTTGGGGGAAGGAGAGAGCACAGTGACTTTAATGTACAACTTCTGACTGGCACTGGATGCACTTGGAGGGGAGGTGGGAGCCTCCTCTTGAGCCTCGGAAAAGGGATTTTAGAGGCTGTGACAGACCCAGGGCAGCTGGCTACAATACTTTGGTGCAAGGCAAACACAGTGGGAGCTGAGTGAACGCTTATCAGGTTCCTTAATAAACTATCAGACTGTAGCCACGTAATCAAGGCAGGCAGGCACCTGTGGCTAGTTAAGAGCTTGCCTGAAGCAGCAGGCTAATCAGGCACCTGCAGCCAATTGAGGCCTGCTGGGCTTTCCCCTGGGTAGAGGAGGGGGAAAGAGAAGAGTGAAGGACTGAGAGAAGGAAGCGTGTTGCTGGGGAGCTGAGGACTGAGAAAGGAGTGTTTGTGCCAGGGAGAAGGAACTAGGGGAGCTTTTGGGGACGTGGCCCAGGGAAAAGGCTGCTGTATTGGGGGCTAGAGGGAAATCCCATCAGTTGCTGCTACCTGGGGGGGGGGGGGGGGTATATCTACACTACAGCATTATTTCAAAATATCTAATTTTGAAATAGTTATTTCAAAATATCTTATTTCAAAATAATGCATCTACACATAAAAGGCATTTCAAAATAGCATGTCCACACTGATTAGACGCTGAATTGCATTTAAGGCCAGCCAGAACTTTTAAGGCCAGCCGGAACTGGTTCCAGCAGGGATCAGGTCAGGAGTTACCTTGTGGCCAGCAGGGCACTCTGGGAAGGGCTGGAGGCCCCCTCTTTCAAAATAAGTGTCTACACAGCGCTTATTTCAAAATAGCAATTTTGAAATTGGCACTATTCCTCGTGGAATGAGGTTTACCAATTTCAAAATAAGCCCTCTATTATTTCAAATTAATTTTGAAATAGCAGTTGGCTTGTATAGACGCTAGGAAAGTTATTTTGAAATAACAACTGTTATTTCGAAATAACTTTGCTGTGTAGACATACCCTACGGTCCCTGGGCCAGAACCTGGTGTAGTGGGTGGGTCCGCTAAAACATCTGCTCCTGGAAAAGGAGGCCAGGATCACGGAGGGGTTTCCCCCCAATCCTCTGACTGGCTCAGTAAGTGGTGACTCTGGCCCCCAGAAAAGGTAAGAGGCAGTGGGGAGGGTCACTCTGAGGCAAACGATAACCATACCCATGGGGCATGGCTGGAGCTTTGCCACAAGGGGTAAAAATGGCTGAGAAACCTCTGGGTTCAGCATATTATAGAAACAATCTAAATTAGGAAACCACCCTTCAATTCCCCACAATCTCCCAGGGCCACATTTGGTTTTGCTCATGTGAATATGGGCTGAGAAATAAATGGATACTTGGTGACCCCTGAATACAGGATCCTTCATGCTTCTCAGGTCCCTTTGGGAACTGGCTTTTCATCAGTAAAAGAGAAAGAGACACAGAACAAGGACCTAGTTCCATCATATAACAGAGTATTACAAGGATTAATATTCATTCATTCACCAAAGCATTCCTCATAGTCAGACGTACCTGACCATGTCTTCTACACTTTGGTAGATGGAGGCATTAAAGCCTGGGTCTCCCAAGCTGTTAGCTAGCTCCAGTGCTATTTTTAATGTCTAAATTGAACAGAAAGAAAGAAACAAAGAAATATTTAGGTGGCCCTGGAAGTCTCAGCTTCCATAGTCCAGAGAGATACTTACTCTCCCAGCATGTCGAATCTAGCTTCTATTTTGCCCCAACTCCCTGTCTAGTAACCACCATCTTGAGCAACAAGTTTCACAGGCAGCATAAGGTGTGGTTACCTCAAAGGTAGATCGAGCTGACAAAGGCTGCCCTTCTGCAGGCCAGGAGTATGTAGCCAAGATTTCCTGCTACCCTTTGATGAGCATCCTGCATTGACGAGGCTGGCCAAGAGTGCTGGAAGCTCCCTAGAAGGCTGCAGGGGTCCCACCGGTGCCTGAACCATGGTCCTATCACCTGCTCCACCCTGAGGTCTTCCCGCAGCTCGACCTCCTTCCCCAAAGGTTTGCCCGTCTCCACCCCCACTCTGCCTCAGACCCTGCTCCAACTCAGCACCGCCTGCCGAAGTCCCCCCACCCATGGCTCTCCACCCTCTCTCCCAAGGTCCTACCCTACACCGCTTAGACTTCTCTGCCCCCTCCCTCAAGACATTCCCTGCCTGCTACTCTTTGGTGAGCAAGGGGAGGCCTCAAGGGACTGGGCAGAGAGGCACAGGTGCTGTGCAGGGGGCGGTTCTTGAGGGAGGAATTTTACGAGGAATAAGGCCTTTTTTTGAAAGCGCTTTTTCGAAAGAGAGCATCCAGACTGCCTGCAGCTCGCTTTTTCAAAAGTACCTGCTGTAGTCTAGACGTACCCTGAGGAAACAGACAGGACTATGCTCACCTGTGGCAATGAGGGCACACAGGCAGTACATGGCAAACAGATATCCCTTGGCAAGGAGCGCTGTTCGAGGGGTTCAGATAATCAGGTTCAGAGGTGCCCTGCATATGTCTGATACAACATCAATGCCCAGTTTTAAACCTTAGCAGACTGTTAGCTCCAGACTCTACACCATCTTTAGATAAACAGACCTTTTTTACATCAACACAGAGAAGACAGCCATGTGGTTAGCCCAGTCTTACCTCTGCTATCCAATGGAGGGTATTTTCCCTGGTTATCTGGCTGATATTAAAGCCCTCCAGGATATTTAGAGCTGTGATCAAGGCAGGACCTGCGTGTGGAGGTGGAGGGCTGAGAACAAGGTGACCTGACAAAATGAGAAGAGTGGAATAAAGATACTCACATTAGAAGCTGCTTTGTCTAGGTTTGATGGGGCTGCTGTCTCGCTACCACTTTGCGCAGTCACCCACGGAAAGGAAAACAATCCTTTCACTTGTGGGGAGGTTATTATGGGAGGTTTTAAAAAGCTTTCTTGAAAGACAAGTGTCACAGGACAGCTGGTCCCCGTGAGGAGACAGACCAGGCCTCGTTCGCCTGCGTCAGAGCAGGTGTGCCTAAAGAGACCAAGGGGACAGAACTAGCCCTGAGCTGTAAAGGGCAGCCAGAGGGTAAGAAGCGGAGGAGTGACTGTGGCAGGCTGTGCCCAGGGAGAGGAATCACAGAGGAGTGGTGGGTTCCGGGGGAGGTAGCCATGGGGCTGGTGTTCTAGAACGGAAACCGGGCTAGCAAAATGAAAGTGACGGGGCTGAAAAGTGACCACTTAGCACCACGGGGTACCCAAATGACAACCACCATAGTACAATAGGATAATGATCCATTTTTCTCCTTTTTGATGGATGAAGAAGACCTGGACGGCTTTTTCCTGCTTCTTTCTTACATCATAGACTTAAATCTGGGGAATGAGTATGTTTCTGAGCTCACAGACCCAAGAAGGTAAAATAAAATTGAGCGTGAGGGAAGGGATTTGCATTCAGCTTGTTTAAAACTTTTTTTCGAGTCTGGTTCCCAGTTGCTGCAAACCAGTATAATCCTTGGACGTCATGGAAGATGTACGGATCGACACTAGTTGAGAATCTGGCACGGACCAAGACACAGGTTCCCACAGCTCCCATTGGTCGAGAATGGCAATCCTCAGCTAACGGAAGCTGTGATGGCCAGCACCTAGCAGTGGGGGCCTGCCAGGGGCTAACCCTGGTATTTGCCCACCCCTTCAAAAGAGACTAAAAAGGGCATAACCTTGTGTTTTTCCCCTTTGCAGATCCTTTAATGGTCATGCACAAGCTGTGCAAAACTCATGGGCTAACATGTCAAGGCTTACAGGATTTGGCACCAACATGTGGTCAAATTGTGACTCTGTGTGATGATACTACATCAAAATTCAAGTTGCAGTGGGGGAGGTCTAGGTTGGCTATTAGAAAAAACTATTCCCCAAGGAGGGTGGGGAAGCACTGGAATGGGTTACCTAGGGAGAGGGTGGAATCTCCATTTCTAGAGGTTTTTAAGTCCCGGCTTGACCAAGCCCTGGCTGGGATGATGGAGTTGGGGTTGGTCCTGCTTTGGGCAGGGGGCTGGACTCGGTGCCTCCTGAGGTCTCTGCCAGCCCTGGGATTCTAGGATTCTATGAAAATGTCCCAAAGCTCTCTGTGGCTTGCTAGTATCCACAAGTGAGAATCAGAGTATATAGGCTTGTCCTATCAAGGAAAACAGGAACCTGTGTCAAATGCTGGAAGCACCCTTAACTCATGATGCATCACAGTCTCTCTCAGTTTGCAGCTGGAAGGCGAGTGCAACAATCTTAATGCCCTGTGTGGATCTTGCCCTGCTGACACAAGCCTGTACTTTGAAGGGGTTACAGCTCAGACAGCTTTGCTTCCTCCCACTCGTTTCTCTCCTTGCCACAGGGGGCTGTTCAGATTTAACTTGCTAACTGACACCATCACGTGCCATGGGATGTAGCGGAGAGGCAGAGCTGTCGGGACACTTTACCTTGATACACCGTGTGGACTGGATTCTCTACTAGGGCGTTGTAGTTACTGAAGTCTTCCTCTGACAGGACTCCTCCATAGTTATGAACCTGAACAAAAGGACAAGGCAGAGCAAATCAAAGCAGCTGAGTCAACGAGTTATTGCAGTCACCATCTCATGGTCATCATGACTACAAACTTGTGTTCCCTCCCCCCATGCCCACCTGGCAACACATTGTGAAGTTCTGTAGCCCATCTCCAACAGCATGCCCAGATGATGGACACTATTCAACAGCTCTGCACAATGGAGTGACGCACACTGCTACAGCTCTGCAGACATAGGTGGGGTGACACAAGGCCCACTGACTTTAGTCTCCTTCTGCACATTTTCCAGAGCACTTTGCTTGCTCCTTCTTCAAGAGACCTTTTCCCTAGGCTCCTTGCAGCATCAAAGTTCTTTCTTCTTTCAGCCTTGATATTTTTCCTATTTATTTCCCAGTCTACTCTCCTCTGCAGCAAAGCCAGGACACCTGGTTCCTTTTATTTTTGACTCCTCTGACAGACTGCTTGGACAAAGCTGAAGTAACGAGGTCTGCATTTCAACCCTGTGGGATTCTGGTTTGGTGAATAAATTGCCATTTTTTTAAAACAGTGAAAGTGATTAACCATTGGACCAGATTGCCAAGGAGAGGAAGAAGAGTCCAGTGATTAGAGCACTAGAACTTGGAAGACTCAATTATCTGCTCTGCTACAGACTTGCTCTATGGCCTTGGGCAAGTCACTTAGCTTCTTTGGGCTTCAATCCCACATCTGTAAAATGGAGATAATAGCACTACCTGCCTCCCTTGGGTGGAGCAAAGCTAAATATATTAAAGATTGGGAGGTGCTCAGGTAATACTGTGATGGAGGTCAAGTCAGCCTGACACTGCATGCTGTCTTGTAAGGTTTCATTTTAAAAGTCTCAGCCTGTTGAACATGAACATCCTGTTAAGCTGTGTGTACTATCATAGGATATGAAGTTTTGCTATGTATGTGCCTCTGAAACATGTTGTCAGGTGGGGAACACCTGCAAGCAGTCTTTCCGGTACAACAATTGAAAAGGCCACACAATGCTGATGGCCCATGGAGGAGAATACAAACACTTACAAGCATTACCTCAGGAACCGTGTACAATGGAAACCTCACAGAGGCCCCAAAATGGGCCCAAATGGAGACTGTTTGACTCATGGCACAGCAAAAGATCTTTCTAGCAAGCTGGAAAAAGAGATAAAAGGGGAAAGTGACATAATCACGGGGCCTCACTCCCCCTACAGCAAAATCCCTGGAAACACTTGAGGAACAAAGACTGAAATAGGGGAAGGGGAACTCAGGGTAGGACAGAAGAATTCCTGCCTGTGTGTGTAAAAGCTGTAGCCTGCTTATACTAGCTAGCAGGGCGAGACACTGCTTGATTTAAACTCAACCTAGTTTTTAAAGCTTAGATTAAGTTTTTGTTTATTTCTTAGGCAATTTGCTTTGATCTGTATTCTCACTACTTATAACTTAAATTCTGTCTGCAGCTAATAAATCTGTTTTATATTTGTACCTAAAACAGTGTGTTTTGCTTGAGGGAAACTGCTGAGGAACAAAAACTAGTGCATTGTCCTCTCCACTTTGAGGGAGAGGTAGACTGGGTAACAAACTTATACTGGTTAGGCTTTTGATCAGGGCAAAACAGTACAGCTCTGGGGGCCTAGGCTATGGAGCTGGGAGAGAAGCCTTCATATAACTGCATCTGGGTGTATCGCTGCCTGTGTAAACGTTTGTGTAAATGTAGGAGTGGGAGCAGTCTGCAGCTGGTCAGCCTAACAGTGACTAAGGGAGCCCAGGAGAAATTGGAGAGGGTCCAGAAAAGAGCAACGAGAATGATTGAAGGTCTAGAGAACATGACCTATGAGGGAAGACTGAAGGAATTGGGCTTGTTTAGTTTAGAAAAGAGAAGATTGAGGGGGGACATGAGAGCAGTTTTCAGGTATCTAAAAGGGTGTCATAAGGAGGAGGGAGAAAACTTGTTCATCTTGGCCTCTGGGGATAGAACAAGAAGCAATGGGCTTAAACTGCAGCAAGGGAGGTTTAGGTTGGACATTAGGAAAAACTTCCTGCCAGTCAGGGTAGTCAAACACTGGAATAAATTGCCCAGGGAGGTTGTGGAATCTCCATCTCTGGAGATATTTAAGAGTAGGTTAGATAAATGTCTAGCAGGGATGGTCTAGACAGTATTTGGTCCTGCCATGAGGGCAGGGGACTGGACTCAATGACCTCTCAAGGTCCCTTCCAGTCCTAGTATTCTATGATTCTATGCCAGAGAGTTCAAGGGGTACCCCAGTGGCAGCTTGTAGCCTGGGGGAACTCATCGTAATTAGTACAAAAGACAGAAAGACAAGAGATGTGGTGGATGCTCTGTCACTCAGCATCTTTGACTGTCAAGACCAGCTGCCTTTCTTGAAGAGATGCTCTAGTTTAAGCACAAATTATTGGGCTCAGGAGGGCTTAATGGCAGACAAGGAAAGGGCAGTTCCCTTCGCTACAGGAATGGTTGTGTGACATTCCATGGCCTGTGTTTTTCAGAAGGTCAAAGCAGATGATAATTGCCGCTGCTGGCCTTACAGTCTGAGCGTGTGTACTCACAAGGACCTGGGAAGTAGGGAATATAATTGCTTGGTCTCTTACAACTGCACACGTGGGCCTGGCGCCTTTCACTTACGTCAGTACAAAGGAGAGTAACTCCACTGCAGTCAATGGAGCAACACCAGGATATAATGCTGTAAGGGACCCGGCCCAGGGTTGCCAACTCTCAGTAAATTCAGACAGTCCATAGAAAAAAGAGATAAAATTGGACCTGTCCATGAATTCCATCAAGAACATTTAGATACCAGTAAAAAACCACTGAGCTTTGCAGAGGAGCTGAGGAGTCCCCCTTCCCCATTGCCACGGGGCAGTCCCCAAGGCCAGGGTCGAGAGGGGAATTCTCCTGCTGGGGGCCCCCTCCAACCTGCTGCTGGCTGGTGGGGGCAGCTCTGACCTGCCTCTGGCTTCAAATTCTCCTTCAGCATCACTGACGTCCGCAGAGCAGCCACTTTCAGTGGATGAACATGCCGCACACACCCGTACTGGCTCAGCGGCTGGGGCTGGGGTGGGGGATGGGGTACAGTCACAGCAGGGTGGTCACTGGTAGGGGTGCCCAGTCCCAGCTGGGTGAGCAGCTCCCAGAGGGGAGGATGGTTTGGGTTGGGCGGGGGGCTGTAATAGGAATAGGATTGAGTCCACATGCTTGACCAATGTGCTGTGGCTCCAGCTACCTGTGTTATGAGCTTCCCTATTTCCCCAACCTGCTGCCCGACTCGATTTGCCAGCTGGGCTGGGTTTCATACTGTCCGCTCGGGAGTGTTGTGATGCATGAATAAAAGCACTGACTGTTGTTCACTTTTGTCCTTTTGAGCCGTCTTTATATGATGCAGGAATGTGTCCCTAAAAAGGTTGGTTCTCTCTTTTGGTTTTTTTTATACTGTCCATAAAAATCATTTTCAGCAATTGGCAACTCTGCTTTGGCTTTCCACCAGACTAAGCATATAACTCACAACACAACCTCTGCCGTTCTTGCCTCTGGCTTCTCATAATGTGGCGAGAGGCTACGTCTCAGGTAGAACCACTGGCAGAAGCAGCACAAGAGCAGAAGTGCGAATGCATCCCCGTGGGGCATGTTCAGCTAGGCCATGAAGCGTGACGGAGACGTGCAAGTGCAGGTTTGCGCTCACTCGCAGAGAAGCCGGCGTGAGCACCATCCCGCCTGCCTGTGGGTGCAAATTCCCACCTGCGCTGCCCCTCTGACAATGTGGCCAATTGTTTGAATCCCCACTTGCTGCACAAAGTGGATGCTACAAGCCAAAAGGTAAAGGCCCCGATTCAGATGTGTTACTGCAGCAGCACCCTTGAAACCACTGGGCCACTGACTCGCACCAGCAAAGGCTTTAGCCCCGTGGGACACACCGGCATAACACTGAGTACAGCAGCTGCTAATCCGCGGAGAGGAGTGGGAATGAGATCAAAGGGGAGCAGGCATCGGCTAAACAAACAGAAGCCATATCAAATTCCCACAACAACACTCTTCCCACCTGGGCATTTCTGCACTAAGAGGGAAAAAGGGATCCAGTGTCCTGGGGACTTACCCAACGACACATCTTAAATGTCGCTTGTTCAATCAAAACAACAAACCGCTTTAAGCTTATCTGTGAGATCAACACTTTGCATGTCTGTACAGCATGGGCTTAAGTCAGGAGCCAAATCCCATGGTCTGGCATATTTTGTTGCACTGAGAAAGAGGGAGAGAGAGTGAAAGCGAGAGAGAGAGAGAGAGAGAGAGCAAGCAAGAAAGAGAGCACAAGAGTGAAAAAGAGAGCGAAAGAGAGAGAGAGAGAGAGAGAGAGAGCGAGAGAGAGCAAGAAAGTGAGAGAGCGAGAAAGAGAGCGAAAGCTAGAATGAGAGAGAGTGAGAACGAGGGCGAAAGTGCAAACAGCAGCTTTTCACACTCAGGCCATGGAATTTGGGGAGCACTTGTACAATGAATATGAGCATGGGAAGGGACTCACTTTCAAGGTCTCATGCAGGGATCCCTACTCTCCAGGGAAATGAGGAAGTGCAGCGTTTATGTGTGTGATCTATTCTTTCGTGCTTATTTTAACACAGATGACAAAGCATCCAACCCAGCATCCAGAAGACAGGTCTCTACCCTGGAGTGGCCCCAGGACAGGGGGTGTCGGAGGACGGCCCTAAAAGCCCCCCGAGAGGGGTGATGAGTAGCGGATACACGGCTCACCATTCAGGTAAGGTCATTGCGGCCTTACTTTAGGGTCCTGGGGTTGGAGCCCGGAAGTGTGGGAGGGTCCGGGTTCCCCTACTCTACACAAACTGATTACCGGCAAGCCCGGGAGAGAGACTCTAAACAGACCAGTTTTCCAGTCCTACTTACTCACCACGGGACTCAGTCAAGTGATGGGCAAAGGGACGCCTGATTCAGGTGGGGACAATAGCCCAGTAGCAGGGAGTCGTGGCAAGGAACGGATGACCCTCCGGGGAGTAGGTTACTGTGCAGGCAGTACGTCCTTGGTGTGCGTGTAAGCCGCCCCCCAGAGCCTGGCGGGATATTTAAATCCCGTGCTTCATTAGCAATTTCGGTACACTACATTTGCATCCCAATCTCGAGATAGGGAGCAAGTGTAGACACACTCTACGTCACGTGACTTGTGCAGGGGTCAGTGACAAAGCCCAAGAGAAAACCCAGAGTTCAGTGGTCTAACCAAGCAATAATGCTCCCACCTTTATACATCTAGCCGTATTTACAGGGCTGCAGGAATCTTCTGTCTTTAGACATTACTAACGTTTCAAAACTCCAGGGCTACGTCTAGATTGCATCCCTTTTTCGTAAAAGGGATGCAAATTAGACATATCACAATTACTAATGAAGCAGGGATTTAAATCTCCCCCGCTTCATTAGCATAAAAATGGCTGCCGCTTTTTTTTGGCACGGAGTTTTGCTGGAAAAAAGTGCCAGTTTAGACGCGGATCTTTCAGAAAATAAAGCCTTTTCCGAAAGATCCCTTATCGCTCTTAAAATAAGGGATAAGGGATCTTTCGGAAAAGGCTTTATTTTCCAAAAGACCTGCGTCTAGACTGACGCTTTTTTCCGGCAAAGCTCCGTGCTGAAAAAAGCGGCAGCCATTTTTATGCTAATGAAGCGTGGGAGATTTAAATCCCCGCTTCATTAGCAATTGTGATACGTCTAATTTGCATCCCTTTTACGAAAAAGGGATGCAATCTAGACGTAGCCAAGGAGAGCCGCTGAGTGATGAATTGTGAGTATGGGCAGAGGCCTGGGTAGTATTGAGGCCTCTCTGAGCAGTAACTCACACAAAAGCAGCTCAGTGCTCACCAGGGGAAAGCTGGCTACATTACCTATGGTTGTGACACTGATTCAGATGCTTTGAAAAGGTTCAGGGAATAGGGTCTTCACTGGAGAGGACGTTAGTAATAAACTTTCACCTCACGGTCCCCAGTTCAGACACACTCTGCCTGGTACTGAATGGTGGCTTTTTGATGTGCAAAGAGTCAGGACAATGATTCTCCTTGGTGGCCAAATGGAGAATTGTTCTCCAAGGCCTTCCAGCACCTTCATTAGGACCTAAATTCATTCAAAAACTTCAACATTCAATCCTTACAGCCTAGCCCTATCAATGTAATAGGAATTAAACAAATGGGGTGCTACAGAAATGGCTGCGAAACCTTATCCAATTGAAGAGAAATTGTTCTAACCTAAAGAAACTACAGAAGGATCATTTCAATAGAGTAGATTTCACTTTCATAGTTGATGGTGCCACTTCATTGGTCACTTGTGCTGATTTAAGTCAGGATTAACTTCATGATGGAGTTAAACACGTGTGGGAGAAAAACTGAGCGCCAAATTTTTATATTTAATCATTCAAGTCAATACTGGCTACCACTCGCCCTCAACATGAGTCCTCATTTAAAATAAGGGAACAACTAGGTGTCACTATTACTTGTGCTAAGTTGCACTATGAATAGGCAATAATCCATGTGCAGGTTTAGTGCAGACATAGCTCACCTCAGAAATAATCTCCTGGGTCAAGTTTCCACTATAGAAGGCCGAGACCCCTTCTGAGCCAACCAGATGTAAAATGGTGGCTAGATCGAGTCGCTTCATAAACATTCCAGGCAACAGCGGCTGGCCCTCTGGAAGGAAAGTCTCTCTGAATTTGTCCGAGTAGTTCAGCTCCTTCAGTTCAGTGATAGCTCTGGCTGTTGGGCAAAAAAGGTAACAGCAGTATTACAGGAGGAGACCACCTAGGACAGGGTGGGCAATAATTGTTAAAAAGGGGCCACTTCACAAATTTCTGAAGTGGTCCCAGACTGCCCCGAAAGGGGCCGGGCCTTGGACAGAAGGGACGGGGCCAGGAGACTTTGTGTGCTCCCCAGCCCACAGACTCTAAACGGCCTGGGTGTGAGGAGAGTGCGTGAAGTCTTCCCCCCTCCCCCGCGCCTAGAGAGAACGCCAGCTGCTTTAAACACAACGGACACGTGTGCACACGGAGAATGTCTGATGCATGAACATAAACCTCGGGGCTGACGTTCACCAGAGTCATGTCATGGGTGTGCAGCTCCAGCATGGCCAGACTGCTCTGCGTCCATGCAGCCCCACAGATGTCCTCCACGCACCACGCTGCCTGCCATTAATCTCCTGCACATCACCAGCCTTCAAACCTGCCTAATGGGCCAGGGAGCCACCGATCACCTTGGGGATCAGGACCCCATTCGAGACATCAGGGAAGCGGGGGTCTCAGCGCTTGCGTTCGGGCAGGACACGGGGTCAGTATTAGTACATCACACCGATGTAGTGGCACTTCATCTCCGTACTGCCGAACCAGGAGCTCCTGCGCTGTTCCCCCTTCGGGGAGAATTTCCATGGCCAGTCCAAGGGGATGTCGAAGGAGATACCTGCAATCACCTTCATTGTGTTCCCCCCAGTCACTCACCACCCAGATAGCTGAGGGGCCTCCCTGAGTTCCTGAAATCCCTAGCAGCATAGGTCTGATTGTGCTCTCTTGGAATCGGCCAGGCTTCGCTCCTCGCTGGGCAGAGCTGACCATGCTGGAGGTGATGGTGTTCTGCAGAGCAAAAGGGCTGCCCGTAGCCAGAACAAACTCACCTTGACGCACTACTGAGGAGCGGCCATGGGGCAGCATGGGGTTGCCTGGGGTTGATTCTGACGGTGTCAATACAGGCAGTCCCCGGGTTACATGGATCCGACTTACATCTGATCCCTACTTACAAACGGGGTGAGGCAACCCCGCACTAGCTGCTTCCCCCCATCAGACCAGGGAGACGCGAAGCTAGCGCCCCCCCCCCCCCCCCCAGCAGACCAGGGAGACGCAGAGCGGCTTTTCTCAGCAGACACCTCAGCTTGAGAATAAAGGACTGAGGGAACTGAGGTGTGGGAGAATAAAACTGAGCTCTGGAGAAATGTTTGGCTAGAGTTTCCCCTACAATATGTACCAGTTCCGACTTACATACAAATTCAACTTAAGAACACACCCACAGTCCCTATCTTGTACGTAACCCGGGGACTGCCTGTATCTGCCGCCTGGTCGACCACACGGACCATGGCATTGCAGGGGCCCTGTCAGGCAGCATAGTCCCAGAACTCAGGCTGCAGCCTGAGCCCAAATCTCTACACCAGTTACAGCCCTGCAGCCCGATGTTCAATGTCCAATCAGATGGCCCGGGCAAGCCATGCTTGTCTAATTGCAGTGTAGATGGACCCTTTTAGACCCAGTCTGGCCATCTGCAGCCTCCCCAGCAGAGGTGAGTGCTCCAGTGAATGTGCTAAAGTAACCAGAATCAGGACTACAGCTTCAGTTCAGAAGGCTGGCACTAGCATTGGCGAGCCCGCACTGAACAGTTATGGGGAAGAGGCGTTTGAACATTAGTGTGAGAGGTGCCCCAGTAACAAGCCAGCTTAGGTCAGACAGACACGTGGATTTGCACTGCACCCACCTGCCCTACCAGTGGGAGAACTCCTGGACCCCAGTAGTGCAGCATCTGGCTCCATGTTTCTAATGCAAGGTGAGCCTAAACCAAAGAGGCCACCTAGGAAAGATCCGTTCTGGGTCTCTCGTACCTCCCTGCTTAGGTCTAGCTTGATTTCCGGCCCTGATGCCATGTATTTCCCTGACTGAAGAGCATTGAATTCCAGGACATTAAGTCCCATCCACAGTCCAGACACGTACGTGCAGCCCCCTTTTTCCTTAACATACGTGAGAGGAAACACTCCCTGGCACACATCACAGGGGACCCCTTTGCTGCAGGGAGGCGCTCACCCAAGTCATGCGTGACATTGAATCCATCCTGGGCGATGTTTGCAGCAAGGCCCAAAAGTTCTGACCACGGGAGCCTGGCAAAGAAAACACACAAAGAGAAATTTGCATTTGCAAGGGAGCATAGTGAAAGCAGAGCTGTCTTCAGGGGACTAGCCCGGGGGCCGGACATGGTTAGCTGGAAGTCTCTGCTGCAGCCAGAGCACAGAACAGGGACACTGGCCTCTCTGTGTAGCCTTGGGAAGTCACTTAACACTTCGCCTCCATGCTCCATCCATACAGTGGCTGTGACAATACTGACCTGCTGCCCAGGGCGGATGTGAGGAGTCCCTGGGGATACAGCTGATCAGAACCCGCAGTACTTCCCAGACACATTTTTGAAGGAAGTGAAAAAAATTCTTCTGAAAATTTCTGCAGAATTTTTGACAACATGAAAACCCAGGAAACATCAAACCCAAAACGAAATGTTTTGTTTTGGTTTTTTTTTTTTTTTTTTTGTGGTGGGGGAGACAGGAACAAACTCAAACTGTTCTATTTGTTAGGTTTTTATCTAAGTTTGTGGCCTGGTTTTCACAGGGCTCAAGTGCCTGTAACTCCCACTGAATTCAATTAGTTGAATTGCTCAGCTCCTCTGAAAACAGGGCCATAGACGTGTGACACAGGCAGTGGGGCCAACAGCCTCGCTGGGCCTTTAGGCCAGGTGTGGAGGAGGAAGGGGTGGGGCAAAGGGGCGGGGCTGGGGCTAGGCAGTCCTCATTGTTGCATCGGGCCACGCCTCCCCCCGGCAGCCCTCGGTGCTTACAGGTCCCGGGGCTCAGGCTGCTGCCATTGCCGTAGTAGTGGTAGTGGCAGTGGTGGTCAGGAGCTCCGACTCCTTTTGCAATGCTGGGCCCTGGGGCAGCTGCCACAGGGAAATCTGGGATACGTGTACACACAAATCAGCCCCGTGATTGCACGTGTGCAAGTCTGAAAGCCCCTGCCCATGTTTGTACAGTGCCTTGGGGACAAAAAGTGCTATCAAAGTGCTGCACTTCAAAGGGCGAGACCTGGAAACAGCATAGTCCAAGGGAGAGTGATTCAACAGCCTAGCCAAGAATACCAAGCCAGTCTTTGCCATGGGAGCTGGGCAGTTTACAGGCCCTGCCACCAGCAAGACCATGCAGCCACGGAGGCCACACTAGAGCTGAATCCCCCGCTGATCGGAGTATTACAGCCTGGGCAGCTGACGAGTTGGATTAAGTGGGTGTTTTATCCAGCAACACTTTTCAGCAGCGTGCCGTCTGTGCAGAACCAATGCATGTGAAATTTCTTACCTCCCGTGCGATTGATGGGCTTTGTGCATTCCCTGGATCATGCCTGGCACCCCCACCAAGAGACCCGGCTGGATGAAAGGAAGCACAGAAAGTCAAATCACCCTAAGGACACGGTCTCCTATGGCCATAAAGAAGGGGCAATAGCTCGTCATGCAGAAGGGTCCTAGCAGGAGGGGCTGGACTCGACCTCCTGAGCTCTCTTCCAATCCTAGGATTCTTTGATTCTGTTTTCCAAAGTGACAGATGCTGAAGAAGCCAGAAATTTAGACACAAGGGGCGGTGACAACACAGCTAAGGAGTAAAAGCTTTGGGAAGAAAGTGGGGCAAATTCATTCCTAACGTAACCTGGTTGCAGCCAATGGGTGAACTCAGCCTGAGACATGTAGCTTCTGCTGTGTATCTCTCCATCATTTTGGATATTTCTAAAGGTCTGTTTATGTGACAAAACCCCCAGAGCAGCGAGTCTCACCACCTGGGTCCACAGCCTCTGCTGCGCCGTGCTCGCGCCAGGGGGCTACAAATGCCCACATAGACATAAGAACATAAGAATGGCCAGACTGGGTCAGACCAAAGGTCCATCTAGCCCAGTATCTTGTCTGCCCACAGTGGCCAGCACCAGGTGCCCCAGAGAGGGTGGACCGAAGACAATGATCAAGCGATTTGTCTCCTGCCATCCCTCTCCAGCCTCTGACAGACAGAGGCCAGGAACACCATTTCTATCCCCTGGCTAATAGCCTTTTATGGACATAACCTCCATGAAATTATCTAGTTTCTCTTTAAACTCTGTTATAGTCCTAGCCTTCACCGCCTCCTCTGGCAAGGAGTTCCACAGGTTGACTACATGCTGTGTGAAGAACTTTCTTCTATTAGTTTTAAACCTGCCACCCATTAACTTCATTAGACAGTCAAGCTCAGGCTGGAGTTTGGGCTCTGAAACCCAACCCCCTTCCCAGGTTTCAAAGTCCAAGCCCATCTGTCTACATGGCAACTTTTAGCTCCATGGTGCAAACCTAAGTCCGTAGGCCCAGGCTCTGAAACGTGTCCCTCCTGGGTTTTGCCATGCAGACATGCCCGTAGGCTCCTATCTCCTTGGGCTCCCACGCTCTGAGGGAGACTGATCTGATGGAATTTCCCCGATCCCCAGGCCTGGCTCACTGTTCTCATTTCCAGTCAGACTCACAGGCTCAAGGGATTTCTCGGCTGCTCATGAAACACTTCCCCTCTCGGCCACTAGGGCTAACCTAGACGGGCCCAATAATGCACCAACCGTCAGCACCACCTAAGGGTTCTGTGGCCTGTGGTGAGTCTCCGTTCAGCTCCTAGTGGACAAAACCAGAGCACCCTCAGAAGTGACAAACCTTGCCGTGCTGCCGGCAGGCTCCGGGGGACAGGCCATGGAAACGGAACTGCCCCTCAGCCCTGGAGCGAATGGCTCTGGAGCTGGACTGAGGAGCTGCAGGGGGGTGAGGATGCTTGTCCTCTGCTTGTACCTGTTCTGGGAAGCGGGGATTAGAGTTTTCGGGACTGCCCCTCCCACCAGGGCTACGTTACCCTCTGAGTCACTGGCCCCCACCGCTTGCTGCACACCCATTATTGACGGGAATCTGGGTTAATGGGGGATGGAAGGAGAAGCCCTGGCAACATTAGAAAGCAAACCCCACAAAAAGAAAATATACAAGTTCTCTCACTCACCTTTATCTCCCAGGCCTCCCGAAGGCCCTCCTCCTGGATCCCCAAGGGGGCCGTCTCTCGGAAGTCAATCACCTGACTCTCGTTCTTCCGGATGTCGTGGACCAGCATCACTCCCCCCCTGCAGAGAGAGAGTGCCTTGGGCACACAGAGCACCTTGCCGTCCCCCCAGACTGCCCGAGCACATACCACTGTAGCCCTGAGCTGGGGGGCAGGCAGGGCCATCAGCAGCCCTCTGTGCAGGGAGCTGAGGGGAGCATAGGGATTTGGGGTTGATACCACTATGCTTGTACAAATGGAGTCCTCTCACTCAATACGTCTGCTCCTTGCACACTGGGATCTGCTGGCTCTGCTGGCGCACACAAGCATTTGGCAGGCAGAGCCAGCACAGCCAGGGGAGAGTGGTCTGTTCGGCTTTGCGCAACTTCTCCTCCCCCTGTCAGCTGATGCCAAGGACAGAATCTGCAGGGTGTGAGGAGCAGGAAGAGTCTGTGTTTCAGACCCCAAGCTCTGAGCTCGGATTGTAAGATGAGTACGACTGATCCACACAGTCAAAGCACAAGTGGGCACAATGCCCTGAAGAGGGCATTTGAAATCTAAAGGAAGACTAACATTTTGCAAATGGCTCCATTTTTATAATGGGACAGACCAAAACACTGGCTCCAAAAATATCAGTAGAGCCCTGCGTGGATACAAATTGTATCCACATCTGCATCTGCAAAAATGAGCTGCAAATACCCACAGATGCGGATACCCGCCGCTACAAAGTGGATAGCTGCGCATTTGCAAAGTTCCAGATACAAAATTTGTGTCTGCATCCACATCCGCATCTGCAAAGATGAGCTGCAGATATCCACATCCATAGCTGTGGATATGAAGCGGATTGCCACGGATTTGCAGCTCAGACATGGGGGCATACGAAATCCAAGTCTAAAAGGGGCTCCATTGGAATGAAACTGAGACCTTTCAATAGTTTTCTCACAACCCTCCCCCTCATCCCACCCAGCCCAGAATAGCTAATTGCCCCATGCTTAGTCTCGCCCACTCGCATTTTGACCAGACATTCCATCCTGCACCTGAGAAAGCTTCCTGACAAAAGTTTAATGACTGACACATTCCCATGAAAAATTCTGGTTTTGATGAATCAGCACGTTCCACTGGGAATTCTTCAACAAAACCGTTTCGCTCTAATTTATACAGATTCAACCTCCAGACCTGGGATCTTTTCAAACAGAAGCGAGGACACTGTGGTGCAGGCTTGGGCATTGCCCCCCCCCCCCGGGCAGCGGGGTATCAGGCCAGCTTGTGCAGCCTACACTGAAGCTGGTGCCATACCAACCTCACTTCTCTTTTCAGTGAGCGAGGCAGAATACAGCTGGCGTGGGTATGTCTACATGAGCTGCGATTCAGCCTTAGAACTAGGGGCATTTTTGTGATTAAATAACCTGGCCCAACCTTGCTCCCTGACACGCACTGCAGAGGAAGACACATACGCGGTAATGTGCGTGTGTGGAGGTGGATAGACCTTTATTTGTGTCTCTGGGAAGGAATAAACACAGCCCTAATTAAGCCCAGAGAAA
This sequence comes from Pelodiscus sinensis, assembly GCF_049634645.1. Lineage (NCBI taxonomy): Eukaryota > Metazoa > Chordata > Testudines > Trionychidae > Pelodiscus > Pelodiscus sinensis. The sequence continues at coordinate 30,818,084 of NC_134728.1, read as the reverse complement.
GAGGAGCAGCTTGAAGGACAGAAACTTGTGAGAGACAGATGGGCCAATTGCCAGTTACTCCATGCACGGGATGGTGGTGAGGTGAAGGTACCCACCTTATGTGTTTCCATATTTAATGTTTCTACAAGGGCCTGCCTAACCTCTAGTGTAGATTATAGCAGCCCCAGGACTGCTGTAACTAATGTGCTGCTTCTTGGGGACCCTGGGAAGTGGAGAAAAGCCACAGTGCAGTGTAATTTAACCAGGCCTTTAACATGCTCCCGTTCCACCTCCACACCGGACATGAGGAGCAGGACAGGGATAACCTCTGCTCAGGAGGCATTCTTAGTAGGATGTTTCTGCCCATTTTAAGGCAGGTCCATACTTCCAGAGTGGCCGTAAGAGACCTCAGTGTAAATTAGAATCAGGTCTGAAGAGTGAAAGTTGGTTCAAAATATCATTATTCACTTGATACTCGAATCCCCAGTTAGAACATGGGAACGCTGTGTCTCGGATGTCCTGGGGAAATCGCACATTTCCTAAATCCATTCTCAGCCAGTCCATCCATTTGTGGTTTGCTTGGCTTTGTTTTTTATCCAAAACAGAGATTGAGTAACAGGCTTTAGGATCAAACTAGGGTTTCTACTTACAAACAAAATATTCTGAGTCTAGCATGATGAGGCGTTATCAGGTGACAGCATTTATGCAACATTCCCGGGACGTCCTGTCCCGGTGAGTGGAACGTTTAAGCCTCACTTGCATAACATCTTTCAAACTAACACCAAAAGGAGGCAGCAGCTCCAGGCAATAGGCTAGACTCAGATGGGGGCACATGGAGTCCAAGAGGATGCAGCTGGCACCTTCCCCAACCCCCTCACTTTGCATGTTTCTCCAGATTAGATTTTCTCACCCTCACTTTATCCCACCATGAGCTGAGGGAACCCCTCCCCCACTACAGAACATGCTGCTGCTTCTGCTGCTGCAGTGACAAGGCCAAGATTTACAGGTGTAACAAAATCTTATGCAGGTCTCCAAAACCACCAGGACAGATCCACCTGGGGTGGGGGGAAGGGAACTAGGGAGCATTCCTCCACCTCTTAGCCTCTCCCAACCCCGGGGCCAGGTCCACCTACACATGCCTGAGTAGGCTCAGGGCTGCTCTCACTTGTGCTTGCTGGACCTGCCTTTTAAGGACCCTTCAACCAGAGTGCAGCACGCTCCAGCCATGCCACTCTCCCAGCCCTTGGCACATGGCCAGTGCAAAACAGCCAGAAGGAAGAGAGAAAGGCTCTGACCCAGCCCTGACACAATCATTTGGTGGCCACCTATGCCTCCCTACCAGCAGGCAGCAAGGTGGTTTAGACTAAGGGCTAGATTGCACCAGTAAAGCCACAACCTGCGTGCATGTGTGTATGGGGGGCGCAATGGCAACTCTCCCCAGCAGGAGATGCCACATGCATGACTGAGGGGAGCATGTCAGGCTGATTTCCAAGCACTCCCCACTCTCCCCCGGCTCTGCTGGCTGCTGCCGAGGGTGATGCCAGAGCCCTCTCGCTTTGGGGAGGCTAATATCATCATCTGCACTGGCCTGGAAGAGGCTCAGGAAGAGCAAAGCCAAGCGTGGCCAGCCTTGTGCAGAGAGAGAGCAGAAGGATCCGTGTAGCCCCTCCCCGGGCTGCGAAGAGCTCGTTAGGGCCCATCCCGACAGTGATGAAGTAGCAGAAGCGGAGGGTGCCCAAAGGAGGCTGACTGACACTTTGCGATCCCAAGTCTCCTGCCGGAGCGCAGGGCCATCCCGGGGCTGCAGCGCAGAGAGGAACTCCCTTCAGCTCCCTGGCAAAGCCCTGCAAAGATTCCTGGCCCAGCAGTGCCCAGAGCCAGGGCCCTCCTGGTGCTCTGCAGCCCCTTCAGCACCCAGGCACACCAAGCAGGCCCTCTCAGCAGAGGGGAGCACAGCGACCAGCTGCACCTACCCGCCGATGCCGGACGTGTGGGGGTTGATGATTCCTGAGCACAGAGCTGCGGCGATGGCTGCGTCCACCGAGGATCCCTGCTTGTTGAGCACTTCGATGCCGAGCGCTGTGCAGCGGGCCGCGTCGGTCACCACGGCGCCCTGATGGAATATCTGGGAGAAGCAAAAGATGGTGGTTTTCAACCAAGGGTTCAGGGTCCCCTGGGGGCCACGAGCAGGTTTCAGGGGGTCCGCCAAGGAGGACCAGTGTTGGACTCACTGGAGCCAAGGCCAGGCCACACAGAGCCGAAGCTGGGAACCCTGAGGCCCACTGCCTGGAGCTGGAACAGAATCCTAAGCAACTTAGCTTCGCAGGGACCCCTGGCTTGCTACCCCTCAACACTGGCCCCCAGCTGAAACGCCAGAGACATGGAGTTATTATAGCATGGGGGGCGGGGGCTCAGAAAAACAAAGGCCGAGAACCCCTGCATCAGGAGAAAGGCAGCACAGTCTGCTAGTGGAAGGGTTATTTCCCACACTCCTATTCAGTCCTACAGCAAGGCCTAATTGGGGCCCATCGCGAGCACAGGCCGCAGAAGATGGATTGTGTCTGGGTGCAATTCAAGGGGTTGGTTTTGACCTGTACATGGCTGAGCAGTTAGATTCCTAATTATCCTGGAGCTGAGACGGTGCCCGACCTGCATTTTCCTTAGACAAAAAGGCCTTCAGCCATGGCTATTGGTAAAGTGCCCCCGGCCCAACGCCCTAATGCAGCGGGTCTTACATACGCTCTTACCCTAGGTACATTACGTTCTGTTATGATCCCAGCTGGCATCTGGACAGGGCTGGGATCAGCTGGCCTCTTCCTTCTACTCACACCTCTTCATATTTTGCTTTCAAAACCCCATGAAAACTTTTAAGAAAACCCAAAGGTAGATGCCACAAGCAACCCCCATAGCACAGCTCTCATCCCCCCCACCGCAAACCAAAACTCCCCCAGCAGCACCCCCCCAGCACCCTCATGCACCTAAACACAACACCATAGCAGGGTGGCCCATCTCCCGCTGCACATATCTAAACTAGGGATGTGACAGTGGAGTCGATTAACCAGTTAACCAATAAGCAAAAGCTTATAGGTTAATGCTACAGACTACACGCATTTCCCTCCCCCCACCCTTGCCAGTACATTTTTTAGCAGGCTGGCCAGCAGTTTGGCTCAGTTCCGGCTCACACCGGGTCCAGGAGCTCAGACCCCCCCTTAGACAGGGGCTGCCGCCACCTCATGCTGTTGCCTCCTTATCAGAGGCAGCAGCACAGGGCGACAGGCAGCCGGTCCACAAGGGGAGCTGGTTTTTAAACTTGCTTCCCTCATGGACCAGCTCCTGCCTGGCTCCCCACGCTGCTGCCTCTGATACAGTGGCAGAATAGCTGTAGAACAGCTGACAAACCAATAAAAATTCATGAGGTTACTCGACTATACAATTAACTGATATTTAACATCCCTAATCTAAACACGACCCCCACAGCATGTCCTGGTTATTTGTCAAATACGATCAGGAAACTGTTTGCTTTTCCTATGCTCAGCACCTAGGCACCGTAAAAACACCCCATAGACAGACAGACAAACGGCTACCTAAACAGATAACTATTGCAAATGAACTTTGGGCATCAGCAACAGCCGAAATAATTGAAAGAGCAAGGACGCTCCTTTCCCATTCTGAGATCTGACCCAGGACGTGTAGCCATGACCTCTCCTCGTGGAGTAGTACGGGGAAGGCAGCATCCATTGACACCTGTTTGCAACACACGCACCCCAGTTACATAACATCACTGCACACTAGTAAATGTTCTGTCAACTATTTTGTCAAAGCAACAGTCTTAGGGTATGTCTACACTACCCTCCTAGTTCGAACTAGGAGGGTAATGTATGCATACCGCACTTGCTAATGAAGCCCGGGATTTGAATTTCCCGGGCTTCATTAGCATAAGCGGGGAGCCGCCATTTTTAAATCCCCGCTGCTTCGAACCCCGTGTAGCGCGGCTACACGGGGCTCGAACTAGGTAGTTCGGACTAGGGTGCCTATTCCGAACTACCGGTACACCTCGTTTCACCTCGTTTCACGAGGTGTACCGGTAGTTCGGAATAGGCACCCTAGTCCGAACTACCTAGTTCGAGCCCCGTGTAGCCGCGCTACACGGGGTTCGAAGCAGCGGGGATTTAAAAATGGCGGCTCCCCGCTTATGCTAATGAAGCCCGGGAAATTCAAATCCCGGGCTTCATTAGCAAGTGCGGTATGCATACATTACCCCGCTAGTTCGAACTAGCGGGGTAGTGTAGACATACCCTTAGAAAGGTGCAGAAAAGGGCAACAAAAACTATAGGGGTTTGGAACTGTCCCATATGAAGAGAGATTAAAATGACTGGGACTTTTAGCTTAGAAAAGAGGAAACTAAGGGGGGATGCAATAGAGGTCTATAAAGTCATGACTGGAGTGGAAAAAGTGAGTAAGGGAAAGTTATGTATTTATTCCCATAACATAAGAACAAGGGTCATCAAATGAAACTAATAGATAGCAGGTTTAAAACAAACCAAAGGAAGTACTTCTCCATGCAATGCACTGTCAACCTGTGGAACTCCTTGCCAGAGGATGTTGTGAAGACCAGGACTTTAACAGGGTTCAAAAAAGAACTAGATAAATTAATGGAGGGCAGGTCCATCAATGGCTATTATCCAGGATGGGTAGGAATGGTTTCCCTAGCCTCTGTTTGTCAGGGGCTGGAAATGGATGGCAGGGGAGGGATCACTTGATGATGCCCCAGAGGGAGTGAACAGACCAGGGAATCTGGCACTGGCAACTGTTGGAAGACAGGACACTGGGCTAGATGGTCTGACCCAGTGTGGCCGTTCTTATGGGCCCGCATAGCAGTGCTGCCTCTGTGTGAAACCCCTGCAGTGAAGTGGGGAGCACTGCCAGTGTGTAAAACATAAGGCATGAGCAGGAAATAGCAGGGGTTCCACTGTAGTTTAAACAATTACACTGCCTAATCCCAGTTAAAAATTATCCCCTCCAATGACAGGTGCACCCGTACCATACAGACCAGCAAGACTATCGCTTCGCCCTGTGACTGTCAGAAACGTGACTATGTACCAATTGTGCCTTCTGACTTAATACCAGAGCTGCCTTCTGCATGTATTCGGGTACGGGTTTTACTTCTGCTTGAGCCACAGAGTCAGCCAGCATGGACTCTATTTCTCTCATGCACCAGCATCAAAACCTCACAGATAAACCTGGTTGCAGCATCTCGGTCCGCAGTGATGGTGCCAAAGCAGAGAGAAGTTGGCTTGACTCTCAGATCCTGCCACTGGCTCTTGGACTCCCTGAGAGGGAATCAGTGCGGAGGCTCCCGATGTCAATTCTCCAGTCACTTTGGGGCATTGCCAGCATTTGTGCTGGGGTATCTGAATTGCCGAGATCCAAGGAGGAAGCTGTAATTCCCAGCAGACAATTCTTCCCATATCTAGGCTATTGGCCATTAAACAAAACAGCCTCCGCTTACCTGTGGATCCCCAAAGTAGATCTGCATGATCAGGGCTACCGTGACGCCCATAGCGAAGGTTAAGCAGGCAGTGATGATCACCGTCAGACCATCCTGGCGGCAGCTGCAGTCCCCAGAGAATGGGTCTTTGCTGGTCTCCCGCAGCGGCGAGACGTCCTGACTGCCCATCTCCGATGAAGAGGACGGCAGGCGCTGGAGGCGAGCTGATTTCAGGAAAGAATCTGGATCTTCATAGGCAGGGAGAAAAGGTAGTGAGTGTTAGGAATTGAGGACGCTTGGGTTCTTATTCCAACACAGACACTGTGCCAGCCTTGCCCCCATGCCGCTACAACAAAGCTATTATCTTTCCTATTGAGCTTGTAGTAGATTCCCTGGCTCAAACCCTGTCCTGGATCATTTTACTCCTGCCTTCCTTTAACACTTGTTAGTCTCAAGGGGACTTTTCAGACAGGGAGCTTGTCTGAATTTTGCTTGATGCAGCAGATGGATAGACAGACCCTGGGCATCAATATTTCCAGCAATGAACCCACAGTTACTGCCCTTGGGACTTAGTTGTGATCCCATGCTACTCTGCTTTCTGGTTGTTCTAAAAAACACAGCAGAAGATGCAGTTAAGACCAAAAACCTATCGACATTACTTGGGAGCTGTGCTTAAGGTAAAGCAACGCAATCAAACCTGCCCACATCAAAATAGTAGGCACAGGCATTAGAATGACTGCAATCAAAGGCTGGCAGAGTAAGACCACAACAGCAAAGTGCACGCCTCTTCTAAGTGACTTGGGAAACAATTTACCTTCTCGCAAAATGGTCTTCAAGTCCGTGTTTTCTTCAGCCATTATTTTCCGTTGATGGCTCTGAGAAAAGCCTGCACAGATGGCATTACTCCTAGGAGTTAATAGCCACACGGGACATGGGTCTGACTCGGCTGCTATTAAATCCTACTTCAAATCCTACGTAGAGATTAGTATTCACACTGACCAGAGGTGTGTTGTCGCCAGCCTTCCCTCCTCAAGCACACTCCAGGGAGCGGAGCTGAGGTCATGAGCATGTCCCAAAGGAAAGTTTACACCATCCCAAGGCTGGCCACATTATTTACCACTTAGTCATCATTGGCTGCCCTTTTTTTCCCTCTATGTCCTACCCAGTGATTGGCTAAGATTGATTGCAAGGTCCTGTCACACCCAATCAGATTATCAATGTCATCTCAGGCTTTGTCTACTCTGCCAATTGAATGACAAAACTTTTGTTGTTCACAGGTGCTTAAACTCCTCCCCCCAAACAAGTTTTGCTGCAGCAAGTGGCAGTGTCAAGAGCTCATAGTCAGGAGGAGCACACTTCTGTACACAATGCTGATCCTGCTGCTCGGGGGTGGAAGTATTTTGCTGACTAAAGTGCTGACAAACAGCGTTTACACTGCCTGGCATTGAGTAGGACCAGTCAGTGCTCCCTTGTTCCTTTGCCGCTCCAGGGCGGTAAGTATTAGAGCCCATATAGCTGTCCTCCTTGCACTTCCTCTCTTGTACAGGTGAAGCAAATTCCTTTTCACTTGCACATGCTGGCACCATCTGAGCTCAGCTAAGCTGCCAACAGCCTCTCGCAACCAGGGACGTCCCTTATTTTTCCATCTCTCTACAAGATTGGGAGTTGCTGACTGTTGCAAAAAGCAGCAAGAAATACGCCTGGTGAATGCAGGTGAGTACTGCTTAGTATTATTATTAATAATAATGATTATAAGTAGGGTCAGATTCTCCTCCCCTTTACACCAGGTGCTCACCACTGATGCAAACAGGATTTGTGATTTGCACTAGGGTGAGAGGCGAGTCACGCTCAGAGATGCCTTTGGAGAGTGACTGTGTAGCAGGCACAAAGTTCCTGGGCAGCATCCCAGCCTGGAGGATGCTAGGATGTGCAAAAACCAGCATCAGAGCCACAGGAGGTGTTCTGCAGAAGGGAACTGGCTGGCAGCCCCTAGAGCAAAGAAAATGTGGGGTGGGGGGGGATTGGGGATGCAAGGGGAGAGCAATTCTCTTGCCCTATGGTTAAAAGGCTGCATTTTAACAGGATTTGATGGGTCACCAGTGAAAGTATTGGCTCTTGTTTTTAATGCATGCTCAGCAGGCCTCCTGCAGCCAAGCACCATCTGCGTCTAGCAGTCATTTTAATTAACCCGCGGAGCTGCACCTACCCGGCAGGGAGAGGCTGTGCAGAGCTGCCACCAGTCACTGCAGGGAAAGGGGTGGCCATGAGGGGTCTCTGCACCCTGCCCCGGTGGACTGGCCGGGAGCCCTGAGATACTTTGTGTCAGGCTGTAACTCTGGCTTCCCCCCCGCCCTCTGGAGCCTAAAGCTGTTTCTGTGGAAGGGGGAGGGGCAGACTGGGGCAAGAGGAACCCGGCTAGCAATGCCAAAGCAGGTTGGCAGGGGCAACCTAAGAGGGAAGAGAAAATGGGCTGAAGAGGTTTCCTGGAAAGCGTTTTAAACCCCAAATGTGCCCAGCTGTGACCCTCTGCCCTCTTATTTCACATGGACGCTTCTGCCTGCTACAGGCTGGTCTCCCTGTCTGACTGGACAGCGCCTAGCACAGCGAGGGCCCTCATCCCAACGGGAGCCTTTGACTAATAAAATATGGAGCAATCATACGCCACAGCTCTGTTCAGTAACTAACTCAGTCAGCTACGAGGGGGCTGGTCCAGCCCGCAGCCTGGTCTCTGCTCCATCTTCAGCCCCACTTGTCAGGGCAGCAGGAACTGCCCAGGGCTAGTGTTTCTGTCCCTGCACATCCTGTACGGAGGACGCATTTCCCTGCCCCGCTACTGGGCTGGGCTCACTTACTAAGTCAAATTGAACAGGTAGAGATAAAAGGCCCTGATCAGCTTCTTAGTATCACTCCCAGCCTCCTTCCATGTGCTCCCGCCGAAGGCAGGTCTCTTACGAGTTTCCAGGCCCTGCCTCATTTCTGACGTTTAAAACCACTTGAGCAAACTGAGATATGGACAAAACAGGTGCAGCTTCACTGGACTCAGGATGGGCCCCAATTCTAATCTCAGTTGCACTGCCACGAACCAGGAGCACGTGCAATGGGAGTCAGTAAAGGACATTGTACATCAATCCCACTTACTGTGGAGTAATGTAGGGCAGAGCAAGAGAGACCAGGCTTGGCCTACAGCATTTATTTACCAGCGTATTAAAGCACCATGTTCCCCCGTGTGGGGTGCCCAGCCTCCGGCCTGGCAGAGTATTTCATAAAGCCCCTGCCTGCTTCAACACCATATGCTAATAGTCGATTCAGTAGTGCTTTGTTGTCAAGTTTACATCATTTTGCTTGTTTTCTATCATTCTGATGCCTGTTTTATGCTCTCATGTCTTTGGTTTTAAGTAGACAACATGGAACATGGGTTGTCTCCATCCAAACACATGCAAACCAAGATAAACAATAAACAGAGGTGAAGTTAAGCCAGTGTGCCCCAGTACGACACAACAGAAAGAAATTGGCCATCTGGGGGCGAGGCCTTAATCCTGCCCCTACCCCAAAGTTGAGGCTGGCAGCTGAGACCCCAGACATGTGGGGCTGGAAGCCAGGAGAGCTCCAGGCACATGGAACAGGCAGCCAGAATCCCAGGGGTGGAGCAGGGCTGGCGGCTGGAGAGCCCTGGGCATGTGGGGCTGACATCCAGGACCCCAGTGATGTCCAGCACCCTTAGCTCCAATCCTGTGCCTAGTAGCACTGCCCCCACAGCTCCCATTTGGTTGGGAACAGGAGCAATGCAGGGCAAGGCCACGAAGGACTGCTCCAACCCCGAGCCTCCCATCCCAAACTCTACCCTATACACTGCCAATCCGGCCCCCTGCCCTGAGCCCCTCATACTACCCAACCCTGGTGCCTGCAATCCCCACATCTCTAGCCCCCTGACCTGACTCCTGCACCCCCACACATCCCAACCCTCTGCTCCGAGCCCCCCACATTCCACCCCACATTTACATTTTTTACAGGCGTTGTCATATTGCAAACCACTCACCTCCTGCCCTGCGCTTCTCCCCTCCCTCCACCCCCAGAAGGGGCAGATTGTGACAGGACAGTACCGGTAAGTTACTTTCACCCCGGGCTATAAAGCAATATAGGTGGCCTTAAATCTTATGGAAAAGGCAGAAGCTGTTTGGCCCATGCAAGGTGGTGCTTGGGTTGGCCTGTCCGATGGAGCTGGGCACCAGAGCCGGAAGGTCTAAGCACAGGGCTAGCCACAACACGGCTCGTTAATGGTTCCAAATGGGGCAGTAGCTCAGTCAAACCCCTCCTGCTGCAGTTCACCTCCAGAGAGCCGGGCTGCTCTCCTGCCTCCCCTCGTCCCCAGAACCTGCTTCCTATTCACATCAGAGTGCCCAGTGGGCACAGGTCGATAGCTGAGAAACCCCATGCACTGCAGCACAGCTGCCTGCCTCCGCTCACCAGCAGCTCCTTCGGGGCAATTCCGGACCGAGGTGGGTAGGCTGCGGCTGCCTGGGGCAATGGGAGGAGAACCAAGACTGGAACTCATGTGCCGGGGTGCAGCAGGTCAGGACTGGGGTGCTTTGGCAGAGCCACGTGTTGGCTGCCATGAATGGCAGTAGAAGAGCACAGCTCAGGAGTGCAGTGCACAAGCTGAACAGCATGTGAGGTCTCACAGCTGGACTAGCGGGAGAGGCAATTACCCTTGCAGAGCTGGGGCAAAAGGGGAGGGCAAATTGTGCAGATTCCCTGGCTCCAGCCAGCACTCAGGCTTCTCTCTTTGCCTACAACAAGACAATCAAATGACATAAACAGATGCTCTCTTACTTAGGCCAAATCTACAATAGGGGGCATGTCCGAACTGAGATACACAACTCCAGCTCCGTTCATTGCACAGCTGCAGTCGATGTACTTTACTTCACATTTTGGTGCTGTCCCCACAGTAGGAGGTCAACAGGAGAAATGCTCCTGTCTGATTCCCTTACCCCTCATGAGGAGGAGTCCTGACGTCGATGGGGGCGCCCCCAGTGTTCAATTTAGCGGGTCCTTACTAGACCCACTAAATTGAACGCCAGAAGATTGACCTCCGGAGTGTCGATCCACGGGTAAGTATAGACATGGCCTGAGAGAGTCAAAGCAACAGGAATCTCTATGCAAAATCCATGCTTCTCTTGTGCTACTATAGAGCTCTGGAAACAGCCTTGAAGACTGAACATTAGACCTCAGCCACACTGCAGTTGGAACAACAGAGCTCATCACATTCTTTCCCCAGTAAAACCCAGACCTCAGCACTCTCCCTGCTCCTGCCCACACACTGCCCAGCGCTCGGGAGACACCTGCCCATGGCGGCTTTCACAGCAGACAGCTACACTGGGATGGGCCATTAGTTCCTTGAGAGCCCAGGCACACTTTGACAACCTGGGCAGTAGCAGTGCAGGATTGGTGGGGTAGAAGTAGGCAGCTCAATGTGTGTGTGGGGGGGGGGGAGGGGGAGATTGCAGCTGAAAAAGGGATGTGTGAGCACTTGTCAGCAAAGGGAATTTCAGTAACTGGTGGGAACTGCCATGAGTGGGCGAGAGGGAGTCAGGCTGCAGAATTGGTCACTCGGCAAGGTGCACGAGGAGCCCACGTTCAGAGGAAATCGAAGGTGAATGCAGGAAGAGAAAGCCTGGTGTAACCACCCATTAGCCCAGGGGTGCTCAGACGGGGGTCATGACCATAGGTGCTGGAACTAGGGGTGCTGGAGGCATTTGCTCCACATTCCCTAATTTGAAGTGGTTTCTATCATAGACAAGGTGGATAGTTTGGTTCAGTTGTTTTAGCACCCCCACTACACAAATTGGTCATGACCCCTCAAGGTCTCCTGAGGTAGTTACACAGGCATTGTGAGTTTTCAGCCCCAAGTCCAACCTTGTGTGTGGCTGATGGCTCTGAGCCCCTCCAGCCTAGCACCACCCTTACCCCAGGTCACCTCTAGCCTCACTCCTCCAAAGAAAGGATGCCAAATTAGAAGTTTGCCAAAAGCACCATTGTTCTTAAGGGCCAGCCCTGGGACTGAGACAACCTTAGAGAGCTTAATTGATTCAGCTCTTCAGCTGCTAAGTTTGTTGAATGTGTTTTTAATTTATAATGGGGGGGGGGGGCAGAGGAGGGTCATGCTCAGAGGCTGTGTGAGAGAGGTTGCCAATACAAAATGTTTGAGAACCACTTCTTTAGCCCTTCTGCAGAGATGGGGAAACCAAACCATAGAGGTATGACCATGGGACAGCCACATCACACAGAAAGTCCATAGCAGAGCTAGGAACACCAGCCTGAGAGAGAGAAGCCCACACACTGGACGCAATTTCCTGCTCTATCATGGACTTCCTGTTTGGACTTAGGGAATTATTGAGGCCAAATGACTTGCCCATCTAAGAAAGGGGGATAGCTACAGTGCCCTGTCTCCCAGAGATGTTGTGAAGATAAACACATTTGTGGCTATGAAGTGCTGCAGAGATGGTAAGGGGAGGCATGGTAAGGGGAGGCCACGTAAATACCACCACTCAAATCCAATCCTCCTTACTCCCAGCACTCAAGTGGCTTGTCTATAAGCTCAGAAAGACAGCACTATGGCTGTGTCTAAACTACATGGCTCCATCAATGGAGCCATGTAGATGAGGGTTGTAGGCAAAGGGAAATGAAGCCGCGATTTAAATAATCGCAGCTTCATTTAAATTTACATGGCTGCCGCGCTGAGCCGACAAACAGCTGATCAGCTGTTTGTCGGCTCAGCGCGGCAGCCATGTAAATTTAAATGAAGCCACGATTATTTAAATCGCTGCTTCATTTCCCTTTGCCAAACAAACAAATCTACATGGCTCTGTCGACGGAGCCATGTAGTTTAGACGTACCCTTGGTCAGGTTCCAGCTGATTCTTACTGGGAGGCACTCTTCACAGCCACAGGGAATACAATTGGTTATTAATTGAGAGCTTATATTGGACAGAAAGACCTAGGTTGCCATCTTCCTCAATTTGCCAACTGTACACTCTGTTCATGATGAAAACCACTACAAGTTAGGGGGTGTGCAGTACTGTCTCCAGCACCCCTTCTTCCAGCACCTACGATGACCCCCAGTTTGAGAATCCCTGGGCTAATGGGTGGTTACACCAGGCTTCCTCTTCCTACATTCACCTTCAACTTCTGAATGCCACTCAGCACTGATCAGTGCACAAGTAGATTTTTGAAGCCATTTAATGGCCCATTCATGTAAGCTTTTGTATCTTTATTTATACACTGGAATAGAGGAGTAGGAACATGAAACATTCAAATATGTCAGCTATGCAACTGTGTAACAGATTTCTGTATGAAACCACTGCAGCATGGTGAGGAACTTAGTAACTATGCACACAAAAATAGCCAGAATTGCATTCACCACCAGGATAGCTGCACACATCAGATCATACAACTATAGGGCTAGAAGGGACCTCAAGAGGTCACCTAGGCCAGCCCCCTGTGCTGAGGCCAGACCAAGTATACCTAGACCATCCCTGGCAGGTGTTTGTCTAATCTGGTCCACAACCTCTCTTGGAAGCCTACACCACAACTTACCTACCTTTGAGTTAGAATGTTTCCCTTAACATCCCTTGCTGAAGTTAAGCTGATTAATTCTCATCCTTCAGTGGCCCCGCAGAACAACAGATCACCATGAAACCCTTAGTTTATTTGAAGAAAGGGATCAGGTCCCCTACAATCTTCCTTTCTCAAGATTAAACATGCCCAGATCTTTTAACTTTCCCTCAGCAGTCAGGTTTTCTAAACCTTTGTCATTTTGGTTGCTCCTCTCTGATCTCTGTCCACTTTGTTCATATCTTCCCTTAAGTGTGGCATCCAAACAGGACGTAGAAGTCCAGCTGTCACCAGTGCTGAGTGGAGCAGGTCAATGACCTCTCTCGTCTTACCTCTGATGCTCCTGTTAACACCCCCCACAATGACATTAGCCTTTTCCACAGCTGCATCCCTGCGGTGGCTGGCTCATATGGCATACGTGACCCACTGTAACCCCCAGATCTTTTTCTGCAGTATTACTGCCCAGCCACTTGTTCCCCATTTTAGCTGTATCTGTCACGTTACTTTCCTAAGCATAGCACTTTCCATTTGTCTTTATTGAACTTCACCTTGCTGACTTCAGACCAGTTCTCCATCTTGTCAAGGTCATGTTGAATTCTGTCCTCCAAAGTGCTAGCAACCTCTGCCAGCTTAGTATCATCTGCAAATTTTATCAGCATAACTCTCCTCTCCATCATCCAAGTCATGAATGAAAATATTGAATAGTATCAGTCCCCGTGGGACCTCACCGATATGTGAGGCATGAAACTGTGCTAGCATTTTGTATACACAATGAAATACCTAAAACTTTTGAAAAATCTTACCCACAGAGACCAAAGTAAAGTACCTAAGGGGACATTTCTAGGCCTGAAAATGGCATGAAATGAAAACTGATGATGAAAAATCTTAATCATTTATTAGAATATAATCAAGGAAATGAGGAGGTGAAAACTGTGACCACTTCCAAATTAGCTATCAGTCCTCAAAGCCAATGGGTCAAAGGCCTGACTGGGAGCCATACAAAACAATCCTTGCTTTGAAGAGATATGCATGCACAGGTATTTGTTCTCAGTCACAGGGAACCAAATACTTTGCCGGTCTGAAAGAGTGGAGCAACAGCAAGTTACATGGATCATTGTCATATCAGGATGGAATTAATAGACTTGGGTCCAAATTAATCCTTAGTGTAAATCTACTAATATCAGAGCTTATAGACCTCTCTACAGAGTTACACTGGGGATGAATCTAACCTACAGTCTCCATACCACTAGTTTTCACTTGGACATGAGTTGGAGTTGGGGAGGGGGGCAAGTGTTAGGCACAAAGGTGGCACAGGGTCAGGTGGAGGGAGACAATTTGGATCCACTGGAGAAAAATATGGCTTTGAGCATCTGTGAAGAAACAATTTGTAAAGGATTTACCCAGAGTAATGTAAACCCTAGTTAATCTTCTTAAGACCATACTTCTGACAGGTACAATCCATGGCTTTTTTGCAACTATCTAGGTTTCTTTGCAGCTGGTATTGCACTTACAAACCAGACTGAGTGTTCATGCTACCAATACAGCAGTACACAGACAATCCAGGAAGTTTTTGGAGATTGTTGGGATAACTTCTTGGTACAAGTGCTGAAGGAACCAACTAGGGGTCATGCACAGCTTGACCTGCTGCTCACAAACAGGGAGGAACTAGTGGGGGAAGTAGAGGTGGGTGACAACCTGGGAAGCAGTGATCATGAGGTGGTAGATTTCAGGATCCTGACCAAAGGAAGAAAGGAGAGTAGCAAAATACACCCCCTGGACTTCAGAAGAGCAGACTTTGACTCCCTCAGAGAACTGATGGGCAGGATCCCCGGGGATGCTAACATGAAGGAGGAAGGAGTCCAGTTCGAACTAAGGAGGCTATTGTAGGCATTCAAAGTTGCAAATGAAGCTTGGGATTTAAATATCCCGGGCTTTATTTGCATCTTCCCATCCGGGTGCCATTTTTAAATCCCCTTAGTCCGAACTAACTGCCCACAGCTACACGCGGCAGTCAAACGTTAACACAAACTAAGTCCTTAGTTCGAGTTAACTGTTACACCTCGTGGAATTGCAGCTAGCCAGGGATGTGAAGGGTAACAAGAAAGGTTTCTACAGGCATGTTAGCAAGAAGAGGGTGGTCAGAGAGGGTGTGGGGCCCTTACTGGATGAGAGAGGTAACCTAGTGACAGATGATGTGGGAAAAGCTGAAGTACTCAGTGCTTTTTTTGCCTCTGTCTGCACAGACAAGGTCAGCTCCCAGACTACTGCACTAGGCAACACAGTATGGGAAGAAGGTGGGCAGCCCTCGGTGGAGAACAAAAAGGATAGAACTATTTAGGAAAGCTAGACGTACACACATCCAACGGTCCAGATTTAATGCATCTGTGGCTAGTGAGGGAGTTGGCAAATGTCATTCCAGAGCCTTTGGCCATTATCTTTGGAGATCAGGAGAGATCACGGATGATTGGAACAAGGCAAATGTAGAGCCTATCTTTAAAAAGCGAAGGACAATCCAGGGAACTACAGACCAGTCAGCCTTACCTCAGTCCCTGGAAAAATCATGGAGGGGATCCTCAAGGAATCCATTTTGAAGCACTTGGAAGAAGGGAAAGTGATCAGGAATAGTCAGCATGGACTCAGCAAGGGCAAGTCCTGACCTACCAATCTGATTAGCTTCTATGCTGAGGTAACTGGCTGTGGACGTGGGGAAGTCAGTGGATGTGATATATATTGACTTTAGCAAGGCTTCTGATACGGTCTCCCTCAATATTCTTGACAGCAAGTTAAGGAAGTATGGATTGGATAAATGGATTGTAAGGTGGATAGAAAGCTGGCTAGATTGTCAGGCCCAACAGGTAGTGATCAACGGCTTGATGTCAGGTTAGTTGTCAGTTTCTAGCAGAGTGCCCCAAGGATCTGTTCTAGGGCTGGTTTTGTTCAATATCTTTATTAATGACCTGGATGAGGGGATGGATTGCACCCTCAGCAAGTTTGAAGAGGACGCTAAGCTAGGGGGAGAGGTAGATACATTGGAGGGTAGGAATAGGCAGATTAAAGGATTGGGCCAAAAAAAATCTGATGAGCTTCAATAAGGACAAGTGCAGAGTCCTGCAGTTGGGAGGGAAGAATCCCAAGCATTGTTACAGGCTGGGGACCGGCTAAGTAGCAGTTCTGCAGAAAAGGACCTGGGGGTTACAGTGGATGAGAAGCTGGATACGAGTTAACAGGGCACCCTTGTAGCCAAGAAGACTAATGGCATATTAGGGTGCATTAGGAGGAGCATTGCCAGCAGATCTAGAGAAGTGATTATTCCCCTTTATTTGGCTCTGGTGAGGCCACATCTGGAGTATTGTGTCCAGTTCTGGGCCCCCCACTAGAGAAAGGATGTGGACGCATTGGAGAGGGTCCAGTGGAGGGCGACCAAAATGATTAGGGGGCTGGAGTGCATGACCTATGAGGAGAGGCTGAGGGATTTGAGTTTGTTTAGTCTACAGAAGCGAAGAGTGAGGGGGGATTTGATAGCAGCCTTCAACTTCCTGAAGGGAGGTTCCAAAGAGGATGGAGAAAGGCTGTTCTCAGTAGTGACGGATGGCAGAACAAGGAGCAATGATCTCAAGTTACAGTGGGGGAGGTCTAGGTTGGATATTAGGAAAAACTGTTTCCCGAGGAGGGTGGGGAAGTGCTGGGATATGTTCCCTAGGGAGGTGGTGGAATCTCCATCCCTAGAGGTTTTTAAGTCTCAGCTTGACAAAGCCCTGGTTGGGATGATTTAGTTGGTCCTGCTTTAGACGGGGAGGGGGGGGGGGGAAGGGAGGAGGGGGGCTAGACTTGATGACCTCTGGAGATCTCTTCCAGCCCTAGGATTCTATGCTAGCTGGGAGACCCCAGCAAATTAAAGTGGGAAACTGGGCAGCGGATGGTAAAGATGATGACACAATATCTTAGGAAGAGCTTCCTGAGTTATTAGTAATAGGGAATACTAATAACTGCAACTAAAAAGGGCAGTGGCATTCTGAGTGATCAGTGAGAGGGGGAGATGGACCAATGCACAGTTTGAGGATGCTGGGATGAAGGGATAATGCAGGGCAGGAATTAACTAATTGGAGAGGCTGGGAAAGTGAGGGGAGTAGAGGGAAGGGTAACATGTGGGGTGTTTCCCAAGAAAAGGCTAAAGTGCCAGGTTCAGTTGCCTAAGTGTGGTACTTTGGGGGGAAATGAATAATGGGATATAACTATGTTTTAATTATGACCCCAAATCATTTCCAAGGATCCAGCCTGGATCATGGGCCAGTCCTCTCTGCACTACCAGACCAAGCTCTCCTTCAACCTGTCACATCAAAAGAAGTGGTCACTGGGGTGGGTGGATCTGGGCAGTATCTGCCACGTCCTGGCTAGCACTGGGGCAAGGGGGGGAGGGCCCGCCTGCTGCAGGGGTTAGTCTGTGTTCTAAGGGCTTCCCTTCCCACATGAGGGGATTCCACACTTCACAGGGAAATCCTGCCCCCAAAGGAGCGGGATTCCCACAGGCCCTGGCTGGCCAGCCCAGTCTGCTTCTGCAAGGTGAAGGAAGAGCATCAGCCCAGCCATTGCAGGGCCCCCAGTTCTGTGTGAACAGATGGGAAGGAAGGAGTGGTCCCTTTGGCAGGTTGCAGGTCAGGGGAAAGACCAGCCAGCTGCATGCCACAGCAGAGTGAAGAATGCCCAACCCTCTTCCCCCAAAGCTCCCAGAGGGAATCCTGAGTGGCACTAGAGCTGGCCAACGGAGGGGGCCAGTGAGAGCTGGGGCAGCCTGGGTGACACAGGGCTTTGGAGCAGCTGACATGGGTGTGCAGGAGTCTTTGGGAGCCAGGCCCAGAAAGGGGTGAGAGAGGAGGGAGGAAGCAGGGAAGAAGGGGTGGGGGATGGAGGGAGGGAGACAGCGGGGGGGGGGGAGAGTGGGAGGAAGGCAGCAGTGATGGGGATGGGGAGAGAGGGAGGAAGGCAGCAGTGAGGGGGGGATGGAGGGAGGCAGCAGTGTGGGGAGACTGGGATGGAGGGAGGGAGGCAGCAGTGAGGGGGGATGGAGGGAGGCAGCAGTGAGGAGGGATGGAGGGAGGCAGCAGTGAGGAGGGATGGAGGGAGGGATGGAGGGAGGCAGCAGTGAGGGGGGATGGAGGGAGGGATGGAGGGAGGCAGCAGTGAGGGGGGATGGAGGGAGGCAGCAGTGAGGGGGGATGGAGGGAGGGATGGAGGGAGGCAGCAGTGAGGGGGGATGGAGGGAGGCAGCAGTGAGGGGGGATGGAGGGAGGGATGGAGGGAGGCAGCAGTGAGGGGGGATGGAGGGAGGCAGCAGTGAGGGGGGATGGAGGGAGGGATGGAGGGAGGCAGCAGTGAGGAGGGATGGAGGGAGGGATGGAGGGAGGCAGCAGTGAGGAGGGATTGAGGGAGGGATGGAGGGAGGCAGCAGTGAGGGGGGGATGGAGGGAGGCAGCAGTGAGGGGGGATGGAGGGAGGCAGCAGTGAGGGGGGATGGAGGGAGGCAGCAGTGAGGAGGGATGGAGGGAGGGATGGAGGGAGGCAGCAGTGAGGAGGGATGGAGGGAGGGATGGAGGGAGGCAGCAGTGAGGAGGGATGGAGGGAGGGATGGAGGGAGGCAGCAGTGAGGGGGGGATGGAGGGAGGCAGCAGTGAGGGGGGATGGAGGGAGGGATGGAGGGAGGCAGCAGTGAGGAGGGATGGAGGGAGGGATGGAGGGAGGCAGCAGTGAGGAGGGATGGAGGGAGGGATGGAGGGAGGCAGCAGTGAGGGGGGATGGAGGGAGGCAGCAGTGAGGAGGGAGGGAGGGAGGAGGCAGCAATGCGGGAAGGATCTGGGGACCGAAGGGGTCAGAAGGAGGGGCAGGGGGCAGCGGCCGGGAGTCCCCGCCTGGCTTGGCCGGCAGCGGCAGGCAGGAGAGCCAGGGGCGCGTGGCTTGGTGCAGGGGCTGCGGGCCGGCGGGAGGGGGGCCGGGGAGGATGCTCGGCGGGGCGCGGGGGAGGCTGCGGGCGGCTCCTCTCACCGGTGTCCTGCTCTCCCAGGAACGCGTCCTCCTCCTTCCTGGAGCGCAGGCAGCCCCCGGCCGCCGCCTCCTCCTCGGGCAGGCGCGGGAAGCTGGTGATGCTCATGTAGTCCACGGGCGAGTAGGCGCCCAGGGTGCTCTGCTGACCCGCCTCCTCCTCCAGCGCCGCGGCCGCCGCCATCCCCCCGGCCCGGCTCGGCTCGGCTCGGCCCGGCCCGCTCCGGAAGTGACTGAGGCCAGCAGCGGGGGGGGAGGAGCGGGCGCCCAGCCCCCGGCGGCGCAGCGCAGGGACAACAGGTGAGCTCGGGATCCGCCGCTGCCAGTCACAGGCCCCGCGCGGGGAGCCCCCTGCCCCGGGGGTGCAGCTGCTCGCGCCCAAGAGCCCCGCCTCCCGGTTGCTAGGCCGGGGCCAGCCCCTGGATTCACCCTCCCCACAGGCAAAGCCTCTGGCCCTGGACGATCCAGGGGAGCGAGGCGCCCACCTGCCCCGGGGGCTGGGCTGGGGACTAGCCAGGCCCCGCTGCAGCAGGGGGAGTTCTGCCAGCAGCTGCCCCGGTGCCAGGATTTCAGCCCCTGCCTGCTCGGCCAGGGCTGAGCCCCTCTGCTCCCTCTGTACCACCTCAGGCTCCTGGGAGTTGCCCTGATAGAAATGTTACTGCAGCGCTTGGCTCAGCCTTTGTACAGGACTCAGGCAGGGCAGCAGTGTCACAAGCTACGTTTGTCCTTCCCTGTTCCAACAAGAGCCCTGCTGCTGCCTCTTCTGGCCCCAGCTGTTAGCCTTGGGGAGGTGTTTCCATAGGATGTAGCAGGTATGATTGTTGTTGCAGTCCTGGTGAAGGAGGAAGGATAGACAGGCTGGCCCAGCTCCCCCACACACAGTTAAATCAAACATTTGCAGGACTTTTCCTTGCTCAGAAATCAGCAAGCCTGCCTTGCCAAAGTGAGATCTGTCTTTCTGCAGCCTTTCAGGGTCAGGCTCATAATTGTTTCTTGGACCACACTCCTTTCAAGATGGAACCTCACCTTGAGACCCAGAATTAGAACACAGTCCTTTCTGGCCCAAGGTGTATAGGACTTAGAAGCCTTAAGATGCTTGGAATGGGCATGTAGGGCCGTATTTTAGACCACCAGCTCCTAGGTTGTATTTCCAAAGCATACACATGTATCACAAAACAGACAAGGGGAGTGTGTGCACAGAGACGCTTACACACAAGTTTGTGCGCGCACATTCAGGCTACATCTAGATTACAGGCTTCTTGTGCAAGAAGCTTTTTTCAGAAGAGACTTTCTGAAAAAGCTTGTTGCAAAAGAGAGCGCCAACACTGCAAAAGCACATCAGAAAAGCAATGCACTTTTTCAAAAGAGAGCATCCATTCAGTCTGGACACTATCTCGGATGTAAGCAGTGATTGCTATGGACAGAATGGCCACAAGGGCACCTGTGCTTTTTCCTCTTCCCCGTCCACACGTGCCTTTTTGCGAAAGAGCTCTTTCACAAAAAGACTTATTCCTCGTAGAATGAAGATTAGCAATGCCACAAAACCCCCTTTGTTCTTTCAATTTACTGTCAAAAGAACGTGAGTGTGGACGTAACTCAAGTTTTCTTGGAAAAATGGCCATTTTTCCGACAAACCTCTGTAGTCTAGACATAGCCTCAGTGTGCACCAATGCTTCTCCACAGCTGCTTGTTGCACACAGAGGATTGCAAGATTAAATCAACTGTCAGCCAGTTCTGGCCTGGGATGCAGCTTAGCACCTATGTTTGGAAAAGAGAACCATCCTGATCAGCATCACCAACAGCAAGCAGCCCAGTGTATCAATGTGTCCATCAAATAGGGAAATGCACCTAGAATTTTATCTAGAGTTTTTCCACAACAAGCCAAGAACACTTGTCTTTTGTTGGCCAGCTCTCATTTAATCTGTTTACCCAACTATATATTTTAATGTACATTTTTAATAAAATATTGAAAATGATTAGCTCCATGACTTAGATTGGCCTATTTTATAGTCAAGCCCCAAACACTGAGCCTAACCTGAAATATCTTAAGTAATCAGAGTGGGTATGCACAATAACTGCAACTTGTATTTTATGACTGATCAACATAACATATATCCCCACCTTAAATTGTTACAACTGCTACTTACTACAGTATTTGATGAGTACCATCTGCAAATCTCCCCCTGAATTCATTCACCAGAATGTGTTGCAGTGGGGGGTTACATGGAAACAGATTCCACTGCCATCTCAGACTCCACAGGATATGCATAATAATTGGAGAGAAGAAATTTCATTGTTGCAGTGCTATTCAAACAGCCTTTAAGTGTGCCCCAAAAGGATAAGATGGCTCAGGACCACAAATGGGACAAAGAGCCCGTCACCTTGCTCAAACAGTAAATGAAACATCCTTTTTATTTTATAGGAACCCTGAAGTCTCCGCTCAGGCTTAAGGCCCCATTGTGATGGGTGCTGTACAAACACCTAGGAAAGACTATTGCTGCCCTGAAGACCTTAACCTCTAGACTCCAACACTATGAACACTTTTTGCAAGTGAATACTGTAGTGGAATTTAAGTGGTTGTAGGATCCAGGTCAAATTTACAATAGGATGAGTGGCATTGCTGGGAAATAACCTTTTTTTGTCTGGGGATGAGGCGGTTAGTCCTCAGCTCATTTCTAACAGCCATCAGCACCATAAAAATCTCCCACTTCTTGGCAGTCTTAGCAAAGAGACCACAGACCAAATGAACTGCACCACTTGGAGTTCCCCTCTCAGTGCTCCTTGCGGCTCAGGATTGCGGTACATTGCTAGTGCTAGGCACAGCCTTCCACTGTCCATCTTGCACCTAGTACGTGGACAAAAAGATAGTCTACAAAGCATTAGCCCCTTTCACCTGCACTAAATTCAAGTATAAAAAAGGGCAGGATGTGGAAAAGGGAGAGAGAAACTGCATTTCTGACTGATGCCCAAAATCCCATCTCATGCATGGAATGGAAATGGGCAGAGGAATATGTTGCAGCATCTACTTGAAAGTTTGTAATATTGCAGGGAAGCAGAGTAGCTCCCTTCACATTGCTCTAGTCCAAAGCATGCACAAGACCCGTAGAAGGCTTGGAGAACTGGGAATGTTGTACTTTGCTTACATATAAGCTGAGGGTTTTTTTAAGGGATGAAATACAAGCCACAAAGGCAAAGCCATGTTAAACAGGGCTTGCATTTCAAATCTGGACATAGCTGTCCCCTCAGAGATGTGCATGCACTCATTACACCTATAAAATCCTCAGTTTGCATGCACAAAAGCAAGGTTTCTTAAGAGCCCTCCTTTTGCAGGTGCTCTATTGCACTAGCTTTAAAATTTTGACCCAGAAAATCAAAGACTCAGGGCTTGCAAGACTAGCACTTTTTCTTAATTCATACTCACCTGTTCCTGGACTGGGATTGCAACTCATGCTGCGTAAGGATCATGTTTTCTTCCGGGTTCATTGTGCCCAGCCTTCCAGACAAAGCACCAAGAACATAAGAGGCTTTACTATCGTAATTCCCTCCGAGTGGGGATTCCACCAGGGCTCTTCTGATACATGCAGCCTATGCAAAATGTACATCAGCACCTTGTCTCCTAGGATGCAACAGCTATGGTCATTCATGGTCATGCTATCCCTGCAACGTGCTCTCTGCAATCACAGTTTATCGGGGTAGGATGGCTTTAAAACAATTCTATTGGTTATTTGAAACCTGAATGGGACAATGTCTAGTAAAAGTCAGCCACTGTTTCAGGTTCTGCAAAAAATAACTTACAAGAAAGAGTCAAAATGTTCAGTGGGGGAAAGGGAACATTTCTGCAAGAGTCTTTGTGAAACAAACCAACCCTGCAATCCAGCATTTGCGCCTCAGACTTTGCAGGGTCTGCTTGGGGTATTAGAATTTGACAATGAAATTGACTATGAACTGACTGGTGCCCATTGGAAGGAATGAAGCATCCATGCGCCAACCCAGGAGACAGTAGCAATCTTCTCCTTCTCTCCCTAGACTGTTGAGCTGTGGGTACCAACGAATCTCAATAACTGCTCCATTTTGAGTTTCTTAGAAGCCTCCCTCACCAGGTGGAAATTAAGCCCAATGCGGAGGGCTAGCATCAAGTCTGTGTGATATTTAACGCCTGTGTACGAACTCTGTGTAAGTGCATTTCCCTCAATAATAGAAGTTAGCCCAATAGAAGATACTGTGTCACCCACTTTATCTCTCTAATATCCTGTGATCAACACTGCTACAACACCACTGCCTTAAAACGCTTAAGATAGTACCAGAGTATGGCACTTCCTTTTGTACTCCCGAGTTTCTCCATACCGATCTTCTTAAACTAGCTGGGGCTATAGCTTAAGACACTGCACTGTTCCTAGAATGGGAACAAAACAGAGCAATAGAATGAGCAGTGGTATTCATTTCACAGGCTAATTTGCAAGAGAAGAGTAAGTATTTACAAGAGAGAGAAAAGACATATGTAAATAGTTAATGTGCCAATAGGTGATGGTCAAGAACATATTGGACAATTTCCAGGTTCCACTGGACAAAGCAAAGGTTTTAATGCTGGTGAGTAATGTTTAGGCAACGATGCCATGCACTTCAGCAATTCTCATATTAGGTTGGACTCTGAAATGGTGACTAGGGACAATTGCTGCTCGGATGCCCATTTCAGAGTTTAGAGCCTGACAAATTCCCCAGAATGCTCCTGGGGGGCATTCGCTGTCAAACCCTTGCTAAAAGCCAGGTTTGCTATGTTAATTCATCATTACCCCCACCCTTTGCTTCCCTCCCTCCCCCCACCCTATTAATACACACGGACTTGAGCAAATAATTGATTTTCCTTCTGCTGTCGGAAGGAAAATATTTTAAAAAGGTCAGTTTTGAATCAGTTTTCCTGTCCAAAATGAAAAACCAAAGACATTTTTTGAGTCAATGACACATTTTAAATGACTATTGGTGTCTGCTATAGATGACCGGATCAGGTGGATGAGGTAGACGAGGCTTTCTTCAGACAACTGAGAGAAGCTTCCAGATCACAGGCCCTGGTTCTCATGGAGGACTTTAATCAATGTGACATCTATTGGGATACCAATATAGCAGTACACAGACAATCCAGGGAGTTTTTGGAGAATGTTGGGATAACTTCTTGGTACAAGTGCTGAAGGATCTGACCAGGGCCCATGCGCAGCTCACAAACAGGGAGGAACTAGTAGGGGAAGTAGAGGTGGGTGACATCCTGGGAAGCAGTGATCATGAGATGGTAGATTTCAGGATCCTGACTAAAGGAAGAAAGGGGAGTAGTAAAATACACACCCTGGACTTCAGAAGAGCAGACTTTGACTCCCGCAGAGAACTGATGGGCAGGATTCCCTGGGATGCTTACATGAAAGGGAAAGGAGTCCAGGAGAGCTGGCTGGATTTTAAAGAAGCCTTAGTGAAGGCACAGGAAGAAACTATCCCGATGCGTAGCAAGAAAAGCACATATGGTAGGCAACCAGATTGGCTTACCAGGGGAAATCCTTGGCGAACTTAAACACAAAAAGGAAGCTTACAAGAAGTGGAAACTTGGACAGATGACTAGGGAGGAGTATAAATCTATTGCGCGAGAATGCAGGGAAGTTATCAGGGATGGCGAAAGTGCAATTGAAATTGCAGCTAGCAAGGAATGTGAAGGGTAACAAAGGTTTCTACAGGCATGTTAGCAATAAGAGGGTGGTCAGAGAGGGTGCGGGGCCCTTACTGGATGAGGGAGGTAACCTAGTGACAGATGATGTGGGAAAAGCTGACGTACTCAATGCTTTCTTTGCCTCTGTCTTCACGGACAAGGTCTGCTCCCAGACTAATGCACTAGACAACACAGTATGGGAAGGAGGTAGACAGCCCTTGGTGGGGAAAGAACAAGTTAGGAACCATTTAGAAAAGCTAGACATACACAAATCCATGGGTCCGGATTTAATGCATCTGAGGGAATTGGCAAATGTCATTGCGGAGCCTTTGACTATTATCTTCGAAAACTCTTGGCGATTGGGAGAGATCCCGGATGACTGGAAAAAGGCAAATGTAGTGCCCATATTTTAAAAAGGGAAGAAGGACAATCCAGGGAACTACAGACCAGTCAGCCTTACCTCAGCCCTGGAAAAAATCAGGGAGGGACTCCTCAATGAATCCATTTTGAGGCACTTGGAAGAGGGGAAAGTGATCAGGAATAGTCAACATGGATTCACCAAGGGCAAGTCCTGCCCGACCAATCCGATTAGCTTCTATGATGAGGCAACTGACTCTGTGGATATGGGAAAGTCAGTGGATGTGATATACCTTGACTTTAGCAAAGCTTTTGCTACGGTCTCCCACAATATTCTTGCCAGCAAGTTAAAGGAGTATGGATTGGATAAATG
This sequence comes from Pelodiscus sinensis, assembly GCF_049634645.1. Lineage (NCBI taxonomy): Eukaryota > Metazoa > Chordata > Testudines > Trionychidae > Pelodiscus > Pelodiscus sinensis. The sequence continues at coordinate 30,792,558 of NC_134728.1, read as the reverse complement.
GACTGTAAGATGGCTAGAAAGCTGGCTAGACTGTCGGGCCTAAAGGGTACTGATCAACGGCTCGATGTCAGGTTGGCTGTCGGTTTCTAGCAGAGTACCCCAAGGATCTGTTCTAGGACTGGTTTTGTTCAACCTTTTTGTGAAATGACCTGGATGAGGGGATGGATTGGACCCTCAGCAAGTCTAAAGATGACACTAAGCTCGGGGGAGAGGTAGATACTCTGGGGGGCAGGGATAGAGTCCAGAGTAATCTGTCTAGGTCATAGAGGATTGTGCTAAAAGAAATCTGATGAGGTTCAACAAGGACAAGTGTAGAGTCCTGCACTCGGGATGGAAGAATCCCAAGCATTGTTACAGGCTGGGGACCGACTGGCTAAGTAGCAGTTCTGCAGAAAAGGACCTGGGGGTTACAGTGGATAAGAAGCTGAATGTGAGTCAACAGGGCACCCTTGTAGCCATAAAGGCTAATGGCATATTGGGGTGCAGTAGGAGGAGCATTGCCAGCAGATCTAGAGAAGTGATTATTCCCCTTTATTTGGCTCTGGTGAGGCCACATCTGGAGTATTGTGTCCAGTTCTGGTCCCTCCAGTATAGAAAGGATGTGGATGCATTGGAGAGGGTCCAATGGAGGGTGACCAAAATGATTAGGGGGTTGAAGAGCATGACCTACGAGGAGAGACTGAGGGATTTGGATTTGTTTAGTCTGAAAAAAGAAAAGAATGAGGGGGGATTTGATAGCAGCCTTGGAAGGGAGGTTCCAAGGAGGATGGAGAGAGGCTGTTCTCAGAAATGACCGATGGCAGAACAAGGAGCAATGGTCTCAAGTTGCAGTGGGAGAGGTCTAGGTTGGATATTAGGTAAAACTATTTCCCTAGGAGGGTGGGGAAGCACTGGGATGGGTTACCTAGGGAGGGGGCGGAATCTCCATCCCTAGAGGTGTTTAAAGTCTCAGTTTGACAAAACTCTGCCTAGGTTGATTTAGTTGGGATTGGTCCTGCCTTAGGCAGGGGGCTGGACTTGATGACTCCTGAGGTCTCTTCCAGCCCTAGGATTCTATGAACCTTTAGATTTGAAAACGTAATTTCAAGCTGGATATTTTCAAAATTGTCGAAGAGTTTTATGGGTCACAAAATACAACTTAAAGTTCATCAAAGTTTCACCCAACTCTATGTACAAAGGCTGCTGATTTCAAAACAAGGATTGCTGTCTTCTCTAGAGGTGGGAACCTAGTCTTTAGTGTAGGGGTGGGGAACCTTTTTTGGGTCAGGGGCCACTGACCCGCAGGAGGGAAAAAAAAAAAATCAGGCAGAGGCCACGCACAAGTGAAAAGCAAAAAAGAAGAAAAAAACCCCTCACTGATGTGGCCCCTGCCTGAGAATAACAATCCCCACATATCAGAACCTAGGGGTGCCCAGTCCTGTAGATTTTGTGTGCTCCAGGCCCAAGGTGGGGCAGTGGGAGGAGAGAGACTAAAGTGCCAGCATGGACTCCCCAGTTCTGGGGAGGAGCCCTGAGTCTTGGGGGCCAGATCCAGACAAGCCAGGGGCAGCATCCCCCAGGGCCTGAGGTCCCCCCCTCTGCTTTAGTGGTAGACTGGGCAGCAGAGGTACTATTTTTACCCAGCTTGCATTCCCCAGGATTGAGTACAGATTTGTTAGTGGGAGATTTGTTCTTGCTGTTTCGCTGAACATGCTGGTGTAATTCACACACAGGTTCTCTGCGTCTTCATCCCCCTTTGATCCATATCAGAAGTTGGAGTCTGCTGCTCCTGCTGGCTAATGCACTTAGAGCCACATTTGTAATGGCATTTATGCATTGCTCTGTTCATTGCCGATGCCCTGGAACACCGAGGCAGTTAGAAGCAGGTACACAGAGCTGTGGTGCACAGGGACATGTTCCACTGGTCCTACAAAACCCAGGAGCAGCGCAGTATACAGCACTGACTATACAGATGTGTATCTGTATAGAATACCTGGCCTATGAACTCTTCTGTACCTCTACACAGACACGGAGCACTTTTATACCAGCTGTAAGTCAGCTTGCTCTCTGCGTACATAGTATGTGCCCATCCCCCTCCCACAAACACCCCCTCTCCTAAGGAGTGACATTTGGAGTTGGGTGCTTCTCCAGCTGGCACTAGCGCCTTTCAGCCTTCGCACTGAGTTGGCTCCCCTTCCTGTTGGCTCAGCCTGTTTCCCCCTTTTGGGAACCAACATCCCGTTGGTACAGGCCTGTCCCAGACTGGAAATTACCTGGCCCTGACTCCAGAAAAGAGCTTGCCACATGCATCTCAAGCAGCAGGAGGAGTTTCAAGGAGATTTGAGATGTTCCTTGTGTTGGCACCTGCACTCTGAGCACTGTGTGTTCAGCAATTCTCCTGAATCAAGCTCTTCTTTCACTTACTGCCACCAGACTTTTTCATGGGACTACGTACAATACCGGCAATAGAGCACAGAACAGCCATGGCACCAAACAGCAATGAAATGCCAGCAGAGCTAGTCATTCACGTTGGCGCGCATGTGAGAACAGCAGCATTACAGCCCTGCTAAGCTGGCAACTCCCTACAGCTATGAAATACACAAAGACAATGCTGTAAAATTTCTGCTTAACAATCAGAAGGACCTTTTGAATTCTCAAGGTAATTCTCACTGCTTGGGTCTTAGCTGGAGCCCCAGACATTCACAAAAGGTTAGATGGGACCATCACAACCAGACCATTGACTGTCCTTTCCTACCAGACTTGGACAGGACAGCTTGCTCGCCTCCCCCTAAAACGATACAGAGGTGGAGAGAGCAGTGTTTTCTGTCGCAGGAATAGTTTTATGCTGTGCATTTTGAGTATGACATCAAGCTCAATTCAGCCGTGGCACAAGCAGCTGCAGCTCCCATAACTATAGTGCAAGCTGAACTCCTGCCAACACTGAGTCAATGGTTAGTGCAGTTTTTAGCTGTCGCACAGCAGCATGGGGCTGGAAGGCAAGAAGTGCCATGGTCTAACCTGCCTCTGTCATCAACCCTGGGAGACTGGCTCGCTCAATTAAGCATGGATTTAGCTGATCAGGTTTTTGGGGCTCCTGAGTCCCACTCCATTAGGCCACGCTGCCTTCCTGATATTACAGGAGTGACACCGACTATTAAGGGGAGGGAGTTTGAATACTGGGAGGCCCTTAGTTGAATTTCTCAGTTTTACTGATTCAGGGCATCAGCTGCTTTTGGAAACAAGACCGGGTCTAGCAACCTGCTGTTTGGCCTTCAGGAAGTCTTGGAAGTTATCCATGTTTGGGTTTCTCCGTCCTGATCAGGAAGCGCTGCTGCTACTTGCCCTTCTTTATACAGGGCTGGGCGGTGCTCAGACAGATGCACATAGGAAGTGCTCAGGATCCTGGTGCAAATCTTCCATCAGTTTGTGTTCTTTAGTAGCCAGAGGCTGTGATAGGCCTTTCCAGACACTAAGGCCTACGTCTCTAACTGAGCTGTGACATTGTTCAAGGGCAGAAATGGGAAAAGGTGCCAGCACTGAGCGCCAAATGCCAGCAAGGGAAATTTATAGCCTTTCCAGGCTCCCTGCCCACCCCCACTTCCCAGGCTGAACCAACACAGCTCATTGTAGTGACAATAGCAGCACTGTCAAATAATGGGCCAGATCCATCCCTGCTCAAAAGCAGTGACATCACTAGATTGTACTGGGGTGAACCTACTATGATCAGGTAATTGTCCAAGGCAGAGCCGTGTCTCTGCCACCCTGTTGGCACGATTGTTGCTCACTGACAATCTGCTTGGTAATGCCACCTCCTCTGCATGGCTCCTTACTGTATATTTGCACAGGCCTGGCTAGTCACTTTGCTGCTGGCTAGAAAATGCCACCCTGTAAAGGTTAACATCCCTGCCGATTTCTGCATCCTAGCCAGCATGCTTGGCTGAGCGGGAGGAAGTCACCTGCTTTCATCTTGCAGCAGAAGTTGAGCTGGGCCCAGATGTCTCGCCAATCCTCTTCTCTCCCCCAGCTGTCTGCTGTCTTCTGCAGAAGCATGGTCCCAAGTCCTGAGGCTGGAAGAGTGATTCATTCCTTTGGCCCACAGACTCATCCCAGATGCTGGGTGTGTTGACAAGCTGGCTGGCCGCTGGAATGCGGCAAGCCAGTCAAGGCCAGGGAGACTCACTTCCACAAACTCAGCATCTCATTCCTGCTGCCCAGGCTCGGTTCTCAGGAGCTGGAAAGGACATTCTCCCATTAACGCGGCTTTGAGCTGGGCCAGTATTGGCAGCGTGCTCCTGCCTGCAAGTGTCTTGCATCAAGAAGCTGCGGGGTAGAATGGCAGATGCATGGCACTTAATATGGCACCAACAAAGGTAAAACTTCATCCCACTTCTTATTGCCTCGTTACAGAATCCGATTCTGCTCCGCTACCTACTGTTTGCTTTAGAGAGTGTAAAAATCCACCTCACTCAGACCTGCTCCACTTTGTGTCACCACTAAGAACAGTGCTGCCCTTTGCATGTTGCCTTTCCTTGAAGGACCTCAGCAGTACAAAGAGGACCATTAGGCTATAGCTACTACTAGTGTGGCTGCTCAGACAGGAGAGAGCTCTCTCATCAGCTTAATGAATCCACCCCCAGCAAGCAATATTATCCATGTCAGTGGGAGAAGTTCTCTCATGCGCATGGTGCTGTGCACAGCCGTGCTTAGGTTGGTGTGACTTACAGTGCTCGGGGGTGGCTTATTCACCCCCGAGTGACAAATTATGTTGATGTAAATGGTAGTGGAGAGACAGCCTTAGCCCCGTTCTAGAGGCACAGCGGCTAAGGCCAACGTTTTCCAAATTTGGATGCTTAAGGGTGGACATTTAGCTAAAAGATACCCCAGTTTCACTGGGTTCTGCAGGGGCTCTGTCTCTGAGTTGGGTGCTGTTTATTTCAGTGCTGACCATTTGGTGCCCCAACTGGCCTCAATTCCCCTTCTCAAGCTTCCTTCTGTACCCCAACTTCTCATGCTCCCATCCTTCCCTGTCTCCCCCACATCTCCTTCAGGAGGTCTGGCCTCTTCCCCTAACACCACACAACTAGAACAGAGCTCCCGATTGCTCCTCCGACCTCTGCATTTCCAATCCACCATCCTCCTTGCTTGGCAGGTTCCCATTCCGAGGACCATTTTTTCCTCCTCTCTCTGCACAGATCCAGTCTGTTATCAAACCTCCTCACCACATCCCTGCCGCACTCACCCTCAACTAACAGTCACCTGAGTGATTTCCCACCTACACTAGGGTACCTGTCCTCCTCACACCAACTGCAGCAGCTTCATTGCTTGTTGCTCAGACCCTGCGGCTTTCCACCACTTAATGGTAACTAAGACCCCGCACAACGCTGCCCAGCGTTCATATTGCTCTCATCGATCACCATGTGCCCTTGCCTCACTGCTACTGCCAAACACTGAGCACTTCCTCTTCCGTTGCTCTTTATGTTCTCTTCCAGGCTGTCCTCTATACCCACACTGACCCCCTAAACCCAGTGCTCCAGGCCTTCACCCTTTCTTCTTTAAATCTCTCCTCCATTCCCAAGACACACAGACCTCCCACCTCCCGTCCTCCGAGTTACTCAGGGCATTCTGATGCATCTTTCAACTTTCGGTTCAGAAGCTTCTCCAGAAAGGCTTCTCCATCTTTACACTGTGATCTGCACACACAAATACATTTTAATAATCAAGAGTTGGCAATAGGACCTAGCATGTCTGCCTTCTAGTACTAGCCCCTGGAGAACACCAAGACAGATTGCAGCTACTGTCCCCAGGCATCTCCCCCACCTGACAGGAATAACCCCCTCAAAACTTTTCAGTCCACTGGCGTTTGAACCCTTGGGACTGGATCTGTCTGAATCATGGTTGTTTTTCCTACACATCACATTTCTGTATCTATTTCACATGGAAAAGTCAAAGCAGAAGGATTAATAAAAATCCCTTCCTATATTTACCTCACGTCTACCCTGAGCATTCCTTGGCCAATTCTAGGGTGTTCCAAGTTTAGTTACCATGATGGCTAGTCACATTCTTCCTAGCTCAACTCCTAGGGCATCCCACACAAAGGGCCAACTGTAATTACAGCTTCAGTGACTGGAGTTTTTTAACCTGCATTTTCAGATGTCCTCCATGCCAGGAGCCAGAAATGTCTTTTATAGAAGACCAGCTTGTTTTATTATTGCCATGAAGTCCTACCCCAGCACTGCAGTGGCCTGCTGGCCCTTCTGTAGGGAAATTCAACCCCATTTTAGCCACCAAGAGAGATTAAAATGAAACGCTACAAAGCTAAAGACTGAGCTGCCCAAATCTCTCCAGCTCCTATCTTCTCCACTCCGAATGATAAAAAGGGACAGTTCAGAGGTCAAGGACAGCTAAGCGCTCGTTTACACTATGCAAGTTTTAGGGAGGTGCATAGATTCACAAACAAAATGCACAAACCTGGGGCAAACTTGGAGAGAACCCAGTCTGCAGGGCTCCCTCAGCACTGTCGTGCTCAGCTCCAACATGCCACGAGAGGGCGAGAACGGGTGTGCTACAGGACACAGGGCTCCCTGTGAGGGAAACGGTCAGTTCTCCGGTCACATTACCAGTGAAGAGGAGGCTTTAAATCCCAGTGGCCACCCTGCCCCGCTGAAGGGTATTGGTCAACCTGTGTCATGGATCCAAGAGACAATCTAAATACGAAGGGCTGCAAAGTGGGGATAGAGTAGTCGAATAGTCGCATTCCCCCCCACTTTCTGCCTCTATATCAGAGGCAGCAAGGTGGGGGGAGCAGGAGCCAGGGGAAGAGGGGGGGAGGAGGGGATCCAGCTTAAAAGCTGGTTTCCCCAGCACCATCTCTGCAGTGTGGGGGGTAAGGGCAGGGAAGGCAGAGGTGCAATGGAGGCAGAGCCTTTTAAAATGTAGTAAGAGCTGCCCAGCTGAAACAGTCTCAGCTTGCTCCAGGTCCCACGCTGCACCTGTGCCTCTTACTAGATTAAGAGCCAGGCAGTTCTTACTCATTTAGAAGGCAGAGGCACAGCATGGGACCCAGCACAAGCTGGGACTGCTGCAGTCCCGGCTCATGCTGGTTCTGGACCACTACGGCTCTGCTTTTTAAATGTCATAAGAGCCAGGCGGCTCTGACCACATTTAAAAGACAGAACCGCAGTGGTAGGGACTCAGCTCAAGCCGGGACTGAAATAGTCCTGGCTCATGCCAGGTCCTGGACCTACTCCCGCTGCAGCTCTGCAGTTTAAGTGTCGGCGGAGCCAGGCCGCCTACATGCCCAGCTCCTACTACGTTTAAACTGCAGAGTCGCAGAAGCCCCTTATTCACTAATTGTGTACTCAGTACAAATTGTATCGAGTACACAGTCAGGTACTTGATACTCAACATCCTGACTGCAGATCAAGGTTAGTGGTCACAAATAAGGATATTAACATACTCCCAATGTTCTGTAATATTCAGAAGACAGAGCATAGAAGCCGCACTGTTGGTTATTCAGGTGATGTTATTTAATAGATTGCTTTCAAGTATACAATGGTTTGTTTTTTTATTATGGGTGAGGATAATTAAGGAAACACCCAAACTGATGCTAACAGCAAAGAATAACTTAAAGAGATAAACTTTTTAGACAAAAGTAATTGACGCTACTGCTGAAGAGGAAGAGAAAATCCGAGGAGGGTTTAAACATAACACACAAGGAAGCATGACGACTTAATTCACTTTATACATCGGCAACTCCAACTGTAAGGGTGTTAAAATGCAGTTATCTGGCTAATTGTCGATAAGAAGCGCACTGCAGAGCCACAGTGCGGGTAGCCCCAGGAATCAGCTCAAGCCAGGACTAGGCAGTCCTAGCTCATGCGGGCTCCAGGAGCCACCTGCACCGCCACTTTACATTTTAAATGCTGCTTAGCAGCAGCAGCCCCTGTCCGATAAAGGCAGAGGGTGAGTGGGGAGGGAGACCGGCAGTACCAGCTCCTGTTCTCTCCTCCCACTGCCTCTCAGAGGCAACGGGGGTGGGGTGGGGTGGGGGGGATAGTCAACACACCAGTGGACTACCCGATAAGCTTATGTTTATCAGATAGCCAACTAGTTGACTACTCACTAACATCCCTATCTGACTATAACAGCTGCCAGCCTCGTCTCCTCTTTTTCCACAGTTTGCCAGGACCTAGTAGTTAACTCTCTTTCCCAAGCAGATATCCTCCCTATAAAAGCATGGGGGTAGGTGAGAGAAACATGTGGGAAACTTTCCCACTTTCAGCACTGAAAAGATTAACATAAGAACGGCCATATTGGGTCAGACAAACGGTCCATCTAGCCCAGTGTCCTGTCTGCTGACAGTGGCCAATGCCAGATGCTCCAGAGAGAAGGAACACAACAGGTAATCCTCATGTGATCCCACCTGTCACTCATTTCCAGACAAACAGAGGTGAGGGACACCATTCCTACCCATCCTAGCTAATAGCCATGATGGACCAAACCTCCATGAATTTATCTAGCTATTTTTTGAACCCTGTTAAAGTCCTAGCCTTCACCACATCCTCTGGCAAGGAGTTCCACAGGTTGACCGTGTGCTGAGTGAAGAAAAACTTTTTTGTTTGTTTTAAACCTGCTGCCTATTAATTTCATTGGGTGACTCCTAGTTCTTATATTGTGGGAATAAGTAAATAACCTTTCCTTATTTACTTTTTCCATACCAATCATGATTTTATAGACCTCTATCATATCCCCCTAGTCTCCTAGGGTATGTCTACACTACCCCGCTAGTTCGAACTAGCGGGGTAATGTAGGCATACCGCACTTGCAAATGAAGCCCGGGATTTGAATTTCCCGGGCTTCATTTGCATAAGCGGGGAGCCACCATTTTTAAATCCCCGCTGGTTCGAACCCCGTGCAGCGCGGCTACACGGGGCTCGAACTAGGTAGTTCGGACTAGGGTGCCTATTCCAAACTACCGATACACCTCGTTTCACGAGGAGTAACGGTAGTTTGGAATAGGAACCTAGTCCGAACTACCTAGTTCGAGCCCCGTGTAGCCGCGCTGCACGGGGTTCGAACCAGCGGGGATTTAAAAATGGCGGCTCCCCGCTTATGCAAATGAAGCCCGGGAAATTCAAATCCCGGGCTTCATTTGCAAGTGCGGTATGCCTACATTACCCCGCTAGTTCGAACTAGCGGGGTAGTGTAGACATACCCTTATTTTCTAAGCTGAAAAGTCCAGTCTCTCTTCATACGGGACCCATTCCAAACCCCTCATCATTTTTGTTGCCCTTTTCTGAGCCTTTTCCAATGCCAATATATCTTTTTTGAGATGAGGCGACCACATCTGTACGCAGTATTCAAGATGTGGGCATAACATGGTTTTATACAGCGGCAAAAAGATATTTTCTGTTTTATTATCTATCCCTTTTTTTAATGATTCCTAACATTCTATTTGCTTTTTGACTGCCGCTGCACACAGAGTGGATGTTTTCAGAGAACTATCCATAATGACTCCAAGATCTCTCTTGAAGTTATAGCCAAATTAGTCCCCATTGCATTGTATGTATAGTCAGGATTATTTTTTCCAATGTGAATTACTTTACATTTATCAACATTAAATCTCATTTGTCATTTTGTTGCCCAATCACTTAGTTTGGTGAGATCATTTTTAAAGCTCTTCAGTGTCTGCTTTGGACAAGACTATCTTGAGCAGTTTGATATCATCTGCAAATATTGCCACCTCACTGTTTACCTCTTTCCCTAGATCATATTTATAAATAAGTAGAATAGGATGGGTCCCAGGACAGACCCTTGGGGGACCCTACTAGTTACCTCTCTCCCCTCTGAAAACGTACTATTTATTCCTTCCCTTTGTTTCCTGTCTTTTAACCAGTTATCAATCCATGAAAGGACCTTCCCTCTTATCCCATGACAACTTACTTTACTTAAGAGCCTTTGGTGAGAGACCTTGTCAAAAGCTTTCTGTAAATCTAAGTATACTATATCCACTGGATCCCCCTTGTCCACCCCCCCCCCCCCAAAGAACTCTAGCAAATTAGTAAGGCATGATTTCCCTTTACAGAAACCATGTTAACTTTCCCCCAGCAAAAATTACTTAGGTGCCTAACTTTATATGCAAACATGAATTCCAGGCTCTTGAGCTTTCAGAGGACAGGAACAAGGAAACAATGTGGGGATTTCAACAAGAGAATATTAAAAGTGGGTCAAGTTCTCATAAGGCAATCTTGGTACAAACCTTCCTCCCCACCTCCTCCTCATTTACTTGAACTATAGGTTAGAACAGCAGGGACTTTTCTACAACCAAATCACACAGTGGCACTGCTTCCTGAAGATAACTGTGTAGGCAGCACCGTACATGTTCCTGCTGTCAATACAAGTTGTGAAAAGATATATAATTAAGCATTTTAAAGACTAGCCCCAGCTTACCTTGGTGGTAACCCCTAGGAGTAGCTCTAAACTGACAGGATAGCTCAGCAATGATGGTGCATTGCTCGATTTTATGAAGAGCCCAACCCTGAACTCGAAATTATCTGCTCCTGGGAAAATCCTTCTTTTAAAGAGTTAATAATTCTGTGTCTATGACATTAGCTGCCTCTATTATCTTTAGTCGTTTACATTTGTCAAAGAAGATAATTTTAATCTTGTTAATTTATATAGACAAACATTATAAAAAAATTAAGATGTGAAGCAGTCAAACAGACATTTAAAAGTATGCCTCTGGAATTATTCTGTCCAACTAGACTACTGAACTCTGAGGTAGGCTCTGGGAACTGAAGGAGTAGCCCTCTGGACTAGCAGAAACATGGAGATCCTAAGCATGATGAACCACAGCTTACAAGTTAAACATTGCCAAAGCAGAGCAAAATTTTAAAAACATTGAGTAACTATAGTCAATTTACTCAAATAAAGCACATCTTTAATTATCTTCAAAGAAAACATGGGCAACCATTGAACTCCATGTACTACTTGTATGCTGCAGTGTTCTCCTGAAAGTAACAAAGTGAATGCTGTTTTAAAACTGTATGTCTGAAGGATAACAATGGAAGACAGGCCACAATTTAATGACAGCTTTCATCCAGAGGGTGAGGTAACTTACACAAATTAAAGTAGCAGATTCACCCCATAGCGCACAGGAAATTGTTACAGTTATTGAATAAAGTCATGGAAAAAGTTCAAAAGTTGAACCGTCTTGAACTGCTTTCAAAAATTGTGATGGCTTTTTAAGAAGTTCCACTAAGCAACACGTGTATAAAATCAAGATGGACTAGCTTCTCTATTAGGGGAGCTAGGGCTCCAGCGGGCTCTTCGGACCACTAAGTACAAAACGGTGGCTGATTTTAGTCTCCCACCAGTCCATTACATACTTTGATTTATTAAAATGTTCTTGGATTTATTGAAGATAGGATTGGGAGGCAAGGCCTGCAGACTGTCAGTCGTAGTGGATGGCAGTGTAAAAGATTATCCAAACCACCTGAAGAACAAACAAAAAAGGAGAAAAAGCGAAGGTTAATTGAGCCCCTCTTGAAAATTTTTAAACATTTAATTCCCTCCCCTTATCATGAAAGGAACAAATATTTCAATAAGCCATTCTAATGTTGCGAGTGGTGCCAGCAGCACAACCACAAACAGAGTCCAAGGTACAACAACGGTCAAACTCCTCACTGTTTTCAGTAAGAGGCCATTCTGCTTGAAACTGAATTTCAACTTTGGGACCACTATGGATAGTTACAAGCAGTGCTTTTTTGTGATGGTACTGCCTGGTACACAGTACCAGCACCTCCAGTCAGAGCTCAACAACTCTTCCCTTGGAGTACCAGCACCATTTTTTTTAAACTAAAAAAAGAACTGGTTACAAGGAATGTCAAGTACCACAGACTGATGCAGTCTGCCTTCTGATTGGCTTAGAGTCCTTAGAGCCCTTAAACTTAACATTTAACTGATTAAACCACAGCAGGCTAGAGTGACCCTCCCCCCCACCGCCCCACACACACCTGCTGTAGGCAGGGGATGTTCCAACCCAGCCGCTTCCAGTGGGTCGCTCCCTGGGTACCCCGTCGGCATCCCTACCTATCATGCTCCACCCTATAATGCCACCAAAACATCTATGCCAGCTTCAAAATAGCCACAGTGAGATTACAGATATGGGAGGGAAAGCATAAAAGAAAAATATTTATAAAAGTGCTGTATTACTGAGTCACAGCAGAGACCCTGAAAAACAGAAGCAATGGATTCAATATGACAAATGCCAAGGCTGTAGATTAAACCCTGATGGAGACGAGGAGCAGATTTTAAAAATAAAATTGTACTGCCATCACAGAACCATACGTCTGGAAGGAACCGTGGAGTCTAGACAACCTCCCTGCCAAAAGTAGAATGTGTTGTATCTACACTATCCCAATCAGAGGACTATCCAGCCTCCTTTTGAAAGAACTTCTACAACTTCCCTTGGCAGTCTGCTCCATTCTCCTATGGTTAGAATATTTTTCTTGAGATTTACTCTAAATCTGCTACTATGTAGTTTGAACCCACAGCCTCTTGTCCTACCATCTGTGACCAGAAAGAACTTTTTTTTATGACAGCCTTTCAAGTATTTGAAGACTGCTACCATGTCTCCTCTTAATCTCCTCTTTTCCAAACTAAGCATACCCAGTTCTTAAAGCCTTTGCTCATATGGCACATATTCCATCCCTTTGATCTTTGCTGCTCATCACTGGATCCCTTCCAGTTTCTCTACAGCCTTTCTATACAATGATGACCAAATTTACACACAGTATTCCAGCTGAGACATAACCAGCAATGAGCAGAGCAGCAACCTTACCTGTGATTTGAAATCTAAAACTGATTTTTTTATAATAGCATTGCATTGCTGACTTGTGCTGAGACTGTGATCTACCACAATCCCCAGATCCTTTTCCACAGTGCTGCTGCCAAGCCCGTTATCCCCCTTTCTGTAAGCACACATTTGGATTTTCTCCCATCAGTATAACACCTCATATTTTTTGGATTTAATTTTCTTCTCTGTAGCCCAGTTCTCCAGTTTATCAAGATCTCTCTGAATTTTAGCTCTAAAGTGTTCATAGAATCATAGAACTGGAAGAGACCTCAGAAGGCCATCAAGTTCAACCCCCTGCCCAAGGCAAGACCAATCCCAATTAAGTCAACACAGCCACGGCTTTGTCAAGCCAAGACTTAAACACTTCTAGGTGTTGGCAACCTTTGTGTTATCTGTACGTTGAAGAGAAGGGGAACAGTAAGAATTAACAGACTTTATGACTGAAAAAGTTCAGCCTTTCCCCCAGCTGCAAAGTTTCTACCTCTTGGCCCTTCCTTAGCTTGGATTCCAAGGCATGCTCCTACTCACATCTCTCAATTGCTGCTCCACGGGCAGTAACTGGAGCAACTGGAAAGGAAGTGAGGAAGAGGGGAGGGAATTACCAAAAACAGTGCAAACGATGTCATGAATCCTTCTTTTGTTAGCTCCCACGTGCCTCCATACTCCTCTTCGTCTATCTGCTGAAAGCTGCTGAAATAGAGGTACAGGACGCCGGCGTTGATCAGGCAGAATCTGGGGACAAAGATATTATGAGCCATCACTTCCAAGTTACAGGATAAAACAGTCTAATTATCTAATCAACATTTCAGCCAAGGAGCAGGATGTTCTCCCCATGTGCATAGTTTGCCAGAGGCTCTAGTTCAAACTCTTCTGCCTTCTGGAAAGAAAGCATATGAGAGCAGATTCTCCCCAGTGCAGGGAATGTTAACTCTATCCGCTTTTTTTTTTTTAAACCAACCTGTCATTTGCCAGATCTACAAGCACATCAATAGATTGGTTGTAGCAATTCATATGGTTGAAGCAGGGAATGAGTTCTTATCCATACCTAGAATTACATTCATTATACTTTGCCAGTAGAGCACAGATTTGTGACCCTATAGGCAGGGATTGGTAGTTAAGTGCTCAGGAGATAACCAGCATAAAAGCTAAAACCCCAGGCCCTAGTACAGTATCAGTCTCTTCTTGATCCTTAGGTTTCAGCACCAGTTAAGCTTAGTAAACTAAACCCAAGTCAAACAGAGGTCATCTCACTCAAAAACACCCAGGGTCGTCCAATCTGCTGTTTCCCTGTGGCCACACTTTTACTGCCTTCTAGGCTAGTGTAAAGGGGCTGCAAGGTCCCCCTGGGGAAGGGGTCTCTACACCAGGTGCAGCACAGAGACAGGCACAGACAGGCCAATGTGGGGGGGGGGGGAGAGGGGGTGAGAGAGGGAGGAGTACCTGACGTAGCCTGGGCAGGTCTGGATATTCTGTGCTCCTGCAGCCCCAAAGGCCATCACAACTAGTGTGCAATTTTAAGCAGCCATTAGGACTGTCCTAGACTGCCCCAGAGTTCACACAAGCTCCAGTGCAAAGTTAGATCTGGTCTGAGGCCAGGGCTGGGACAAACTGGGAAGTGAAAACTTGCCTTCAAACAATGCACTTCCTGCAAGGAGAGCTGTGTGGGGTGAAAGGCTGAGGGTGAGAAAAGACTGGAATTCTGGGCCAGATACACTTAGGAGTCTTGGATTTCATGTTGCTCTTAAAACAGAAGATGCACAATATTGACCAGAGAACCCACAATAGTCATAGTTGCATTAATGTTTCTGGCACATTAAACTGTTAAATACAAGCTCCCCAGAGTTGAAGATTCCACTGTTTACAAAATATCAATTTCAGTTACGTTTATAACCTTCCACACAGGAACTTATTTACACCAAGAGCTGAAAAAGAAAGCCCCGTCCTTACCAGTTCCAGTTAACCAGTAGGGGCTGGAGCAGCTCCCCGCCCACCTCGGGCAGAGGGCTGTTCCAGCCCTGTGAGGCCCACTGGAGCAGCCCCTGCCTGTGGTAAGCCCAGCTTCTCTCCCCACCCCCCAGGTTACACACTGCTCCCAGGGAGGCTGCACTGCAGGCTCTGTAGTATAAAGCTTAAATAAGCTTTATACCGCAGAGCTCATAGTGTGTGTAACCACGAGGATTTTAAGAGTTACATTTTTAAATGCATTTTTAGCGGAAAAACCCACTGAATTAGTAAATGAACACAAGCAAGAACACAGTGTATTTCTCATCTGTTATAATAGTTAAAACAAAACTAGTTACAACAGGGACTAAACAAAAAAAATCACATCTCTACTAGTTCATATAAAGCATTCCCTGAGGCTCTCCCCTAATTTCTGCAGAATTTAAGCTTCCAGTAAGACAAAGAATTTCTAGCCCTCAGAGTTGAAGATAATTTCAAGATGCAAAACGATGCAGCATTTTCTTCCAGAGCCTGCTGCTCAGAGCTTTCCCGGCCAGTTTTACATTGGCATTGACAAGACTAGGTTCAGTGCTACTGTTATGAACCACATGGGCAACAATGAAACTCTCCAGAACTGTATCAATGTCACACTGCTGCTGCCAGGAAAAACATGAGTACAACAAGCTCCTTGGTCAAAATTGTTCTAGAAGAGTAGAGAACCAGAGGCCTCCTTCCTTTCCCCTTGCCATAGCTAAGATGTTGAGAGGAGAAAGAAAATTTCCCTCTCAGCACTTAGGGAAGTGTAAAGCTTGAGGACCTCAACTAGCCACAGGCACATACGTATATGGAGTTCATCAGAAATGAGACAGCACCCTATACGAAATCCCAGTACTACCCCTATTCAACACCTGAAGCACTGCCTCTGGGGCCCCGACATCTTTTGTATTTACTTTGGTCTAGTAGGCTTGTCCTTTAACTCACAGGTAGCTGATAAACTGTACAAACTCCATGGCTGTGTCTACATTGGCATCCCTTTCCGGAAAAGGGATGCTAATGAGACACATCGCAATTGCAAATCCGCGGGGGATTTAAATATCCCCCGCGGCATTTGCATTTACATGGCTGCCGCTTTTTTCCGGCTTGGGGATAAGCTGGAGAAAAGCGCCAGTCTAGACGTGATTCTCCAGAAAATAAACCCTTTTCCGGAGGATCTCTTATTCCTACTTTCAAGGGCTTATTTTCCGGAGAATCACGTCTAGACTGGCGCTTTTCTCCGGTTTATCCCCAAGCTGGAAAAAAGCGGCAGCCATGTAAATGCAAATGCCGCGGGGGATATTTAAATCCCCCGCTGATTTGCAATTGCGATGTGTCTCATTAGCATCCCTTTTCTGGAAAGGGATGCCAATGTAGACACAGTCCATGTGTTTGGAAAGCTGTGTGTAATGTTTAATATTTACTGTGCTCACTATAACACTGTGATGTCTTAGCTAAGAAGAAAACAAGGATCACATAAAGCTAGAAAGAGCCGAGGTTTTACTATACATGTGCACAGATATAAATGAAAGACATTATTTTGGATGTCCCTTCCCCTTACAATGATACCGAAAGTACAGCTTTTGGTAAAATAGTATCTCTTGTGAAAGGAATGAGAGAACAGCAGAAGTCCCCCCAAGAAGATATTTTCCTTGATATAGTTTACATTCTCTGCTGTTAGATGGGTCACTTTTTTATTTCAAAAGGAAAACACACCCCCACTGGGACT
Organism: Pelodiscus sinensis; assembly: GCF_049634645.1. Taxonomy (NCBI): domain Eukaryota; kingdom Metazoa; phylum Chordata; order Testudines; family Trionychidae; genus Pelodiscus; species Pelodiscus sinensis. The sequence continues at coordinate 30,776,020 of NC_134728.1, read as the reverse complement.
GTTCAGAACACATTCTACAACAAAGATGCTCAGCTTGGAAGCTGCAAACAATTACTGAGGTCATAACCACCCATACAGATTCCAGTTACATGGGCCAGAGTCTCAGTATAGGGGAAAGGAAGCCACAGTATGTAAAATATTCAGAATCACTGCTCTAAAAGACAGAAACTGGAACACTTCTCCAATAAATCTGAAAATGTTGTTAAAGGAAAACACAACAACAAAAGACTATTCATAAAGGGGGAGGAGGGAGAGAATTACAGGTGCCAATTGGCCCATGATACAGTATTTAATGAATGTCAGACTTTAATGCATTCTCATCACCACACTGCTTTGCTATTTTAAAATAGACTAGAGATACACATCTGAAAAAAGACACACTTATCAGGTAAGAGGACAGAAACCTTACATTGCTATTCCCAGAAATCCCTTGAGCGGAACTATGCCCCAGATGACTCCCAAAATAACTGCAATGATCTGTCGGAACCAGTAGATCACATCTAAAAACTCATCCTGAGGAGAGAAAAAAAACAGCAAAGTTTGATCTCACATACAATACCTAGTTTAAATAAAATATGTATAAGAAACTCATGCAACTAGCTTAGAAAAAAAATCAAGGCTCTGAACACCTACATTGCTTCCTCAAAACATTTTTTCAAGAAACTATGTATAAAATATTTGTAAGTAGCTAATGGCAATGAATGGATCCCATCCATTTCTCCAGTTTCTGAGTTCTGGCTTCAGTTAAATGTCTCTCACAGAGAACACAGAGAACAGACATTTAGTCCAGTTGTTTTAGAATTAGGGTACGTCTAGACTACATGCCTCTGTCGCCAGAGGCATGTAGATTAGGCTACCAGGAATAGGAAAATGAAGCGGCGATTTAAATAATCGCTGCTTCATTTAAATTTACATGGCTGCCGCGCTGAGCTGATCAGCTGTTTGTTGGCTCAGCACGGTAGTCTGGACGCGCGGGAGTCGACATCAAAGGCATTTGTCGACCACCCAGGTAAACCTCATCCCAGGAGGCATACCTGGGTGGTCAACAAATGCCTTTGATGTCGACCCCTGCGCATCCAGACTACCACGCTGAGCTGACAATAAATCTCCATATATTTTTATAGTTACATTCTAGATCTAATTAGAGGAAATGCTTTTTCAGATCTGAATAATAGGAGCACCTAACCCTTTTAACCACTGAACATAAAAGTGGCTGACATAAAAGTGGCAAGTGCACCGAGAATGTGGAGTTGTATTCACTTGGGACCCTCGCAAGGTGACAAACATAGCCAGAAGTACAGACAGCAAGCAAAGGAAAAGGAAGCTGGACATGTACTTATATGACTGAGTCTCTGAACACCTCACATACATTATTTCAGTTCATCCTCAGAGCACTTCCATGAGATAGGAAGGTATTATTCACATTTACTACAGATAGGGAATTAAGGCAGAGAAAGATTAAATTACTTGTTTTAGATAAATTACAGGGGAATAGTCTATTTCTGCAATAAATTGGAAACATGTGAGCAATTGAAACTCACCAAGCCTTAAGTCTGGTATACAGTTTTAAAGTGTGCCAGGACAGGAGTGCCAGTCAGGAGTGCAATTTCACCCCCATTTCAATTGACATAGCTATGCTAGTAAAAGCCCTAATGTAGGCACAGTTATACCGGCAAAGAAGGCCTTTTGCCTATACAGAGTGTGCTGGCAGGTAAACAGTTTAAGCTATACTGACAAAGTATCTCCTATGAGGGTTAGGTAATATACATATAATACAGCTATGCCAAAAAACATTTTTAAGACACGAAGCACCAGAGGTTACATCTATGCCAAAAAAAATTTGAAATCCACCTACTGCTCTTCTATCACTGCTGTAGCATTATTAGCACCAATAAAGGAGCCAGTGTAGTCACTGATATTTTTTTACTAACATTGCATGCTTCAGAACCAGTTTAGACCACCATGCAATACTTGACACTTTCCCTGCTATGCCTCTAATTTGTGAAAGAAATAAGGTGGGAGAGGTAGTATCTTTTATTGGACCAACTTCTGTTGGTGAAAGAAAAACTTTCAAGACACACAAAGCTCTTATTCATGTCTTTGTAGCTCCAATGCTTGTCTCTCACCAACAAAGGCTGATTCAAAAATAGAAGAAATTATCTTACCCCCTTTTCTCTCTAACATCATGGCACTAACAAAGTTACAACTACATCTCCTTGCTAGAGATGTGTACAGAGACTTTTCTCCTTTTAACAATTTCCTTCCTTCCTTCAGCAAGCAAAACGTGTGATATTAGGTGTGCTGCTCAGCAGGAACCCACTACCTATGTCTATATCATTCTGAAATCTCAGCTTCCTCACAGCTAACCTGATTCATCAGACGTGGTTCCCTGACAGTTAGGACAGGTCTACACTTGCCGCAGAGGTGCAGCTGGACAGGTGCAGCTATGCCACTATAGTGCTTCAGTGAAAACACTACAACACCAATGGCAAAACTTCATCCACCTCCATAAGAGGTGGTAGCCATACCAACAGAAGTGGTGAGGTTGACATAACAGCATCCTGCACACCCCTGAGAAATCCAGTCACCCCCGATATTATCTCACAGCGTAAATCTGGCCTAAGCCAGTATCAATTCATTCACAATATCCTAAGAATCAGAGGGGTCGCCGTGTTAGTCTGAATCTGCAAAAGCGGCGAGGAGTCCGGTGGCACTTCAGTTAGTCTATAAGGTGCCACAGGACTCCTAAGAGCAGCACAGGTGGGAAGGCGACTTGGTGCCTCCAGCCGCTGACATGAACAGGTGTAGGGCCGCTCTAGGACAGTCATGAAACCGGCCCGGACGCGGTCTCCAGCGCAGCGACCGCAACTGCGCCCGAGAGGGGCCGGGGACACGTCTGGTTTCTGAAAGAGACTCAGCGGGGCTCGGGGAGGGGCCGCGGCTCGGAAATCGGCGGAGGAGGAAAGGGGCTTTCCCCGCAGCAGCCCCCTCCCCGCCCCGCCCGGCCCCGCCCGTCCGCAGCCCCCGCCCCTCCCCTCCCGCAGCCCCCTCCCCTCCCCGCCCCGCCCGCAGCAGCCCCCGCCCGCAGCCCCCTCCCCTCCCCGCCCGCAGCAGCCCCCGCCCCGCCCGGCCCCGTCCCGCCCGCAGCCCCCTCCCCTCCCCGTCCCGCCCGCAGCCCCCTCCCCGCCCGGCCCCGCGCCCGCGGGACACGCGCCCCGGCCGGGCCGCACCTTGTCCTCCCAGGCGGAGTCGCTCCGCAGCGCCTTGCCCCACACGGAGCCCCGCAGCGCGCCGCCGCCGTTGGCCACCAGGTGCAGCTGAGGGTGCGGCGGTGGCGGCTCCTCCTTCCGCCGGGCGCCGCTCATCGTCCCCGGGCCCCACCACAGGCCGCCCCGCTGCCCTCAGGGCCCGCGGTCACGGCCAGAGAAGCGGCCACGTGACCGCCGGCTCCCGGGCTCAGCCAATCACACCTTGCCTGCCAGCGAGGGGCAGGGGTGAGCGCAGAACCTCCCCCCATCGCACGAGGAGGAGAGGCCGTTTCCTCCCTACGGCAGAGGAGAGGGGTCATTCGCAAAAGCGTTGCTGCGGTTCCATGGACGCTCGGAGGGCGGGGCCTGAGGCAGCGGGAGAGAGGAGCTGCGGAATGGCGCGGGGCTCTGGGAAGGAGGGGGATGGGCTTGCAGATGGAAGGGGCGGGGCCTTTGCCATAAGGTGCAGGGGCCTTTGCAGGGACATAGGTTGCAGGGACATAGGCGGGGGAGGGAGGCGTGTGGGGCCATTTAAAGGTGCAGCGCCTTTTTTTTTGTTTTTAATTTCTCAACAACTTTGGTCTCCCCCTTCTTTTTTCTCAACAGATTTTTTTCCCGGTGTTTTTTTTGGGGGGGAGAGGGGTGTTCGGTATTTTTTGTGAAAACATCTGACAACCCTACATGCCCACAGGGCAGGCAGCACCAGCTCTGCACCTGCAGGGAGCATTTGTTCCATGTGGGTCAGACATCCTGAGAAGTGCCTTGCTTTGTCCAATGATGATAACCGTTTGGCTGTGTGCGTGTGCTCCTCCATATGTTTCCCTGGCCCCGCACAGGTAGCCAGAACAATAGACTCCAACAGAGTCCCAACAGACCACAAAATCAGAGAAAGATCAAAGGCACCAGGCCACATTATTACAAACCAAGCACAGCCCTAATTTCCCTGGATGAGATGTCTACAGTTAGGCTAACACATGTACGCTCGTTACAATGGACTCGGGGGACAGGGAACATCCCACTGATTGAGCGAGGTCCAAAAGGTTACACATCACTCCTGATCAGTGTTCCCTCTAATTTTTCCATCCGTGTGCAGAATAAATGTTATGTGCACTGAGGCACGTGCAGATGTGCATCACCAATAGAAACACATGCTGCTAGATGTGGGTGCTGTGGACATTCTGCCACTCAGTAGGACAGTATTTGAATCTCTCCTGGATTCTGTTACAGGGAACACTTCCTGGCATATCAGGTTGCCACCCTCTCACCTTACCTAAATACCACTCATTGTCTTGCCCCTGGTATTTCAGTCAAAACATCTTGATTCATCATGCTATCATTTTAGACTGTGTCCAGAACCTAGGTCGGTATGTCCCTGTTATCTGTGGGGAGTGTGTTGGTACCAATATGCTTTTTAACGAGATGTTGTTACAGGGACGTAAAATCCCAATTAATCAGTTAAACATTAGGTGGACCCAGCTGGAGCAGCCCCCAGCCCACAGGGCTCCAGGTCTTGGCCCCAACAGTCAGTTGCGTGGGGCTGGCTGCCTGCTCCCCGCCCCAGCTGCCACCCAGTAAGGATGATGCTTACCAAGTAACTAGTTAAGTGGTTACCCATTCACATCCCTAGTTGTTACCATCCCTCTGGAATGTGTGTGCAGCCTGTGCCTAATACCAGTTAATATTTCTGCACCATCAGCCCTGTTCATGCCAAGTTCTCTGAGCAGGCCTGGCGTCTTGCTCACAGCTTAATGTTGGTTTATATTAGCAAAATCTCGACCATTGTTGGCTAGGCCTCAGGCCTCACACCAGGCTTGTGATACATGGGCTTATGTTTCAGGCCCCCATGTGAATACAACAGATATGGCAATATCTTTGAGAGATTGTTGCCGACACAGGGTGCCCGAGGGAGCAACAGCTGGGTTCGTTGCCCGGTGTGCATGCTCCAATAAACACACCGGTGTGGAGAAGCAAAAAAAGTTTATTTGAATGCTCAAATAGGTGCCAGGAGACTAGACATCTCAGATCAAGCACACCAACATAAGCAGCTTTCCCTCCTTATATACCCAGGTTGTTTACTTGAAGGAAAATAGTGAACTGTAGCAAGGTTCCCACGCTGGGACATCCTCCTCCTCCTCCTCCCCTCTACAGAAACACATCTGAATTCTTCTTCTATACCACTGATAGTAACTAGGCAACCTCAAGGTCTTGCTGTTCCCAGCTGTTAACGAGCTAGAGAAAAGTTATGCCTGGGGGAGAAAAGGGTGGAAGGGGGGGAAGGGGGCTTTTAGGGTGCTTGGGCCTAGAGCGGGGGCGCTTCATCGATCCTTGTGATCTTCCACTCCCCCGAGTTACCTAGGATCATGCCCAGTGACCCCAACATGCACCACATCTCTTGTTAAGGCATACTAGGTTTGGGGATGAGAGGAGCCCCATCATACTTGCTTTTTGGCCCATAATAGAGCAAGCAAAGTATTTATAAACCAGGGGTGGGCAAAATCAGACCTGGGGGCTGGATCTGGCCCAGCAAGCATTTTTCTCTGGCCCACCCAGCTGATTAGCAGAGTGCACATACTTACAGCTGGAAGCGTGTTTTTGGTGGGGAGGAGAGGGAAAGATGGAGGGAAGAGAGAAGTGCTGAAGTTAGGCTGTTCCTTTGCCCCTGTACCTCATCTCTGCAGAGAACGTAAGAATGGCCACACTGGGTCAGACCAAAGGTCCATCCAGCCCAGTATCCTGTCTGCCGACAGTGGCCAGTGCCAGGTGCCCCAGAGAGAGTGAATCAAACAGATAATGATCAAGCGATCTCTCTCCTGCCATTCATCTTCATCCTCTGACAAAAAGAGGCCAGGGATTCCATTCCTTACCCATATGGACTAAGAGCCATTAGTGGACTTAACCTCCATGAATTTATCTAGTTCTCTTTTAAACCTTGTTATAGTCCTAGCCTTCACAACCTCCTCAGGCAAGGAGTTCCACAGATTCCACAGGTCAGGGAGAGGGAGACACACAGCAAAGCTGCTTCTTTCTGAAGTGTGGATGGCAAGTGACTCAGAGAAGGGCAGAGAGGGGTAGGAGGGAGACAACAGAACGGAACAGATTTCCCTTAGAGACACAGAGCGTGGCTTCCTCTCAGAAACTTACCCAGCAGTAGCCAGCACACACACGCTGTGTCACTGTCACACACCCCCAGTCTGTGCCACACTGTCTCTGCACCACACATACAGTCCCTGTCACACACACACTTCTGCACACACTGACTCTGTGTCACAAAGTCTGTCTCTCACAAAGTGTCTCTCTTGTACACTCGCACAGTTTCTTTATATCTCTCTGTAGCCCCCATACCCACCCCTTTTGCCCGAGGCCCCGTCCCATCCATGGAGCCCAGCGCCAGCCCATGATCCACCCCTGTTATAAACTGTATGGCTAAAGACATAAATGGTTCTTCCAATTGACCTTCTTATCTGACACATCACCATTATGTCTGAGCATGTTATAGCACGCCTGGGAGGCAGGATGGTATTATCCTCATTTATTATAGGCAGGGAACTAGGCAATGGAATATGCCATGACTTGCCCAAGGTCACACACACAGAGTCCAGCTCACAAACAACAAAACAATTGTGGATCCTGATGGAACCGGGACAGAACCCAGAACCGCTTAGGTCAGCTGCTCTCATGGTCCGGCCACTGTGAGCCACATGCGTGCTCATGGCCTGCGCCGTTCTGCTCATGGCCCCCAGCACACTACGTCATATCCTGCACGGGCAGGCTGGGTCACACACAGCGTCCCAGCCTGCACGTGCTAGCAGCCAGCTGCTGAGCGCAGGCAGCGGCGAGGGCTCTGGGACCTGGGCATAAGGTTAGAGTGGGGGGGAGATGCCTGGCTCTGGAGAAGGAGAGGGGAAGGGAAAGGGAGAGGAGGGGAATCACATGGGGGAGTGTGCGCATGGTGTCCCGGATGTAGCAGTGGCGGCAGCAGCGGCTCTGACTCCAGGACCCAAGCATAAGATTGGGGAAGGGGGATTGGCTTAGAGCAGGTGGGGGAGGGGGATGTGCCTGGCTCTGGGGAAGAGGAGGGGGATTGGGTTAGAGCAGGAGGAGGGTCCCTGGGGGAGGAGAGGGGAAGAGCAGCCAGCGCGCTTCCGGAGATCCGGGATGCCCAGGTACTGGCCCCAGCTGTCTCTGTCCCTTCCCCCTGGCCAGACCCCCGCCCATGAGTTCCCCGCCCCAGCACCCACCAGCACCCTGCCCCAGCACCCTATTCCCTGCCCCCACCAGCACAGTTAGGCCCACATTAGTGAGGCTTGGGGGGTTTTGGAGCGGTTGTTTTTTTGCATCTCACTTGCATGGCCCCGACTGACTTTTCTGTGGGTCAGTGACCCCGACTCAAAACAGGTTCCCTCCCCCTCTCATAAATAAAGACAACGCTGAAACATTTTGTGTTTGAGATAATATTTTATTTAAAAATGAAGCCTGGCCAACAATCCCCCAATTGGGGCCAATCCCCCATCTGGCCACAGCATCATAACACTCCTGCACACACACCTCCAGACCCCAAACCTGAGCCTGTCATACACTGGAACCCCCTATACTGAGCCTCTCACATCCCCAAACTCCTGCACCCTCACAGCCACAAGTCTGAGGCTTTCTCAGCACCCCAACCCTCCACCTGACCCCAACACTCTCCAGCCTGGAGCCCCCTCCCTGAGCCAGCATCTCTTCTCTACTTCCTCCTGCACCCTCACAGAGCTTGCACCTCTCACCCCTTCCCAGTGCTTTTTTAGTGATGGCATGCCCTAGGATGGTGTACTGACACCTATTTTCCTCCAGCAGTTTGGTTGGTTGGTTGGGTTTTATTTGCTCAACAACTCTCCCCCCTCCCCCCAATACGTGGCTCTTTGCACTCTATCCACTGCTATTTTGGCTCTTCGTCTCTAACCGGTTGGCCACCCCTGCTTTATTTCCTGATCTGGTGAATGGGGGATGATGATTATACTGGGAATGGGAATGACTCGTATCGCCCACTGAAGGGGAATCAGGCCCATGATGTGAGCTGTGCATTAATATTATCCATGTCTCCACTAGATGGCAGGGCCTTTGCATCTTTAGTTTCTTGTTCACTAACTCCGGGGTGGGCAAAGTGCCATATCTGGCTATGGAAATGGTATGGCATTTCATGAATTCATGGAATGGGGGACTGGGGTGTGGGAGGGAGGGGGGCTCCAGCTGGGGGTGTGGGTTCTGGGGTGCCCACGAAAGCTCATGATACCAGCCGCAAATTTTGTTAGTCTCTGAGGTGCTGCTGGACTAGCCGTTGTTTTCAGTGTTTTTAGCAGTTACATGCTTACACATGCTGAGGGCTCTGCAGTAGCTTAGCTTTATACTGCAGAGCCCACAGCGCAGCCTCCCTGAGAGTGGGTCCTCCAGCCTCCGCCAGCCCAACTCCTGGGGAGGAGGCTTTGCTTCCCCAGGAGCCAGCTGAATGTAACCGATCCATTAACCTGTAAGCATCAGCGTCTCTGTAAACAGTTAGCTGGTTAAACTCTAACATCTCTAGTTCAGGGTGCAGGAAGGGGCTCTGGGGTCGGGCAGGAGGTTAACATGTGGGAGGGGGAAGGAATCTAGCTGGAGATGTGGCTCTAGGGTAGGGCCAGGGATGAGGGGTTTGGGATGCAAGAGGAAGCTCCGGACTGGAACCAAGAGGTTCAGAAGACAGGATGGGGGTTAAGGCTCAAACAGGGGGTTAAGGTGCAAGGGGATGAGGGCTCCATCTGGGCGTGCTGGCTCTGGGGTTGGGCTGGGGGCGAGGGGTTTGGGGGTACAGGAGGGTGCTCTGTTCTGAGATCAAGGGGCTCAGAGGGCAGGGGGATCTGGGCTGGGACAGAGGGTTGGGGTGCAGGCTCTCAGAGATGCACACTCCAGGCAGTGCGCACCTCAAGCAGCTCCCCACAGTCACAACATGGAGGTGCATCCAGGTGGCTCTGTACATGGCCCATCCACAGGAACCACTTCTGCAGCTCCCACTGGCCGTGGTCTCCAGCCAACAAGAGCTCCAGAGCCAGCACTTGGAGTGGGAGTGTGCAGAGGCCCCTGGCTGCCCCGGGTTCCAGGAACCGCACGGAGAAACAGTAAGCCCCCAACCCCACTCCTTGGAGGGAGTTTGAGGAATGGAGTTAAAGGTCCGATGGGCCAGGTTGGTCATGGCCGCTGGCATAGTTTGCCCTCCCCTGTGATAACTGCCCTGCTGTCTCATCCTGGGAATTTCTTCCAGCCAGATCCAAACAGGAGTGCTTAGTACATAGATACTGGGGAGTCTGCAGTGTTTGCTCGAGCTATAGGACACCCAGGCTACGTCCAGACTGCAGAGTTTTATCGGAAAAAGGTATGCAAATTGTGAACTGTAATTTGCATATCTTTTTCTGCTTTTTTTCCGAAAGAGGCTTTTCTGAAATTTGGACCATCTACACAGGGCCAAATTTTGGAAAAAAACCTCCTTTTTCGGAACATCCCTTATTCCTCTCACCAAGAGGGCTACAGGGATGCCAAAAGAACATGTCCGCTTTTTCAGAAACTGTTCCGCAAGAGCAGACGCATTTCATTCCGAAAAAGCAGATGGATGCCTCCAATATTCCAGAAAAACTCTGCAGTCTAGACATAGCCCCAGTGAGAAGGAAGCTGGCTATTCCTGTGCCCTACAGATCAATTCAATGGATTAAGAACTAACAGATCTCAAAAAAGTTGTCAATGGGGAGTGATCATCAAATGGGGGGCTTCTAAGGAGGCTCTGCAGAGATCAGTTCAGGCCTGATGCAATTCAACATGTTCTGGATATAAAGTCACGATTGGAAGAACTCATGGGTGGCACAAATGTTGGTGGGGCCGTAAATAACGTGGCGGAACAGTCAATCATACAGAGTGATCTGGATCGCTTGGTAAACTGGACCCATTCAAACAAAATGCATGTCAGTGTAGCCAAAATGCAGAGTTTTCCATCAGGGACCCAGAAATACAGACCACACCTACTGAATGGGAGACTGTCATCTGGAAAGTGGAGACGGGAAAAGACGAGGAGGCAACAGAAGGCAAGTAACACAACATGACACTCTGGGGTGAGGCTAAGGCAAAAAGGGTTAATGAAATCCTTGGATGTCAGCAGCAAGACTGATTCACAACGTTATGGGCAGCCTGTGTTCTTACAAGGACGTTGAACAACTGGAGAGAGTGCAGAAAAGAACCACAAAGGTGATTCAGTAGTTGGAGAAAATGCCTTCTAGCAAGAGACATCGCAAGCTCAGTCTTTATTTTATCAAACAGAAGATTGAAAGGGGACTCGATTACATTGTAGAAGTACCTTGATAAGAAGAAAACAACAGGGAACTAAAGGACTTTTAAGCCATCAGAGGAAGGCACATCAAAAAAGCTGATGCCAGATAAACAACTCAAATGAAGAATTAAGCATATATTGAACAGTGAGGCTGATTAATCACAGGGACAAACTCCCAAAGGAAGTGGTGGACTATATATAACACCTGGTGTCTTCAAATCAAGACTGAGTGCCTTTCTGGAGGCATGCTTTAGCTAAACACAAGTTATTAGGCTCAATACAGAGATAACTGTGAGACTGGGATAACTGTGTTATAGTTATAGATTATCCAATCCGGCTTTCTCTAATGGTCCCTCCCCACCTTAAACTCAGTGAATCTATAAAAGAACACTGTTTTCAGGTCCCTTTGCAATGCCAAATATAAAAGAAATGGCAAAGCTGATCTTCCTGCAGGTCTGGGCGGATTAAAACCATCCCCCTGCATTCTGTGCGAGGCCTGGCTGTGCTGAAGGAACTGTACAAACTGGAACATGTCAGTGGCTCTTTGACAACTTCGGTTTAAGGGGGAGGGACAGCGTGTGCCAGGGCTGCAGTGACCACTTGCCAGGAGCCCAACGTACCTACATTTTATACTAAACAGGTGCACATGACTGAGATTTTTGTTTTCCTTTGTAGCTTCCTTGAGAGAGGAACAGAAGGAGCATTGTGCTTGAATTCACCAGCCCTAAAGTATGTGATGCGTTGGGTGCCCAGCTGTGGAGAAAGCTGCCTGAGGGGGGGAGGGGTAAGACTGAACCATGATTGATCTCTCCTTGCTGTTAAATATAGGAATTGTCAGACTGGGTCAGACCCACAGGCCATCTGCCCCAGTACCCTGCCTCTGACAGTGGCCAGTGCCAGAGGCTGCAGAAGGCTGGTTCTGCTCCTGCACAAGCCTCATCCTGGTTGCCAACGGTTTGAGTTAAATGCACCTGTCCGCAGTAGCCTTCCTACTCCAGCAAAGACAAGGCATTTCCAACACTCCCCATACCTGACACATGGCAACCAAAGCCTCCCAATCCACGCGGGAGGTGAAGGGCAGAACTCTCTGTGGTGAAAGCTGTGCAAATCTGAACCATGCCTGGATTCTCCATTGGGGGCCCTCCATCAGTACTGAGCACCCACACTCCCCCAGCTGGGACGCTAAACATCAATGCTGCGCCATGTGTTTGCTTTCTCTGTGCTTCTTTTTGTCCACCCACCACTTGTTCAGTGGGAAGGAGACCAGAGCACACAAGGATACAAATCGTCAAGCCGGGGCCTGATTCCTCCCAGCAAAGGGGGACCATTGACATGAGAGGAGGTATTCTTACGCTCACATCTGACTCATGTTCCTCTCCGTCTTAGCAGCAGACAGGCCCTCTAAGCCATCTGCACATCTGGCCTGAAGTTCTCTGAGCCAGGCATGTGTTAGTAACTGATTGGACTTCTTGGTTTTTATGTGCAATGGTCTGTTTGGGGACACCATGCACACACATACACCCCCTCAGTTCATTAACAGAACTGTAGCGCCACCAGAAGCAGCAACAGTAATAATCCTTAGCTCTTATATTGTGCTTCTCACCTGTAGTGCAGAGGGGCCAGAGGTGGCTGCAAGAGCTTTACCTTCTGTCATTTGGGTCTGCTCTGAGCAGGGTTTGACAACATGGTGATACAAACGCTGGTACCTTCTCTACATTTGTGCTCCCATTTCCCGGACTACTGCCTGTGGAGATGCACCAGTGGTAGTGTAATGCTGGGGGATTTTTCCACAGAGTGAAGTGCAGATATACAGATAGGACAGTGTCCATCAGTAAATCTCATAGCAGATCACTCCCATTATTCCCATGTTAGAGATGGTCAAACTGAGGCACAGGGCAGCAAAGTGATTTGTCAGAAGCAGCAATACAACCCTATTTTCTGAGTCCCAGACCATTGCTTTATCCACTAGGCCACACTGCCTCGCTATGACATTGGTCCATCACCCTCCTGACTCTGGCCTGTCATTACCGTGTATATTTTGCAACTGAAGTCAAAGCAGTCAAACTTATAGCCTGGAGACCAGGATACCTCATAGAATCCCAGGGCTGGAAGAGACTGCAAGAGGTCATCGAGTCCAACCCCCTGCCCAAAGCAGGACCAACCCCAACTAAATCATCCCAGCCAGGGCTTTGTCAAGCCAGGACTTAAAAACCTCTAGGGATGGAGATTCCACCCCCGCCTAGGTAACCCATCCCAGTGCTTCACCACTCTCCTAGTGAAATAGTTTTTCCTAATATCCAACCTAGCCCTCCCCCACTGCAACTTGAGACCATTGCTCCTTGTTCTGTCATCCGTCACTACTGAGCACAGCCTCTCTCCATCCTCTTTGGGACTCCCCTTCAGGCTGCTCTCAAATCCCCCCTCACTCTTCTGTAGCCTAAACAAACCCAAATCCCTCAGCCTCTCCTCGTAGGTGATGTGCTCCAGCGCCCTAATCATTTTGGTCACCCTCTGCTGGACCCTCTCCAATGCGTCCACATCCTCTCTGTAGTGGGGGGCCCAGAACTGGACGCAATACTTCAGATGTGGCCTCACCAGTGTGAGATAAAGGGGCACTGGCGTACCAGAGAGGAAAATTGGTCCTGTAGGCCCAGACCTTAACACCATACTCCTGTAAAACTCCAACCAGGGAATTCAGTGGGTGAGTTGTTGGAGTAATGGCTTTGGCCCAGGCCTTGCTGCCAATCTTTCCAGTGTGGGAGAGGGTGTCTCCTCATAGGATCTCTCAGAATGACCAGTAGGGGGCAGCATTGGTTTTTTATTTTCCCTACTATGTTTTTAAAGCCAAAGGGGATAGTTAGCCCAACCACCAGACAGAACTCAACTTAACCAAGGCAGAGACACTGGCCTGAGCTGAGGGATCATCATAACTAACCACGCTCTGGCTCTTCCTGCATCAGTCCCCCACACTGCAGAACCATTGACATTTCCTGGAACTCCTTTGGTTTGGAGTATTTCATCGATGCTTCTCTATAGGGACGTCCTTCTGCAATGCCTGGCTCATCTTCCAGCCATGCTTCTTTCACGGGCAAGGATACTGTGGAGCAGAGCACGGAATGGTTTTCATTTGTCATCTGCTTTCCCTCTCCACAGCTCCTTGCACTTTGAATGAAGCCAAAAAGAATCTGTTTGCTTTTCGTTAGCAGCAGCTTCCTCATATGGGTCATGAGCCATCCAAAGGCTGCCCTCTCGGTGGCTGCCCCATCAGGCTTTGCAAGGGAATCAGCATTAGACTTTGTCATGGCTTGGCTAGGAAGCCTCCAAAGAAAACTCAGAATTGGCAGGAAGTGGTTGGAGTGAGTCAGTGAGCCGGGAGTTAGTCAGCCCTGAATCACTGGCCCTGTGCACTGGAGTTGGTGTCTTTTGTCTGAGACATAATGCGCCGGCCCCTGGCGCTGCTCATGAAAGAACCAAGGTTTTGTTGTTTTTTTACAAGAGCAAAAGTGCTGAGCAGGGTGCTCTATCCAAATCCCTGTTTATTTAAGGAACTGCATTTTGCTTCTCTAAAATTCCCCTGGCAGACACAGGACTAGTCACGTTGATTTGTATGGAGGCAGCACCGGGAAGCAGAGGCTGTGAGAGCGCTCTGCTGTGCTAGCACTGCACAGACACATCAGGAGACACAGTCCTGGCCCCAGGGAGTCCATCCAACAGTGCGTGGGCGGGTTTGCCATACGCAGGAAGTGCATCATTTGGTGGGTGGGGAGGAGAGGAAGAATCTAACCCCCACCCCCCTCCCCAAACAAGCCAATCTCACTAGCACATCCCTTCTTTTTTCCACTAGTTCTAGGTCTGCTTCTATGAGGCGATGAGCTTCCATTAAAGTCAAAGGGAACTGAGAGACCTTTGCAGCTGGCAGGATCACAGACTACAGGCCTGCCTCCAGAAAGCCTTCTGGGTGCGATGTCGTGGGCCTTTGCAGGAGGGGGCTCCACATTCGTCACTTTCAAAGTGTAAGCCAGTCTCTAGGGTTGAACGGTTGGAGTTGCAGCAGGGCAGGCCAACCAACAGGAAGGGAATGTGGGTGAGAAGCTGCAGACATCTGGATCTGAGTCTGCTAGCTAACCACCAGCTTCACACACCCTGCCAGTTCCCCAGAGCTGTAAACAGGAGCGATGGAGCCTGTGCCAGGCAATGGAAAAAAGCATCAAAATCCAGCTCCCTTGGGGCAGGACTTCTTTAGGGCTTGAAGGCCTGAGTGCCGCAGCACAACTCAGTGGGGATGTGGGTCAGTAATGCATGGAATATATATAGCACCAGGGCACATAGTGTTACAAATACAAGCGATGGCCAAAAATGCCAATCTAGACAGGGTAGTCTCCTCAGCCCTAGTCTGGAAAATGGTACAAACACACCGGAGGAGACACTAGCACGGGCTGGCAGTGAGCTGAACGAAGGAGAGAAAATCACAGAATCCTAGGGCTGGAAGAGACCTCAGGAGGGCATCGAGTCCAACCCCCAGAACAGGGCCAGTCCCAAATAACTGACTTCAACACCTATTGTGAGTCACAACAGCAGAAAACACAACCCTTCCCTAGGAGCCTGGATTACTGGAAACCCAAATACCCAGTAACAACATGCGACTGTTGAAGACATTACCGTGCCGAGATGGTGGTTCGACTCTTCTGGAGGTCCCAACAGTTCAAGCACTAGTGTAGACAAGGCACTGATAACGCCCAGCATTCTGACCACTGAGTATCTATATATTTTAGAAATGTGCATCGATCTGTTTGTCCATCTGTGAGGGTACGTCTAAGCAGCAGGGCTATTTCGGGACACCAGAGGCACACCATAGTAGCTACCTTACGTCTTTTAAACGTGCCCATTATTTTGAAATATTTTTCGAAATAACGGGCATGCTATTTTGGCATTCCTGTAACCTTTGTTCCACGAGGGTGAAGGGATGTCTCAAAATAGCACGTTATTTCCAAATCTGGCGCTGTGTAGACATGCCAAATTTCAAAATAAGCTATTCTGAAATACAATGGAAATAAGATCCGCAATTTGTGTAGTGGAAATTGTGTCTCTTATTTCGAGTTTAGGGTGCTGTGTAGACACACCCTGAGTCTTTAAATGGGAAGAGCTAGAACCATCAAATTTGGTAGGCAGCTTCCTTTTACTATAATTTAAAGCAAGGTCAGGCTTTGACTGTGACACGAAAATGAGAAGTGCTGGGAATGGGACTGTTTTCCTTAATATGGAAAGGCAGGAAGCACAGAGAGGGGGTGCGATACTGAGAATGGACCCTGAAAGCAGTGAGCCGGCAGGGGAGAGCAGAGTGACCACTGGGGGCAGCCGCATCACCAGTGGCCAGCAGGACTGGAGTTTCGCCATCTTGAAAAGGCCCCAGGTGGCCGGGGGGTTCAGGGGTGACAGAAGGTCCCTGGAGGCTGAGGAGGCTGGAAGTAAGAAAAGGCCCCGCCAGTCGGGGGGAGAGAAAGCTCCACCATATGGGACCTCACTCTTGCACCCCCCCCTCCACATTCCCAAGGCCCTGCCCTGACTCCTGCATCCCCATCACCACCAACAGCCCCTGCCCTGAAGGACCTAGGCAATGCCAGGTAAGTCTTCTAGTACGATTTAATGAAGAGAATACTTGCCTCTTGTATAGCACTTTACATCGGCAGGTCTCCAAATGTGTCACAAAGCATCATTATTATCATTTTACAGATGGGAAAATTGAAGCATTGAGCAATGTGGGGACATGCCCAAGGTCACCCAGAGAGCCATTGGCAGAGACAGGAAGAGACACCCCAGGTCACTTGAAGCCCCAGGGTTAGATAGGCAGGTGACCCATCTGGGTTTTTTGGGTGGTTTCTCCCCATGCAGAACTCAGACAAAACTGGGCATCGCATCATGCTATCCAGCGTTGGATGGGGATGCCATCTTGCAGAGCATGCCACATTGTGGCTCCCACCAGCATGACCTCGTGTCTGTGTGTGCGGTCATGCTGCTGAGGGGAGCTGGGTGGACCCACGGCATTCCTGGAAGTACTGGAGCGTCTGGGATTCCAGGAATGCGTGAGTGGCCACCCTAGCATCAGATGACTTGGTGCTTCAACTGCCCATAGACACTGGGAACCTTGTCCCGGAAGAAGCTCACAGTTACTCCAGTTCAGGTTTCACAGCAGGAGTCACTCCAGGTAATGAAGCAGGAGCGCTAGCTGTGGGGCTCACAGAAACCCGACCATTTCTAAACAGCACCTTTGCAGTGCAAGGAAACAGCTGGAACCGCCTGCCCGCTAGTTGTGCAATGGAAAAACCTCTCCCAGCAGGGAGGCTCCGTCCTTTTATTTTTGTACCTTTGTTTAAAAGTCACGTCCCAAAAAAACAACCTGAAGTTCTCCTTGCGAGTCCCTTATAAAGGAAGCTGCATCTCCCCCCAGAGCTGGGCTTTCACTGCAGAGCATCGCTCGCCAGGCTGCAGGCCCTCCGCTGCTTTTTCCGTCAGCATTTCATCTATATAAGGCAGAATCATCTCCTTCTCTGGAGCCCTCCCCCCCACTTTGTTCTCATATCCCAAACTCCAGTGTCCCACAGCTGGGCTGCTGCCACACGCTTCAGCATTCTTTTGCCTTGTATGGCCAAATCCTTGGGGGTGGGTGGGAACAATTTAGTTAAACTCCATTCTCCATTGGCTGCCTTTGCCATATGACCCAGCTCCTTCCAGCCAGGGAGATTAAAACAGCTAGTTAATTTCTTCTATTTGCAGGAGTCAGAAACGCCTTTGGGATCTCTGGGTTTTAACTGGTTCTGACACAGGTAAGGGCTTATTCCATTGATTCACTTTCCAGGTGGTGTGGTTTCCGGGGGCAGCCAAAGTGTGTCACAGATGAAATCAGAGGGTGTGGGAAGATTCCCAGAAAACTGATCACTTACATTTTTCAGTCTCAAGTTATAAGCTCCCCGCAGTTTTCAGTTAGTGGACCAAGAGCAGAGCTCCGTAGCATCAGAAACTCTCAGGGAAAGAAGTGCAAACCAGTCAAGAATACCCTGGCTGCTGAAATAGATTCTGATCTCCTGTAATGGGTTGTGTGAGTACTTCTCCTCCACCACAGGAAGGGGGTTTCTGGCAGAGGGTTACTGGTGCTTTTAGCATTTCATTATAGAAAAGGAAAGAAAGTTGGAGTCAGATAAGAAGGCTGCCGGCTGTGCTGTCAGGAGTTACATGGGAGGAAATTCGTTTGTGCCTTGGCTAATTGTTTATCAGTCTAGGGAGCTAAATGTGCATGGAAGGAAATGAAATAAACCAATGTCTGAGTTCCTATGCAGCTGGCATGGCCTGGGACGTGCTCCACACCCCAGAACTGAGCCATCATCAGGGGATGGGAGCTTGAGGAGTGCATACACTTTGCTGGTTGTCTTCTCACCATGCCAGTTGCCAGTAGAGAGATTTGCATTCCAGGCTGTCCTGTCTGAGACTGCCTAGATCCACGTTCCAGCTGCTTAACCTCTCACCTTTCCTCAGG
Organism: Pelodiscus sinensis; assembly: GCF_049634645.1. NCBI lineage: Eukaryota > Metazoa > Chordata > Testudines > Trionychidae > Pelodiscus > Pelodiscus sinensis. The sequence goes on along the minus strand of NC_134728.1, from coordinate 30,757,920 downwards.
CAAGACGCTGGAGCAGGGCGTGTTCTTGGGGGCAGGTGTATGGTGTGGTGATGCGCTGCTGTGGGGTGTTCACCTACCAACACTGCTTCTGGCAGCAAAGAAGCTGGGCAGGCGTGCCAAGGGAGCGAGACCAGCCGGGTGAACCCACCCAGCCTTGTCACTGCTGGGATGTGACAGAGGGGAGACAGTGGCAGTAACAGGCAGCAGAGTCCTCCAGACAGTCCCAGTGTGTGAGTGAAGGCTGCACAGCCGGGCTCCGTGGCCATAGCAGGGAAGAGAAGAGCAGTAGATCACTGACAGGCTGTGCTCTCCCGTGGGGTTTCCTAGTGACCATGGAGCCCTTAGTTAGTCAAGGGAGCTTCTCCCAGGAAGTGTTAATCTAGCTGTCAACTGAGCTGTCCAAGGGGGCCTGGATGGGCGGTGTCTGGAGCACACGGCAATGCACTTAACTGAACTGGGCCTTTCCGCCTGCTTGGAGCTCACTGTTGGGGCTTGCCTCTGCGTTTCTGGGGCGAGATTCGTTTTGGTCTGGAATGCAGTTTTCTCCCATGGCCCCTTGCATCCGGCACAAGACAAGACAAACATGCACGTTGCCTTCTCTTGGGCAAGCCCAAAGTCCCCTCAGCGATGTGCTCGGTGATCTATTGTGCCACCTGAAGCAATACATTTTTTTCAGGAAGAAAACCTTCATTTACCTCTCTCTTGTTCCCTCAGCCCCAATACCTGGTCTACACATGAAACTTAGGTCGACCTAGCGACATTGCTCAAGGCTCTGAAAAACTTTGCTTGCTGGTTAGGTCGACCTAACCTCCTGTGTAGACACAGTTAGGTCAATGGAAGGATTTTTCCATCAATTCACTGAGCTGTCACCTCTCGAGGGAGTAGATTTACTGCAACCCCTTTCCATCTCCATAGCAAGCGCCTAGGAGCTCTTGTAGTGTCCACAGCCCTGGGTAACTTTTGTCCTGTTCAGACAGTGCCCAGCAGAACCTGAGATCTGGCTGGCTTCCTAGTCCCAGATGAGTCCTCCAGTGAGCCTCTTGCTGGGTGTCTGCATGCGGGAGTGTTGGAAGGGTGTTAAAATAGTGCCGGGAAGGCTCTTAAACGGGTAACCCTCGGCGCAAGAGGTGGCAGGGGCAGCATTCTCCGGTGCGTGGTGCCCTGGAGGACCGTCACTGGTTACCACAGATTGCTGTGTTTCCCGGGGCATTTACATTCTTTACCCGTCACTCTTGGCGTGCAGTGTGGCCAGTGGGCAGAGTTAAACACCTCACTATGGTGCTCAATTTGTGCCAGAGCTTGGCACTTCAGAGCCCAGCCCCTCTGGGCTTGCAATAGCAGTGATGGAAGTAAAAGAGTTGCTTGCACCCCAGCGTCTCTTTCATTACAAATGAAGCACTGACCCACATCATGGTCCTCTGCCATGTGCCGGGGCCAGGTTCCCCTCGTGGCCGTGGCCCAGAATTCCTTCTCGTAAGGAACAAAAATCCAGTTCAGGGTCTTCTGCATGGCCAAGAGAAGGGCACCAAAGGCCCCTCCCTTCAACAGGTAAAACCCACAGGTGGAAGGCAATTTCCGGTTGCTGGGAGCAGAGTGGCCACTAGCCCCCAGCCACCCATTGCTCCCACCGGCTGCACTCAGACCTTCGCTAGGTGGCCACAGGAATATGGCTCCGGTTCTTGGCTCCCAACGGTCTTGCCCAGGGTTGGCGCCATGGAGGCACAGAAAAGACAGGGTCCTTTCCCTCCATATTTAGAAAGAATTAGCCTTAGCCAGATGCCGTCTACACAGCTGATACTGCGCAGGGGCGGAGGGGAGCTGCTCGTTATGGAGCCAACCCAGGAAAAGCCCAGCTGGAGTCTGCATGTGACATCCCACTCAAGGATAACAGACAGCAAGGGGCACCGCTGGGCTTCCATTCTCCAAGGATCCCCAAGCGAGGGAGCTGGCTGTGTTACCCTGGGATGAGTCCCTGATGGTTTCTGCCCTGCGACGCTCCCTGCATCAGGGACGATCATGCCCTCTGAACACAGTGGCTACGTCTACACTGGCCCCTTTTCCGGAAGGGGCATGTTAATTTCAGAGATCGTAATAGGGAAATCCGCGGGGGATATTTAAATCCCCCGCGGCATTTAAATAAAAATGTCCGCCGCTTTTTTCCGGCTTGTAGAAAAGCCTGAAAAGAGCGTCTACACTGGCCCCGATCCTCCGGAAAAAGCGCCCTTTTCCGGAGGATCTTATTCCTACTTTGAAGATCCTCCGGAAAAGGGCGCTTTTTCCGGAGGATCGGGGCCAGTGTAGACGCTCTTTTCCGGCTTTTCTAAAAGCCGGAAAAAAGCGGCGGACATTTTTATTTAAATGCCGCGGGGGATATTTAAATCCCCCACGGACTTCCCTATTACGATCTCTGAAATTAACATGCCCCTTCCGGAAAGGGGGCCAATGTAGAAGAGCCCAGTGTGAGTGTGGATCCTTCACACTCGGGAAAGCTTTGACAAGCGTATTATTGTATCAGCAACCCCCTTAATCTGCCCTGAGTCTCTTTCCCCAAGAGGTGCTGGCAGCCTGCACACGGATTAGCAACCTTTGTAGACTCATAGACTCTTAGACTTTAAGGTCAGAAGGGACCATTATGATCATCTAGTCTAACCCCCTTCACAGTGCAGGCCACAGAATCTCACCCACCCCTCCTAGAATAATCCTCTCACCTATATCTCAGATATTGAAGCCTTCAAATACTTTGAAGGTCCCAAGATGCAGAAAATCCTCCAGCTGTGATCTGTGCCCCATGCTACAGAAGAAGGTGAAAAACCTCCAGGGTCTCTGCCAATCTACCCTGGAGGAAAATTCCTTCCCGACCCCAAATATGGTGATCAGCTAAACCCTGATCATGTGGGCAAGACTCACCAGCCAGACACCCAGAAAGTTCTCTACAGTAACTCCTATCATCCCTCCATTGACCTATTTCCCACTGATAATGAATGGTCAATTAGTTACCAAGATCATGTTATCTCATCAAACCATCCCCTTCATAAACCCATCTAGTTTAATCTTGAAACCAGATAGATCTTTTGCCCCCACTACTTCCCTTGGAAGGCCGTTCCAGAACCTCACTCCTCTAATGGTTAGAAACCTTCGTCTAATCTCATGTCTAAACTTCCTACTAGCCAGCTTATACCCCTTTACATCATCAGTGCGGCCTTCACAGGAGTAATTCCTCTCCCATCGCTGGGCGGGAGGCTGCCACGGCCCCGTTTTACTGCGCCCCAGGGAGGGGACGTGCCCTGACCTGGGCTACACAGCGAGTGAGGATTAGCACTTGGGGGTCCAGCTGCTTGGTCCTGTACTCCTCCCACGGTGCCATGTAGCCCGCTTTGAATGAACGCCACCAGTGCAGCGCCAGGGTAGCAGTGGCTGGCTAAGCACTGCGGGTACAGACAACCCTGTGGTCTAGAGCTACGCTGAGCCGTTAAGACGACTTGGTGTTAAAACCACCAGTGGCACCCACTGGGCCACCTACCTGGGGCTTTCGATGCTGCCCACGCTGCTGGAGCTGAGCCAGGGCTGGCAGTAGTGGGAAAACTTAAAAAACAGCAAATAGTCCTGCAGCACCTTAAAGACTAACCAAACATGTCGATGGTACCATGAGTGTTCGTGGGTACAACCCACCTCAGGTGTCATCTGAAGAAGTGGGTTGCGCCCACGAAAGCTCATGAACCCATCGACATGTTTCGTTAGTCTCTAAGGATATGTCTAGACTATCTGGCTCCGTCGATGGAGCCATGTAGATGAGGTTTCTAGACATAGGGAAAAGAAGCAGCGATGTAAAGAATCGCCGCTTCATTTACATCAAAATGGCTGCCACGCTGTGCCGATCAGCTGTTTGGCGGCACAGCGCGGGAGTCTGGTAGTCTCACTTGGCTCCCCTCTGAAGTAGTGGAAAAGGATGGCAACGTTTCTCCAGTGGAGACAAGGCTTGAGGGAGTCCAGTCCAGCCCCGACTGCCTTTCCTTCTCCTCTTATCAGGGCAGAGGACAGGAAGCAGCTTAATTACTGTTGGTGACTTTCTTCTTCTCCCCCTCCTGTCTTTGTGGATTTGTCTGAGCCCAAAACCTCCAGCTGAGATCCCAGGGGACCCCTACACCTGACTGCAAATCTCCAACTGCTTTCATGACAGGGGGTGGCAGCTATGGAGCTACAATATACCCAGAGGAGGGGACAACAGGCCACATCAGAGTCTATTGACAGGCCTCTTGAAACAATGGCTCTCAGAGGTGTGAACTCCCCATTCAGTTCAATGACAGGCTAACACTGAAGCTCACTTATTCACTTTACCTCTAAAAGGCGGAGATTGTTCACCATTTAACTGCAGATCCCCACTCAGCTAAAGGGCTTGGCAACTCAGGTCAGCCCTCTCCCTCCTATTGTAGAGTGCTTGGTGCCTGTTTCCCCTCCCTCCTTTCTGTTTCATTATACAGCCCTGCAAGCTCTTTGGGGCCTGGTGTTTGTGCAGCACCTCAGATCATGGGGCCTCCATCTTGGCTGAGGGCTCCTGCCTCGCGCAACTAGCCATTAACCACCACAGCAGTGTAATACAGACTCATGAAGCTGTTCCAGCCCTTGCTCACGAGACCCCACTCTTAACGACCATTGCCAGCAGTGGGCTCAGCTTTCCGGGGGGCCCGGATGACAGCATCCCCTTGACGGTGACGGGTAGATGCTTTGAAGTGCAGCTGAGGTAAACTACTTGCTCTTCCACGGCTCAGCGACTCATTTATAGGGCGGGTCTGTTTCCAAAACCCTCCAGGAATTCCATGAACATGGCGTGGCGGAGACTTCGGCTGTTGCTTTAAATTGCTCAAAAGTTGTGAGCAAGCCAAGCCCGGCCCCGGTCCTGAGCATTCAGCCAGGGAACGTGTTGGTCAAAGGGCCCAGAGCAGCAGGGCTCTGCGCCATCAAAAGCACATCAAAAGCTCTGCGTCTAGCAGGGAAACCCGAGCCAGGCTGCTTGACCCACGGGGGCGGGGTAGCTATCTGGACATGGTTAACTCACAAGGTTAGGGAGCAACCAGGGTGCATTTTCCTTGCCTTCGACTCCCTTTTGCAGCGTTCTTTGGAAGCCTTGTTCAGGCCTGGTCCAATGCCCGTCCTAGGCAGTGTCGTCACGGGGCTTCGGATTTGTGCATCTCAGCTGAACTCCCCCCTTGGCAGACTGGAGTCTCTGCAGCCACCGGGACCCCCGGTTGCTGGGATAGGGCCCCAGCATGTGTGGAGCACCCTCCGAGGCACGCGGGTCGCCACTGGCTCTGCCACGACAAGCCTGACAATCTCCCGGGGGCATGAGGCGCGGGGGCAGCAAGCAGGAGGGAGCGGGATAGTGCACATCTCCGTGCCGGGGGTGGCAGGTTTGTACAGTTTGTGGAGGTGCCCAGAGTGGGGCCACGTCCTGCCTCCCACCCCGCATCTGAGGTGCTGGAAGGGAGCCTGGGAGTGGGAGGGTTGCAGTCTCTGGGATGGAGTTTGCTGGGCGTGGGATCTGAGCTGGGGCAGGACATGGGGGTGCAGGCAGGGGGAGGCATTTTGGATGCTGTGCGGGAGGGGGGAGGACTCAGGGATGGAGTTTGGGGGCAGCTTCTGGGCTGGGGCAGGGGATTGGATGCATGAGGGGTACAGATTTGGGGAGGCAGGTAGGGTGCAGGAAGGGGGAGGGAGGGAGCTGGGGTGCAGGCTCTAGACTGGCTCGGGGGTGAGGGAGTGGCACTTACCTGGAGTAACTCCTTGTAGTGGCGTCTAAGCGAGGGCGAGGGGCAGGGGATCTCCATGCATCACTGTCTGGAGGCACCTCCCCCACGCCTCCCTTTGCCCGCAGTGGGGCCCTGGGCAGGGACAACTCCCCCCATCTGGGACCCCAGATTTGGAAGTGGTGTGGAGCGGGTGGGCAGGAAGCTGCTTTAGCTCCGCTGTGCTGCCAGGGTGGTGGCCTAGAGCCCTTTTAAATCACCTGGGCTGTGTCTACATTGGCACCCTTTTCCGGAAAAGGGATGCTAATGAGACCAGTCGGAATTGCAAATGCCGCGGGGGATATTTAAATCCCCCGCGGCATTTGCATGAACATGGCTGCCGCTTTTTTCCGGTGCGGGGTTTTGCCGGAGAAAAGCGCCAGTCTAAACGGGATCTTGCGGAAAATAAACCCTTTTATGGAATAAGGGATGTTCCGGAAAAGGGTTTATTTTCCGCAAGATCCCGTCTAGACTGGCGCTTTTCTCCGGCAAAACCCCGAGCCGGAAAAAAGCGGCAGCCATGTTCATGCAAATGCTGCGGGGGATATTTAAATCCCCCGCGGCATTTGCAATTCCGACTGGTCTCATTAGCATCCCTTTTCCAGAAAACGGTGCCAATGTAGACACAGCCCTGGGGGCGGCAGGTGCCGGGAGAGACCTGGCCCCGAACTTTGGTAGAGCCAGGACACCACAGGCCCATACAACTCGCCCCCCTGGCTTGGTTCTTAGGTGATGGTCTCTCCTTAAGTGACTGTTTTTTAGCGTCTTCTTGTGGGCTCGGGGAAGGAGCCAGTGTTCTAGGAGGAATCTGAGTGGCCCAAGAGGGCAGCTTGGAAGACATGGTCCTGGGACTGCCCTATCCATTTTGGGCTGGGCCTGGTGCTAACAGCCAGTCACAGCCAAGGCGTTTGCCATGCAAGGCAGCCCTATTCCGACGCCTTTCCCTCCGCTGCTCAGCCCCTGCTCACCCACCTAGTCCCTTGAGCGCACTGCATTGCACAGAACTCAGCCCTGATTAGACACCCAATCCCAAGGCAACCAGCGAGGAGGGTGGGGCAAGGAGCGAAGACAGGTTACCCCAGTTTGTCAGCCCAGCTCAGTAGCTCAGTGGCTGCAGGGCCACAGGATGGTCCATAAATCATAGAATCATAGAATACTAGGACTGGAAGGGACCTCGAGAGGTCGAGTCCAGCCCCCGGCCCTCATAGAATCATAGAGCTGGAATTCTGCTGAGCTGCTTCTAGCTTGCCCCTCTGGAGCCCTTCCCCCAAAGTTGCTTGGCATTGTGGGTGAATACACCAGGGGGTGACTATACTAGGGTGCACCCCTTGCACAGCCAGGGTCCCAGCAAGAGGGCAAAGAGCTTCTCTCTGGGAAGTCACCGTTATGTGCTCCACGCCTTCCCCCTGCACTTGGCCTTCGTGCCTTGAGAAGCCCCCACATACCAGCAGGCTCAGGGCAGCCCCCAGGCCAGAGATGAGCCGGCATCTCTCCGAGGGAAGCTGTGTCCCGGGATTGGGTCACAAACACGTCACGTCATTCCTCAGAAAGGGGCTAACTCGCAGCACCATTCCCTGGTCGGAACCACTCCCCGGGCTGCCCAGACACCACGGTCGCCGGTGGCATTTCCTCATCCGCCAAAGCCCAGGGCTGGGGACTGGGGCAGGAAGGCAGCACATATGGTAGGAGGCTGGCTGAGCGGACCGGGGCTCAGGGAAGCAGCAGGAGGCTGCTGGGCCCCCTACCACCCTGCCCAGTGTGATACGTGGGTGCTCCTTAGCCATGTCGGACGGCACCACGGTGCAGGCATGTAACAGTGGTAACCTGTGCTTGGGGCTCGCAGGCCTGCTCTGCCCCACATCCCCCAGCTCCCGTGCAAAGAGGCTGCTCCCGAAGGATGCTGGGGAGAGACGAGGGCCCAGCAGCAGGGTGGCAGTGCCCGATGACAAGGCAGTTCAGAGCCATGCAGCCTGTTTGCCCTCGCACCACCTGCCAGCGCAGCCCGGCTGGGAAAGGGAAGAGGAGCAGGAGGGGAAAATACACCACAGAGGAGCAGGAAGAAAACAGAAGGAAAGGACAAAAACCAGGAGCGAGGGACTGGACAGTGGCAGCTGTACCACAGGGTGGCAGGAAAGGCGAGAGACGAGTACCCATGTGCCAGTCCATCACGTGGGGCCAGCCTCCCCTGCCTTAGGGGCATCCTGTCTCCCTTTAGCTGCAGGCTTTGAGGAGAACGCAGCCCTAGGGGGTCTGGCTATGCCAGAGACCACCTCAGGTTGGTGAACAGCCGTATCCCGGGTGCAGCGCGCTGACCGCCTTTCCCAGAGCATCTCACACGAGGTGGCCGGAGCAGCCGGGGTGTTTTTTCCTGGCAGGGAGCACTGAATGGCATCATGGCATTGTGCTGCCTAATGCAACATGACATGGTGCCTTAACTGCCTTGCGTCCCACTCCCTGCCAAGGGGCACGAACCAATCATACCAATACTCTGCACGCCCTGCCCGGAGCTCAAAGCACTTTGCAAACAGGGATGAATTCAGCTGCAGCCTCTGCTCAGCGGGTGTGTGCTCCCAACCCCGCTTTACAGATGGGGAAACTGAGGCAGGAAGCAGTGACGTGTCTTGCCCAAGGTCATGATGTGGAAGGCTGTGAGCAGCACCCAGATTTCCTGATGTGTTTTTAACCAGTAGGCCATGCTGAACTTGATCAGCCAGCAGGCCTGCGCCCCAGCTCCATGCCCGCGGAGGGAGGAGGCCCCCCAGTTCTCATCCTGTCTCTCCAAGTGGTTGTTGAGTTATGCCAGGCACGTTGCTTGGAAATGTGGGGCTCAATGTCTGCGTTAATCCTGAGTGCCCCACTTGAGACACCTGCCGGGAAGTGACCTGGCTTTCCGAGGGGCTGCGCTCTGCCGCCACTGGCAGGCGTGAGGTCACAGCACCTCTGAAAATCAGGCCCTCGACATCTCCGTTTGGGCACCTAAAATGAGTGGCTGCTTGGAATATGGGACTGTGCCTTGGTTTGCCCATCTGCAAAATGGGGTGAAATGCACCTGATACAAAACATGGGGAGCTGAGAAATGATCCCGACCTACTTCTCCAGGGGAGCTGGGAGGACTCACCTGTGTGAAGCAGCATATAATGCCCCACATTATTACAACTAACTGGCTGGTAACATTGCTGGACTATTGTCTCCTGCCCTGGAGGGGGCAGAGGAAGCAGTTATGACCCATCAGGGACACCAGCCTGTGGCAAACATAAGAGTGGCTAGAGCCCTATGCGGATACAACATTTGTATCTGCAAAAATGAGCCGTGGAGATCTGTGGCTTGGCAGGGCTCTGACCGTCCCGTGGCTCTTACCCGCAAGGAGGGAGAGGCGTGTCGCAGCCTTGAACTCCTCCAGCTGCTCCCGGGCTTCTGCTGGGGGTGGCCCCCTTGCTGTGCTCGGCAGCTGGGCTTGGAACTTGCTATCACTGTGGGCCTAGTGCTCGCTCCTGCTGAGCAGGCCTAGCAACTGCACCGAGGCCTTGTCTCCACCCTGGCGGAGGTGAATTAGTTTAACAATCAAGTCAGTTACTCTGGTGCCAGGCCCCACGTGGGTGCCTGCGTGCTGGCTTAACGGTGGCTCCAGGCAGTGGTGCTGAAGTCAGTACGGAAGAGCCTTGTGCTGAGCTGCTACACGACACTCTCAAATTAGCACCAAACCCTTCTCAGGCGAACGGCGCCATTTGGAAGCCTGCCCGCAACCACGCCGTGGCAAGCTTGTGTGGAGACGAGACCTTAGAAACCCCCACGTGAAGTAGAGCTGGGGAGGGTTGGGGGCCGTGGGGCTGGACGGGAGATGGGGGGGGGCCCGGAGGAAGGGGGATGGGAAGCAGAGCTGGCGGGGGGGGGGAGGGCCCGGGGGCCGCGGGGCTAGTCGGAAGGAAGGGGGGATGGAAAGCAGAGCTGGGGGGAGCTGCGGGATTGGCTTGGAGGAATGGGAGGGCTGGGAGGAAGGGGGGCCGGGAAGCAGAGCTGGGGAGGGTCGGGGGCCGCGGGGCTGGACAGGAGATAGGGGGGGCCTGGAGGAAGGGGGATGGGAAGCAGAGCTGGTGAGGCGGGGTGCAGACACTGACAGCAGCCGGAGTGCAAGGGGCCGCGCCCCCAGCAGGCACTCCCTCAAGTTGCTAGTAGAAGCCGGGCGGGGGGAGTGGCTGGGTGTCCCAGCCCCCGCCTCCCCCCCGGCTTTTGCACATGACCACAGGCTCCTAGCACCAATCGCGCTCTGCCTCCCAGTCCCTCCCCCGCCCCCACCAGGCTTCCGTCCGGCGCCCAGCCGGGAATTCAGAAAATAACGGACATTGCACACGGCTGGTATTTTCTGAATTTTCTACCAGATAGAGGGCACAAATACTGGACTGTCCGGTAGAAAACCGGACACCTGGCAACCCTAGCCCGGTGGCAGGTGGATTGGGGCAGCAAGGGAATGGAGCATGCCAGGAGAAGGGAGAGCTGGGGGGAACCCAGGTGTCAGGTGGGAGCTACAGAGGCAGAGCTGCTTAGGATTTTGTTACCAAACATTTTTTATTTGGAAAATGCCAATTGGTGAAAATCAAAACGTTCCACAGAACCATTTGGGTTTGAAGGCTCCTTTGTCAGGCAGGTGTCTTGGGCCCAGGTGGCAGGTCTGGCCAGGGAAAGCCCCCCCCCCCCCGTGCTAGCCAGTGGGGTGGCGATTGGAGTACTCCGCTGAGGGATGGCCAGGAGAGCCGGGTTTCACTCCTTGGCTTGTGCTTACTTGTGCTCTTTCCCGAAGCAATTCCAAGGTCCCGCTCTTGCTTCCCAGCACTATGAAAGTACGTTTCAAAGCCACGACTTTCTGCCCTACATTAATGTGTATTTTCTGGTCACCCCTCTAGTGCCAGGGAGGAGGAGTAGGGAGCAGGAAGGAAGAGTGGGAGGACCTGGTGATAGCGAAGAGGGATGTAAATATCCATTACAAACAGTTAACTGGTTAAACAATACAATTGTAATTATTTAACTGGTTAACCGCGCAGCTGGGGTCCAGCCAGCCTGTCGCAGGCTGGGGGGATTGGGGAGGCTCCTCCAGACAGCTGGAGTCCTGTCACAGGCTGCTCCAGCTGGCTAGGGTCCTGTCACACTGTGGGTGGGGAACTGCTCTGGTTGCCTGGGAGTTGTTCCCCGCACCCAGCCCTTTGGTGAACCGGTTACTGGGTAAACATGCTGGTAGGTTAATACTTACCGGGAAGCAGTTAACCTTTTACATTTGAATAGCAAATTGGGCCAGAGTCTCCCCTGCCTGTCGCAGGTGCCAGGATGGAAGGGAGACAAGGTGGGTGAGATAGCACTTTATATTGGAGCAACTTCTCTTGGGGAGAGCGAGGCGCTTTGGAGCACCCAGCCCTGGGGAAGGTGCTGGCTTACAGAAAATTGAAGGTGGGACAGAGCCATCAATCCAGAGCCTCTGTTCAGTCCGTGGTTTAGGTGTTGGCACAGTAACAAGTGGAAGCCCGTTTGAAGGAGCTGTGCAGGTCCGGAGGAGGACAGCTGCTAGCTCAGAGACAGAGCGGAGGCCCTTGACAAGTGTTTGCCAGATGACAGGGTGTTGGTGTGTTTTATGTGAGTTCATTGGGCAGTGACTGAAACTCGCACTCCAGATACAAGGGCCACTACCGGCCACTGTGGGGCGCAAACGCACCCTGACCGGGATTCCTGCCCCACTCACAGCTCTCCGTGGCAGTAAGGAACAGAGCCCTGGGGAGGCAGGTGTCCCCTGTCCTGTCCTCTGCGCACCAGCCTGGCTCACTGCCTCAGCTGGCAGGTGGAGCGTGAAGCCATGTGGGACTCAATCAAGGATGCCATCTGCCCACCTTGACTGGCTGAGGCCTCAGGCCCTAGGTGGCCAGATTGGACCATGCAGGTGGGGAGTCCATCCGGGAGCAAGGTGCATGTATCAGCGGAGCACACTAAGCAGGGGATGCTGGCAGTTGGGGCGCAGAGGGGCTGGAGGACCCATGCGGGCTCTCAATGCTGGGGGGGAGCCCTGAGCCTCAGGGTTCAGACCCAGGCCAACTGGGGGCCTTAGGCTCCGTGCCCCTGTGTCAGAGAGTCAGGTGGCCAGTGCAGGACCGATGACCAGGCAGACATGGGGCAGCGGCAGCGGCAGCAACAAAGGGGGTAACCCCCTGGCAATGGGCAGCCAGGGCCGTTGCCAGGAGACCTGGTGGGGCTTGGACGGGGGGCCAGGCCCGCCACAACAGCACAGCCCCATGGCAAATGCTGGGGAGGTCCTGGCAGGAAGGCGCTCAGGAGCTGGGGGAAGCAGGGCTGCCCTCTGAGTCCCGTGGCCCCCCAGGGACATGGACGGGGCAGCGGGGGCGAGCTGAGAACCCTGGCAGAGCCCATCAAGGCAAGAGTGGCTGCAGCTGGCTGTTGTGCAGGGGGCTGGGGGTCTCATTAGGGCCCCTGAATGTAACTCCAAGCCCCCCTCCCCGGATCCCCTCAGCCCTTGGCTCTGCTGGGACCCCTGCGCTACGCGGATGAGCCCGCGCGGCAAGCCTGGCGCCTGGCTACACAAAGCGCAGGGGGAGGGGAGAGGAATGCTAGGAATGTGCGAGGAGCAGATAACCAGCTTCCTGCTTGCTCCCAGCAGGCTTGGGGACCGCGGCCCAGAGCCCGGCCTGGGTTGAGCGCCTTTCTTTGTGGGCTTCCAGCCCACGACAAGACAGTGCCCTGGGGCTGGGTGATGGAGCGGCTGGAGGGGAGGGGGGAGTCTACCCTCTCCAGGCAAGGATCCTAACCGTGGGGACACCCTGCCTGACCTGGGGGCTGCCCTTGGCTTGGGGGACCAGGCATCTGTGCAGCATGCCACCTACTGGACCCTCTTCGACCACGGAGCCCCCTTTCCCCGGGGTCCTGAGAGACGCGGCTTTATTGCTCAGGGCTCTTCTAGCTAAGAGTGGGCCACATTTTGCATTCAGGCACACGCGCAGGGTGGGGGGGACATACCAGCGGCAACAGGAGCCCAGTCTGGCAAGCTCCCTGGAGGGGCGAGGGGGACTCGTCGCACAAGACACTGATGTAACACCACACGCCCGCTAGCAAGCACCTGTAGCTGGGTGGGGCGGCCTGGTGGCGCTGCTGGGGCCAGTCTGAGACTGGCAGGTACTGCCAGAGCCCTGGGGCCCCCCACAAGGAGCGGCTGCAAGGGCAGACCTAGGTCAAGAAGGCTGCCAGCTTGGTTCCTGGAGTATTTTTCTCTTCTCACCTTCTAAAGGTGCTCGGATCAGCAGGGGGCATGGGTGGGTCAGAGTAAGACCTGAGTCTGGAAAAGGTCTAGGACAGGGGTGGGCAAAAGGCCTCCACAGGCTGAATCCAGTCCGCCAAGCGGTTGATCCAGCCCCTGCACACCCTGTCGCTCCCCCACCCCCAGGCCCATCGGGGCACAGGGAAGCACGCAAAGTTTCCTCTCCTGCCGGGGATGTGCAGTGCTTAGAGTCAACCGTCAGGGCAGGGAGCAAGGGACTTTGCACGGTCCCCTGCCCACAGACCCTGATTGGCCTGGGGGCGGAGGAGGTGCGTGCAGTCTCCTTCCGCTAGCAGAGGCTCTGGTGCCTAGAAGGAACTGCCAGCTGTTCTGAACAGCTGGCGATTTTCTCTGGGGGGTCAAGGCAAAGACTTCAGTGCTCCCCCACCCCCAGGCCAATTAGGGTCTGTGGGCAGGGAAGCACGGAAGTGTCCTGGCGCCGCCCCTTCTGCTTGGGGCCCCGCCCCTTTCGGGGTGGCCCAGGGCCACTTTAAAAATTTCTGAAGTGGCCCCCCCCAGCTAAAATTATTGCCCACCCCGGCTGGTCTAGGAAAAGGCTAGGGTACATACAGAGAGGGGAGCACTGAACAGCTCGGCCTGCACCTCAGCAGCTGTAAGCGCTAGAGGTGGGAGTGTTAATTTGGTCGCTGGTGCTCTAACCATTAATCCTGCAAGCTCAGACGACCCTGGAGCCAAGCCAACAGCAGTGCTCCCACCATGGCTAGGCCTGGTGCTGGTGCTACCCGAGAGGAACCTCACATCAGGCGGTGGCAGTTCTGTTCACACGGAGGAAAAACCCTTGAACACTCCGTCAGAAGGTGGCACCGGGGTGTGACTTCATTTCCTGGAACTCAGAACCCTAAGGTGCAAGACCCAAACAGAACGGGACAAAGCGGGCTGCTCCGTATGGCAGGGGACCCCACGCATCCTGCTTTGCTGCAGGCTGACTCTGCAGAATGTACCAGGAAACCCAGAGCATCACAATACCCCTTCCATCACAATAACTAACCTGCCCCACTACATGTAAGAGCAGAGTCTCCTTCCAGACCATGCCCCCCTGGAACCAGAGAAAACAGCCTCACTCCGCCCCAGAGCTATAAGGAGATGCATGGTGGGGAAGGGGAGCTCTGTATCACAGCACAAATGGGCATGATTGGCTGAAATACACATGGAACTGTTTTACCTGCTGGGGTCAGTACTGGAATTCAGGGCCTTCCTCAAGGAGGGAAGAAAATCCAGGTGTTTGCTCTTGGCTCCGTGCACCAGTTGCAGCAAAGCTGAATTCAGAGGGTGCAGTCACCCCTAGCATCCCCTGCAATCATCACCCCTTTGCAATGACTGCAGAATAATTTACCAGCTAATTAATTAAATCAGACCCTCTCCTGTCTGGAGAAAGTTAGGGAAATGCGATTATCCCCATTTTGCCAATGGGGAAGGGCAGTTAAACAACTGATCTGGCTGCATGGGCAGGACCAGAACTCACAGAGCTTCACCCCCAGCTCTGCATTCACTCAGATGCAGGGTGCCTCTCCATTCCTGTCAATTCTGTCTCCTTCTGTGGTTGCTCAGTCTCCTTTCTGCTTCCCCTGTCTTGCTCAGGAGGAAAAGCCCCAGCTGCCAAGATGTCCAGCAAGAGAGCCAAGGCCAAAACCACCAAGAAGCGCCCCCAGCGCGCCACTTCCAATGTCTTTGCCATGTTTGACCAGTCGCAAATCCAGGAGTTCAAGGAGGCTTTCAACATGATTGACCAGAACCGCGATGGCTTCATCGACAAGGAGGACCTGCATGACATGCTGGCATCCTTAGGTAACAAGTGCCAGTCCAGCAGGGTGCCTGCAGTGGTCAGCTAGGAGGCTAACGGAGCTGGGCTCTGGGAACAGGGAGCAACCCTTCCCTCCTAATTAACCCTCAGGGCAACGGGCAGCAGAGCAGAATACAGGCTGGGGGCTTAACTATTCCAGGAACTTTTTGCACTGGGAAAGCAAACTTGACACAGCTGCACCAGTGCAAACCCCTCGTGTTGGTGAGCTAACCTAGTGAAAAAAGTGACTTGCCACTGTGGGAGTCACTTTTGCAATGTGTCGGCATTGGGAATCTGCACTAGCACAGCTGTGCTGTGCAAAATGCCCCTCTACAGATGTAACACTGTCCCTTGGCTGGTGTGTCACTAAGAATCACACCCAGGAGCTGTAGTAATAGAGATGTAGTCGTGTTAGTCTGGTCTTGCTGAAACAAAAGACAGGACTATGCAGAACTTTAAAGACTAACAAGATGGTTTATTAGGTGATGAGCTTTAGTGGGCCAGACCCACTTCCTCAGATCAACTTGTGGAAGAATTTGAGCTCTGAATCTGAAAGTGCAAACCTTGAACTAAAGGGGCAGACTCAAGCCGCTACACCTGCACTAGCCACTGGGGTGACAGCTACAGTGTTAGTTATGGGTTATGCAGGCAGACCCTTTTGTTCTGCTACTTC
This sequence comes from Pelodiscus sinensis, assembly GCF_049634645.1. NCBI lineage: Eukaryota > Metazoa > Chordata > Testudines > Trionychidae > Pelodiscus > Pelodiscus sinensis. Next base: position 30,742,360 of record NC_134728.1, on the reverse strand, counting down.
TCTTCCTTCGCCACCACACTCTTCAGGGATAGATGTACAAATTAGGGTAGGAACAGGAAAAAATGCCAGCCCAGTTCCTGCCACAGTCCCACCTCGGCAAGGAAATGGGCTGAGTTCTGGATTTTAACCACCCGTTCAATAGTGTTAACGCGGATGATCTCTCTCTTCCTCTTCTGCCAGTTGGGCTAGACAGCGGGTGCATCTAGATGGCAGAGTTTTTCCAGGATGCCAGAGGTATACCGGAAAAGCTGTGCCACGTCCAAGGAACGTGTCTGCTTTTCTGAAAATTTTTTTGGAAAAGCAGATGCGTTTTGCGGCATCCCTGTAAACCTCACTCTATGAGGAAGAAGGGATGTTCCGAAAGAGGCTTTTTTCCCAACAATTGGCCCGGTGTAGACTGGCCAAATGTCGGAAAAGCCTCTTTTGGAAGAAAAGCGGGAAAAGAGATGCAGATTGCGGTTCGCAATTTGCGTATCTTTTTTCTATAGAAGTTTGCAGTGTAGACACAGCCAGGATGTCACACAAAACTCTGCTCCCTCCCTCACCACGGCCACCTGGGGTTCTATGGACCAGTGACCTGACTTTTTACAACACAGTCTGAGCCACAGTGGCTGTAAAGACTGTGATTGTGCTTGGTTTACTCTAGGATCTGTCCTTTGTTTGCTCCCTGGCTGTGGATCATTGGTGACTGGGGCCAGTTCTGGGGGGTACGCAGTCAGCTCCTGAAGCAGGGGGGGGGGGATGGAGGGAACACAACTCAGGAGGTGCGGCAGTTCAGAACACTTCCTGAGGCAGCCTGCAGGGGCCCCTCTCCAGTGCAGTCTGGGCTGCGAATCACCTGCCTTCCCTTGCTAAAACTCTCAGGCTGAATGCCGGGGCCGGGAGAGGCGGGGAGGCAGGGGTTGAGTATCCCTGGAGCACAGCAGAGCCTCCCAGCACAGGGGTGTGCTTTGGGTTCCCCATCTCTGCCCCAAAGAGGTGTGTGTAAATGCAGCCCCTGTCCATACTAATACTTTATGGATCTGGACTCCCTTTGTTGCTAGCACAGGTCAAACTGCAGGGCAGGCAGGGCTCTGGGTTAGTAACAGAGATGCAGCCGTGTTAGTCTGGTCTTGCTGAAACAAAAGACAGGACTATGCAGCACTTTATTCTTGTTAGTCTTTAAAGTGCTGCATAGTCCTGTCCTTTGTTTCAGGGCTCTGGGTTATCAGAGAGAAGCCAGGTAGGGTTAAGCAGCGGTGGATATAGGACAGGGCGAGCGGGGCGGCTGCCCCAGGCCCCGTGCTTCAATAGGCCCCACGCACGTGCTACTACCTGTCGGCTGTGGCCGTGGCGCATGTGCGCAGTTGTGCTACCCCGGGCCCCGCGTTTCAATAGGCCCCGCACCCTGGGCCCCGCAAAACTCTCATCTGCCCCTGGGGTTAAGTACACGGACCCTGGCTGTGCAACAGAGCCAGGCCCTGGAACTCGCGGCCCACGCTGCAGGCGAGGGAGTGCAGAAAGGCTGCGCATTATTGTACATTAACACTGCAGCTGAGACGCCTCCAGCTTGGGCCCCACTGTGGTAGATGCCGCGCAGACCTCCCTTCCTGTCCCACTCCGGCTGGGTCTCAGCCTTGAATCTCTTCCCCTTCCATTGTACTAGAAGGCCGACACACCCCTCCCAAATATGTGCTGAACCAGTCAGCCACCCCCATGGCCCACCCCCATGGCCCAGCCATTCAAATCAATCCAGCAGGGATGGGGAGAGCGGGAAGCGGGAGGGGGGAATAACTGGAGATTGCTCCTTAAAGTGCCAGGGGTGAAGTAGTTCATGCTGATACTTCTCAGTTAGACATTCCCGCACACACAACACCTCTTCCATGTGCAAGGCGCAGCCCCCCCCCCTCTCAGCTGTTTGCCTGTGGCACTTGAAAAGCACACTGGCGTGAGCATGGCAGACACAGGTGTGCAGCGCCACATACACACATGTATCAACCAACACAGTCCAGCCATAAAGCCTAGTGCGCAGGCTGTTGCAGTGGGATGAGGCTGTTTTATAACAATAGAATTGCACCACACGAAGGATAACTATAATTAAAGTGACAAAACTTAATGCAGACAAGGGTCTTTGGAAGAACTACCCATCCCCCGCATTGCTTGCATTCAAAAGAAATGCCAAGACCCACAAGGAAGGCCAAATTACCCTCAGAAATCACCATGGGGTTATTTCCAGAGAGCTGGGTGGCAAGACCTGGGTTTCTATTCCCAGCTCTGCCAACACGTTGCTGTGTGACCTTGGACGAGTCATGCCCTTCTGTGCCTCAGTTTCTCCATCTAAAAAAAGGACAATGATTCCCCTGCCTCCTCAGTGAGGTGACCTGTGACCAGGGGTGAAGGTCCGCGGAAGCACTAAGTGTTATTGCTGCTGGTGTCTTGTTGCGCAGACCGACAGGTGCTGCTGGCTGCCTTGTTCTTATTACCGCCCCACCGCCCCCACCCTGTGCCAGCACTAGAGCTTGCAGCCATTTTCTAGGGAGCAGCAACCTGAGCTGGAGAGGAAGGAGGCTTCGGGGCTGTCTCCTTGGAGATGCAAATGCAAGCCAAGCGCAGGCTCCCCTCCAAGCATTCCAAGCAAAGTTCTCTCTTCCTAGCTGCAGGCCAGGTAGGTTTCAACTTCCTCTCTCCTCTTCCCTTCCTGCCGCCCTGGAGCTCTGTCAATTATTGACCTGGCTACCAAACCTGTTCGGAAGCCCTAGTGCAGCCAGGCGCAAAGCTCCCCCAGACCGTCCCCACCTCACTGCACGCACAAGCCAGGGCACGAGGGGCTGAGCGTGGCGCCTGTCTTTGGAAGAGAGCTGTGGGCAGGCTGGCAGTTGCTGGGGGAAGGGGGTGGATGCGGAGTTGAAAGAGGGGGCTTGGGGGAAGAACAGCTGCTCAGACAGGGTCGCCCCCTCTCTGGGCGGCAGCCAGGGGCACATCGGCATTCCCTCCGCTCTGCTAGTTAATTGAACTTCCTTGGCGACACGGGCCAGGAGTTTTGCCTCTCCACAAGGCGAACGGCAGCGCTCCAGCTGCAGGCTCCGCAGCCTCACGGGCCGTTTCCTCCAGTGGGCCGGCAGGAGCCTGAGAGTCACCGCAGGGACACGCAGGCTGGCCTGATTGTGGCAAGTGGGTGCCACGGGCCGTCACCAGGAGCGCCTGGAGCAGTGAAAATAAATATTCACAACTAAGCACGACTTTGCATTGTGCGCCTGGCTGCAGCGCTCCTCGGGGAGGGCAGACGAGCCAGTGAATCCCTAGGGGCCTCCGGCTCAGATCAGCAAGGGGATTGGGCAGCGAGGTGCCTAAATCCCTTTCAACACGTGGGCCACTGACATCCAGTGAGGCCCAGGCTTCTGAGTGCCTCCGTCTCCCTGGGAGACAGGGACTGGGGGCTTTTGCCGACGTTACCTGCTGCCGTTATCGTACAGGCAGGACAAATGGGAGTTAGGACGGAAGGATGGTGAAGACTCAGATTGGGGATCCTCCTGAGGGCCAACTGGGGCACTGCGTAAGGTCCCAGATTATCTCCCTGCACAGAAAGATCCAGCTCGCTCCCGGTCCCTTCTCCCCAGACCAATGAACGGCCGGGCGCCGGGCCTCGTTTCTGCCTCTGACAATTGAGTTCGGTGTCTTGGGCTTGTCTAATCCAGAAAGGCCCCCAGGAGTCAGGATTCTTGGGTTCTATTCTGGGCTCTCTCATTGACTTGGTGGGTGACCATGGGCCAGTTGTGCCAGTTCTGTGCCTCAGTTTCCCCACATGTAAACAGGAGAACAACTATCCCCATGCAGCATGAGGCTTGAGTCATATTTCGAGCACTCAGAGTCCCCTGGCTGGGCAGCCCCAGAGCGCAGAGGCTCACCCTGTGCTGGTTCCATATGGCAGGGAAGAACCCCACCGACGAGTACCTGGAGGGCATGATGAGCGAGGCACCAGGTCCCATCAACTTCACCATGTTCCTCACCATGTTCGGAGAGAAGCTGAATGGCACCGACCCAGAAGACGTTATCCGCAATGCCTTCGCCTGCTTCGACGAGGACGCCACAGGTACGGCAGGCGGGGCCCGGCTGGCGGGGCCCGGCTGGCGGGGCCATCAGCCCATGCCAGCCAGGGATTCTGGGCTGGTCTGGTCTGGGCCAGCCAGTGGAACGAGCAACAGTGCTCTCCCAGGTTGGGGGTGGGGAGCTATCCAGGGCGGCTGCCTTGAACCCAGGGCTGAAGGTCCAGAAGAGAGAACGGCTCCTTTGTACCATTGAGTTTCTGGGCCTCAGCCAGGCATCTGGGATCTCAGAGCAGGTTTGGGGTCCATCCAGTGCCCAGCCCCACAGAGGAGCCTTTCACCCTAGTTCAAAAGCCTGGCAAGTTCACAAAGTGGCGTTCAGCACCCCTGCCTTTGCTTGGTGTGTCTGTAGAGCAAAGACATGACGGTGCCTTTGCTTGCAGCCGCTGGGGGGTGCGTGCTGATAGACTGGGCTCCTTCTGGGTAGGGATGTAAAATGTCAATTATTTGGCTAATCGAATAGTCAATGCAATTTGCATCGATTAGTCGATAAGGCGCCTCTGCCTTCAAAATGTAGTAAGAGCCCCAGGACTGTTGCTATGCTTCAAAGGCAAAAGCGCCGTGGGGAGCACAGGGCAAGTGAGGGACTCCAGCAGTCCCCCACTGGCCCTGTGCTCCCTACGGCGTTTCAAAGTGGCAGTGACGCATGGCGCCCAGCTGACTCCAGGCTCCATGCAGCGCTGCCGCTTTGAAATGCTGCAGGGAGCCCAGGGTCATTGGGGGAGTCCCCAGCTGACCCCGGGCTCCATGCAGCGCTGCCACTTTGAAACATCCCCTCTGCTCCCATTCCACCCCCCCCCCCACACACACACACACTTTGCTGTCTTTTTCTGATAGAGGCAGCAAGGGCAGGGAAGCGACCAGTCATTCACATCCCTGCTTCTGGGACCCTCCTATTCCCCTTTCATGGCTCACCCTGGCAGTGTGACCCCCCTGTGCGGCCACTCGCTTTCACACTGAGCTGATCGGGGCAGAGGGCACTAAGGGGTCTGATCTAACCCTCAGCCACCTGTTTGCAACAGGTCTTATTCCATTGGGGTGCCATGGGTAACACCTGCAGCCCGGTGTCTTGGACCCCAGTAACCGCCACACCACGTAGCTAGAGCTGACCGGGTCCATGTGGAAGTGCAATTGCATCTTGGATTCCTAGAAACGCCCTGTTCCACTTTGCGAGTCGTCCTGGCCAGGCCTTGCAAAGGGCCGGCTCAGAACTCCGCTGCATTTGCTCGGGTGCTCCAAGGCCCTGCATTGACTCCACCTCCTTCATCTTGCCTCCTCCCGGCCGTGCATCCTCCCTTTCAGGTTTCATCCATGAAGACCACCTGCGGGAGCTGCTCACCACCATGGGGGACAGGTTCACGGACGAGGAGGTGGACGAGATGTACCGAGAGGCCCCCATCGATAAGAAGGGCAACTTCAACTACGTGGAGTTCACCCGCATCCTGAAGCACGGTGCCAAAGACAAGGATGACTAGAGCAGAGAGGCGCCCACCCCACCTTGTGTACACCTGCTGTGCCCCTCCCCCCGAGCACCCGTGCTGCCTCTGGGCCAGAGTCCCAGCAGGCCGATCCCTTGGGAAATGCCTGAAAGCACAAGCCATGGGGCCTTGCCCCTGCTCTGCCCTAGGGACGCGCTGGCCCACTCACCAATGCCCCTCCCAGGAGAAGATGCTCCCGTCCCTCAGCCCTTCGAGCACATCAGCCATTCCTAGACTCGTTCCCATGGTTGGCTGCCGGCCAGTCCAGGTGGCTCCCGTCCCCCCACAGATCTGGCCTCCCGAATTCGAGCGCTGCGTGGGAGCAGTGACCGGAGGGGAGGGGATAGTTACCATGGCGCCGCCCGCCAAGTGCTGGAGAATCTGGCAATGTGCCACGGCCGGCCAGAGTGGCAGCACCTGAGGGCCCTGCGGAGATTTCTGCTTAGCCCCTGGCTGCAGAATCTCTTCCCAGCCAGACCACCCCAGGCCTCTCCCTCTGGTTGAGAGCATGCTCATGCTGGAGTCTGATCCACTGGGAGTCCCTCCTCGCTGCGGCCCTGCCTGCCTGCTCCACCCCGCTCTGCACTCCTGACTTGCACTTAGCACCTTTCACCTGAGCCTAGCAGAGCACAGGCACCCGGGTGTGTTTCCCCACGACCCGGCTGTCTGGCACAGACCCTGCAGGGCTGCCAGTGAGCTACGAGGGGGCGGGGTCTCTCTGCAGAGTGGGGGGGGGATGGAGTATTCATGGGATGGCTTTGCCATGTACAAATCTTGTAGGACGCGTTCTTGTGCTGTCAAACCAGTCTGCTGGGGACTCATATTTGTGCTTCTAATTAGTCCCTCTCCAGGAAGAACAATACATCCTGCCCTGCATTTTGCCTTGATGGCAATGTTTACCCACAATCCCCAGCGGTTATCCTGCCATTTCAGGGCTGACATTCCCCAGTGTTGCGGTCTCTAAGACAGGAGCCCTCCGTGACGTTAAGCCAGTCACAGCTGCTGCCATCAATATGGGCCTGTCCCCCACTGGAATGAATGAATGGAGGCTCCCGACGTGCACACTACGCTTGGGCTGAGAGAGAGCAGAACACGGGATCTGCCAGAATGGATAGGAGCCTTGGTCTCGCCACGTCCGGGTCCTGCCTCCCATCTCGGTACCTACCCAAGGCTTGAGAGGCAGGTAGGAGCTCCCTGAGACACACCTCGCCAGCTGTGCAGTGCTGGGTACCTAGAGTAGAAAACCTCTTGCATTCCGGGAGACAGCCATTTCCCACCCTTACACACAGGCTTTGATCACTCTCTCTCCTTACACTGCCCCACTGTGTATTATCCAGTGTGATTCCCAGAGTATATGACATAAGATGCAGGGAATCATCAACTCATATAGACCCTCTCCATTCATTTCCCAGCAGTTATTATCCGGCACAGGTTGAATATCTCTAGTCTGGCACCCTTGGAGTCTGACTAGTGCCGAACCAGAGAATTTTCCGGGCCATGGGAGGTCAGTATTGTCTAGCAGCATTCCCAACGCTTCCCCTGCTTGCTGGGCTGTTAGAGGACATGAAGGGGTAAATCAGAGCTAAATAACAGCACAGAACACAGAGAGCCAGGGCTGGGGGCTGTAAACAAACTTTATGGGACCATGGGAAGCTTGGCCACACCCCTGATAAGTAGACATCCAGCTAACTGAAATCATGCCGAACCACGGATGTTGCTGGACCAGAGTGCCAGGCTAGAGAGGTTCACCCTGTACAAAGAAGAGTGACAAGGAAAGGAATATACAACTGCTCCCTCTTTTTTGTTTTTTGTTTTGTTTTCTATTTGATTATGTTTTTGTGGCTTTAGAATCGGTGATGTAAGGGATTCAGAAAATTGAAATTATCTATAAAGTACAAAGGCTATAATACAAATGAGTGCTGATCCCTTATTTACCGGGTCTTCTTGTGTTACTGCGCATGGTGATTTCTGCCTTTGTCCTAAGCCAGTGTTTCTCAAACAGTGGTTACGAATACCCGTATGGGTACTTGAGAGGAGTCTGGGGGTACACCAACACAACTGAAATTTGGAGAAAATGGAATTTTTGTTTTAAGTTTTATAGCACTTTATTATTTTTGTTCTTTTTACACTAAAAACTGTCATCACTTCACCTCCCCTGCCTGGCTACGATTAAGTTGTTTAAACAAATGTGTTGCAATGGTAGAAAAAACATTTTATGTCTGAAAACTGTAGGTACTGGAGGTACTTTTTTTTTTAAAGGGGTACTTTTCCTAAAACGATACGCTGGCCTAAGCATCAGAGGGGGAGCCGTGTTAGTCTGAATCTGCAAAAGCGGCGAGGAGTCCTGTGGCACCTTATAGACTAACTGAAGTGTTGGAGCATAAGCTTTCGTGGGCAAAGACCCACTTCGTCAGATCTGACGAAGTGGGTCTTTGCCCACGAAAGCTTCTGCTCCTACACTTCAGTTAGTCTATAAGGTGCCACAGGACTCCTCGCCGCTTGTCCTAAGCAGTCATCTGTTACATCAGGAGGTGGGAAGGGCCCTCTGCTGGACTCTCCACTTCATCCTCCCAATGATGGGCCCAGATGTGCAGCCTCCAGTCTCTACCGGAGAGATGGGTCTGCCGGTGGGTGTCCAACACCAACTTCCCCTCCCCTCGTGGCACCACGTTCTCTGGCAGAGTTGCTTCTATATGCTAGCTGGGAAGGTCTGAGCATTCACCCCACATTTTTGCTCCTGCAACCTAGCTTCATGGTCTGCCCTTGCCAGCTGAGGAAGCCGGTCACTCCTTTTACAGCACATTAAGATGAGAGGCAGTTTGAAAACATGAGGAGCTGATTTGAAAATCTGCCAGTTTGTCCATTTAAATCACCTAAGAGAGGGGAAAACCTGCTGAGAGAGACATGCCCTTCTCTACAGCTCTGAGGGTCCAAAGTGCTGCACCTGCCACCATGCTGATTCGACATTGCCACAGTAAACTCTATTTCAGTGTCCACGGTTCCAGACCTGGTAGAATATTTGCAATAGCAAATACTCGTTAATGTCAAACATTGGGCTGCAAGATGGTAGGCACCAATGTCTCAGCCCTGATGGATGGTGCTTAATTTGTAATGAAAGAGCTTCTGGGGCTCAAGCAACTTTTTTATATTCGTCTACTATATATCTGAGGGAGTTTGTGTGTGTGTCTGTGTGTTTCTGTGTCTCTCTGTTCGAGAGGTTCACCAAATTTGGTATGCAGCTTCCTCTTATAACTTAAAGCAAGGTCAGGGTTTAGTTCAATGTTCCCTCAATTTTTTCCATCTGTGTGCAGAATAAATTTTGTTATGTGCACTGAAGCATAAGCAGATGTGCACCACCAGTAGAAACATGCTGTCAGCTGTGGGCACTCTGCTAATCAGCTGAGAAGCATTGACATTTCTTCTGGGTTGCCACCCAAGCACTCAGCTTACAGGGAACACTGATTTAGTTGTGCCAGGAAAACGGGATCTGCCTGCAATGGGATTGCTTGTCATAGAACCAAACAGAGAAGAGACAGAATCACATACACACCCCTATCTGGGACTGTCCAATCCCCAAACCTCCTACCCCCAGGTGCCTGTTAGGGTGGAGGGGCTTCCTGCACCCCCTGCCCTCCCCCAACACACACACACAGCACCCTGCCCTGAGTCCCTCATTACCTTCCAACTCTGACTTCCGCACCCCCACATACAACCTGCACTGAGTCCCGTCTCACTCCCCAGCCCTGATTCCTGCATCTCCACATTTCAGCCCCCTGCCCTGAGCCCCACCCCACCCCACCATTCCCCAACCTCCTGTCTTGAACCCTCCCAAACTCCACCCCACACTTACATTTCTTACAGGTACTGTTGTATCACAACCCCCTGCCCTGAGCCCTGCCCTGGGGGGGCTGCAATATGACAGTACCTGTAAGAAATGTAAATCACTTTTGCCCCTGGACTGAACTAAGATGAGCCAGAAAAACAGAATGAACCCACAATAGAACTGCTTCCCAATAAACCTTGCAGAAAAGAGAAAATGGAGGGATTTGGAGTAGTGCTCTGTTTTGGCACAGCTAAATCAATGCTTGAGGCTTGAAAACGCCTTCTAAACAATAAGAGCCAGGACCACCGCATTCTGTGTACAGCTTCCTCTGATCATTACTTAAAGCAACATTAGGGTTTGGTTGTGCCAGGAAAACAGGATGTGCCTGGGATAGGAGCGCTCAGAGAACCAAACGAAAAAGAGACCCAATCGCCAAATCAAGTCGTCTTCAAAATTGACATATGAAGGTTGAAAGTGATTGAACCAAGATGAGCCAGAAAAACAGGATGAACCTGTGATAGGATTGCTTCTCAATAAACCATACAGAAAAGAGAGAAAACGGAGAGATTCGAAGCAGTGCTCTATTTTGGCACAGCAAATCAATGCTTAAGATCTGAAAACTAGAAGAAAATGCTATTGCACAACACATTGGCTACGGCCCTTTTTTTGTTAAAAAACAGTAAGGCTACGTCTATACTGCAGCCTTCTGCTGCAAAAGCTTATGCAAATGAAGTGCGGAGTAGAATATCACCATGCTTCATTTGCATAATTAGCCGTCATTTTTGCGCAAGAGGCTTTTGCGCAAAAAGGAGCTGTGTAGATGGCTGAAAAAATGAGGAAGAACAGCTGCTGTGCAAGAGGGGGGTTTTGTGCAAAAAGGAGCCATCTACACAGCTCCTTTTTGCACAAAAGCCTCTTGTGCAAAAATAGCTGCTAATTAATTATGTAAATGAAGTACTGCGATATTCTACTCCGCACTTCATTAGCATCAGCTTTTGCTGAAGAAGGCTGCAGTATAGACATAGCCTAAATGAGGAGAGTTTATAGGGATTGTGGCGGGGTACCACCCGCCTCTGTCCCCTTTCCCCTGGGGAACAAAGCGCTAACCCCCAGCCTGGGGGCCTAGTCCAGCACCCGCAGCAGGCCCAGCGGCCTAGTCCAGCCCTGCAGGGTGGGGTAGGGGGGTCCGGGCCCTCCCTCTCCACCGGACCCCAACCCAGGGCCCTAATGGTGGTGGGTGGTTCCCACCACCGGCTCAGCGGGGGGTCCTCCCCCACAACATGCTAAGCCCACTGGGGGGGGGGATTTCCCAGCCCCTTGCCCTGGGTTGCTTCCTACCCCCAATCTGGTGGCCGACGGAGGTCCCACCTGGCGATGCTGGGTTGCCGGCAGCGGCCTCGTCCGACGGTCTTGTCCCTGGGGCAGCTGCACAGGGGCATCTTCTGCGGCGGGGCGGGCGGCCACCGGGCGTCGGTGTTGGGGGCGTGCTCGCCCCAGGGCTGGTGGTGGCGGCAGCAGCAGCGCCTCCTCCGGTTCTGGATCTGGCGGCAGGTCCGGTGGCAGGCCTGCAGCTCAGGCCGGAGCTCCTGCCTCCCCAGCGGTCTGCCTCAACTGAGCAGCCCAGCAGTCTTTTATAGCGAGGCTGCACTTCGAGCATGCCCAGTAGGGCTGTGGGGGAGGGGCGTGTTCTGCCCAATAAATGGGCTCCCCTTCCTCCTGCTCAGTGCGGGGCAGGTTTGCCCTGTCACAGGGATGAAGAAAAAACCACAGTGGATGGAATCCCCTTTTTGAAATATTTACTAAAAACAATTACATGCAAAAACTTTAATCCCTTTTTTAAGAAATCTGATATAAAAATTAACTTAATAAAATAATACTCTATTTTTGAAAAATGCAATCATTTAAATAAAGCATGGACATAGCACTTTTATGTTAAAAAACCACCCTTAACTGAGTTAAGGACCCGAGCAGCGCCAGGTAAGCGTGCTAGTAACTGATTAACTGATGCAGTGAACTCAGAGGTCCTGGGGCTACGAACTGCCGCACAGCTCTGGCAAGCCATGGCAGAAATTTAGCACTGGATGAGCACGGCTAGCCCTGACTGTTTGCCCCGGAGGCAGAAGATGCATTCTATCGCCTTGTGCATGACACTTCCCCATGGTAACAAAGAACACACCTTCATGGTTCTTGCAAGCAATAGGGAAGTTATTTCTGGGGCATGGTGCAGCGCAGGACTCCAAAGCAATAATTCTGACAGTGATGATAGAATCCACACGAGAAGCTCTCACTAATCTGCAGCTGCCTGTCTGAGATCTAGACACATCGCAGCTTGTGGGCACAGAACGCTAGATTTGGCCCCCTCTGGACCTCTGCTGCAAATTACCGGTGTGTGTGTCCTGCAAGCATTTAGCACAGGGGTGGGGAACTTTTTTTGGGTCAGGGTGGCTGACCCCCAGGCTAGTAGATTTTGTGTGCGCCAGCCCCATGGTGCAATAGTGGGAGGGGGGAGAGAGGGGCTGGAGTGCCAGCCCAGGCACTTCAATGTTGCGGTGGGAGAGCCCCAAGCCTTGGGGGCCAAATCCAGGCAAGCCAGGGGACACAGGTTCCCCACTCCTGATTTAGCAGGCAAATGCTCTTTTGCATCTCTCTATCTTTGCAACAGCAGCTGGTGCTCAAACTGTAAGAAGAAAAGAAAGCGGTGGCATCAGTAACTTGTTAAAATACTCCAGCTCCCTTCCATCCAGCAATTAAGGCCCTGACCTTCAATGAGTTAGGCACACGAGGAGTCCCATTCACTTCTCTGGGATAACTCACATGTTAATGTCCTTGCAAGATTGGGGCGTAAGTCCCTATCCATACTACACATCATCACCATGGGGCTTCGAGGACTGGAAGTGGAGAGATGCCAGCGCTGTTTGAATAGCATCTCTGCTGAGCCTTGCCTCTGTCCAGAGCGCTGGGTCCCAATCACATGTGACCCGGGGCGGGGAAGCATTGGGGGGTGCAGAGGGTTTGGGTTGTGACCTGGCCAGGGAGTTGGGTCGTGGGAAGGGGCGCCCCAGGGGGCACTGCAGAGAGACACTCCCGCTGGCCCCAGCAGGTGGATGCTTTGAGCGGCCCGTGAGGCTGCAGCAGGCAGGGAGCCTGGCTGAGGGTCCCACTGGGTTGTAGGACGTTGGTAGCCCAGATCATGGCTGGCTGGATCTGATTGTTCGGGGGCTGTATTTTGCCCATGGGCCATATTTTGTCCATCCTGCTCTAAGGGATGGAACTAAACTTCCAAAACAAAGTTCACTTTACATTCCTGGGTGCCAGGGGAGCTCCTGTGGGTGTCCTCTCAGGGCTGCCGACAAATGCTGGGCCCCTGGGCAAGATTGGGGGGCACACGCTCCCGGCCATACTGCCTAGGGCTCTGGCAGCAATTTAAAGGGCCCAGGGCAGCTGTCCCTTTTGCCCCATCTGCAATCCTGGGTGCCCAGCACTGTGCTGGCCGAGTGTGTCATTGCACGTGGGCTCAGAGCTGGCCCCCAGGTGGCAGCTGGACGGTGCACCTAGCACGCACAAGCTGCTGTCGCTACCACAATGTAAAAGCGGTAGGGAGCTTCCAGCTGCTGACATCACTACTGGAGAGGAGGCTGAGAGCTCTAGGCCCTTTTAAGTCGCCCAGGCCCCTGGGCAATTGCCCCCCACCCCTGTCAGCGGCCCTGGTGCCTTTCGGCAGAGCACAGGTGTCCCACGTGAGATCAACCAGAGCCCCGCTGCAGGGTTTAGCACCCCCCGGGCAGGGCCCGAGTGCAGAAGGATGTTGCCCGCCTGCAGCAGCAGATGCTGGGATGCAGATTAGCCCAAGCACAGAAGAGACAATTCCCAGGCATCAGCCGGAGCAAGCGCCGCTTCCTACCTGAGCTGCTCCTCGAGGGACCCTGCAGAACAATGTCCCTGCCGGGGAATCACTGCTGATGCAGGGGCTCTGGTGTGGGGGAGGGACAGACGCTTTAGTTCTGAGAGGCCCCTTCCCCAGGTATCTCTGTGTGTGAGCACGTGCAGAGACTCGGGCCTGTCTTGTTTCACCACGTTAGCTCAGTTCCTGGTTTACACTGATTTACTTAAACACAGAGCCCTTGGTGGATGCTCTGAGATGGATGTTAGCCTGGCTGGTGTCGATTCTGATCAATCCTGGCACTTTGACGCTGTTCCAATTAATCACATTTTTACACCATGTTTCACACGCATCTTCACCAGCTCCTTGTGTGTCCTTCTCAGCACCCCGCCATTTCCAGGGCATGAGACTTCTCCATTTCCCTCACCTCCATCCCCAACCACCTTGCAAATCTACTTCCAGCTCAACATTTCTCCATTGCACAGCCTGCAAATTTCACCCAGAAGCCCTCCTTAATAGCATAAGAATGGCCATAGTGGGTCAGACCAAAGGTCCATTTATCCTGTCTAGCCCGGTATCCTGTCTTCCAACAGTGGCCAATGCCAGATGCCCCAGAGGAAGTGAACTGAACAGGTAATCATCCCCTGTCATCCATTTCTAGCCTCTGACAAACAGGCTAGGAACACCATTCCTACCCATCCTGGCTAATAAGTATTGATGGACCTAATCTCCATGAATGTATCTAGTTCTTTTTTGAACCCTGTTAAAGTCCTGGTCTTCACAACATCCTCTGGCAAGGAGTTCCACAGGTTGGCTACGTGTTGCGTGAAGAAAAACATCCTTTGGTTTGTTTTAAACCTGCTACTGATGAATTTCATTTGGTGACCCCTTGTGTTATGGGAACAAATACATAATTTTTCATTATTCACTTTTGCCACACCTGTCATGATTATATAGACCTCTATCATATCATATCACATCATAACGAAGACATTTGTTCTGTCCTCTCCTCAAAGAAACAGGTGAACACCAGGGTCACTCCTCTAAGTCAGGGCCCGGTGCACCTGCTCTCCGGGTGCTACTGCAGCACAGCTGTGGCACTGCTGCTGCCTCTGAAGCACCGCTGTATAGAAGCTTCCTACCGCAAAGCCAAGGATTTTCCTTTGAGGGTGTTAATCCTGCTCTCCCAGGGGCTCCCACTCAATGGGAGCTGTGCGTGCCATCCTGTCTGCACCAGGGGTAGCCAACATAACCACGGTGCTCCTACGTGCACAGACTGTCACCCCCTCCAGAAGCAGCGTGGGCAGCTGGGCCGGGCCCTGCACCTTCTTGTTGTGGGATCTAAAACTGGACATTTGAAGGCAGCCACAAAGAAAAAACAATCAAGATCCTCTTCTTCCCTGCTCAGTCCTGCGCCTGCTCCTCCTCCTCCTCTCCCTGGCACCTCCGGCTCTACACTCGGCAGTACAGGGGGTGCGGTGAGAGAACAGGAGCTGCCCAAAGAGAAGCCACCCATGGCGAGAGGTAACAACTGTCCAGGGAGAACTTTTATTTTTGATTCCCCCACCCTGCAATTTCCTTGGCAGACAAGTCCCTGAGCCGCTTACTTTGTTCCCCCTTCTCCTCTCAGCAGGGAACAGAACTGGAGCCGAGGGGCGGCCTGAGAATCACGGTGCGCAAGGAATCCACCATTCACAGCGGTGCATCTTGCTAGACCCTGCCTACACTACCACACTCTCCCAGTCACGGGTAGGGTTGCCAGATGGTCGAAACAAAAATACCGAACACCCCCCCCAAGAAAAAACACTGGGAAAAAAAGGGGGGGGAGACCAAAGCTGTTGAGCAAAAAAAAAAAAAAAACCCACAGGATTAAAATAGCATGACCTCTTTAAGTGCAGGGATAGGAACAGGGGAGCATTTGAGCCCTAAGACCCAGGGGAAAGCATTGCTTCCCCTATGTCTTTTGGCAGGTAGCCTTGCGAACCAGGTAAGCATGGGGTTGGGGGCCTGGGGGTATTCGGGCGCTGAGTGTTTGTAGGGTTGCCAGGTGCTCGGCATTTTTGCCTCCTGGCCGGGGAAATATTCAGAGAATACCAGACATCTCAGGTGTCGGGTATTCTCTGAAATTTTTACCGGGCAGGAGCTGAAAATACTGGACTGTCCGGGTGAATACCGGACACCTGGCAACCCTACGGGACCTGGTGGCAACAGTTAAATGGGAGAGTGTAGCTGTAGATTGGGAGTTGCCAGGACCTCAGTTAACCCCAGACAGACCACTCCACTGCCACTCATACTGCGTCCCTCTCCCCAGCATACATGCGCCTGAATAGTTACAGCTGCTTTACTGGGCCACAGCTAGGGCCAGCCAGTCTACAGCTTTTAAAGTGAGTAACCGTGTCCCCAGCTTGGTTAACGCTGTGGTTGTCATTGATCACTTGTGGTTGTCATTGCTGCACCCAGCGGCTCCAGACAAGCCCATTAGCTGGAGGTTTGTGCTAAAATTAACAGTGGCAGAGTTAAAAATATTGACGCTTAAAAACCAGGCATCAGAGCTGAAGACATAGTTAAGTCAACAGAAAATAACTGCACTTCTGCTGATCACGTTCGACCCACTGACACAAGTACCACCTGAAAAACCCTTAGAATTGAAAGGGACTAGAGGAAGAATATCTCTTTCCCCCCTCAGCTTCCCTCCTATTTTTTATTTGGTGCACTTAACAGCATTGTGACCTGGTCTACACTAGAAAAGTTTTCCCACTATATTTGCTAGGAGTGTGGGTGCGTCTAGACTGGCAAGATTTTCGCAAAAGTGGTCGCTTTTGCGCAAAAACTTGCCAGCTGTCTACACTGGCCGCTTGAATTTGCGCAAGAACACTGATGTTCTAATGTAAGAATTCAGTGCTTCTTGTGCAAATACTTTGACGCTCCCACTCAGGGATAAGCCCTCTTGCGCAAGAATACTTGCGCAAGAGAACCAGTGTAGACAGGCATCTTAATTTTTTGCGCAAGAAAGCCCGATGGCTAAAATGGCCATCGGAGCTTTCTTGCGCAAAAGCGCGTCTATACTGGGCACGGATTCTTTTGTGCAAAAGCATCTGTGCCAATCTAGACACTCTTTTGCGGAAATACTTTTAACAGAAAAACTTTTCCATTAAAAGTGTTTCCGCAAAATCATGCCAGTCTAGACGCAGCCTGTGTGTTTTTTTTACTGCTACAGGTATCTTGATATAAGCTCTAGTCAGGACACAGTTAAACTAATGGGCTATGTCTACACTGACCCCGCTTTTTGCAAAAAATATGCAAGTGAGGCACAGCGTGAAATATTGCCGTACCTCATTTACATAATTAATGAGGCTCCATTTTTGTGCAAAAACCTCTTGCGCAAGAGCTGTTCGTCATGAAAAAAATGTGGAAAAATGGATCTTGCGCAAAAGCCTCTTGCACAAAAACGGAGCCTTGTTAATTATGCAAATGAGGCGGGCGATGTTCCACACTTCGCCTCATTTGCATATTTTTTGTGCAAAACCGGGGCAGTGTAGACTTAACCACATAGTCTTCCACTGACATACACTCTAGCAATATAACTTCTAGAATGGTGCAAAGGCATTCGCACATGGGGGTTTTTAGTATCAGGCCCAGCCTTAGGGCAAGGCAGTGGCCTTGGGCCCCGCGCTGTATAGTGCCCGGCTGCCTGCTCGCTGCCCTGGCCGGAAGCCGCCCTGCCTTGCGGTGCAGCCAACCACACCGTGCTGCCTTGGGCCCCACAAGCTCTTTGTCCGGGCCTGCTTAGTATCTTAACTACACTGGTCTAGGCGGCAACGATTTTAGACAAATCCCTTCTCTACAGTCAGTGTCACTGTTCTGCTTGTAAGGTAAGTAAAAACCACGTGTTTAAAAATGAAGTGACTGTGACTGCAAAACCACAACCACTGGCCGGGGAACAAGGGGCAGGCTTAGTACGGCACTGCTCTGAACTCACTGATTGAAACGGACTCCATTTCAAGTTGATGCTGTGCCTTGGACACCCTGTTGATATGAACGAGGTAAGTAACACAGCTCCGAGCTACTGGTGTTTAGACTGTTTACTTGGAACAAAGTCCTATTTCCCTTCAGGGTTGCACTTAGAAAACTAGAAATTTAGGCCCAAATTTTGCAGTGTTGCCTGATTTTGGGGGTCTCAGTTCTGGGGCACCCTTGAAGCAGGGATGTGTCAACTTGATGTATGAAGGGCAAACTGAGGCATGAAGCAGTTAAAGGATTTGCACTAGGTCAGTGCCAGAACTGACAACGGAACACACATTCTCCACTCCCAGTTTCTAACCCCCCCCCCCCCCACACTGCCTCCCAGCAACAGCTGATTATAAATTTGCCTAATTCTACTCTAGGATCATCCCAAAACAGGAAAGCTCCTCCCATTTTATAACTCCGCCCCAAGACTAGAATGACAATATTCTCAGCCAATGAAACACAAGATCAAAGCGTGATGTCCTCAGAACAGAGTTCCAGTGGCTAAAGACTACTATGTTCCATAGTAACTTCTGAAATCAGATTAATCCAGGCATAGCTGTCACGTACACTAGACCCAGAGCAAATACTTTACAGCCAACCGAGGGCAGGTTGGGCCACCCAGGTGTGTGAAGAGAAGTCCTCACATTTCTACACGCTGTTTTGAATCACAAAGCATTCACGTGGCGTTCCTTAGGCAAATGGTGAACTGACCGTCTCCACGCAGAAAAAGGTCAACAAAGGGATCCCACTAAAGTGGCGGGTGGAATTCAATGGTAAGCACGGTGATGCACACTGGAAAAATAACCCAACTGTTCATGCAAAATGATGGGGCCTCGGTAGCTGTTACCACTCAAGAAAGGCTTTGGAGCCATTGTGGGTAGTTCTCTGAAAACATCCACTCAATGTGCAGTGGCAGCCAAAACGCTAACGAGGTGTTAGGAACCATTAAGAAAGAGAGAGATTTTATAAATGGAATAGAAATATCAATGCATCACTCTATAAATCTATGGTCTGGCCACACCCTGAATACCGTGTGCAGTTCTGGTCCGCCCAGCTCAAAAAGGATCTATTCCATCTGGAAAGGGTGCAGAGAAGGCCAACAGAAATGCTGAGGGGTCTGGAATAGGGATGTTAAGCGAGTATTTAACTAATCGTGAAGTCGATAAAATGTTATCGACTACAGGATTAGTCGATAAGGGGAGGAGCTCAGTCCCAGGCACGCCGGGTCCAGGAGCTACCCCCACTGCAGCTCAGCAGTTTAAATGTAGTAAGAGCCAGGTGGGAAGGCTGCCTGGCCCCTGCTACATTTAAGCTGCAGAGCCGCAGCAGGGCAGGTCCTGGACCAGGTGCGAGCTGGGACTGAACCGGGCTTGCTC
This sequence comes from Pelodiscus sinensis, assembly GCF_049634645.1. Taxonomy (NCBI): domain Eukaryota; kingdom Metazoa; phylum Chordata; order Testudines; family Trionychidae; genus Pelodiscus; species Pelodiscus sinensis. Next base: position 30,723,713 of record NC_134728.1, on the reverse strand, counting down.
AATATTGGCTCGCACTGGGTCCAGCAGCCCCTGCCCCTGGAGGGTCCCTGTGGGGAAGCTGCTTCGTGCCCCCTCCCCCACGCTGCTGTCTCTGATAGAGGCAGCAGCGTGGGGGGGGGGGGCACAGGTGGTCATCATGGAGACAGCGCTGAGGGAAACTAGCTTTTAAGCTGTCCCCCCCCCAGCACCGGCTCCTGCACCGCCCCCCCATGCGGTCTCTGATACAGAGGCTGTGGGGGTCAGGAGGGAGTAGTCAAGTAGTTGATTCGACTACTCGCTTGCATCCCTAGTCTGAAACAGCTTCCACATGACAAGAGATTGCAGAGTGGGGCTGTTCAGTTTAGAAGAGAGACAGCCGAGCCGGGGATAGCTCGAGGCATGACTGGTGGGGAGCAGTGAACAAGGAAGTGTTATTTCCCCCTTCACATGACACGAGAAGTAGGGATGACCCAAGGAAATGAACAAGCCGAAGGCTAAAGGAAACACTTCTTCTCCCAGTCAGTCTGTGCCCCGCTTTGTCTGTGATGCTATGGAGGCCAAATGAACTAGACAGGTTCCTGGCAGACAGGTACATCCCTGGCGCTTACCAAGGTGGTCAGGGATGAAACCGGGGGTTGTATGGGCCCTTGGTGCCCAGACTCCACCAATATGAGAGCAAGGGGGCTTGGGTTCACCAGCTGGATCTCTCCCCCAGACCCGCCTGCCACCTCCACGTGGTTTAAAAGGGCCCAGGGGCTCCCACCATCACTGCCAGCAGAGCTAGAATGGCTTCCTTCCCACCCGCTTCACATCGCTTCCGCCTCCGGAAGTGGCAGCTGGCACGTCCTTGTGGTTCCTGGGCAGAAGCGGGTGGGTCTCTATGCACTGTCCCTGCCCCAACTCAGCTGTGGCCAACGAGAGCTGCAGAGTGACATGTGGAGACCCCCCCCCCACCCCACCTATGTCATGCATCTGACGAAGTGGGTCTTTGCCCACGAAAGCTTATGCTCCAATAAATCTGTTCATTTATAAGGTGCCACAGGCCGCTTTTGCAGATCCAGACAAACATGGCTACCCCTCTGATACTTAATTTAGTGAGTTAAACTGATTGAAACCAGGTGCAAATTGATTTAACTGGGCTGTATTAGACGTTTGCAGCATTTAAACTGCAATGACTTAGGAAGGGCTTGTCTACACGACAAGTCTTTTTAACAGGACTGGTCTAGTAAAGCAGCGAAACCCCCCCAAAGTATGTCTGCACTAAGCCGGGAGGCACAATCCCTAGCTCAGGTAGATGTACACACACTAGGGGGGCTGTGTCCACACTGGGCCACTTATTCCGGAAAATCAGCGGCTTTTCCGGAATAAGCTGCGAGCTGTCTACACTGGCCCTTGAATTTCCGGAAAAGCAACGACGCTCTACTGTACAAAATCAGCTACTATTCCGGAAAAACTATTCTGCTCCCGCTCGGGCATAAGTCCTTATTCCGGAACACTGTTCCGGAAAAGGGCCAGTGTAGACAGCCCAGTACAGGCAGTCCCCGGGTTACGTACAAGATAGGGACTGTAGGTTTGTTCTTAAGTTGAATCTGTATGTAAGTCGGAACTGGCGTCCAGATTCAGACACTGCTGAAACTGACCGCCAGTTCCGACTTACATACAGAATCAACTTAAGAACCCCAGGCGTCCCCAAGTCAGCTGCTGCTGAAACTGATCAGCAGCTGATTCCAGGAAGCCCGGGGCAGAGCAACTCTGCCTGGGGCTTCCTGTAGTCAGCGCTGGTCAGTTTCAGCAGAAGCTGACTTGGGGACGCCTGGGGCAGAGCAGCTGGGGTGCTGCCAGGTTGGTCCAGTAGTGCCCAGAGCGGGCGCTGCAGGACCAATCGGCAGCGCCCCAGCTGCTCTGCCCCAGAGTCCAAAACAAAAGCCTGGTCTGCTGGGGGGGGGGGGGGAGCACACTAGCTGCGCCCCCCCCCCCCAGCAGACCAGGGACACGGGGAGCAGAGCCGCAGTGGCAGCGGGGTGCCGCGCCTCTGAGGCTTTGCTCTGGCAAAGTCTCAGAGGCGAGGGACCCCGCCGCGGCTGCGGCTTCAGTCTGGGTGCCTGTGGTCTGCTGGGGACGGTCCAGAGAGCCCAGGACCCCAGGGAGCTGGGTGCAGAGAGCTGGGTGCAGAGCTGGGTGCAGAGAGCCCAGGACCCCAGGGAGCTGGGTGCAGGGAGCCCAGGACCCCAGGGAGCTGGGTGCAGAGAGCCCAGGACCCCAGGGAGCAGGGTGCAGAGAGCCCAGGACCCTGGAGGTAGCCTGGCTCCAAGCAGGGAGCCCAAGCTGTGGGCAGCATCCCCCTATCCAGAGTGACAGCCCAAGCAGAGCTATGAAATTGACAAGAATGAGAGACAATAGCTTACATAAGTAACTGGCAGCATCTAGAGCAGGGGTGAGCAAAAGGGCTCCATAGGCTGGATCTGACCCGCCAAGCGGGCTGATTGGGCCTATGGAGGTGCTGCCGCTCCCCCATCCCCAGGCCAATTAGGGCCTGGGGGCGGGGGAAAGCGCATGAAGTTTCCTCCACCTACCTCCGCCTTTCAAGAAGCCTGATTGGCCTGGAGGTGGGGGAGCAGAGAAGTCTTCTCCCACCGCCAGGGGCATGGGTGCTTAGTGGGAAAGGGGGGCAAAGGGGCTTCCCCACCCCCAGACCAATCATGGTCAGGGGGTAGGGAAGCCCTCGAGCATCATAGCCCCGCCCCTTCTGTTTGAGGCCCTGCCCCTTCCGGAGCAGCCTGGGACCACTTCAAAAACGTTTGAAGTGGCCCCTGGCAAAAAATGATTTCCCACCCCTGATCTAGAGGGACACTGCACTGCCCTGCCTACGTGCTTTGCCTCTCGCAGAGGTGGGGTTATTACACCGATAAGAAAGGCATTTACATCAGTGGGAGCAAGGCTGGAGCATAAACACTGACATCATATGGTTGTGACAATTTTCTTCCACAATTTGATCTGAGGAAGTGGATCTGGCCCACAAAAGCTCATCACCTAATAAACCATCTTGTTAGTCTTTAAAGTGCTACATAGTCCTGTATTTTGTGACATCATTTGGTCACTACTAGCTACCTTTCATCGACCTAAATGTAGCACAGACCAGGGGGCTGGCCCAAGCCTCTGCATGTACCAACATGGCCACACTCCTATTTTTAGCATGCTAGCTGGAGCAGAGCCAGTGTGAATCCACACTGGGAATTACACCTTCTGCTGCAGGGTGGACAGATCTCTAATATGGGCAGGAATTGAAATAAATTCTCCTGGCATAAGGCACCTTTGTACTGCTATAACTGGGTTTACAAAAGGGCTTTTCCCAGTATAACCATTAAGACTAAAAAACCTCACACCCCTAACTGACATAGTTACACCAGCGACATATAGAGACGGAAGTGCAATGTAGGTGCACAGACAAGGCAGGGTGCAGAAACGTGCGTTAGAAATGCCCCATTGACAGGACTCAGTCAAGGTTCTGCCCCCCAACACGGTGTCTGAATGATGCTGCAATCCAAGCAGCTCACGGTGAAACTGATTCCCGTTACTCAAGCCACACAACACTGGGAGCAGGGACGATGCTCCATCCGTCGCTCTGTTGTATCCCACAGTCTCCTGTTGGTGACGCAGCTGCAGATGTTTACTACAGTCACCGAGCAGGGCTTCCTTTCTGTGCTCTGTGTACGGACATGCTCAGCACATCACACCCTGTCCTTTGCTTCTCCCACTCCTGTCTGTGAGCCATTGTACGTGCACCAACCAGGTACTTGGAATCCCTTTTCCTGCTTGATTCACCTTAGCTCTGCCCTTCCAAGACACCTCCTGAAACACATTGCTTCCAGGAGTGCTACAAGCCAGAGCCAACCCCACTCAAGAATGGTACCATTAAAAATACACTAGCTCTGTAACCTTCCTAGTGAGGCTGTATGGTCCAGTGGTCAGGACACTGCTCTAGGACTTAGTAGATAGGGTTTAGTTCCCAGCTCTACCACAGTCACTTAGGCCCAAGTTTCTATATTGATTTCACTGTTTGAATAGGAGCATGATTTAGATCTGGTTATTGTTAAATCAGTACCACTCCAAATGCACTAGCTGCATTAGAATAAAACAGTGGTCCCCAACACGGCGCCCGCGGGGGCATTCGTGTGCGCCCGCCAAGTGCTTGGGGCAGGCCTGGCCCTGGGCACGTGGCGCACGCATGGTGCCAGAGCCGGCCCCGGGTGCATGGCGCACAGTGAGCGCCAGCCCCAGGAGCGCCGCGAATTGGCCGCCTGCGCTCTGGGCACACGGCGCTTGGAGGAGGCGCCGGCCCCGGGCGCGCGGCACTTGGAGGGGGGAGCTCCGGCCCTGGGTGTGCGGCGCCTGGAGGGGGGGGAGCTCCGGCCCCGGGCGCGCGGCACTTGGGGGGGGGCTGGCCCCGAGCACATGACGCTTGGGGGGCGCGCCGGCCCTGGGTGCGCGACGCTTGGGGGGGGACACTGGCCCCGGGCGCGTGGCTCTTGGAGGTGGCCCCACCCCCAGGCGCACTGATATGGGGGGGCCCCGTCCCCTGGCACCCGGCGGGCGAACGGCCACACCTTCTGGCGCCCGGCAACCTCCAAAGGTTGGGGACCACTGGAATAAAAGGTGTTTTACGAGGCTGGCCAACTCCTGTGCATATCAGGGAACAGGCTTTATATCACATCCCTAACTGACACCACTCTACCCATGCAACACTGTGCACAGACCAGGCCTTACCCGATACAGTTAAAGCAGAACACAAACAGGTTCATGCCTCAGTTCCCTATGGCTGCGTCTAGACTGGCAAGTTTTTCTGCAAAAGCATGCGCAAATTCCCAGCTTGAATTTGTGCAAGAACACTGACGATGTAATGTAAGATTGTCAGTGTTCTTGCGCAAATACTATGCTGCTCCCGCTCGGGAAAAAGCCCTCTTGCGCAAATGCTTTTGCGCAAGAGGGCCAGTGTAGACGGCTAAAAACTGTTTTGCGCAAAAAAGCTCCGATGGCGAAAATGGCGATCGGGGCTTTCTTGCGCAAAACCGCATCTAGATTGGCACGGATGCTTTTCTGCAAAAAGTGCTTTTGTGCAAAAGCGTCCGTGCCAATCTAGATGCTCTTTTCCGCAAATGCTTTTAATGGAAAAACTTTTCTGTTAAAAGCATTTGCGGAAAATCAAGCCAGTCTAGAAGTAGCCCATGAGTCTATAAACCAAGAGTGCTGTCACAGTAGATTGAGAGTCACTTAGTTACGTTGATAATGGGGCACCAAGAGTGAGTGCAAATCATCAAAGCAATTGTATGAGCTTATTGCTGTTTCCCTTAGCTTCCCTCTGCACCCCCTCCAAACTTGCATCCATCTTTTTTAGAGGTGCTCAGGTCCCATGGTGACAGATAATTAAAAGCTAGGTGGACAGATTGGCTCTCAACATCTAGACAGTGCACTTGTGAGGCAAGGCGATTGTATCCCTTCTCTGTAAGGTGCCATACTCACACCGAGAGGTTTTATAAATATTAATCTGCGAAGTGTATCTAGGGCAGGAAGTTCCCCCTCCCGTTTCACCAATAGCAGGGAGAGGGCAGTGTAGACCGGGTGCATGCATCTCCCCCTGTGGGATCTAATACACATAGCTGTAAATACACCCAAGCCCCTTTAGCATGACTTTTGCTACCATTGTAACCAGCAGTAGATAACAGGATCTGACCTTCCCCCTAGAAAAAGTCCTGACGAAAGCCCTTACAAATCGCAAAAGACCAAATTTCCAAAGGGGGTCACTTGACTCACATCACACACAGGGCTGCAGACTCAAGTCTCCTGACACCCAGAGCAGCGCTCTCCCCACTACACCACACTTCCACCTCCCAAGTGCTCTGCCTATTGCTAGTGCAAACAGCCAATGGGAGCCCTCAGAGCATTTTCATTGGCTGATGGAACCATGACCCACTCCTCAAAGGCCCAGGACACTCTCAGTTTAAGCTACCCCGGCTTCTTAAGAGCCAGTCATCAAGCCGATGCAGGGCCAGGCTCCTTTTATAGCCGACTGGTGCAGACCAGATTGTCTGCACTTAAATAACAAAAATACACAATAATCAAGCTGCCCATGCCCCGTGCCATCTGCCTCTCTTTATTCCAGCTAGTTACCATTGCTCCATGTTGGCCATCTCAGACACGCCCCAGGATCTCTCTGGTGTTCCTCCCCGCAAGCTAGTCCCAGGGATCAGATGCCAGCAGGTGTGTAACACAGGTGCCAACCTGCCCTATTCAATAGAGTGGGCACCTGTTACTTTTTAAACGCTTTTCTCTTCTGTCCTATGTTAAAATAAAGCCAGCTGCTCCCAAGCCATTTCAGAGGGAACTAAATCTGTGCCCATGTGCCCCTCCTCCCCATTCATTGCCATTCGATGTGGGTATCTGTGATGGTCACATGGGCAGCCCTGAGGCTGCCAGGATCTTTCCTTGCCTTCAACTCCCTTTGCCTCTCACCCTTCTACCTCAGCTGAAAGTCACTCATTAACTGCTCAGTCACTTGAGTCCTCGCCCAATCTCCCCCTGCCTTCAGGAGGTCGGAAAGCAAACAAGGAGCTTTCAGGGGGCCATTAGCTCCTGCTCCACAGTACACACAAAATGAAAGAGCAAACAGAACCCTGGAAAAGGTTGGATCGATCCAATCATTGCTCTGACACTCCCCCCTCCGCAGGCTCGGGCAGGTCCCAGATTCCCATAGGCACCTCAGGGGTCTGCAGACCTGGTCCTTTTATCACTGGGAACAGGCCTTGACATGAGCTCTCTGGCCCTCTGGCCCCTGCTGCAGCTGCAGCCAAGGAATGAAGAGGGGTATAGGCGTGGGCCCCGGCAGTGCAGCAAGGCAGACCTGGGGGGGAGAGGAGAGGATTTCGGTTCCAGTGGGAATTGTGACTACGATTTAGAACTGGATCCAATGGTGCTGAAGTGCTGCTAGCTGCCTCTAAGAGAGGTCTTGCCCCAGGACGGTGGGACTCTCCTGGGTCCAGCCTTTCTAGCAAGGTCTCCACCACCCTGAATTTTGCAAGGTCAGTTTTCCCTGCAAGAATTCTGCCGCCTGAGACCGTTCTCGCATGATTTCAGCCACATCTGGAACAGAACCAAAAAACAAGCCTTTTGTGGGACTGCCCTGGGCAGGAGTGTAACCAAGCCGGGGAGAGTGGGGCAGCCGCGTGGGGGGCAAAACCGTAGGGATTGGGAAATAGAGTGGAGGGGCACACAGGGTCACGTGCCCCCAGAGATTTCTGCCTTTTCAAACTGTAAGGCTACGTCTACATTGGCATGATCTTGCGCAAATACTCTTTAACGCAAGAGTTCTTGTGTTAAAGTATTTGCGCAAGAGAGCGTCTACACTGGCATGTGCTTTTGCGCAAGAGCATCCGTGCCAGTGTAGACTCTCTCTTGCGCAAAAAAGCTCCAATGGCCATTTTAATCATCGGGCTTTCTTGCCCAAGAAATTCATGTTGCCTGTCTACGCTGGCCTCTTGTGCAAGAAGAGTTGCACAAGAGGGCTTATTCCTGAGCGGGAGCATCATAGTTCTTGCACAAGAAGCCCTGATTTCACACATTAGAACATCAGTTGTTCTTGCGCAAGAACTCCCCACCAGTGTAGACAGGCAGCAAGTTTTTGCGCAAAAGCGGTCACCTTTGCGCAAAATCATGCCAATGTAGACACAGCCTAAGATACATCCGGTCAACCAAGGTACCACTGAGGGCCGTGGATTAACCCTTCCATTGCTGCAGCAAGTGTCTTCAGCACAGCAGAGTAGCTTCAGTTGTGCCGCTGCAGTATAGATACAGCCTAAACGAACCAGACTGACAAAGGGTGAGAGGGGAAACTGAGGCACACAGGTCCAGTGACTGCCTCGCCCAAGTTCACTCAGTAGCTCAGCGGCTGAGCTCACTGTAGGCTCTCATGATGGCTGACCTTTTACACATTGTACAGAGACCCGCTCTCAGAAAATATGCCCAAGTTCTCCCTCCATGACAGATCCCCACCCCTGTTGCTATCACCAGTGGGGAGTTTACAGGTTCCAATACCTCCAGAGTGGACAAGGCCCGGATGCTGCAGTCCAGCCAGTCTCCTCCCCCAGGCTGCCTGTGTTTTCTGGTGCCCCTGACCCAGCTGGTTGATTGTTTCCTAAATTGCATGGTCTAAGGACATTCGCATTTCAATGGGCCTGTAGGCTTTGCAATTCACACCGCACTGAGGTGGGCAGGGTGTGGGAGGTGCCATTGTTTAAGCTGGAGACAGCTTTCTGCAAAGCTGGGCTCCAGCCGGCAGCTTGCTGGTTTCAGCAGGAGGGCGCTGAAGAAGCAGCAAAACCCTTTAAAGAAAATCCTCTTCAGGGCAAGTTTTTGCAGCAGAAAATATGCTAATGAGAGACTCATTAGCATGAGTCACGATGTTATTAGCATATTTTCTGCAGAGGCTTTTTGCGCAAGGGGTTTTTGCACAAAAAGAAGCAGTAGCCACTTCAGTTTTGCACAAAAAAGCTTTTGCACAAGATCCTCCCGGGCTTCATCTATACGGCAGGATTTTTGTGCAAGAAGCCTTTTGCCGAAGAGATCTGAAAAATTCTTGCGCAAAAGCGTGTCCAGATCTCAAAAGCGCATTGCAAAAGTGATGTGCAGAGAGCATCCACACTGCATGGACACACTTGTGCAAGAAAGCTCTGATGGCCATTCACAGCATGCCATCAGAGCACCTGTGCTTTTGCCGATAGGGATTTCTTGTGCAAAAACCCGTCCGGAGCGTCCACACCTGCCTTTTTGCACAAGAGCTGTAGCACAAAAAGGAGTTATTCCTCATGGGGAGAGGACTAACTCTACCGGCAAAACCCCTCTGTTCTGCTGATTTACTTGTGCAAAAACGCACTTGAGGTGTGGATGCTCCGCCGGTGTTTGCACAAAACCAGCTGTTTTTGTGCAAAAACCTCGTAATGTAGATGTAGCCCCGGGGAGAGGCATAAGGATTTTGCACAAAAGGGTTTTTTTGCACAAAACGGAAGCGGCTACACTGCTTCTTTTTGCGCAAAAACCCCTTGCGCAAAAAGCATCGGTAGAAAATATGCTAATGACATCGCGACACATGCTAATGAGCAGGGCTCGAGAAATAATGCAATCTACTCGCCCATGGTGAGTAGATTGCAACCCGGAAGAGCCGAGTTCGGGCGATCTGTGCATGTGCAGAATGATCTGCGCATGCGCAGATCTCCGGGCAGCACGGCTGGCAAGCGGGGCTCGCCGCGATTCGGTGAGCCCTGCTAATGAGTTGCTCATTAGCATATTTTCTGCCACAAAAACTTGCAGTGTAGACAAAGCCAGACTGAAGATGGATATTCTGTGCCTCCCTGGAACCTTTCCCAGGAAAAGCCCAAATGGCCAAGGCTCCGGAAAAGCCCCCCCTTGCTTCCCTCTCCTCTGACAAGGAAACTCTGACACTCAGCGAGTGTGAACACAAGCACCAGCCCTGCCCTGTGCTCATAGACTCCATCACTCAGTAACACACCTGCAGTTTGCATTTGCAGTGTTCCTTACGTTTTCTCCTCTGAGATTCCCGTCTTCTTTCTCCCTGCTCCAACGGCACACCCCCGGCTTTTGGGGTTGATCATTTTCAATGGCATAATTGGCAACTGGGTGCCCAGGTGACATCTTCCACAGTTCTAAATGACTTAGGACCCTAAATCCCATTGCAAGTCAATGGGGCATGTGCTGAACATCTCCCTCAAAGTATCTTTTACCCTGAACTGAATTATAGGAGTGCCTAGAGGGTCCATGTAACAGCTCTTTAATCATAAGCAAAAGCTCCCAACCTAACCACCTTGGGTCAGACTTGTAGAGGTATTTTGTACTTCAAGATGCAGATCGGCTCCCATGGAGATTTTCAAAACCTTTTTTCTTCCAACCTAGATTTTCCCTTCCTATCTTCAGTCAAAAGCTCTGCTAGTTTCAAGTTCACACAATTGTGTTAGGGGATAGGTGGACATCAGGAAGCGTTTTGCCACTGCATGTCAGCTAGACACAAAATGCATCTGAGTTCACAAACCATTTCCTTCAATTTTGCTCCTGGTCTGACTCAATTTAGAAAACAAAACAGCTAGAGGAGGGTCAGTTGCCAGCTAAAGAGAAAATCAGTACTTGATCAGAAACTAGGCTGTGTCTGCTATAAGAGGAGGGTCTGTATGGGGGATTTATGGCCTTGTCCACATGGTACAACCACCTAGGGTGTGTCTAGACTACATGCCTCCTTCGACGGAGGCATGTAGATTAGCCAGATCGGAAGAGGGAAATGAAGCCGCGATTAAAATAATCGCGGCTTCATTTAAATTTAAATGGCTGCCCCGATCTGCCGATCAGCTGTTTGTCGGCAGATCGGGGCAGTCTGGACGCGACGCGCCGACAAAGAAGCCTTTCTTCATCGGCACAGGTAAGCCTCGTGAAACCAGGTTTACCTGTGCCAATGAAGAAAGGCTTCTTTGTCGGCGCGTCGCGTCCAGACTGCCCCGATCTGCCGACAAACAGCTGATCGGCAGATCGGGGCAGCCATTTAAATTTAAATGAAGCCGCGATTATTTTAATCGCGGCTTCATTTCCCTCTTCCGATCTGGCTAATCTACATGCCTCCGTCGAAGGAGGCATGTAGTCTAGACACACCCCTAGTGTGGGCACAGTTATACCAGTATAAATGAGCTTCTAGCAGTCAAGCTTATTCGTGACAGTACATTTACACTGGTATGACTGCACCCACACTAGGGCTGTCTGAGTGTAACTGTGGCCATGTCTCCACTAGGAATGCTACCGGCGTAAGTACCCAGTACACTATAGGACTCCACAGGGCACATGAAGGCTACGGCAGTCCAGAGTAAGCTCCCGTGTGTAAATGCTTTCTGCACTGACTGAGGAGTTTTTCCATCACTGCAGTTAACCCACCTCCATGAGAGGCAGGAGCCAGGCCAACCGAAGAGCAGTACCACCACGCCCACGGGAGACAGAAGCTGTACTAGCACCAACGCCGCTTTACGCTTCAGGCCTTCACATGTCTAGTGACTTTTTTATGAGGAGACGCCATGGCTGGAATCGCTTTCACTCCCCGGGGCCAGTCACTCCCCACCTCTCAAGCCCTCCCTGCTCACAAGGGCTCCATAGGAAGCCCTTTGCTATCTTCTTGTCCCCTTCTCTGCCTGTCCCGCAGCGAATCACCCAGCACCTGCCCCGCACCCAGACAGCAGCACATTCAGGACAATCAACACGTCAGACACCCAAAGGCAGCCACGTTCCAGAGGAAGGGCCTTGGTCCTGTTCCCACTGAAGCCAAAGGCACAGCCTCCTCCTCCCCCCCATCTTTGAAAGTGCACAACGCAAGACTGGCTCTGCCTGTGCTGCTGCCCTGCACTGACTTTGAATCAGGCCTTTGGGAACATCATCCGCTTTGACTCATTCTCTCGGGAGCCCGGTTCTGCCAGGCGCTGGGCACTGCAGGTGGCAGGGAGGCGACACGGTGCCCTAAACCAGCACGTAGCTGCTGAGCTGCTACAGAGTTCAGCCTCCTTGGTCTAAACTCAGGTCTCAGCGGCGGGCCCACGCAGGGAAGTCCGACCATCGCTGGTTCCCTTTTGCTGAGCAAATGATGTAACCAACCCCTGGCCTGACCATCCATGGGCCCTGGGCACTGAGTACAACAGCAGGGAGAGAATCCATTCCCAGGCCCCTGTACCAAAGAGCACGAGCAGTTTGGGTCCAGAGCCTCCAAGGTACATAAGCACAATGGGGGTTAAGCACACGACTCAAAGACCTGGGCCCTAAGCTAACGGCTGAACAGTACAGTGGGCAGATGGTCTTGTGTCTTGGTAGATGAGGTGATGATGAGGATCCATGTATAGCCCTGCACCTTGGCTGTCAAAACACAAGTCTTCCATTGGGCTGCTCTACTGGAACGTTACATTGGCAGAGAGGTGGAAAATCCACACCCTCGCAAGATGGAGTGACACCAACTGAACACTGGGGCAGACAGTCCTAGGTCAGGGGAAGAATTCTTCAGTCAATAGCCTGAGGGGTTGAAGTAACTACACTGACTGGAGAACCCCACCCATCACTGCAGTAAGGCTACATCTACACTGCGGCTTTTGCCGCAAGAGCCTATGCAAATGAAGCACAGATTAGCATATTGCCACACTTCATTTGCATAATTTTTTCAAGCTGTTTTTGCACAAGGGGGTTTTGCGCAAAAAGAAGCAGTGTGGATGGGGGTTTTTTTTGCACAAAAACCCCGTTTTGCGCAAGATCCTTATGCGTGTCCCAGAGAGGCATAAGTATCTTGCACAAAATAGGGTTTATGCGCAAAAAACCAACCGTCCACACTGCTTGTTTTTGCGCAAAAACCCCTTGCACAAAAAGAAATGGCAGAAAATATGCTAATGAGATCATGACTTATGCTAGTGAACAGGGCTCAACAAACCGCTGTTTCTACTCGCCCATGGCGAGTATTTCAGCCGGTCGCTCCGTGCGCCCCATTCACCGGTGCAGCGTGCATGCTCAGTGCAGGTCTGGCGCATGCACGGTGCGGGGCTGGCGCTCGCCGCAGTTTGTCGAGCCCTGCTAATGAGTCCCTCATTAGCATATTTTCTGCCAAAAGAACTGGCAGTGAAGACGAAGCCTAAGTGTCTACACCAGGGGTTGGCAGACGACGGCCCATGGTGGCCCGCAAGCGCCTACCCAGGAGCAGGCCCAGAAACTTGTCCCCTCCCCCTTCCTCACACTCTCCAGCCACCATCTTCCAGCAGAGGCAGAGCACGTGGCAGCATGCCTTTGCCCAAGCACCCCCTGGTCTCCTACAGCCCCACGCTCGAGAGCCTGGAAACCACCCAAGGGCTGCACCCTTCCCAGCTAGGCTAGGGTGCCTCTTCCTCTTGTGGGGCCTGGTACGGCCACCGTGGTTTCACTGTCAGCAGGGCCCCTAAGAATCCCCACTACTGCCCCCTTAGAGCCCCCCGCCCCCCACCTTGGTAATATCCCTTATAGAGCCCCCTGCCACTACAGCCCATCAGTCCTCCTGCCCCACCTTGTTCCGCCATACAATTTCCATATGCAAATGCGGCCCTCAGGCAAAATAGTTTGCCTGCCCCGATCTACAGTGAAATGCTTCAAGCAACACAGCTGCAGCGCCACAGCTGGGTCCTGGTGGCCTTTTAAGTGTAGACGCAGCCTGAATGCGATGGCTGTTGCAAGGTGCAGCAAAACATGCAGCGATCTCTGCACCTTCCCGTTTTATCTATTAAGCTGCCATGAGAGAAAGTCCATCCAATACACTGGCGGGCCCTGACAATCTTTTAAAACATTGCAGTAAACAGACTCATCATTTACTCAGTAACAAATCCAGTTATCCAGGGACAACATAACTAGAGTGAATCAGTCCCCTCACACCATCCCCATTGGAGTGCAACCCAAAGCTGTCCTGCCCACCTCCTCCCGGGCCAGGAAGAGAAGGGACATTACAGGCCCCTGAAGGCTGACACAGGCCTTGGAGAGAAGAGAGCTCCAGAGGCCTCAGACCCAGGTTGCCTTTTATAACCCTGTCACACCTCCATGGCTAACAAGGGCCTACTCTTCACACTTCACAAAAAGAAACTCTTCCCCAACCCTGACCCTGCCACTGTCTTTCTTTTAAAGAAACCCTTCAGTGTAAAGCAACCCAGTGATGCACACAAAGATTCTGATTTCCCATGTTAATAATTGCAAAGTGACAAAGCTAACCTGAAGGCCAGCTTTCTACTATTTGCTTACAGAAAAGGAAAATGGTCCGTTTGTATAGAGAGATTTTACTCTTAACTTTTCTGCAAGATTCTGTCCCTGGATTTGCTGTTGAGAAGGTAGGCCTGGCTCCTGGCACAAGGCAAACCGCTGCGCCTCCCAGTCCTTCAAGGACATCAAAAGGGTCGCGTGGATTCCCTGGCAGGACTGGGGCCTTCCAAGGCCTATAGCTGAAGGAAGCGGCCTGATGGGGCTTTGCTGCTGTCCACATCTCCCACTATAAATGTCTGGGCATTGCAAACAGTTCTGCAAAGGCTTTTAAGTCCACGGTAATGGGACTGAAGTCAGTGGGACCCCTGTGGTGCTTAAAATGAGGCATGTGCATTAGTGACTTGGGGCCTAAAGAAGACGGAGTCTTCCTAAAGGAGAAGTGATGGGAGGGAATTCTGGGCGGGAAAGTCTGGAGCATGCTTTGGGACAAAATGTTTTCCATTCACATTTTCATATGTATACAGCCTGAAAATCCCCCACGATCACAGCTGGCCCACAACATTTTGGCACCTGAGGCGGGGAGCTCAAATGACGCCCCCCTGTCCCCTCGCTTGGGCCAAAACTTTGAAAGGTTCAATTCTCTGGGTCCTAGCGGTGCCTCCCCACAGTCTGGCACCTGAGGCAGCCGCCTCATGGTAAGGCCAGCCCTGCCCATGCTTTGCACCAAATCCACAGGGTAGCGTTGTGGCAACATTGCCAGCTCATTTACATGGGGGCAAGTGGAGTTAGTCCGGATTCACAGGGGCCAGCCAACTATGAGACCTCAGGTACTCACACTGCTAGTACTGCGGATCTGCACAGAGGCGTGGGCCCCCTACGCGCGTGGGTTGGGTTTTTTCTGACAATTTGCCCTCCTCCAGGCAGGGGGGAGGAGGCAACTCGCTGCACTGACCCACCCACCCTTCCTCCTTCCCCTCCCCCGCACTTCAGAGCCTCAGGAGGGGGCGTGGGGGAGCCCAGGGAACGGCCTGCGGTCGATTTGCTGCCCCTAAACTGTGCGCCCAAGTGCGTGGAGTGGACCCAGCCCTGGGAAGGGATCTGACGTCAAGCCCAGAGGTGGTTTCCAGCCGGAGCTGTCAGGCAGCGCGTTAGGTATTAAAGAGCCATCCAACAGCCCCAGCCCCCTCCTCTCCCAAGCCTCCCACCACACAAAGGGAGAGGGGGCAGCCCGGAGCTGGAGTGAGGCGGGGAGCGGAGCCCGGCAGGGGAATGAAACCCAGGAGGAAAAGTAAGTCTGGGAAGCTGCAAACTTTGTGCCAGGCAGAGCGCGGCTTTGCTCTCGGCTCCCACGCGCCGCGCTGGGAGTTTTTCAAGGCGCGGGGGAGGGGGGGCAAGCAGCGCCCCCCCATCCGACAGACTCTGCAGAAACTCCTGCGTCGCCCTGAAAAGAAACGGCCCCGGGGGGAGAGGAGGAAAATACCTTCAAAGCACTGAGCTATGGAGAGACGGGGCGGGCGGCAGGGGGACCTTTTGTTTGATCACACTTCTTGCAACGTTTCAGGAGGGCCCGCAAACCCGACCGCATGCCTCTCCCTGCCTTGCTCGTGATCCTCTTGCACAGCAACCCCCCCGCGCCGGAAAAAAAATCCCCAGGGGATAGTTCCCTCTTCGCTAATTTCACCCCCTCTGGATCCCCAAATCTCAGCCCGCCCCTCCCCCCCGCCTTTACCCCGCAATCCTTGTTTGCGGGGAATTTTTGTTTGCAGAGCTAGTAAAGTGACAGCTGGGGGGGACCGGAGCGCGGGGGGGGGTGGAAGTTAGGTGGGGGGGGGGCGCGCAAGTTCCTGTTTCTTTTGGAACAAAGAGAACTCTGTTTAGGCATCTGTCACTCCGGGAAAGAGACAGAGAAACTTTCTCTGTGTGTCTCTCTGCCTCGCCCTCCGAGCTCTGCTCCCCTCTAGGCGTGATTTCTTGTTGGGGGGGATCCCCTGTTTTTCCACCCCGGGAGGAGTGCAGCTGGACCCGGCGGAGCCCCTCCCCATGCCATGGAAGGGCCGAGGAGAAAGAGAAGGAGGTCTGGGGGTAAGATCGCAGATGTAACAGGCAGAAAACATGGAGTCCCGGTTTGTTTTGTGTGTGGAGTGTGTGTGAGATGCAGGGATTTAAAGAAAGGGGGAACCCCCCCTTGCATCGGGATTCAATCCGCAACTTTCCAAACAAACCTGCTCCCTCCCCCAACCGGATCTGGGGTCGGTTATAAACTCGGGTTTTGCAGAAATAAAGGGAAGGGGGGTTGATGTTGCTCTGGCTGCTTTTTGTCCCTGTCCAAGAGGGGGAACTTTACTTGGGCCACGTGATTTCTCCTTTTTGTCCGTGTCCCTCTCCGTGGAGTCCAGGCGGAGTAAAGAAGTTTCTTGCAGGGGGGGATGGTGCGTGGCCGCCTGGCGGGGCTCGCGGGGTGGGCGCTGCGGCCGCGAACACGCGAGCTCCCTTTGTGCGGGCTCGCGGCGGCGCTGGAGGGATGTGGAACTTTGGAACCGGCTTCGCGGGGTGGCTGGGGCTTGGCCCGGGCGGGGGGGCTTAGATCCAACCTACGTGTCTTAAATCTCCCCCCCAGCCTGTTGTGGATTCTCCTGGGGCTGGTCGCGCGTCCCCCGGGCAGCTGGCGGCGGGGGCAGCGCGGGGCCAAAGGGAAGCCGCAGAACCGCCCCCAGCAGCCCCCTGGCCAGGGCTCCATTTGCTTAATTAGGGAGGCAGCTTCGCTCCGCGCTGCTGCGGGGGGCTCACGTCTCCCTGGGCTGGGGCGGGCTTTGTGGGCGGGCGGCGCCGGGGACTCGAATGGCACCTCCAGCCCCGCTCTGCCGCATGGCCGAGAGCCGCCCGGAACGGCAGGGATCGGCCGCAGGCGAGTTTGAATTTCGCCCATTGAGTTGTGTGTAGGGGGGAGGGTTGTATCAATTAGTGCAGAGGCTGCAGCTGCGTGGGGGAGGGGGCGGGAGAGGCGCAAATGAGCTTGTGCAAAGTGTTCCCAGGAGTAACTGTGCGTGTCCTCCCGAGGGTGCCCCACCGCTCACGAGTGGCTCTGTGTCTCGCTAGGGCGCCACAGGACCATGCATCTGACGAAGTGGGTCTTTGCCCACGAAAGCTTCTGCTCCTGCACTTCAGTTAGTCTATAAGGTGCCACAGGACTCCTCGCCGCTTTTGCAGATTCAGACTAATACAGCTCCCCCTCTGATACAGGACCCAAAGTTTCCCAAAGTTTGTTTTAAGTTACAGACTGACAGGGCCACCCCTCTGAGCTGCCTGTATTCGCGTTGGGAGGATTAGCGCGCCCAGTGGGCTTCTGGAGATACTTGGCAGGCAGAGGGTTAGATTCGTGCTCAGGATCTTACCTGGGATGCGCTGCAAGGTCAAAGGGTGTTTCTTCTCCTTGCTGTCACAACTTGGAATTGTAAGGCTGCCTGACAGGAGCCTGGTACATGCCATGGGGCTGGGTGCACATTCCTAAGGCATGGTTGGCTTTGGGGTGTATTCCCTAAGAAAGTGGCCAGTGCCGGGCTCTGATCCTGCACAAGTTTACACTTGTACTGAACTCCGCACAGAGAGTTGTCCCAGGGGAATAGGAGTGTTAGGCCCACTGGAATCTGCTGGATTAGGGCCTTGGAGGCCAAAGTTAGTTGTCTGAACAACTGGCCCATTGCTCAAAGGCACAGAGCACCCTGCACCTTCTGTGTAGTTCCCATGAAGGGGTTCTGTGATGAATATGAACAGGCTACCCATAGAGAGAGAGAGTGTGTGTGTGTTGGTTGTGTGGTGGTGGGGAATAAAAGGCAATGGACCTGCATGCTGCTTGAAGGAGGCGCAGGGTTTTTGCCTCACTGCTGGGGGTCTGCATGGGACTAGGACGAATGACCGTTTCATCTTCATTCCTGAGCAGCTCTCGGGGCTGGGATTCTGCCCAAAGTAGCCCCTCAGCTGAGCCGGGTTTGTTAATTTAACCCCTTTGCATCAGGGCAGTCACAGCGTGGAATGCAGTGTAACCTGTACCTTGCTTTGTTTTCACTCCACTAGGCTTTAACCAGGAGCGGTCTGCAGGCAGCTCCACCATGTCAGACAGCGACCTCGGAGAAGATGATGGGGCTGCCTCTCTGGAACTGTTGCAGTCGAACAAGAGGAAAAGAAGAGGGAACCTCCCAAAAGAATCAGTGAAGATCCTCCGAGACTGGCTCTACGAGCATAGGTTCAATGCATATCCATCTGAGCAAGAGAAACTCAGTCTGTCTGGACAGACCAACCTCTCTGTGCTGCAGGTAAGAACATGGCTTCTCTCGACTTTCTCTGGCTCCCTCCACCAGGGCACAAGTTAAATGCATGCCATATGGGGGTAGGACCTGACCCTGCCTAATATTTGGCAGCAAACTGCTTTGCATTTGTATTGTGCAAAGGAGAACGCATGTGAACATCTCCAAGAGCACTGCAGGTTGTAATGCTATAACGTAGAGCACCTTTCCTCCTGGATAACACTTAACACCCTGTTGAGTGCAACCGCATTGCAAAACTGTAAGGCGCTGGCCTTTAGGATTGGGTGTAACCACTGCTCTTACTAAAATTGCCTTGGGGTTTTTATTTCTGTATGTTCATAAAGTCTTTCTAGGCAGAGCTATGGAACCGTTGCTCTCAGGAGTGCTGAGTTAAAGGGCAGAGGCTGCCTCTCGTACTCCTAACAAGTAGTTCCTTTGACAGATTGGTGGATTTGCTAGATGAGAAGGCTGAAAGGTGATTAGATTTCAATTGAAGCTGAAATGTTGTGCAGTGATGCCCACTCACACCTGGTCTGGATGTGAACCCATGCCATTAGAAGTGGATGCAGCACAGCTGTGAGGAGCATGCTGTTCCAGAGACTGTTTCATCTGCCCAAATGAATTGGGGGAGGTTTTGTCCCAGTAACCCAGTCTGGGGAAGCTGGCATGGGGAGCAGCAACATCCCAGAGCAATTCTGCATCCATCCATCTGTGCATGGCTGGAAGATTATGATGCCCACTTCTGAATAGGGGCTATGCCAGGCTGACACGTGGCTTGGTCACTCCTGCAGAGTCACTGTAAATGATCCACATGAGGCACATTGGCTGGCCTATGTGGGCTAGTGCACAATGGGGCTGAGGTCTGGTTTCTTAGTGCAGAGAATTAATTTTGGGGCACAACTCAAAGTCCGGGGTAAGGGTCCCTTCCAGATCCCTGTCTCCCTGTGTGAGGTGGCTGCCAGGTCCCAGACTTTGATGGGGCCCCCAGTCTGATGCTCCAACAGAGCTAAAGCCCATTGCTGAGTGACATTTAACAGATTCAGGGCTGACATGTGTCCCTCCATGTCCCTTCTTTTCTTGCTGTGGAATTCCAGCGTAGGCAAGTCCCCGCAGCAGGAGAGTTCTCTGGGTTGTGACACTCTGTGAGGTTTCCCTCTTCATGAGCCCTGGCAGGCTTGATTTGTGTGTGGTGCTCATTCTGTGGCAAACCATATCCCTGCCCACTGGGGAGGGGATGTTCTGCAGGGGGATTGTGAGCAGCGCTAGGTTGTGGGATGTGCCTGCTCAAACCCTGTTGGTTTGGCCTCTAAAGATGTCCTGACAGTGTCCAGTTCAGCAGGGGCTGAGGGGCTGTGGGAAGGGCAACTCTGTACTGGAGCAGACGCCCACCTGGCTGCAGCTCCCATATGCAGGCCCAGAGAGACTGGCCTGGGTTGGGTGGAAGCAGGCACCCTCCTCTCCTTAGCTGTGCTGCAAGATGAGCAGCAGAATACAGGACACTTTGCCATGTGAAGTCACTTAGATGGGGATAAGTATTGTGGGGAACACCCTGAGGTGAAAGGAAGCAGGTGTGCCTTGGTGTGCAGCTCCAGCAAGAGCCAGCAGGGACCCGGGTTGCGATAGGGCACTCACTACCTGTAAGAAAATTGTAAGTTACTTTTGCTGCTAGGAACACCCCTTTCCTTGTGAATAGTGGAGTCCCAGTCGTACCCTTCCCTGTAGAGCTGGCACTTAGCTAGGGTTATGCAAAAAACCCTCTTGGTCGCAGCAGGAATTGTGCTGCTAGATCCTCCCTCCAGCCACTCCCTATACACCCAGGTGCTCCCGTTGAGGTAAACGCTCCGCAGGAGTGACATGGTCTGCAAAAGTGCGTGTCGGTAACCTCACGCACAAGCTCTTCAGGCTTCCTCTCTGCAGCTGAGTGCCCGGCCTTCTCCCTCCCCGCCTCCATCTTGTGGCCCCAACTGCTGGAGGGCTCTATTCTGCTTATTCTTTGGGGCTCTGGATATTTGGGGTGAGTTCTGGGGCCACTCACGTCTATGCATGGATGCAACAGAGCAACACAAGTACGTGCTTTCTGATAACTATTCTCCAAGCCTAGATTCTAAAACATTTTAAAAATTATGCCTTATGTTGGGATTCCTGTGTCTACCACTGAAATGCAGCCACCTCTAAGGTGGAATATAGCTGCTGTCTAACAGAGGAGAACAATGCTGCGTGACCATGTAAGACAGAAAGAAGAAACAAAAGGATGATGATGGGTTTTTATTTCTTTTCATGTGGACATAGCGTAAGTCCCCAAGCTGGAATCTGGCCAGGGTGCTGTCTGCAATATCCCAACGCTGGTGAAAAGCGCTGGGGATCTTCAGTGACAGCAAATGATGATTAAGCTCAATTTTTGGATGACACTGTAATGATGGCATCTGCAGCCGCACAGGGTACCTTGGGGCCAGTGTACTGGTGCAGGCTTAGAGCAGCGGTTCCCAACTGCTGGTCTGCAGGCCGCTTCCAGGCTGCGATCCTGCTGGCTGCCAGGCTGCAGCGACTGCCAGAACTCAAGCCGGCTGTTCACAGCGTTTCAGCCCCGGCAGCCATGGTGGCTGAGGAACGTCAGGAAGAGGTGGAGCAAGAGGTGCCTTTCTCCTCCTCTGCACTTGGGGAAGGCGGGGTGTGAAGGAGACGGGAGCCGCCAACAGCCATTCTCCCTGCCCGCGCAGCCCCTTTTGCCAGCGGTGGCACTAGGACCGAGGTGGCAGCAAGAAGAGGCACTTCCCTCCCTTCTTCTACTTTTGCCAGCGGTGGCACTGAGGTGGCATCAGGAGGAGACGGAGGAGGCACCCCCCTCCTCAGTAATAGCGGCCTGTAGGGGTGCAAGACGTGCTTGGGGAGAGGGGGCGCGAAGGTGGAGGGAGCGCGCGTGCACCACTCCTCTTTTCTGTGCTGCAGTAACAGCCTCGCTCCCTAGGGGGGCAGCCTTGCTCTGGAGAGTTTTGGGGTGGGGGCAATGGGGTGTTGGGTGAGGGTGTGGTGGAGTCACGGGGCAAGAAGGTGTTGGCATGGGCTATAGGAGTCAGAGGTTAAAGGGTCAAAGGGTGTTAGGCACTGGGGAGCAAGGGACTGGGTTGGGAATAAGTGGTCAGGTAGCACTGTATTTGCATATACATTATTTGCATAATGAGTTTGCAAACATGTAACTATAATGTTACTGGTCCACCAAAGGTTTGTGAATGAGTTTGCCGGTCTCTGACATAAAAAAAGGTAGGGAACCACTGGCTTAGAGGAAAAGTGCCACCTACCAAATAGCCACCACTCCTTCTGTAGCACTCAAGTACTTGCAGATCAGGCCTGACCCTCAAGATGGATTAAAAAAAATATTTTTTATTTAAAAAAAATCAGATTTTTTTAAAAAACTTAAATTGGATTTTAATTTTTTTAAATCATCAATAAAATACTAAATTTCTCACTTAAAAATGTTACAATTAAATCTCATCACAAACATGCTACACCTACACTTAGTCTCATAAAAATGAATTAATGGCTCTAGTTCGTCCAGCCTAACTACTAGCTCTTGCTTTTTGAAAGTTCTGGGCTTTCAATTTCTGTTCCTCAGCAGACTAAAAAGTAATGTGTGCAAAGAGACACAGGCTGGCTAGGATTGTTTTTGTTCTGTGCTTATGTGGTAGTGGACTTGGGCCAAGCACAGCAGAAGAGTGAGTAAAAGAATGTCTTAAGATACACAGAATATATAGGGAAGGATGAAGGCAGCATAGAAAGGAACAGTGGAGTGGACTGGAAAGAAAAAGGCAAGACCTTATTCAGCACTCACATAGCTCCCTCTAGTTCCCTACATTTTTGCCACAGAAAAACTGTCCTGGCTTCTGAGTGTAAAAGAGAGACTCTGGGAATATTTTGAAGACATTTGTTCCCTGGGTAAAAAAGGCAAAGGTGTCAAATGTAACCAATGGCAAGAAGAAGATGCAGGTCTTAGTTGCAAGATTGAAAAATTATAAGAAATCTGCTTATTGGGAGAAAATGATTTAGCTGAAGATGTGGATAGTGGATAATGGCTGAATGGATCGACTAGTTAGAAATGTAAATAATTCTCTTCACAATGCATCCCTCTTCAAGACCCTCTCCATGCCTTTTAATATAAGTGTGATTTGACAAGTAAATTCCCAAGCTGTTGGCTATATTGGGTGTTGCTAGAAAAAAAGTTGAGTTTAGCGCTTGTTTAATTAGCTCGCCAGGTTTAGAATCTGTTGCTCAGGTAAGTGTACAACACAGAAAGCTGCAGCTAGAGATGTCTAGAGTTGCCAGTTGCCACTGAGTGTCATCCCTTATTTTGGAACATTGTGGCCACAGATCATAATGGTGATGTTATAAATGCTGTTCCCTGTTTTACTTCAGCCTAATTCAGCTTTTCCAAGGGGACCCCGTCCTATAGTTGTGAGTTCAATGGGGCTTACTGCAAAATTAAGTGCACCCTAAGCACAGTCTGTTTTAGCTTTTTGGTAACTTGATTTAGATCAATGATATTTTTGGTGATTTAAATCATTCCACCCTGTTTAAAGGGGACATCTGAAGCCAAGATTATGCTCTGTCTTGCTGCTGTCCCTATGAAGACTCAGCTAATACTGGTTTTCTGTCTCTCACATAACTTGCTGTAGTAATAGAAGGAAGTGGGTCTGGCCCACGAAAGCTCATCATCTAATAAACCATCTTGTTAGTCTTTAAAGTGCTACATAGTCTTGTATATAACTTGCTGTGGAACTGAACTTAGAAGTTCAGGGTTCTCAAGCCTTCAAGGTGACTAAGGCCAGATTTTCCAGATAAGCCAGGTGCCAGTTATCTCCAAATTTCAAGTCATGATTATGTGACTGGATGTCCTAACAGTACATCGAGATGTGCACAGTGACCTGCAGCTTCTGTACACGCTTGGACAATCTGGCCCCGTTTTTTGTTACAGCTGACTGACCCCCCTACCAGCAGGGCAGACATGCACTCAGCATGTGACTTTCAACTTTGCTTCCCTTCCGTCCTGGGAACCCGGGAGCTGCTCCAGGGATGCTTAAGAGAGATGCAGCTGGCTTGGGGTGGTTGGCCAGTAAATTGATAAGTTTGGGGTGTAAGAATAACAGTAATCCAAAGACTTCAAAAGGGTAGCCAAGTTAGTCTGGAACAGGAAAAACTTAAAACATTGTAAGGGTATCAAAGAGGGTATAAGTGCCCTAAAGCAGCTTCTTGTGTACTAACAAAATGTGACTTTCACGGACTTCCCCCACCCCATAGATCCGTTGCATGGTGGGGGGAGGATGCTCTGGGGTAACCCGCCTGCCATATCCTGGTGGGGTGGCAGACTCAGGCCAGGGGAGGACCCGAATCAGCCCTGAGTCCAGAATGCTCCCCATAGAGAGCATGGGAGGTTTAGATTTGACATTTACATTCGAACTGCTGCCAGTCGCCCAGGCTCTCAGTCTCTTAAAAATCAGGTTTAATACCAGCCCCCCCCTCCCCTCCGGTGCATGTGATTATATATTTGTCCACAATCCCTCAGAGCAGGGGCCGGGGCTGGGAGATGAGGGCGAGAGCAGCAGTGCTCAGTCTCCAGGGAAACCAGGAAGCCATGTATCTGTTCACTTCTTGCAAAGTAGATAAGACTGTTGTGCCTGATCCCAGGAAACCTGCAGATTCAACAAAAGCTTTGTTGCCTGTGAGTTTGAAATTGACTTAACCCACCCCCCCGCCCTGCTTCTTTTCTTACCCATCCCCCATGCAAACAGAAAATGTAGAGGAACCCAACAGGCCTACTCTATAGGAGAGTGTATGCACAGGCCCCTCCCCCCATCTATCATGGGGCCTGATCCTGAGTGATGCTGAGCACCTGTAGCTCCCAGGAGCTTTGGTGGGAGCGGGTACATTACTGGCCTGAGACAAGCCAAAGCAAAGTGCTGCCATGGTCCGTGATTGCGGAGTTGTGTGTGCTGGAATGGGGAATAGCAAAAGAGCTGGTGCTAGGGAAAGCGCCTGCCTTGCTTAAAAATAAGCTGGGTTACTTTTAAAGGGGGAGAGGGCAGTTAGGGTTGGGCCTTGCGTTGGCTGGTTACTTACAAAGCCTCCCAGCAGTGGGCGTTTGTCTAATCCAGGTGCTATGTGGCACGGATCCGGGCACAGAATTGTGCTAATGTCTAACACAGAGTGTAGCTGACTAGAAACCAAGCCTAACCCATCTGACTACCTCCTTGGGGGGACAGACCCTTTACCTGCTGTGACTCAGAGCGGTGCCGGTTTACATCGGCTGAGGATCTGTCCCTCATGTGCTACCCGCAGTTATCCCGGTAAAGCAGCCATCAAACTCCCCTCTAGCTGTGCTGGCCGCACTGAGTGAGATGTATAAAGGAAAACAAACAATATGAATGGCACAAAGTCCAACAGGCTTTTAAAGCTTTTTTTCCTGGTAAACAGTTTACATCATTGCTTATAGTTTTAAGAAGGGAGGGTGTTAAATGATGGGTCGCAGTCCTGCTATTACTGAAATCCAATGACCATTCTGACTGTAGTGGGAGCGTGGGATAGAATGGAGCGTGTCATTTTTCTGGCAGTGCCCCATTAAGAAAATCAAACTACAGGTTGAACCTCTCCGGTCTGTGACTCTCTGGGCCAGACCAGAGATGTTGCAGGACCAGAGAGCCCCAGTGGTGGGGCTGACAGCAGAGCCAGCCCAGGGGCAGAGGGCCAAGGCCTACAGCACAGCCCGGCTGGGGGTGAGGAATCCGCCCAGTGGCTGGGACCAGCAGCCCAGGGAGCCTGGTGTCCAGGACAGGAGCCAGACCAGTTGGCAGAGGAGCCAAGTGGGGGTTGGGAGTCTGACTATCTGCTGGTGGACCCCAGGAGAGCCAGGAGTCCAGTAGCAGAGGGGCCTGAATTGACCTCCCTATGTCCATCAAAATCCCTCGTTTGGGACCGTCCGGTCCCGAGACTGCAGGGCCAGGGAGGTCCAATCTGTAGACACATTCTGTCTGATCCTTGAAATCTTCCAAGAGCAGAACTTAGAGCTTTCACCCCGCTTCCAAGATTAGGGCCCAGGTGGCGTGAGATGGTGAGTTTTGCAAGGATGTCAGAGGCAAACTATTGCCTGAAAGTCCAAAAAAAGCTATGGAGGTTGTAGTAGTGATCCAACTTGCAATCCTTGGGGGAGGGAATATTTTTCACAGCTGTTGATTTGTAAGAAATCAGTCAGTTTGTGTGCTTCATATACTTAATTGCTTTCTATGAAGAGCACAGTGATTTTAATCATTGTTTTAGATATTGATATACATTGTGGAGCAAATTAAATAAATGTCAGCTGCATTTCCAAGGAGCTTGCAAACATTTACCCACAGAGCCATGCTCAGTTGGAGCCTTCAGAAATCTGAGCACTTTTGAGAGTTTGACTACAGTTTTGCTAGTTGGGAGAATAAATGATATGTTCTTAGTACTGCTTTTCTAACGCACTGCAGTATTACCAGTCTATCCAGGGTGGAAAGGGCTGTCTTTCTGTAAAGAAATGGAATCACACAGTAGCAAACTAACGTGTACTCCTTCTCCTTAGCTATAGAGTTGCTATGCATTGTTAGCAGCCTCTGCATGTCACCCCAGCTGTGATGGTGTAAAATGATTTCTGCAAACTATATATTTTGAAAAATGTTCTGGGATGAAAGGCCCATATAAATAGACTTGGCAGAATTCATTTTTTATGGACAATATCAGTTTTTAAGAACTCTGATCTATTTAAATCTTCACAACTATGGGAAACACTGGGGTGGGGGAGGGCCAGACATTATTGACTGTAGACATTGAGATGGGAAAAAGTTAAAGCTTTAGAACTAAAACCCACATTGTTGACATCGTATTAGCAGAGTGAGTCTGGGGTGGTGATTACCCTAACAGCAGCCATGTGGAGGAGTCTCCGCCATGCCTGAGTGAGGCTGACCTGCAGGCAAGAATGTTAAACTAATCTGCCTGTGTTTGTTTAGCAAGGAAGGAAATTTGTCTCCAGATCAAGGCTCTTTGGGCCCATTGATCTCCAGTGAGTCTGATGGCAGGAGTTGGCCCTGTACGATGCTGCATCCTCTCCTTCCACTCCGCCCCCCGATCAGATCTGGCGCAAGGGAATGTTAGGAATCTTGGAAGACTCCCGGTGAGCTTTGGCTGGGCAGCGGGTCCGAGTAGAAGGCGTGCTCAGGTGATAAGAGAGCAGCTGCTTTCTTGGGCCAAACCAGTCGGACTCGGTGCCCTGCCTCAGCTTAATCCGAAGAGGGGCGCAGAGGAAAACTTGGGAGTTCTGACGCCTGCAGTGTTTGTGTCTCTCCCGTTCCCTTCCCTCAGTGTGGTTCTCCCAGAATGGTGCAAATTAGGAACGCAAAAATGTGTTTAAAAATGTGACTGCTAAAAATCCTGGTGCTTACGGGCTCTGCAGTATAAAGCTTAAATAAGCTCAGTAAGGTTTATACTGCAGAGCCTGTCGTGAAGGCCGGGGAGCAGGAGCCAGGCTGGGCCCATGCAGCCGTGGCAGGCCCCCTGGGGCTGAGACCTCCCCACCCAACCTGGGCAGGGGGCTCTGCTCCATCTCCCAACAGCCCCTAGTTCAAATGGCCCTGCTCTTGCAGAGGTCTGAACCACAGGGCTTGCTAAGGGGCTGTTGGCCTCTCTGCGAAGCTTTGGGAGCAGGACCGAGGCTGCAGCTAACGGCTCTGAGCCCACTGACGCAGCGTTGGTGGCCAGAGCTACAGGTGTTCCAGCCGCACCAAGTCACGGCTTGGGGGGCTAGTCTGTGGCCTGCACCAAAGCTTTCCCGCGAGCCAGAGAGTAACATGGTGCGGGGGGGGGGGGGGGGCTACATCCCCACCCATGAGGCCCCTGAGTCCCAGCACAGAGGGCCACAGCCTCCCCTCTGCCAGGCCAGCTCTGCATGGCGTTGGCCCTGCCCCAAGGTGGCCTACACAGCTGAACGTGTAACTTGCCTGGGCCCTCTGGAGCACTGGCTGCAACTGAGACCTGCCTGGGCCGGCCGCAGCTGGAAGGGCAGATGGCAGCCGCTCCTGCCCTCCCTCAGGCGGTTCTGAGAGGAAGCTCGCGCTCTCTGTGCGTGGGGTGAGGGGGGGGGCATGGCTCTGGCCGGAGGGTCATCATGGCTGACGACTCGGCTGCTCTTTCCGTCCCCAGGGAGCCGTTCTTGCTGCAGGGGGCCCGATGAGGCCCCTGGCTCGGTGGTGCCTGGGCCTCTTTCCTGCGGGGCTGCGTTGGCCGCCGGACTGACCGAGCTGTGTTTGTCCCCGCAGATCTGTAACTGGTTCATCAACGCCCGCCGGCGGCTCCTCCCCGACATGCTGCGCAAGGACGGCAAGGACCCCAACCAGTTCACCATCTCCCGCCGAGGGGGCAAGACCACAGACGTGGCCCTGCCTCGGGGGGCTGCCATGGGCGCTGGGGTGCTGGTGATGCCTCCTGTGGCTTCCGCGACGGCTGCTGGCAGCACCCCCCCCAAAGTGCTGTCAGTGCCTGTGAGCCCCCAGGTGATCTGTCACCCTGCGCAGCCACTGGCCAGCAGCCTGACAGCGGGGAGCACCCCCGGGACCCAGCAGGAGAAGCCCCCTGTTCCCCGGATGGAGCCAGACCCCCACCCCAAGCCTCCACTGAGCACAACGAGCAGCACCATGGCGCTACTGGCCAGGACGGACGCAGCCAGCCCCACCAACGGACTCTTTAACACCCCACCCCCCACGCCGCCCGAGCTCTTCGGCGAGGACTTCAGCAGCTTCCAGCTGCTGGTAGAAGTGGCACTGCAGAAGGCGGCCGAACTGGAATCGCAGCGGCAGAATGGGCAGCTACCCCCCTTATGGCACCCAGAGCCCCAGGCGGCCCCAGGCTCCAAGTAACCTGCCCTGTGCCAGTTCCAGCTGGGTCTGCTTGCCCTTCCCATCTCCCAGGGCTCTTGTCGGGTTTGGCCTCTGCCAGCCAAAGGGTTGGGTTGGTTTGGTTTTGGTTTTATTTTTTCTTCCTCAGCAGTAAGACCCTCTCCCCAGGCGTTCTCCAGAGATGCAGCCTGCTCCCCGCAAGAGCCTGACCCCTTTCGGGCCTCCACAGAGCAGCCCTGGTGGACTGGAGCATCTTCACCTTCTCATTGTCCCCACCTTCGGAAGCTGTCAAATGTGCCCCACGCCTCTGGTTCCACCCTGGGTTTCTGACATCATGCTGGTGACACCACCTCTGTGGCAGGGCCCAAGGGAGGTAGCCTGGCTCCTTGGAAGGATCTGATTGGCTGATGTGACGAGAGTTTTGTGGCTGGCTGAGTGTTGCTGCCTAAGACTCTGAAAACCTGCTGACTTTGTGAGACAAAAACAAATGAAGAGGCCAGCAACAACCAAGGGGGGGAAGGTGTGGGGCGGGGACACCTTCCAGATGTTGAGCACTCCAGGAGGAAAAGACTTTCCCCTGAACTTCCCTGGGCCACCTCTTTGTTTCTGCCTTGTATATATTTTGTGGATGGAAGGGTCTGCCTTGAATGGCCCTGGAGAGCCTGTGGAAGGGCAAAGATCAAACTAACTGGAAATCTTAAATCTGTGGCATTTTTTTCCATTGAAGGAAAGAAAACCCCTTAACGTTGTTATTGCCAGTAAAATCTCCGAGGTGCTGTTCAGCCGTCTTAGATGCTGAGAACATTTCTTGTTTGTGACTTTTTCCTTTGACAAATGCTTCCACCGTTTCCCTGTTTCTCTTGCATTCCTGCTGAGGATGCGCACCTCATGTCATGGAAGGGAGAGGGGAGTGTTCTGATGCCCTGGGAGGATACCGACCAAGAGCAGATGAAAGGGCATTTTAGTGGCGGGAGGGGGTGGGGTAGGAGGGGAAATGGAGATAAGTCTTGACTGTGAAATAATTTGTGCTTTTTGGTTTTGTAATTCCCTCTCTTTGTTGGAAAGAGCACATCTTTGTAGGCATGGGCTGCCTGTTTGTTCTGTTGCTGATGTAATGTTTGCAGCCTGCATCAGACATTTAGGCATCGCTTGGAAAGCAGAGTCTTGGTTAAGCTAATGATGTCCTAACAGACTGCCTAATGAAACACATGCTCAGTTGGAATTTGCAAACCTTTGCTTTTATCATGCTGAATGTAGTTCCTGCCATGCTGATGGAGCAATGGTGACATCTCGTGGCCAGCTGGCTTATTGCGCAGAGCAGGGTCTCATGCACTTTGAGCCTGCAAAATCTGTGGCCACAACACCAAAAAGCAAAACAAACAAACAAAACTCTGTCGCCCTGTGAATAGTTGTAATGGCCAGTAAGGGTGTAGGGTTAGGAGGCAGGTGGCTTAGACCACAAACCATGCCAAGCAGTTTTGAATCCAAATAGCTGTGAGTTTCAGACCATACACCTTTCATTTGAATTGTAACTTTTGGAGGCTGCAGAAATGGGAATACCATGGGTCACATGAACCTCCCTGCGTTGAATTTTGCTGTTTCACTGTAAATGTAAGTTAAATAGCGATATATATGTACTTCTGTATCTATCTTGAGAAACACTAATCCTAGGTTGTTAGCCTAATTATTATGTTGCATGAATAGTGATATTAAAGTCTGCAGGATATGATTGGCATCCGTGCCTGAGGCTCATGTGGATGGAGAGCAATGCATTGTGGGATTTGGGGCAGTGAAAGGAAAAGTTGCTTATCAGGGAAATTCCCCCACCCCTCCTTTTTAAATAACCTTTTGCTCGGGGTAAAATGAGGCCAGGAGAAGGGGCTGAAGCCAGTGAAAAAGAGAATCCTTTCCATGTCTTGCAGGCGAGTCAGGCCACCTGACATCCTGTTGCCATGCGCTATGTGAGATCCTTAACCCCAGTGCATAGTGGGTATAAAATGCACTTTGTTTGGTGTCTCTCTCCCACTTTGTGCTGGTACAAAGGATGCCGTGTGGTGCAGGGCAGGGCGAACACCCTGAAACGTTGCCTGTCTGTTTTCACTGCAGTGCAGCTACCTGGCCTGGGTTTGTATTTGTCGTGGTGTTCCCTGCAGAACTGTGTGGTGTGGAGAAAGGGACAAGAGTGATCAATTTAGTTTTTGTCTCCCGGTCCCAATGCTTTGCTTGCAACCTCCTGGACATCCCAGACGGGGCTTCTGGAGGGAGAGAGTTCCCGCCTTCTTGGTTTTCTTCTTGGCAAAAAGGAAGGAAGTTTCCTGGGACTGGGCTGAGCAGCGGGGACTGGTGGAGATGGGAAAGGAGGGGGAGAACTGCGATTCCCACAGTGCTCTAGTCAGCATGGGCTGCACACAGCTGTATCCTGTTTGGCATGTTGATGGTAAAGCACCTCCGGGTTGGGCTTGGATGCCGTGGGGAAGGAAGCAACGAAAGGGAGGGGAGAATCCTTTGAATGAAATTTATGGAGCAAAAAAACTACTGTAAATAACTTTTTTTTGTCAAATAAAGGTGTTTTTTTTTAAAAAAAAAAATACATGGTAGTGGATGTGCTGTGATCCCTAGGTTTCTAGATGTTTCTTCACTCTGGTATTCATAATGTATATAAATATGTATTGGTTGGGGTAGGCCAGGTGATCCAAAACCTCATTCTGCTGCAAATTTAACCAGCAGGATTCAGCGTTTAAAATTCAGCTCCAGTCTGAAAAGTGATTTAACAAACTGGGCATCAGTCCATATGAGCGGTCCTGAGTTTGCACCTAAAAGGCCATTCTAAATGCCAGGCCTGCATGCTCCTCCTGGGAGCTGGGAAGCAAGCTGGTTTCTTTCCTTGCCTGGTTGCTGTGGTGAGAGCGCCTGGCAGCAATGTGCCCACTAATCTTTCCCATCTGTGTGCGGAATACATTTTTGTATGTGCACCACCAAACAAACACAAAACCCAGAGGTGGGCATGTGAATTTCTCGAGCGGCCGCATAAGTGTGCAGCTCACCGGGAACGCTGTCGGGCAGGGGGCTAGTTTTGCTTTTGGTGAGCCTGGTAGAAACCTGTTGCCTCCATTGTGATCAGTGTGTCCACCTATGGCCAGTAGATCGCCCTCCCCACGCTCCTGGCAGCAGGGGGGTCAAAGTAGTATAATGTTTGTCTCTCTCTGCCGTGGCTCTGATTGGCACATGGAGATACTGGGGGGTAGGGTGCCAGTGGCACCTTGGAGACAAGCACTTTCATTATGGCATGAGCTTTGGGGGGGTAACCCCCCCATTATGAGATGGGTGACATTAAAGGGGTTTGGTTAAATCTCTGCGCGAAGGGTGCTCCAATTCGGAATTGCACTCCTTAATTCAGTTGACCTTAAAAAGTCTGAAAAATTACTAAGTTCCTGGGGGTGCATGGAAGGGGGCATTCCAGGAGACTTGTGGGGCAGAGGCAATGCAGGCATTTGGGGGGCAGGGTTCTGTGGAGCCGATGGGCCAGGAGGCTCCCCCCAGTGGCTCAGGGCCCCCAGGAGCAGTGTCTTTGAGATGCTGGACTGCACTGGAGGAGGTTACCAGGGCAGGAGCTGAGCAGGCCCTGGAGAAAGGGGGAGGCAGGAAAGATGGGATGGGATGGCATGGTGGTGAGAGGTGAGTGCAGGAGAGGGGCCCACTCCCTAGGCAGTGATAGCAGGAGGAAAACAATGAGCTTATCAGGAATGAAGCCAGAATGGCAGGCCCTGGGCTCAGCTAATGAGATGGCCGTGAAAGAGCCTGGCAGCATTGTGCCCTC
Source organism: Pelodiscus sinensis (assembly GCF_049634645.1). Lineage (NCBI taxonomy): Eukaryota > Metazoa > Chordata > Testudines > Trionychidae > Pelodiscus > Pelodiscus sinensis. The sequence continues at coordinate 30,691,938 of NC_134728.1, read as the reverse complement.
TAATCTTTTCCCAACCTCTGCAGATGTGCTAGTTGGGATAATCTTTCCAGTGGGGGTGTTCCTAGGCCTATGGGGGCTGCTTTCTACCTGCTTATTACACCTTGCTCTGTCCAGCCCCAGAGCCTCACCTACAACCAGCTGCCTACCTCACTTGTTCCTACCCCACTTCCCTAGCGGTGACTTTTCCCCGAAGCGTGAGGCAAGCTGTGCTGCTTGTTGGGATACTACAACCCTGTGTAGATACAAGATTGGTCTCTGCATCTGCTCCTGTGGTTGCAAAAATGAGTCATGGCTGTTCACAGCCACGTCCATGGATGCAGATACCCACGGATATAAAGTGGAGATCTGCAAATCTGCAGAGCTCTAGGTACAACGAATTTGTATTCATATCCTCCAAAATGAGCCACGCATGTCCGCTGCCACATCTGCAGCTGTAGATACCTGCCAATATAAAGTGGATACCCATAGATACAAAAGTGCATCCCTGCAGATGCAAAGCGGATGCCCCCAAACACCGGCTGATACAAAGGATACTTGTGGATTTGCAGGGCTCTAGAGTCTTGGCTGAAAAAATCTCTTGGGGCTACAGCTACACTGGTGCGTTCTCATGCAAAAACTCTTCCAGAAGAGAGCGTCTACACTGGCATGTGCTTTTGCGCAAGAGCATCCATGCCAGTGTAGATGCTCTCTTGCACAAGAAAGCTCTGATGGCCATTTGAACCATAGGGGCCTCTTGCACAAGAAATTCATGTTGCCTGTCTACACTGGCCTCTTCTGGAAGAGCTCTTGCGCAAGAGGGCTTATTCCTCTTGGGGAGAGGAATAACTCTTCCGCAAGAAGCCCTGTTTTACAACGCTACTCTGTAGATTTACTTGCGCAAGAATGTGCGTGCAGTGTAGACAGCAGGCAAGTTCTTGCGCAAGAAGCTGCCAGTGTAGACATAGCCAGGGAGTCTTGGCCCCAAAGTCCTAGGCTATGTCTATATTACAACTTTTTTCAGAAATAGGTATGCAAAATGCGCTCTGCAATTTGTGTACCTTTTTCTGCCCCCCCTTTTTTTTTTCAGAAGAGGCTTGTCTGAAATTTGGCCCCTCTACACTGAGCCAAATTTTGGGAAAACACCCTCTTTTGACAGATCCCTTCTTCCTCATGGAACGCGCAAGACCAGGGCTTCTAAAGGAGCAAAAAAAAAAAAAAAAAAAAAAAAGCAAACGTGTTCCCTGGACACAGCTGAGTTTTTTGAGGATACCTCTGGTATCCCAGAAACCCCCACAGTCTAGATGTAACCCTAGAGGCCTTTGATTTCCCAGTCAGCTCCAGTGTGGGATTGGGATTCTTGCCACTTGTGTCAGTGGCATGGGAGTCGGCACAAACGAACCCATCGGTGCAGCCAATTGAGGCCAATTTGGGGCTTGCAGGGAACCATGGTTGGTTCTGCTGACTCAGATCTGAGGGACCCTTGCAGAAGGAAGGCTGTGCCTCAGCAGCTGTGTGAAAGCCAAGGAGCATGGCCTGTGCACGGCACATCCTTCCAGAAAAGGCAGCCAGAGTGGGATACTAATGCAGGGGCAAGCCCGAGGCAGGAGGGGGACCGTTTGCATGCCACCCTCCCCACCATGCCTGTTGCGCCATGGTCAGCATGGGGCCTAGGACAGGGTGTGAATATCAAGTGAGAACTGGAGCAAAACTACTCAGCACTTAGCTATACCCGCAGCAGAGCCCAAGGATGGCCCAGCTGCCGGCCAGGCTCAGATGTGGGGCACACCCAGAGTGTACCTCCATCTGCTCCAGCTCTGGGGCTCACATGAGAATCGCCCCAGCTAAGGTGTGTGGCCATCTATAGCTGCCAATCCTGGACCACTCTGTCCCACCAATACGAGGTGCTTTAACGCACCAGTGCGATATGGGGACAAGCTCGCTCTGGTACTTATATGCCGTATGGACTGAGCCCCCTCCCAGTCCTTACTACATTTACCTTCCCCCCCCCCCCCCCCGCGGGGGAAGGGCAGGGCTAATATCCCCCTTGTGGAGGAATCTAAGGTGCAGAGCAGCTATGGGACTCGTGCAGGGTCACACAGATCAATATTGGATTTTTTTTTTAAAAAGATGGAAAAATTGATCCTAGGCCTCCTGCAGCCCAGGAGGGGGCTCTAACCACTGGCCCCTTGTGCTGTGGTTTGGGGAAGTTGGGGGGTGCTCTGGCTTTCAAATCAATGGTGACCTTACGCCCTTTTCCTCTTGCAGTCTGAAACTGGGTTGTACAGGTGCCTTTGGCTCCGCCCTATGGCTCTGGCCGCCCCGCCTGCTCTGCCTGCTGAAATCCTAGCGTGGCCAAAGCCAGAGGCAAACATCAGGTCATGTAGCAAAAGGGGTTCAGCCCCCCCCCGCTGCTGAGGCTTTACCTGGAGGCTGCTCCTCCCCCTGTGCTAGCAGCAGTGACCCTAGCTTGCATGGCTCTGCACTAAGGATGTGAAATATCGATTAATTTACTAGTCGATGGAATATCCATCGACTAGTCCGATAGGCACTTCCACATTCCTCCTTTGAAATGTACAAGAGCCCCCACTGGGGCAGAGAGAGGCAGCAAAGGAGGTGGGGGAAGGCGTTTTTCAAAACGGCAGCGCTGCACAGCTGAGGCCAGGATCAGCTGTGCAGTGCTGCTCCTTTGAACACTGCCTCGGTGTTTCAAAGCGGCAGCGCTAGACGGCTCAGCTATGCAGCACTGCTGCTTTGAAGTACCCCCTTTTCTCCCCTTTGCTGCCTCTATCTGAGGGAGGCAGCAAGGACTGGGCGGGGAATCGACTAGTCAACTGACTATCCAATCAGCATTTGCTTATCGGATAATCGACTTGATCCTCCCATTGCTGCAGCAGAACTGCTCTCAGGACAGTCCTGCTGATGCACCACACGCCAGCTATGCTCAGAGCACAAGGTGATGTTCATGCCAGCAGCACCCAAAGGATTCAGGCAATTGCTTTCACCCCTGGGGACAGCTGAGGGAGGTGACATCAGGAAGGGGGGAGCAGTGTCTCCACTGACTGACTCAGCACAGCCTCACCTGCTACTTCAAAGTGTGAGGGGCCCTTTTAAGATGCAGATTTCCAGGGAGCCGTTTCTGACAAAGGATGTGCGCAGCCTAGGCACCATGGTCACGCAGCAAGCCTCATCCACCAGGCATGGAAACTAGGCACTCAGGCGAAGCCTTAAGGAGAGTCCCAGGGCCCTGAGTAAGCCCTGTGCATGCCTGCATCTAACGCCTTAGCCCACCTGCCGTGACACAAAGACATGCGAGTAGCAAAGCGTTACAATTGCGTGGCCTGGAAGACATGACAGCTGCATCACCCTTGCAGGGAGTTTGGCGCCAGTGGGGTGCCGTGCTCTTCCACTGAGAAACCCACGTAAGGACACCTCCGCACGGCACAAGGCAGCCTTTTGGAGAGGGTCTGCCTGAGGCCTACGCACCACTTAAGAGCCTGCTTAACACCTCAGAATAGGGCTGAAGGGATTCAACTGTGCACACGCCCTGTCAGGAGGGGAACTTCCCCACGAGGCTGTGACCTCTTATTAACAAACAAACCCTTATTAGCACCTGCTCAGAAAAGGTATTAAAATATATCACCCTAAGCTTTATAAATTACACTTGAGACTATTTGTTCAGCTAGACGCTCTCCCCCTCACTACAATGTTAAGGTTATTAAATAAGTTCCAAAAAAAGTTAAAAGAACCTTAAAGTTGCAAAGTCAAGCACTGAAAAAATTGGGAAAGGCCAGGATTAAGGATGCCTGAGCAACCTTAACTCGGCTCCCTTGTGAGTAGGCCTTATGCCACAGTCTTTAATTACATGGACACATACTTTTTCCCCCACAGGACTGTTTCCTTCAGTGCACAGAATGGAGTGTGTCCATAGTTCTCTGTATTCAATGTGTGGCCCCAGGGCTTACCTATCACATGCCATCCAAACCTTGCCCTAAACACAGAATTAGCTCACCACATGCACTGGTGCTGGAAGTTTTCCCCTCAGCAGTATCCATATGGAAGTGGCGCTAGCGCCCCCTGGAGCGGTGCCTCCTTGGAATGGCATAAGGGGAGCTGAATGCTTCCTCCCCCCCCCCCCAGTTCCTGCTTGCCACCATGATGGTGCATGGGAACAGCAGAGGGAAAAACTTCCACCACCAGTGCACGTGGTGGTGGAATGGACGTGAGCGTGCAATTGAAGAACTTTTAGGTTCCTGAACTTAAGAATCTGAGGGTAAAAGGCCACTGCCCAGCCTTGCTTTGCTCGTGGCTTGTGTTTATGAAGCCTGGGTGCAGTGTTTCCCCACGGTAATGTCGAGTTACTTCTCTCCTTCCAATAAAAGCTGTTGCTACTCTCAGACTGTGCTTACCAGAGGGGCAGCATTGGTGTGTATGAGGGGTAGTGTGTAATTGGCCCATGTCATCGTGGGGTGGCTTGAGCCGGTTTTGTGTTGTTGAGAAGGAATCTCTAGATACTGGCACTTGCCCGTTGTGGCTGCCAACTCTGACTGGCAGACGGGTTACGTGTGCTTGACCTTGTGTAAGGACAAGGCCTGTTACTGCAGCCATACTGGAAGGCCTAAAGCCTAAGGCCTTCATCTGCAGCCACACGGAAAGAGCCACGAGCAGCAAGTCACAACTCTCCTCCCCTCTAAATCGCACTACAACAGTGTCACATCAGGCTGTTAAGGAGACCTTAGCCTAATGGCACCCACTATCACCAGCTAAAGAAACAGACCTCAAGCTGGTTGAGCGTGAGGTGGTTACAGTAGAGCCCACACAAGGTGAGGGTGGGAGAAGGTTATGCCCGAGCCCTAGGAATGGGTAAGAGTGGGTGCCCCTAGATCAGGGGTGGGCAATAATTTGACCGGGGTCACTTCAGTGCTTCCCCACCCACAGAGCCTGAGTGGTCTGGCAATGGGGGAGCACGCAAAGTCTGAAGAGCTGGCCGTTCCCTCTAGGTACCCGTGTCCCTGGCAGGGGGAGGAGACTTCATACGCTCCCCCCTGGTGCCCCCAGGTCAATCAGGGCGTGGGGAGGGGGAGCACAGGAAGTGTCTCACTCTCCACCCCGCCCTGAGCAGTAGCTGCTGGTTGACTAAGTGCTGAGGCCAGTCAGGGCTGGGGGTGGAGGGAGCATGCAAAGTCTTTCCCGCCCTGCCAGGGGCATGCAGTGCTTAGAAGCACCACCCACTCCTTGCAGGGTGGGAGAGTTCACGTACTTGCCCCTGATTGGCCTGAGGGTGGGCACGGGGGTGGGGGGGAGCAGCAGGGCCTCCACGGGCCAGATCAACTTGCTTGGTGGGCCGGAACCCGAGTGCCTTTTGCCCACCCCTGCCCTAAAGTGCGTGAATAAGAGGAATTCAATGTGGGAAACACTTGCCATTTAACATTCCCCCATGTAGCTGTTTTGGCCGAAAGTGATGGAGGCAGACTCCTGGCAGGCACTTTCATAGCTAGTGCTTGGCCACAGAGGGGAGAGGAGATGCCAGAATCACGTTTCATTGCAGGTTCTGTAGGAGTTACTGACCCTTTTCTTCTATTATCCCCGCCCCAGCTCCTAACATTGTCCTCTGTTGCTGCTCCCTACCTGCCTGTCCCCCGCCCTCTGCTTACCACTCCCCTGCACCTTCTATCTCCTCCTACACTGCCCGGCCTGCCCACCCCGCTTTGCTCCTGCTCCCAGCTCCAGTCTGGATGTCTTCCTGTTGGCACAATCTGGACCCTTTGCCACCTGGCCCATAGTTCCCCTCTGGCCCAGTGAGTTCCGGCTCCCACGCCTTCCGAGAACACAAGTCAGCATGCAGGCCAGCAGGAGAGAGCAAGGTCCAGGCTGCTGGAATTAGACCAGCGTTGGCCCAGCTCCCTTGTTTCCAAGGAGCCCAGGCTACTACGCAGAAGCTGGCACCTGCTGCCTTCTGGCACAGACCCTGGGGTGAGGCACAGCGCTTTGGTGAGGCAGGAGCTGTGGGAAGCAAGTGGACTCTCCACCCCCAGCACTGAGGCAGGCAGGTGACAAGGGCTAAGCACTAGCAGAAGTAACCACACAGGGCAGAACTGGGACCTTACTAACTCCTTCCTCAAGAGATTTAAAGCCAGCGGGCAAAGCTCTGTGCCCTCCACAGGCCGTGAAGAGCAGGGAGAGGCCCAGCGCAGACCAGTAAGGAGGTGCGCCACATGAGCGGGCTGGCCTCTGCCACAGGAGCAGGGCAGCCCAGGCGTAGAGCGTCACCACCTCTCAGGGGATGGCTCCCGCGTCCCTTCCAAACAAAGCCCTGCCAATGATAAGGTGATGGTGGCTGGTTAGCTTGGCGTGCTCCAAGCAGAGGGGCAAGAAGCTCACGCATAGCATTGGCGAGACGGCTCAGTGTTACGGGCCCCTCCGCGGAAGGCTGACGTCCAGCCCTGCCAACTGCAGCAGGTGGTACAAGGCATTTCATTAAATGGCAGATGTTGTGAAGCCAAATCATGAGGCTGGGCGATGCTTAGCTCCTTGCTTGGGCAGTGAGAAACTGAGGAAGGGCAGCCAGGGTTTGAGAACAGCAGGCCCCACCCCCTGGCTTTGCTACCGCAGAACCTCAACTCTACAAACTCGAGTTACAGACCAATTGCTCAGTTGGACACCATGTGACACGGGAAGTAACCAAGCACACAACAGCTGAGACACCAGAAAATACTGGACTGGGCTAAGGATGTTAAAGACTAGTTGACTAATTGATAAGCATTTGCTTATTGGATAGTCAGATGACTAATCAATTCCCCTCCCCACCCTCTTGCTGCCTCTATCAGATGGGGGGGAGGGGAGTGGGGGAGGAGAAGAGAGGGTACTTCAAAGGGCAGCACCGCAGAGCCTCAGCATTTCAAAGGGGCAGTGCCTCCTAGAGCCTGGGATCAGCTAGGGACTCCCCAGCTGATCCCAGACTCCACAGGGCATTTCTGCAGAACCCAGGATCAGCTGGTTCTGCTGAAATGCCGCATGGAGCTCAGGAGCCCAGCTGACCCCGGGATTCATGAATGCGCTGCCGATTTGAAATGCACAAGAGCCCCCACTGGGGACTCTTGCACATTTCAAAGCTGGCACGCCGGACTCTTGTACATTTCAAAGCTGGACTTCCTGCTGGCCCCAGGCTGCACAGGTGTTCTGCATTCCTCCTTTGAAATGTACAAGAGTCCCAGCGGGGGCTCTTGTACATTTCAAGGAGGAAGGCGGAAATGCCTATCGACTAGTTGAGTAGTCAATGAAAATTCCATCATCTACTCGACTAGTAAATTAACTGCAATTTAACATCCTTACATGGCGCCTCTATTGCATCCTAAGGGTAGGCAAATCTGGACTGCCTGTCTCCACCCCACCCTGCCCCTCCCCACTCATGGGGCGACCACCGAGGTGAAGATGCTGGGGCTGACAGCCTGGCAAGGAGGGGGATGTGCTATTTTCACTTTCCCCCCACTTCTCGGCTGGCGAGGGGCAGGCTCTCTCTCCCCCTCTGACCCAGTCTCAGCTGCTGCTGCAACCTGGCATGGAGAGGCAGCAGCCGGATCTAGAGACTGACTGCACTTTATTCAGAGTTACGGACAACCTGTGTTCCCGCAGTGCCCATCCCACTAGCTTCAACTGTACATAACAGCCTGGGAGTACGCCAGGGAGTGCCAAAGTTTAAGGGCTTTTCCACCCACCTTGCTTATTGCTAAGAGTGTTTCCATGGAAGCAGGATGTTTAGTTCTTAAATTAGGCTGCTTTGGAAGGCCGACTTCCCACCTGCAGTTGCAATCCCGTCCCTACCCCATAGCAGACACCGACAGCGTCCCACAGAGGAGCGAAGGCTGTGTCTCTTTGGGGTGCAGCTGGGGGAGGAAGAGAAACAAAGGCTGTTTTTAAGGATGTGCCTGCAGCAATAAAACTGAAGGCCCAAACAGGAACAGGCCTCCAGAGTTAGATATGGGAGTAGGGTAGCATAGAGAACCCCTGTCCTGCCACCCGCCCAGTGCCTGTGTCTCCAGCACTGAGCTCCTGAACACTGGGAAGCACAGCATGGCATCCCCGCAGCAGCCTGGGGATATTTGCATCACACAGAACTTTCCCTGGTAGGCGACGGGCCCCATGTGTAACTGAAGAGTTCCCTGCTGTCCTTACCCTGCTACCGCTTCTGCCAGCCTTCAGCCAGTCCTTGTGTCTCTTGCTGGGTGACAGAACAGGTGCTCTAGTAGGCTTCACCACCTGTTAGGCTGGAATCTGTGGCAAGGACCTGGGGGGCTAACTGGCTATAATCTTGAAGCTTGAAACATCAGGGAACGCCGAGCACGTGGTCCAGGAAAGAACAGTGCCTCATGCGCATTAGCTGGAGCTGCAGTCGCTGCTGGTGCGGAGGCTGCGGCATTACCAGCAGCTTTTTATTTATTTAAATATTTTTACCCTGCCTTTCTATTTAAAATATTCAAGGCGGCTTACAAGAACAAACAAACAAAAAAATACAAATATATATAAAAATTTAAAATATGAGACCTCAGAGGGACATAACCAGCTACAGGGCAAACTCCTGCCGGTGTGGTCAGCTCAGGTCACTCTTGCTCTTTCCTGGCAGCTCATCTGTACTTCCTGCTCCTTGGTCTGCCAAGTCTCTTCTTCCTTGGGCTCCGCCTTCCTCTGGTGGCTGTCTGGGGCAGACCATCACAGAGGGAGAGCTCATCACTAGAGCCCACACGCTGTCTGTGCATTTGCAGTGCATGCAGCTCAAAAGGGTCCCAATCCTGACCTAGGCTTCTGGGCACCATCACCAAATAATACTGATCTATAACCTCCCTCCCTCTCCGCCAGGGATTACCCCCTGCCCTCCGAATCCCTGAAGCACTGGATATTAGAGGGGAAGGTGGTGAATAAAGAGATGGACTGTTGCCAAGCAACTATAACCCTGTTGCCCCTCCTCCCCCCATGTTGAGCGATTGCCCAATGGGCATTCCTACCACCTTCAATGCATTCCAGGGCTTTGGCTCTGTGGGGTCCCCTGCTTCTGGGTTTCCCTCTTCCAAAGCATCCATGGGGCATACAGGATGCAGTCTGGGAGCTAAGCCTGATGCTTCCTGCTTGGAACAGGAGCCTGGAAGTGGAACCAGGATTTGTGTGCACCGGCTTCCTGCAGATTATCCCCAACCCGTGGCTGCTCTTCACATGCACAGCAGCTCCTTGATGGCAGTTCCGTTCATTCATACCGATGTCACGGGGCTTAAGGCTTTGCGGGTGCTCCTCTCCCACCTTGGAACACACTCAGCACAGAGCACAACCTCACTACACGGACAAAGCAGGAATGGAAAGCTAATGGGGGGGAACCAGAAATGCCGTGGGAGGCTCTTGCAGAGACTTGAGGAGCATCCATTTGAAGTCACCTACTCACTGTACATGGGTGGGAGGGAGGCTCAGGCAGATTTTCTTAACTTACATACTTGTGTCCTCACCTTTGGCACATCTGTTGGAAATGAGAGAAGACAGGATGAAGGCCCAGATTGCAGGGTAGGAAAGACCCTGGGATCTTATATATCCATGGTGAGTGTAGACCTTGGGTTAGGCCAGACAGAAGACGTAGTGGAGCACCATGGTGATGTGGGGGAACATCCCACTCCTTGGGACATGCTGCTGATCTCACTTGCACCTTGTAAGCATGGGGAAGTGGCAGTGGTAGCCTGGTGCCTCTCTACTGTGTGGTCTGCGGCACATCTGCTGAGCAGAGTGGATACCTGGGCAAATAATTGCTCCATTTCTACTGCTCAGTGGGTAGAGCCATTCTCTCCCTTGCTGGAAGGCTGGTTTTAGCAGTGTCCTGGTAGACAAGACCTAGTTAAATTGCATTTGTCCATACTCAGGTTTTTGGTGTCCTGGACTTCTCTCAGCTGGGATGGGAGAATTCCCCACTCTGCTATCTGTAATTTACCAAGCCTGCCACTCAGACAACCATCCTCCGATTCCCCTGCAGCACATAGTTCTTGGGTGTCTATAGGGAGTAACAAACCGATGACACTTCACACAGGCCTGGGCACCACAAGCCTCCCTACCAAGTTCCAGACACAACCAGCAGCTCTACAGGAGAGGCAAGTTCCCTGCACTTTCTCCTCCCCCGGCAGGGAAGAACCCGGCTGCTGCTCTTTGGCAGTGCAGAAGGACGGCGATAAGAAGGAAGACAAAGTGGCCTCCAGGACAGGGCGAGTGAAGCTACCCATCCTCTTCCCTTGCAGAGATGAACGGCAAACCCTGCCACGTTCTTCCTGCAGAACCACCTGGAACTAATCGAATGGGAGCCCATGGTACAGCGGTTGCAGGATAGCATAACTGTAGACAGACCCTAAGCATCTCTGGATCCTCCATCACAGCAGCAGATGAAGATGAGAGACCAAGCAAGAGCACAGTGCTAGCTGAGAGGCAAAAAACCAACCTATCAGTGCAGGCAGGGTAGGGTGAGACCCATGGGACCAGATTTCTTCAGCCTTTCCCCATGGTTATAAGCTAGGCCTGACCAGCTACTTTCTGAGGTGGCTTGTCTCTTCTAACAGGGAACCCAATTACTAAGGGCCAGTTTTCAGAAGAAGAGCTCAGAAGATTTGGTGACAATGGGCATTGAATTCTTTGAAAAATGTGGCTCCCAGTATTGGGAATACATTTAGCATAAGGTATAGAATTTGTCTGAAATCAAGAGGATGAAATTTAGTAAAGCCCAGTGCAAAACTTCAGGAGGAAAAGAAACAAATGCACAACTACAAAATCAGGAAAAACCAGCTAGGCAGTAGTACTGCTGAAGAGCATCCAGGAGCTACAGGGGATTGCAAACTGAATGAGAGCCACATTGTGATACATTTTGGGGGAAAAAGGCTAATGTCATTCTAGGGTGTAGTAAGAGGAGCATTGTTTGGAAGAGTCAGGAGGTAGTTGTCCTTCTCTGCTCATTGCTGGTGAGGCCTCAGCTGGAGTGCTGTGCCGAGTTCTGGGCACCACACTTTTAAGAAAGATGTCGACAAACTGGAGACGATTGAGAGAAGAGCAACAAAAAAGTGACAGAAAACTGACCTCTGAGAAAAGGTTAAAAGAAACTGGGCATGTTTAGTCTTCAGCAAAGACTAAGTGGGGACCCAAGGCCTATCTTAACATGTTAATTGTTACAAAAAGGGCTGTGACCAACTGTTCTCCATGTCCACCAAGTAGGGCAAGAAGTAATCAATTTAATCTGCAGCGAGGGAGATATAGGTTAGAAATTAGGAAAAACTTTTCTATAAAGGACAGTTAAGCTCTGGAATAGGCTTCCAAGGGAGATTATTTTTAAAAGCCTCCAATGCCAGGGATTCCACAGGTTGGACAAACATCTGAGAGGAATGGTCTAGCTAGGGTTACTTGGTTTTGCCTCAGGATGCTAATGGCCCTTCCAATCCTACATTTCTTAGAAGCAATACCTTGTTAGCCTGAAAGTCTTCTACTTTGCCACACAGAGAGAGAAAAGGATTCTGTCTGGAGCTTGTGGCGATTGTGCTATTTTTAAGCAGCTTCCCTGATCACCCTCTTTTAACATCCCACGTTTTAGTTTAAGAGTTCTCTCTCAACCACTTGACTGTATTTAATAAAAATCCACCTTCCAGTTTACTTTCACCATCTTGCTTGGTAAGATCCCCCTCACTGTGGGAGCACAGATGTGGTTGCAGGCTCTGTGAATTAATGACTCAGCTACGAGTTGGCCTGCCACAGGTAGGGGACCAGAAAGTAAAGGATGTTGCAGGTGTTCAAAGAAGCCATAATTTGTAGTGTTGTGGAAGAAAAAATCCCTTTCTTGACCCTATTTTCAGTGGAACTCATGGAAGTGAACTTGCCACCCCAATGAAGGGATCAGTTTTCAAAGAACAAAGGAATGTTACTTATCCGTTAGTACCTGGAGTTCTTCAAGATGTGTGGTCCCTGTAGGTATTCATTCTGGGTACACAGACTTCCTTACACTCTAAACAGAGGGCACTAGAGCAGTGAGGACTGGCCGCCTCTTTAGCTCCTACTCTGCTGCAAACCTGACAATCAAAGCAGAGGAAGGACAGGATGTGACTATCTACAGGTACTGCACATCCTGAACTCCACTTGAGAAATAACCTTCCCTTCTTTTTGATGTACCGGTCCCCATGGGTAATTCACCCTGGGTGACTCCTATATGCAGCATTCAGTGTGGAAGCTCTGCGCCAGTTATTAGGGCTGCTGAATGTTAAGGAAGCATCCTCAGTAAAGCTTAAATCTGACAATGGAGTGGTGCCCGGGTGGCCACTTTACAACTCACTAAGAGCGGGGTTCCTTGCAGGTGAGCCAAGGTGAAATGAGCTCTGGTACAATGAGGGGGATGCTGCTGGCAATCCATTTCGAGTCCTAGGGAAGATGTGGCCACTTCCTTTCATTCTCCCAGTGGTGAAAGTGAAAGCCTCAGATCATCTGAAGGGCTGTCTCCTGCCAACGTGGAAGACCAGAGCCCCGCATCCTTCTACAGAGTGGACTTTCCTGTCCGCAGTGCTACTAGGTTTCTGGTCAGAGCCTTCTGGTCCAAGTGAACGTCAGAAGGAACGGGGATAAACGTGGGGATAAGACTTGGGGATACTTTCTCTGTGCAATATTTTACAAGGCAGGTGTGCCATAAAGACCCCAAGTTCATTCACCCTCCTGGTGGAGAATAGCCATGAGGAAGGCCACCTTTGTGACAAGTGTAAGAGGCAGCAAGAGAGCACTAGGGTTCAAAGGGCAGGTTCATAAGGGCCAACAGCATCAGATTCAGATCCCAGGCAGTTGCAAGCCTTGATACTGGCAGGAATGTTGAGACAAACCCTTTTAAGAACTTTACTGAATCTGTCTTGTGATAAATAGCTCCAGGCTGGGCGAGAGTCTAGATTTGCTGAAATAAATTTAATAGTAGACGTGGGCATGGAAGCAGACTTTCCTAGATTTCCTGGAGGCCCCATGGAGTGACACAGGCCAAGTAAGGAGGTGACTGCCCCTTGTATCTCCTGATGATATCATCCTATGAGCAGCCAGCTGTCTAGGTAGGAAAATACAGGGACGCACAGGTGCATTGCCATCACAGCATGCTGTTTGTAAGAGCCTGGGGAGCCTCTTGTTTTGGAAATGCTCTAGGCCCACCATAAACCCAGCACTCTCCTGTTGGCTGGGAAGATAGGCATATGAAAATAGGCATCTTTCAAACACGTCACTTTCATTCAGGGAGGAGATGGCGGCAGCTGGGATAATTATCCTGAATCTTGAATTGCAGAAGACGACATTCAGCTACCTGAGGTTCAGGATGGGTGTCCAACTCCTTCTCTTTGGGGATTAGGAAGTATTTGGCATTAAAGTCCATCCCCTTATAACTAGATAGTCCTGGCTCCATAGCCCAAATGAGAGAATCCAGGTCCGGCCTGAGAACATGTCTAAGAACGTGGCAGGGGAAGGAATTTGATCCTGTTGTTCAGGATGCAGTGTCATCTAAAAACCCACGTGTCTGATGCCACGCGAGAAGGAAACGTGCTAGGCAGGCACCAAAAAGGTAGGAGACCAGCTGTGCATAGACTGGTTGATGACTTTTGAGTTTCCCAAATTATTTTCTTGGGAGGCTGCTGGATCTGAGGAGGGGATAGTAGTGGTGTGGGTGTGCCAGCCTGGCTGCCTCCAGGGCACTCTCAGTGGATTATAGGGCTTCTGATGCCGGTAGGTCCAAGGGGTTGGTGGGGATCCATGCGGCAGCACCTTAGAACATTTCCGGAGAGTCTTTCCATTCCCACTGAGTGGAGGTTGCCACAGCATCATAACCAGAGAGAAGAAACTCCTTGGTTTCCTTGCTGAAAGGGGAGAACTCTGTTGCGCTCAAAAGGGAGCTCTAACTGTCACCAGGACCTCTGGGCACAGCCTCAAACTCCTCCCTCAAACAGAGGACACCATGGTCCGGGAAGCCCTGTCCACTGCATCAAGTACCACCTGCAGAGATGATCTGTGACCAGCTTCCCAACACCAGGAACTGGAGCCTAGAGCATACTGTAATTAGTCAGACTTGAACACAAGTAATTCACAGGATGGATAAAAGTGCTTTCTGCTGAAGACGTCTAATCTCCTGGCATCATTGTCCAAAGGAGCAGACTTGGGCTAGTGTAGCTTATTTTGTTCTGTGACCACTCAGACAATCTAAGAATTTGGATACCATGGGAGAACTAATATTCCACAGCCTTAGAAAGAAGAAACAAATGCTTCTTTTCAGCCCTCAGGGGTCAGGGAACAGGTGCCTGCTGGGTCCCACATGCCCTTAGCAGGCTCCAAAATGGACTCGTTTAATGGAAGAGTCTCCTTGGAAGAAACCATAGATTGGAGAACATGTAGGATCCTGGATCACTTCCAGTCGGATCTGGGGAGAAGGATCATATGGCTAGAACAGATCAGGAATCAGACACCCACTGAGCCCTACTTGCACATGATGTGGCAGAGACAAAAACTCAACCACATGCCCTAAACACTAGTGATTCTGCTAGTACACAAGACCAGAGACCACACATAAAGAACAAGATCCAAGATATATCTATGGATAAAACTGAAAGAAGTCCCAAGTAATAATGCAATACTCTTAGAGTGGCCATGCACACTGGAAAAACACCAAGTCTCAAATGCAAGAAAGGGCTCAGGATCGAGCTGGAAGAACCTGCATTTTCTAGTCTAAAAACCTGTAAATGCAAGGCCTCTATCTAGCTGCTCAGCCAGGTTAATTTCACCATTGGGATACTAACTTGGGCAGACATGTCATGAAAGCACATGAGAAGTGTTAGGCTTTGAGTCACAGCCTATGGACTGTCCCACTTCTCTACACAGGGAGAGCTTTTCTTAAACGGTGCAGCACAGTTGGCTCTGTAGCTCCATGGGGGCATTTACAAGCACATGTCTGGCAGCAGAGAAGTGAGTTCTAGGCAAGGAACCCTTTTTGCCATCTGCTGGAGCATTTCAAAGAAGTTTTGCTGCTGCTTTTGTTTCAGAGTGCATCCATTTTGTAGTGACGCACAGGAGGGGCTACCAAAGCCCACTTCGATGACTTGAAACTTGTAGAAGTGGCCTTGAGCTAGTCCCATATGCTACAGCCAAGCAGACAGGGAGATTATATATCAGAACATACAAGAAAGTCAACAAACTACACATAGGGTGGGGTTTTCAACCCAAACGTTACATGCCGCTGCCATGATCACCTTTAGGAAGTGGGACGTAACAGGCAGGTGGATACTCCCACCCTTTAGAACAAAGCATTCTTATAAAGCCAGTTCTTCAGTGATCCACACAAAGCAGGAGTGCACAGGAACCAGGCTGCTGGCTTCTTTGCCAACAGAAGGGCCCACTTTCACTGACAAGTTCACGAGGGTAGAGAATCACAACCTCCTCCAAAAGGCTTTCCTTGCCCACAATGCTTAGAACACTCTCCTGTGTGTAGGCCAACGGCAGGTAGACTACAGGTCACAATACACTGCATCTTCCACGTACATAGCCACCTACTCCCATTAGATTGGGTCAGATACGGCTTTGCACCATATCATATCATAATCCTAGAGGGCAAGCTCTCTGGGGAAGGGACTATATTTGTATGGCACCTAGCAAACTAAGGCCCTGATCCTTGCTTAAGGCTTAAGTGCTAGCATCATGCGACCAACATAACAACTCTGGCCAATTTGCAACTTGGTTGGTCCTCTGTGCAAACTGGACCATACTGTTAATCCTCCTGTGTTAGACCATCTCCCCACCACCATCGATTTTCCTATGCATCTGGGCCAGGCCCACCCTAGGAAACTAATGGCTATGTTGGGAGTCACAAAGCATAGGAGACAAAAGCGGAAAGGCACCAACAAGGTGCCATCTCTTTACTAGTCTGTACTGGAAGCAAGGTTCACGTTACAACGTGCTGGGCATCAGTCTAAGTACAAGGTTTCAACTTTCAAGGCTTCCCGTGGAATCTGAGTCATGGAAGAACAAACATGGGGCTAGACAGTTTCTTACGTCTGCACTGGAGCTAACGTGAAGTAAAGGAGGCTTAGGCATGGAGGGAAGTTTTGCACAATTCAAGATTTAAGAAGAAGCTCATGTTAATTGTAGCACTATGTACAATTGTAAAAAATCACATCCACATAGTATTAGATCATTCAAACGATCAAAATATTAAGCAGAGATTCAGGAAGTAGGTTTCAGGCTTGGGATTCTTATAATCGCTGTAGCTATCCTGTAATGCCAATCACTTCAATTTCCTGAGAACCTCTTCAGACTCCTAGGAGCTCTGTGCAAGCATTACTTTTCCCACTCTTAAAATTACTAACACTATTGCTATATCATTAGACTGATCCTAGCCCAGAGCTCGGGGGGTGGTGGTGGTGGGGTGTTCTTTCCTCCTTTTCCACTTCTTTGAGAAGAGATTAGAACTACTTTCCATTCTGGGGCAAAATAAGAGCGCTCAAGCAGTAATGACACCTGAAACTCAACTCTTTCTGCACCGCATGGACCAAAATGAGTCCCAAGATTAAAAAAAGGTTTCCTTCCTCCTAGCTTTTATAGTCAAACTGACATAATCAGCACAGGCCTGTGGGAGGCACAAGGAAGAGTTTATTTATTAGGTTTGATGTATTGCTGTCCTTTGGATAAATCAAAATGCTTTAAGCCTAGGGGGCCAGCTGGATTCTGCATGCCCTTCTTCAGACTTCATAACATCTAAACCACAATTTCATTCCTGGATTCAAAGATAATCCTCTCTAGGGAGAGGTGGTGAGAACATCCCCTTTCACTGGCAGAAGCCTATTTCAATGTCAATGGTTGTGCTATGAACTCTGGATCAGGAGGTAGTTCTGTTGCTACTTTGTCACCCTATTGGGGAAAAAACATACAAATGAGATCTTCTCGGCTGTAGGCTAGTGCTCAGGAGGCTAACGAGGTATGATGGAGAAATGGGAGACTTACTAGATTGCATTCAAGCCACTGAAGTGAACACTGAAATACGCTAGTACACAACCACAGACAGTACAGCTGTACATACACAGTCTATTGCATCAGTTCAGACATTAGAGAAGTTGTGTTCATGTTGTTTAAACAACTCTCAACTCTGTCCTAGAGGTTAAGAAACCACCCATTAAAAAACCTAAACCTAAAAACTAAGGGGAAAATATGAAAGCTATAAACTGAGGTTAGTTTTGAATGTGATTCAGCCAGCTGTCCCTGCCTTTTAAAATCTTATTCCTCCACAAAAGTAAGGAGATACTGATATAATGAAAGTCTGATGGAGAAGCACACACTTGCTTCAGCTTGAGACATTCTGACAATGTCCCTTACTCCCCTCCATATGCATCAGCCAGGTGGGAGCGCCCTGTTTCAATGCCTGGCTAAAACCCAAGGAGCATGCTTAGAATTCTTTGTGCAGCTGACCCGGGGTGAGTGACTGAGGAAGCGTGAATGGTCCCCACTAGACTTACAGAGGCTGTTCAGAAGCTCATCAACGTAGGCTACAGTCCACAACACTGAACCCAGAAAGCAATTGTTTGACTGCTTTTAGGAGTACCCCAGTAGTCTGGGTACCTTTGGAAAGGAGATGAAGATGAATTCACATTCTACATGTTTCTAATTTTGCAATGCTAAGAAATTCTAAAAAGCCTGATTTAAAAACAAAATCCAGCAAGTCAACATCTTCCACCCCTAAAGTTAAAAACCAATACTGGATTTGAGCCACTTTGATTATGGTTAAACATTCATAGATTCTCATTCCAGGCTACAAGATCTATATGGTAAGTAGGCAGGAAAAGAAATCTGTCATACTACATAGTCATAAACACAGTATACAGTATTCACTTAGATAGGGTTTAGGTTTTTATTTTATTTGCCTTTTTGATCACCAATACCCTGGTTTAAATTCCGTTGGAATTTCCCCCACATGAAATTGACACAAGATTTCCCCACTCAAACAACATGATTGCTCAACTTGGGGGCAAGTGTTTGTTTTGGGGGGGGGGGGGGGGTGGAAGAGAACGCAACGCTGGCATTCAGTCCCAACTCCAAGAAAATAACTGAAAAAGGGGTGTGAGGGGGGAGAAGGAGCTAAAAAATAGTTAAAACATTTAGCAACCCCTCCCCCACACCAAAAAAAGAAAAATGAAAAAAGCATGGGATACAGGGAAAAATAATCTGATTACACACAGGGTATATATTTTTACACACACTTTTACACACAGCTAGATATAGTACATGTAAAAATATATGCTATACATACACCCACTCTCACTGAGGTGCTTTTAACACACCACTTGCACGTGTGTATGGGTATGTATATGTGTGTATGCATTAAATATACAGATCCTAATAAGTGTATATGTGCATATGTACACATACATACAGGTAGGCAGGCTGCCAGCCTGCCATTAACTACCCTCCCGTTCTTTTTATAGAAATCCCAGTCTTCCGCCCTAACACACCATATCATTACACCCCTTCGTCCCCTTGAAACAGGTCCCCCACTGCGTAGCAGCTGCTTTTTCAACAAGTGATTCTCAAGGAAAATAAAATTTGTAGAAAGGGAGAAAATAAGCATGTGTGCATGTGTGCGCGCGTGCACGCGCGTGCAGGAGGTGGCAGTGGTGTGTCACTTGTGCCACCACATCATCCTTCCAGCTCCCATCCTGTGCCTGGAGCGGGGCCCATCTTTCTTTCGGAATTGGCCAATGGAGTGGGGCCCCCATCACACCTTATTGCACACATTTGCAACTCTGCATTACATTCCATAGATCTTTTCCTCTTTCCGCTTCAAATACATAGATATGCGAACCCTGCTGCCCTACCCCTGCCCTTTGCCTCTATACCCTCCCACCCACCCCCACTAAAAGAAAAAAAAGAAAGGCTGCTTGCTAGCAGAGTGCAACAACAGTACACACTGAACAGATGTTCTCTTCGGGAGCTCTGTGGAAGAGAGGTTATTTCTAACACAGTAAACAAAGCCATGCAAAAAGTGGAGAGAGAGGGTGGATAGGGTAGAATAAGAGGTAGAAGAAAAACCCTAGGGATAAGGAAGAACAGAGCTGAGGAGAGGGAGAAAGAACGCAGCATGGCAAGTGCTCAAGGCTTCATTTTTTTTGTCGTCCTCTTCTTGTAAACAAGCTAATAATTTTCATTAGAGTGAACAAGTAAAAAGATTGAAGTTCCAAGTCTGAGGGGCTGGGGCTTCTAGGAGTCTGATCAGTCTGTTCAGCAACACCACAGCCAGTGAGAGAAAACATGAGGGGGATTTTTTTGTTGTATGGGGGTTTGGTTTTTTTTAAATCTTCATTACTTAACGCTGAGAGAAAAAAAGCCAAATTGGGAGCCCTTTGTCAGGTTGGCTCAATGTCTCTAGACCGAATAAATCACGCTAAGTTTAGAGAATTTTTTTTTCCTTTTTAATGATTTAGAAAAACACGTGTTTCCTTCCTCTTCCCCTTTTCTCAAAGACGGGTTTGTGCCTCAGGGACGTAGATTTCAATGCTGTCCGCGCTCTCCGTGGCAGAATTCTGCCGGACAGAGGCAGCCCGCTTGGCTGCCATGAGACGCTTGCGAGCTTCCTGGCGTTGCTTATCCACAGAGTCAGAGGCTTTGTCCCGGTTCAGTGGGGTTTTGGGCTTGGCTGGCTTCTTTGGCACTGGAGGGGGTGGTTTCTTCTCTTCCTTTAAAAAAGACAGTAAGAAGACAGACAAAACATAAAATAGAAATGCACATACAAAAGTTCTCTCTTTCTTGAGACAACAAGGAAAGAGGATGATTTGTGGCCCAAAGGGGGATACACCTTTCAGCAAGTGTATGCGGAAAAAGGATTCTGGCCCAAGATTCTTGTTATTACTCCCTGCCTTCCCACATAACAGACGATGCAGAATCCCACCCTGGGAAGAAGATCTGGGTTTGCAGGTTGTTCTTAGGGCTTAATGATGAGTCAAGAGCATGCTGAGTAGACTTAAAGAGGCAGAACAGCAGTGTGCAATACAAGCTTTAAAACAAATAAAAGGAAGTTCTTCTTCACACAGGGCATAGTCAATCTGTGGAACTCCTTGCCTGAGGAGGTTATGAAGGCTAGGACTATAACAGGGTTTAAAAGAGAACTAGATAAATTCATGGAGGTTAAGTCCATTAATGGCTATTAGCCAGGATGGGTAAGGAATGGTCTCCCTAGCCTCTCTTTGTCAGAGGGTGGAGATGGATGGCAAGAGAGAGATCACTTGATCATTACCTGTTCGATTCAGTCCCTCTGGGACACCTGGCATTGGCCACTGTCGGCAGACAGGGTATTGGGCCGGATGGACCTTTGGCCTGACCCAGTACGGCCATTCTTACGTTATTATATGTTCTTAAGCTTTATAATACACGAGCAGTGACTCATGCACACCCACATCACACAACTGATGTAGGATGCATGCATAGAAATAAAGCACACGCTTGGGTTTAAAGTGACATGGTTTTCGCAGGCACTGATTACAGCCTGCTCAGTATAAACTTAGCCTCTTTATCCAACACATTTAATAAAAAGCTTGTCACCTCCCGCTATGTAAATGTGCGCCCTTTACTCAGCCACCCTTTACCCCAAACAGTTTTTTCCTGAAGGTTTCAGCAGTTTAAAAATCCACCATTTCATTTTATCCTATAGGAATCTTCTTGATCCAATTCACAGGAGATTAGGTGTATGTGTAGGGGGAGACTTCTTTCTGTTTCTGAACATGCACTATTTTAATTACATGCATTGAAGTACAGAGTATGCAGAAAACAGAAGCAGTCCCAGAAATCTAATCCATGAGACTGTAGGTTAAGAACACAGAGCTATAACAGAAGGGCTGTTGCTGACTCAGCAGAGAACACAATATTTTGGTCACTCTTAACTGCCCCATGCTCACCTTCTTCTCTGGTGTTTCTGCCAATTGCCAGCTGTTAGCCTTTAGGTGGTAGAGCTCATCAAATTTCATGCTGATGTCTTCAATGGACAACTGCAAGAGATCCCAAAACCCAGCGAGATCCTGGGCTGTGGGTCTGGGATTGGCATTGGGGTTCTGCAAGGGAGAGCATAGCAACAAGAGAATAATCAGAAACGGCATGTCACTGAAGTCATGAGATTGCGGTAGTCTGTGCCCCCCGCATCCCCCTCCTGTTCTGAAATGTGATTTGTCCTTTTCATATGTGTTCATTTTTTTAAATTGTATCCTTTGGTATATATGGTTGTGACTATTTTCTTCCACTATTTGATCTGAGGAAGTGGGTCCGGCCCACGAAAGCTCATCATCTAATAAACCATCTTGTTAGTCTTTAAAGTGCTACATTGTCCTGCATTTTGCTTCAGCTACCCCAGACTAACACGGCTACATTTCTATCACTGTTCTTTTTACAGACATTCTTATACTGTACTCATCAACAGGGCTCAACAAGTAATACAATCTACTTGCCCGTGGCGAGTAGATTTTAACCCGGAAGAGCCGGATTTGGGTGATTTGCGCATGCACAGATCGCCGGACAGCACGGCTGGCGAGCGGGGCTTGCCGTGGTTCGGTGAGCCCTGCTCATCAACTTAGTATGAGCACATTTCAACAGCAGATTAAGCAATGAAACAAGATGTGCATATAGTGGAGTGTCTTGCAGTGGGTAGGGGGTTTTAAAATATACATGTTATGTGTTAATGTTACAGAAGTGAAAAAATTGTGCCTTGCACTTGGAGCGATGGTGGTAATTTGTGCTGTATCTTTGTACTAGGAGGAGTTCATTTCACAGCCTCTGATCAGTCCTCAGAGAAAATTCTGTCTCCCACAGACAGACAGACGTCACTCGTGAGATCTTGGCCCTGCCTGGCCAACCCTGACAACATTTACCATAAGAGAGACCCAATATAGAATCCAAGTACATGTTGGTAGCAGGAAGCAAAACAGCTGCTTAGCTTAGTGCTAATCCCACAGAGCTACCATGCCAAAATTCCTAAATTTGAATTCAGAGACCAGAAAATTTGTGGTTTCCTTTTTAGGCATCCAGATGCTATGGTAATACTTAAAACAACAAAGACTGGACAAAATGTGAGCAGACCAAATAGGATGTAGCCTGAAAACAGGAGTGCCACTTGATGCACTGAAATGCAAACAAGCTGTTCTGATGTCAGAAGCAGAAAACTCTCTCAGAAATGGAACTGTGGGAATTTAACATCAACTCAAAACTGACCTGAGAGATTCTCAGTAGAGGACAGCAATTTCTCTAGACAGGTTCCAAGCAACCTGGTGCTGGGGCCCTGAAAAATCTGAGCTCTGCACATGTATCTGGCTTTCCCAGTGCTCAGCACACACCACTTGTGTCAGATTTTAAAAGATCTTAGCACTCAGCAGGCACCCAACATGCTGAGCTCCCAGGATTCTCTGCCAGCGCAAATGTCATTACAGCTATCAGCAGCAAACCCAGAAAGCAGTCATTTAACACTACTCCTATTTTCATGGCCCATAACTTTCCCAAGAGCGGTCCATGGGGGTTGTAGCTTGACTCCTCTCTCAGCCTGAAGGCTAAAGTATTTTCCCCAGAAAGTTTTAACAAAAGCTGCTTAGTCCTGGCTGAAGTGTTCCTTAAAGAGCTTTCATCCTGGGATAAACCCAGACATGGTGTTTTACCAACTGTCCCGTCAAAACCTCAGCCAGGACAAGCAAGTTTGCCATGTTTGAAAAAGTCTGATTCAAACAGTATTTTACAAGGAACTGGAACTATGGGCATGGTAAGGTTCCATCAGTAATGTAAGCTGTTTTCTGAGGTTTGGGGGCTTTTCACAAACACTTCCTTCCATGCTAACCCTTGGCAGTTCACCCTGAAAAGCAGTTCAGAGTAATAAAATACGTGGTTCAAACAGACACCTCTGCTGCCTACCAGGATTCTAGCCTGGAGCAAGTTTATACAAACGGATACTTCCAGCCAAATTATCCCTTCCAACAGACTGTCTACCATGGAAGTCAGTGAGACTGATGAACAGGCATCCCAGGGAAGAACATGGCTTTAATGCCGCATACCTACACCAAGAACTGATGTGAGATCTCCAGGCAACTCTTCCTTGGTTGCTGAACTGACAGTAAGTGAATGTTAAGAATGGTAGTCTCCTGTTATAGCACAGGTTGTTTAGTTTTTATTTAAAAAAAGCCATAATTCATTGCTGGCACCGGGAAATGGCCTTGCTCTATTACACACAAGAGCTGCTTCAGCTCAGCAGTACAGAGCTGTGGTTACATTTTACAAAGTTACTGTCATTTTACAAAGTTACTTTTACTTACCAAGTTTTGCTCACACAGGCCCCGGAACTGCTGGAACTTCTGTGACATTAGTAGCTGTGCGCTGCCCACTGCACTGAGGACTTTTCCTAAGACTACAGAAAGAAAAAGGAATTAAAGAGCTGTAAATTAAAAAACCCAGCTAAATGCAGCAAAGAATGTTTCAAAAGAATAAGATGCTTCTTAGTATTTATAGACATTGGCTTATACTAGTTCTATGACTGAAGCTGTGGTTTTTTACTCATGTTTTAAGCAAGCCCTGTCACTAAGGCTGTTTCCAGACTCAGGGGTTTTTTTGAAAAAAGTAGGCTTTTTTCGAAAAAACTTCCCCTACGTCTAGACTGCAGCCGCATTCTTTCGAAATTAAATCGAAAGAACGCGGCTTTTCTTTCGACAGCGGTAAACCTAATTCCACGAGGAAGAACGCCTTCTTTCGAAAGTGCTCTTTCGAAAGAAGGCGTTCTTGAAAGCAAACAGGCTTTTTAGAAAGAGAGCATCCAGACTCACTGGGTGCTTTCTTTCGAAAAAGCGGCTTGATTTTTCGAAATTCCGCGTGCAGTCTAGACGCTCTCTTTCAAAAGAGGCTCTTTCGAAAGAGCCTCTTTCGAAAGAGGCTTGCAGTCTAGACATAGCCTAAGGATTGTTTGTTACAAATGGATGCATTGCCCCTGGGTCACTGTATATTTTGCTCTCCCTTGTTTCCAACCAAGGATGGCAGACAGAATCACAGCGAGTCTCTGTTGGCAGTAGAGATTCACTGAAGTTCCAGGGCAGAGGACTTGTTTTTGTGTATATTTCACAGAGCAGAGAGGACTTGGGCCTATGCTATGGGGCTAAAAATGACATTGTGGATGTTTGGTTGGGAACCACCTAAGCCTAAACATCAACATGGCTACCTTCAATCCCTCAGTGGGAGACCTGCTGACCCAGGCTGAGTCTGCTGCAAGTTTTGATTTTTTAATGTTATGCAATGTAGGCATGCCCTTGGAAACCAGTTTGATATGCTCGAAGCCGTTCCCCAATATGCATTTAGAGAAAGTGAATTCAAGAGGCCCAAGAGTTTATTCTACATAGAAGGGAAGCTGTATTCCAGCTGCGATAGACTACTTCACTTACTGTCCAATTTGTGCACAGCACTATTGATATTGACAGCGCTGTGCTTGCTCGAACAGAGGGCACTAAAATCATTAGAGTCGAGCCTACAGCAAGGTTGAAGAATGACAAGCCTTTTAAGGCTCGATCTATCAGCAAGCCCCCACTGATGGTGCAATGCCCCTGACCGGCAGACCTCAGCTCACTCTTCCAAACATAAGAGGCTCACAAGGAGGGCAGATCAAACGTCTCTTCACACAAAGGTTCAAAACTCAGTGGTTCATAAATATCTAGGACGACAAAGTATTGAGGTTCTTCAACTGACGGCCTCTTCCTCGGAGTGCTCAGTGGCACGCTTAGGTGTGTTTGGGCTTTTTACTGTCTAAGGCTTAGCTGAAGACAAAGCAAGGGCTCTCGACTACACTGCAGAGTCACATGGCAGCAAGGAACTTGATGAGAGATCCTGTGCCTATTCATTTTCTGGGCACGAGCTGGACTCTCCACACACAACTTCAGACTTAATTCTGCATCAAAGAATTTGCTGGGAAATATCCAGTAAGAGCTGGATGGACCCAGTTCCCCTATTACTCCCTTGCTCAAATGAGTAAGGGCTGCTCAGCCTGTGTAGGGAGAGAGCAAAGGCTGGTTCCTTGATACCGCCCCAGCAAACAAGTGGGTGAGGAGGGTCCATGAATGGGACCCGCCCTGCACTGCTTGTCCAACTTGCTAGCCAGCCTAGTTGGCTTGGTGTCTGGAGGCTGGGGGAGGGGAAATGAAGGCAAAAGGGATGATGTAAGCCACCCCCTCCCTTCCCAAGTAGGGAGCAGTGATTTGTGTCTGAGTCACTCCTGGGGCAGCACAGCACGCAGCATTACACCCCAGCCTCAGTAAAAATCATGTGACCCACATTTACATTCCTAAGTAACCCCACTCTGTTTGCTTGGTATGATTCTAGAGTCATCCCACGCAGCCCCTTCCTAGCCAGCCCCACCCTTTTCCTGTGTCAGATTGTTCCAGGGTATGTCTACACTGGGATACAAGACCCACAGCATGGTCACAGCTGGCCCATTGCTTGCAGGGTTAAACATTGCTGTATGGATATCTGAGCTCAGGGAACCCTTCCCGCCCAGAGCCTGAGGCAGCTGTCCTGGCCCAATCCCTGGTTTTTATCCCGGTGCAGACGCACCCTCACTGTCAAAGAGTCTTCAAAAGTGACAAGGAGTCCTGTGGCACCTTACAGACTAACATATGCATGCATCTGACGAAGTGGGTCTTTGCCCACGAAAGCTTCTGCTCCAATACATCGGTTAGTCTACAAGGTGCCACCAGACTCCTTGTTGCTTTTGCAGATCCAGACTAACACGGCTACCCCTCTGATAAAAGTGTCTTCAGTTATTCGGCTTCATTTTTCCTAAATTTTATCCCACTGTAAATTTATGGATCAGGCCACTAACCAGCTTTCCACCCCACCATTCTCCCCAGTGCCATGCAGTTCTCAGCACTCACCTTCTTCAGAGAGATTGTTCTCTTTGGTCTCCTGGTCCATCTGACGGCA
Organism: Pelodiscus sinensis; assembly: GCF_049634645.1. Lineage (NCBI taxonomy): Eukaryota > Metazoa > Chordata > Testudines > Trionychidae > Pelodiscus > Pelodiscus sinensis. The sequence continues at coordinate 30,665,991 of NC_134728.1, read as the reverse complement.
CCATCCTTCTAACCTTTCTGTTTCTGCCTGCAGCAGTTTCAGAAACCAGTACCCATCCCGCCTGCAGGTTCCTGGTTGTGTCGGTTCGGACGGTGAGTTGGAGGACGTCTCGAGCCAAGGGTCTGGAGGAGGGAGAGATGAAGGCTCTAGGGCTGGGTCACTGCTATCTCCATAGGAGAGGTTTCTCTTGAACTGGGAGGGCTTGACTGGTTGCCTGGTACTGGCATCAACGCTGACGGAGTTGTGGCGTGGGGGACAATCAGCAAGACTTCTCTCAGATGATTTACTGCTTGAGTGATTGGGTTCCTGTGCCTCGGAATCGGTGTCCTGTTTGGAGGACATACTGCGAGAGTGGTTGTTCCTGCAGAAAAAGCAGGAGCAAGAGAATGAAGGGGAGCCTGAGACTGGCTGGATTCACACACTAGTGCACAATGCAATGGGTTTGTTTATGGTGTTTGCAGCTGAGCCTTGTTCTCTTCAGCCCCACCCCCTTACACACACCACACATGCAGCCAGACAAAATTATACAGCTGCCTCCTTACTGCAACAGGCCATTCAGACAAAATGACTGATGTGCATCTATAATTACATCTTGGGTTCACCTTTTATTTCAAGCTCCCATTGATTTAAGCAATTTACATTACAGAGCAAGATTTTTTTTAAATAAAAACATGTGCTGCTCAACACAGCATTTAAACATGAAATAGAGGCGAGACACGAGACTAAGCTAAATGGCAAAGCGCAGTTTCAGAGGCTAAATTAAAAGCCTGTATCTTTCACTTACCGCCACTCGTCCTCTACCTGTACCCCGATGGACTGGAATTTGGTAGTAGGTGTAGGGGGCTCCTCCTTTGCCACTGGCTGAAGGCAGTCAACCTTATTAAGCAAAATACAAACAAGGAACAAAAATGTGCTGCTGGAATTTGCATCAGAAGAGCAGGAGAGCTGCATGCACACACAAAGCAGACAGATGCTGTAAACCAGTTTGAAGACTGTTCTAGGATGGACGGCACAATAGTGCTAGCCTAAGAAGTCACCAGTGCCCCAATCAGTTGAGGCGGTCAGATTTTATTCCTGGCCCTGTGGTAATCAGACAGGCATTCTAGAGCTGACTATTGACTGCCACGATAGAAACAGCAGGTAGGGGAAGGCTTTGGTGCCTCAGAGTAGGGATGTTAAATATCGGTTAATTGAATAGTCGAGTAACCTCATGACATTTTATCGGTTAGTCGACTATTCTATAGTCCCCGAAGGCAGGGCTGGCAGCCAGTGTATCAGAGGCAGCAGCACGGGGTGCCAGGTGGGAGCTGGTCCACAAGGGGAGCCAGTTTAAAAACTAGCTCCCCTTGTGGATCAGCTGCCTGTCACCTTATGCTGCTGCTTCCGAGACCCATTCTGAGGCCTACCTGCTACGTAAGGGGCATCTGTAGTACAGAGATTCTCAAACTTCCTGAAGTCTAGCACCCTCCTAACTCCCCAACCAAGAACAATGTGGAAGTCCTGAGGAGTTAGTTGTAGCTGTAGGTGAACTCCAGGTCCTGGAGATAGGGAGGCTTGGGTCACCTATGAGCACCCTGACCACAGAATAGAGTTAGGAAGCAGTGTTCCCTCTAAGATTTTCCATCCATGAGAAGAGTGAGTTGTGTCTTGTGCACCAATATTGAGGTCATGTGCAATTGTTCGGACGGGTGCCACTGTGGCACCCAAGTTATAAACCTCTCCCTTTTCCCCTCCACTGCCACATCTCCCACCCTCCCCTCGCCCCATCTTCTCCCCTGGTGCCTGCTACTGCCCTCCACCCCTCACCCTCCTCTGCTGTGCTGGCTCCTGCCCTTCTCACTCTCCTCAGTCCTCCTGGAACCTGCCCCCTTCCCCACCTCCTCTTACCCATGCACCTGCCCTTCCCTTCTCCGGTGCCCACCCCTCCTCACACCTTCCTCTGCCCATCTGTCCTGCTTCTCTGCTCTGCCCTCTGGTGCCCATCCCTCTCCACTCCCCATGTCTGCCCTTCTGCTTGACCCCCACAATCCCCGACACCTGCACCTTCCCTTACCCCCTGCATCCTCTTAGTGCCTCCTCCTTCCCCTCCAACCTCTGCCCCCCCTTAACCTCTTCCTCCCTGGTGCCCATCCCTTCACCAGTTCTCCTCATGCCCCTCTGCGCCCTCACATATGGCTTGTTCCAGCCCCTGCCTCTCTCATGCCCACCCTCTTTTCAACCCCTCTTCTCCCAGTACCCACTCCTCCCCTCTCCTCTTCCTCCCTCTTGCCTTCTTTGGCCCTCCCCCTGTCTCTCCCAGCATCACCTTGTCCCCTCCCCTCTCCCAGACCCACTGACACCTTCCCATCCCCGCCCCTGCCTTTCCCCTGCATTGTCTCCTCTTGCCTCCCCCCCACCCTGGCATTTCTCTCTCCCCTACCGTGTCCCTTGGTGCCTCTTCCCCTTTCTTCTTCTGCCCTTGCCCCCTTCTCTACCCTCAGCATAAGCCCCTTCTCCTCACCCACCTTCCTCTTAGTTCTCCCTCTGCTCCTTCCCTAACCTTCTGCCTTCCTGATATGTACACCCCTCAACTGCCTATAGCTCCCTGGAGCCAGGGCCGTGGTGCTATTTTTAGTACCCCTGCCCTTGCCCAGGAGCAGTTTCACTGCATCCTGGCTCCAGTCCAGGTACACAGGGCAGCTGCCCGCTATGTGGCCCCAACCCCAGATGCAGCTAGGGCTGAGTGGCAGCTGGGATCGGGACCATGACAGCAAAAATAGCACCGTGGCCAGTCCTGGAACCAGGGAGCTAGAGGGGGGTTGAGAGGTGCAGGTGTGCCGGGACTCAAGCTGGGGCCATAGAGCTATTTTTAGGACATATCTGGTCCAGGCTCCAGATATGGCAGCTGCCGCGTGAGCTACGTGGTGGCTGCCCAATTGCTCCTGGGGCAGTGTAGCCACCCACCACATGGTCCAGCCCCGGGAGCAGCTGGGGCTGTGGCTGTGCTGAGGGATGGGCGGGACTGAAATACTTGGTGTGGGCTTGAGCAAGTACACACCTTACAGGCAACTCTGTTAGGGAGGAGCGGACTGAAACAGATGGACTCTTTAAAAAGGAATCTTTCCCCTCCACTTGTACCTCACCTCTTTTGCTCCAACTCCCACTGTTTCTGTGGGGAAGAATCAAACAAGGTGACAATGGAATCTACTATGCCAGCTACACTCCAGCACCAGAACAATACACAACCCAATTTAAAGCCTGACGTTGAATGTACCGTCTGCACTGCCAAACTTTGAGGAAATTCAGAATGATTAACTGTAAACAAGACACACTTAAAAAACAACAAATAGTCTTTAAGGTGCTGCAAGACTAACAAAAAACATAGACGGTTATCATGAGCTTTCGTGGGTACAACAACTTCTTCAGTGGGTTGTGCCCATGAAAGCTCATGATCCCCTTCTATGTTTTTTGTTTGTCTCTAAGGTGCTGCAGAACTATTTGTTGTTCTAAGTTTTTCCAGTTACACGTTAACATGGCTCCCCCTCTGAAACTTGTGGACAAGATGTCAAGCAAGGACTAACCTGCCTGGTTTGGGTTTCGCTTCAACATAGAAGAGTTTAACTTGGTTATACAGAGATGCCTATTATGCTGGATAAAGGGCTGGTTCAATGCGATGCACAAAACTGGAAATTCTGAAGCTGTAGAAGATGCATATTAAACTGCACTTTCAGACCCATCTCACATCTGCTGAATCCACATGCTTTGCATTTAAACTTGAAGTGCAAAGGTTACTACTTTAGCATTTCAGAAGGTGACAAAACCAGGTGCTTGAGGATACAACAGATGAACATAAATGTAGGCACCAGCATCTGAAATTCTGTCCATAAGTAAATGGACAATAGATTTCGAGAATTTTTTAAAATAAACTCTAAAGTAGCCTTTGCAGGACAAAGCTTGGGTACGCTCTTCTTCCTGAGCAGTTTTCAGTGAGCTATAAAGCTAGCAACTAATTTTCATTAGTTTGCATATTCTGTTGGCTTCTAATACAGAGAACCAATATAGGTGAAAAGGGGGCGCTCCCACATACAGACTGCATCAGAGACCTGGTGCTAGAATGATTACAAACGACACAGCCCCAAACACGCTTCCGTGTTCTGTAAGAGAAGACTTTGAACCTTATATGAAGCTATGCCTTGAACTCAGGTATTGCGCACTGCAGGCTGACCTTAAAATAAGTATATGGCTCACAAACTCTAGCATTTGTGCACAGGTACTTTTGACAAGAAGCCTCTTTAATGAGAATTACCCATTTAAACAGAGCTGCGTTATTTTGACGCGCTGCAACTCTGGAATGAACACACTCCAGTTATTGGGAGTAACTTGTTGTATTTCACTTCTGAGGGCACTGGATGGTTAACCACTTTGTAAAACAGTATCTTTAGTTGTTTGGGTGGGTTCAGCAGCACTTTTTGGTTATACAAGAAACCCTTGTCTTTCGCAGTGGATGCATTCCTGGCACCCCTGTGAATGGCAAAATTTGTAAATACTGGCCAGCCATGATTTCTGGCTCCCACAGTGAGCTTCCCTTGCAGGGGCTGGGAGCTGCAGAGAACTCACCATAGGCCCCCAACACTCCCCACAAGCTGGGACAGGAGCCCCCCCCATGAATAAGCAGGACTGCAAATAGCGAGTCTGCAGATCAGGAGGGTCTCCTGTAACACACATGCTAACTGGACAAGTTAAGAACATTCTCTCTTACACAAAGGAGAACAAACTATTCCATACTTGTATTCCTATAGATGACAGCTTCCTTTTGGGGATATTCTCCACCTTAGGCTCTTCACTAGTCAGAGTTCCTTTGTCACTTTTCAAAGTTGCATTTTTCTGGGGTAACTCTGGAGCATCTCTGGCTTGAGTCACAAGGCTGCCTCTGGTCACACTGGGGGTTCTGGTGCTGTCTAAGCTGTCTGAAGAATTACTCAGTCCTGACTGGCTGTTGACTTCACTCTTGTGGTCCTGGCTATCCAAATAGGTATCCTGGGCTGATTCAGTGCTGCTCTGCACGGTGACAGAGATGAACGGCTTCGAGGTGGTCCGAGGTGGGACTGGGGGCGGTGTCTTTTTATATGCCACTAGGCATGATGAACCTGCAATAGCAGAGGTGGGAAGGAGCAAGAGAGGAATTGAAGAGAATGCAATAGAGATACAATAAGAGAAAGAAAAGCAGGTCAATCAATAACATTCAGGAGAAATCTCCAAGTAGAAATCTGAAGAAATGCAGAAATACCAATCAAATGCCAGCAGCCTGCACCGACTGACCCACACCAAAGCATTAAAAGGAGGGTGGGAGGGGAGGAGGGAGCCAGCACTATCTTGCAATGAAGTGCAAGAGAAACCACATGAAGTGAGAGAGGTTTGAAGGTGGAAAAGGGGTAAAGAAGATCCTGCCAAACTGCTAGAGTGTTTGATAGGAAAAAGCCACCACACAGTTGTTCTGTGGAACCCCGATTTTTTTGTTAATTATATTTAGTGCCTTGGTAAAGCCAAACTCTCAGGTCTTTGTTCCCATCAGTTGATATCCGGACCAGGCTGGTGTTTGTTCCTACAAAAGGGAAAGAGTCCATAAGGGTTTCTTCCAGCACATAGTAGCTATAATGCTCACAAAGCATTGTTTTAATTTCTTCAAAGGTGTTTAGTTGCCTAAAGAAATGCAGAAATACCAATCAAATGCCAGGATTTTCAGAAGGACCTATCTACATATTTAGAACCCTAAATACATTTAAAAGACTGGCTCTTAGTGCAAAGTACATGATTTGCCAATATTAATTTGAGAACTGGAAACAGATATCTAGCATCTTCCCACATGCACACAGCTCAGTTTAGGGAACTGCAAGTCAGGTTGGATTCATGGGAATAAACACACCACTACCATCAGTACAGAGGTTCTGCATATAGAACAGTCTTAGCAATAAATCAGTCAGTAGCCATCACATGCCAGCACTTAAAACATAAGCAACTAGGAAGTGCAGGTTGAACCTCTCCAGTCGGACATCATCTGTGGTCTGGCATGATTTGAGTTAGAAGGATGTCCACTTATAATAGGCGTGGCCAAGTGTCCTGTGGTCCCATAAAGCTTGTTATGGCTCTCTGCGTTCTGTGCTGCTATTTAACTCTAAGTTACCCCTAAATGTCTTCTAGGAGCCCACCAAGCAGTGGCAGTGTTGGGAACGTTGCTGGACAATACTGACCTCTTGTGGTTTGGCACAGGTCAGATCCTGAGGGTGCTGGACTAGAGAGGTTCAACCTGTATCATGTGTACCACTGAGAGTTTGGTATTTCCACACAAGAGACATAGGTGAACACTGCCACCTCTAGAAGAGAGCTGAAGCAGAGACCTCACAGAAGCTCACACAACAGACATGACTACTTTGAAGCGCTAACCATTTAGGAGTTTAGATTAGGATTCTGAAGGTGCTGCTAACCTAGTATAGACATAGCAGTGTCCCTTCAGGACTACCCCAAGGTTTTAAATTGGCCGTTTTAATGTGTTAAAGGCACACAGTTATATCCACACTGAAACCAGGACAAGACCTTCATGTTAATTTTCTCAATAGCATTACTCATGCACTTACCTTGGATGCGACACTGAAAGTCCACTAGCAGTAGTACGTAAGGCAGTGACGGGCAACCAAAAATACGGAGTGGGCCACATGAATGGTCCTCCTTCACCTCAGAGAGATGCAGCAATCTGTCGCCTACTGGGGTTCCACCTGCTGCCCCATTGTCTCTCACCTACCCCATACATCTCTTGTGCACTGGGACCCTGCCCTCCCAACACTTTCTATTCCTCCCGCGCCCTCCCAACACTTTTGGACCACCACAAATCTTCTGGTTTGCACTCCATCCATCCCTGCTCCTTCTTTTCCTCCCAGAGCTTGAACAGCTGATGTGTGGCACTCCAGCTCTTGGAGCTAGGGGAAGGAGCAGGGATGGAGCATGCATCAGGTGATTTGTGGTATCTGAAAGTTCTGGGAGGGGAGGAGTAGGAAGTGCAGGGCTCTGGCTCTCCAGTGTACAAGAGGCACATGGAGGAGTGGGGCTGACAGGGGGTTTGTAGGCTGCCCACCACTGATGTAAGGGAATTTAACAATCACCAAGAAACATTTCCTAAAGTCAACTACAAGAGGTCCAGCTTCTGACTCATGCAAATGAAAAGTAACCACATGCCCATCCTTGGACCAGTTTATTCCATTAAGTCACCCAAACTAAGTGCTTCATATCACTGAAAAATAGCCACTAGACACTATTGGATAATCAGCCGGTGGGACGGGAGCAACAGTCTAAATCACCACTTAGGTCTCTGCATGGAAACTGAAGCAGCCTGCAGTCAATGTAGGATAGGAGAACCTGCATGCTTTGCTTCAAGTGCTTTTAGATACCCTGCTGGAAACACAGATTTTCTCTAGTCAACCCCTTTAAATTCCTTGCAGTTTCTACAGATGATTATTTTTACCATGGCCAGGCTTACGTTAGAAAAGTTTTGCCAATGTTTCCATAAAATGGGCACAAGTTCCTGCACAGATGCCGCTTATGCTGGCAAAGTAGTACTTTTGCCTCGACAGCTCAGTTTCCCCAGCAAAATAAGCTAAGCTATATCCCCAGAAGTTCTTTTATGCTGCTATAAGATGTGCATGTGTTAGGACTTTGGGTACAGAAATACCGTAAGGGAAGTTGTACTCCTAACAAATATTGCTACATTAGCAAAAGTTTCTGAAGTAGACCTGGCCTATATCTGGGACGAGCAAAAGCCATCCCACCTGGCTTTTCCCACCCAGCCTGCCAGTAGTGCTGCTATAACACCCTCGCTAAATACCTGGGTCCCTTCCGTGGACCTTCTGCAGCTTCTCCATCCCTCTGCAGCCAGTAACACAACACTAGTAACACCATTAAAGAGGCTGTTTAAGTTTAACCAGGTACTTTGACTTAGGTGAGGTCATCTGCCATCGCAACAATGAGATATCTTATGACACAGCCTAGATTACAGTCACATTACAATGGGATGTAGCTCTGGTTTCACTGCTGGGCTGCAAATATGTACAAAGAGTACAGAGAGTTTTCTGGTTGCTGTTTCAACCTACCATAGCACAGTCTGACTGGGACAGTCAATCATGTACTATCCTACTGAAAATCATTACATGCAAGCACAACAAAAGACTTCTGTCAAACCAGTCATTTATGAACAGGAACAAGCAAGGGAGGGGAGCCCTCACTGGAAAACATTTTATTTGGGATGACTGAGCCTCTCTCAAACTTCTGACAACAAAAATTACTGCATGACCCCAGGAGGGACTGAAGACTGAGCCCACCAAAGCCCCATCAAGGGGGGGCAAACCTGAAGGCCAAGTGGAATTTGGGCTTCAGTCCTGGGCAGTGGGGCTTGGGCTTCTGACTTGCTGTGGCCCAAGGCCAACACCTGCCTCTGTGACCCTATTACAATGGGGCTGCAACCTACTTTGGGGTCCTGCCCACAGTTTGAGTGAGACAAACACCAGGCCCAGTAGGCCAGCTTCCACAGGCTGATGTACATGGTTTTGGGTGCTTGTAGATTCATTCTGAAGATTGGTATTCCTTCTTATTCCCCATGATCACCAAAGGAATTGGTCTTGATATGTGAGGTTGAATGCAAGACTTCACAGGAAAAGGAAGTGCACAAAACATGAGCAATGAGACACTCAGAACGCTGACATTAATGAAGAATAAGTAATGCTAGAAAGAGGTTGCAAACCCAACAGTAAAAACCGAAGAAACAATTGGAAACAAATCAGGAAGTCCACGACAATGGAGGATATTCAGAAAAACAACACAACTAAAAATTAAACCTACTCAAGCGCTTTCAGAACCTTAACACAAGCACATCAGAACCCTGCTGCAAACGGATCCAAATCTTTGTTGTCAAACAGAGACTAAAACCAAGTAAACAGCTAGATCCTGGTCTCTGGGCCAGCGTCTTTCCCTCTCTCAATCTATGCTAAATTAACTACAGTGAACCCTCGTTTATCGCGGTAGATAGGTTCCAAACCCGACCGCGATAGTTGAAAATCCGCGAAGTAGGGACATGTATATTTAACATGTATACAGCGAGCCCTCGCTACTTCGCGGTTCGACCATCGCGGATTCACGTATATACATAATGTAATGAAAAAAGTCCGCGAAGTCGTGAATCCGCGATGGTCGAACCGCGAAGTAGCGAGGGCTCACTGTACAGCAATTTTAGTCAAGTAAGTGGCACAGCTCTGATATTCAGCTACTTTTGAGAAGACATTGGGTAGCATTTTTGGGAACAGTTAAGTAATTCCACAAGTGATAACCCAGAATGTGCTTGGTCACTTGTAGAAACACGCCCACTTCCATCATGCTTCTGGCAGCATTCCATGTCGACTGGTTAATGGGCCCATCCCAGAAACGGCAGCTCATTTGTGATCAAGAGAATGCCAGTGGGATCCCCACCCCACTGTGGACAGTCCTCTCCTCCCTCCTCTCCAGTCCCTGCACACCCACATTCAAACAAACGTTTCAGCTGTTGCCAGCACTCCACCCAAAACTGAGCTCACTGCTGTGGTATCATCTTCAGCTAGCTACAGTGGAACATTTAGAAAGGCAGAGGACCCTTAGGCTACATGTGTATAGTGCCTAGCGAGGACGCTCTCTGGCAGGAACCTCTTCATGCTACAAACAACAAATTAATTTTAAAGTGCAGATCGTTTTGAAGGGATGAGACATAACATTGTGGAACCGTTTACAGGCCGTGATAATTTTGGTCAGAGAGGTGTGGAGCTTGGGACCACCTGCAGGCTAGGAAAGTGCAGGACTGGGAATTATGATACATACAGAGGGATCTCGTAAGCTCTCTGCTCTGCTGGCACAATTTATTCATTAAAGAAACTAAGAACAGTTTCAGGCAAAGAGCAAGAATGGTAATAAAATGTTTCTAATACCAGATCTCTGGTTTACAATATCTGAATCTTTCTATTCAAAGATTTTGGGGTTTTTTTTGGTGTGTTTTGCTTTTGAGTCCTATCTAAACAAGCTAGTAAAATTCCTCACTTATGCCTACACTACACTGGCATAATTTATCTACTCCAGAGCTGTGAATTAGCCACTGCGAATGACGAATGACAGAAGTTACACTGACATACACCCTTGCATGCACAGTGCTGTGTCAGTGGGAGAGCTCTTCCCAATGACACAAAGCCTTCACTAGACTGTGCTGCTGCAGTGCTGGACATCTATACGTTGTATTTAACTAACCCAACTGGGGTAGGGAGCATTTGGGGAGACTTTTATACCCTTCCTGGCAGAGCTATCTTTAGAATGAAACACACTCAGAAGCTGGCATCTTTCTCTGACTTCATCTGCTGCTTCCAGCCAGTCTTGGCCAATATCCACTGGTTTAATTCTCAGCCAATTTTAGTTTTTGCCTTTCAAATTCAGAACAGTATCTATGCTGAACATTTATACTCTCCTCCCTCCTTATGGGACAGTATGCTGATTGCTTGTTAAGGGCGAAAGTACACAAGCCTTTTAAAAAAATCCATCATCATCTAACCTGTGCTTTTAGAGGGCCTTATCCTTCACAGCCACATCCCACTGCTTGGCTGCAGCATGCCTTTGTTCAAGGGAGGCTGAGCTGCCAGGATTTTATTTTGGAAGAGTTACCTGCATTGCTGGGGTCCTTAACTCAATTAATTTGTTTTTTAGAATATAAAATGAAAATGTACACGCTTCATTTAAATGCTTGCTCTCACATGAGCCTGGGCATGAGGGGGTTCAATATGCAGGTTGCCCCAGAGAGAGAGGACCAGAGAGAGAGGACTACCTCAGTCCTCTTACTGCAACAAGATGGGGACAGGTGAGAAGCACCTCTCTGTGGTCACTGCAGCAGACACAGACAGGTGAGGGGTGCAATATGGATGTAAGTGGCTAGTCAACTAGTCTCCCCTCCCCCGGGCTGCCTCCGTCAGAGAGACAGCAAGGAGGCAGCAGGATCCGGTGCTCGGGAGAGCCAGCTTAAAAGCCAGTTCTCCCCAGCACCATATCTGTGGGAAGAAGGGGCAGGGCACAGCTGGGAACTGGCCATGCTTCTGCCTTTGAAATGTAGCAAGAGTCGGCAGGGCTCTTGCTACATTTCAAAGGCAGAGGTGCCCTTAACTAATCGAACAGTAGAAGCAAATTACATCGACTATTCAATTAGTTGATTAATCTAAATTTAACATCTTTAGGGTCCATGTCCCTTGCCAGAGGCAGGTCCAGGTTTGTCTGCCAGCCAGAGTGAGGAATGCAGCAAACTCTGCACTTTCACCTCGCTCCATGATGAAGGGGAATAGACTGCAATGTTCCTGTATAAACTGGGGGGTGGGGAAGAGAGTGGGGCTGAAGCCCTGGGGAGGTGTAAGGTTCAGGGCTGGGGCAGTTCCAGATATGGTGGGAGGAGGTGCCCCAGCAAGCAATCCTGTTTCCATGCACATCCCATTGCCCTGGCACAACCAACCCTGCCCCTGCTTTACGTTATGATGGGAGGAAGCTGCGTACCGAATTTAGTGGTCCTAGCTCTTACTGTTTAGGAGGAGTTCTTGGACACACAGACAAACTCTCTCAAATATATAACAGATACATCTAAAGTGATGCTACTGCAAAGAATGTTGCTGCTGATAGAGCCAGCACTGTCACAGTGAATCACCTGCCTATTTCTCAGTGACATCATGGGACAATGGCCATTATTCTGATTTTAATTTTTATTATTTGATTCTTCTCAGAGCACTGAACCCCTTTCTCTGGACCATTTTTGCAAGTACAGATGCAAATGCGGATACCAATTTTGTGTCTGCACATAGCTTTAATCATTAACCTCATTTTACAGAGAAAGAAACTCAGGAAGATTAAGTGATTTGTCCAAAGCTACCCAGCAGGCCAGTGCCAAAGCTAAGAACAGACCCAGTTTTATAGCTCCCAGTCCAATGACAGTCACTGTACCACATATATTCTCAGTAGGTATGAAGAGGCATCTACGTATCTCTTCCACTAGCAGACTGGGGGCTTTTTTTTTTTTTTAACCGTCTGGGAGTAAGTTTAACATACCTGTAGTTGTGAATGGAATATAGCCTTAGAAATATATCATCATAAGTCTGCCACCAAGAGAAGCATTGCAAAAAATGTTTTTGAGTATGTATGGATACCCATAGTAGTTGCAACATGCATGTAACCTGCTTCCCTGCAGCTGTCTCAGCTTTTACTTGCTGTATCTGCTTGTTTCCTGTTAATTACATGCAGATGATTCACAGATCTGGCCTTGCTTGCAAGTCAAATTACAGAGTACACTTCGGGTGCTGCTTATTAACAATCTACCTCACAGGGAGCTGAAAAGAAGGGGAAAATATGTACATAGCTGCAGCCTTCTAGAAAGTCTAGCATCCTACTATAGTGTGAAAACACAGAGAGTAGAGGCACTCTTAATCTTCTGGTTTCCACCATAAAAACTCTTCAGTCACACTTGCTAAACTGTTGTGTAAAATGAGTTTTTAATTCTCCCTCTTCCTACTTACATCTGTTCTAACCATTTATTGATCTTCAACACAGTGTCTTTGACATTAAATGGGAGGGGCAAAAGGGACCAGTGACTGAACAATTTGGAAATTCACAGACCTTTCACATGTCAGATAGGATTTATTTATTAGCCAAGTCTCCATCTATCACCTCATTCTTATGACATATAGATGTCAACAAGGTACTTGGGATTCCCTGGTTTGACTACACTCTGGGCATGACTAAGGGTTAGGGCAGCAAAACCGTAACTTACACTTTTGTATAAAGTGATCAACGGCCAGGAGACCAGTGCCCCACCAATTCTCTGTGATGTGCACTGTATATTTGTTTCCTCCCCTCTCATACAGCCTCTACTAAGGAGGATGCTAAACTCCAAAACAGATGCAAATGAGATGGAGCTGGTGTGATTTGTCTTTCTATGGGCAAAACTGAGACTGTTAATGTTCTTACAAGCCTAGCTAACATCAAAGATGGAATATTAATCAGCATGTCACCCTAGGCACAGTGACTCCCAATTAGAGGTGACAGTAATTCCAAAGAGCAACATGATAACAATAAAAGAAAGTGTAGCTAAAGTCAGCAAGCAGAGGGGCGAAAAGCCAAACAAAAAACAAGGCCAGAGGTTGAACCAAACAGATCAGAGAAGCATTATTCCTCCTCCTCCTCCTCCCATCCCCTCTCTTCACACAAAAGTCAATAACACAATTTCAAGTGTCAGATGATACTAAAAGTAAGACTTTTTCAAAGTCCACTACTTCAAATCCCATTTATCCATTTCCTTGAATTCAATAACTATGGATACTGGCTATTTGCACCTTAACAAAATCAGCAACATTATCCCTTCTCTGAAGATGGGTGCACTAAAAAGGGAGTGGCCCCCAGCTGTCATTTATTTGCACTCTCCTGTCAGGCACAGAGCAGGTTTAGTTTCCTCTGGGTACACCCACAACAATTACATCAGCCTATAATGTCTTGACCTACATTCTGTGTCCCTGTTGCCAAGGCCTGTATTATGATTTGACTCTGTGAAACTACCTTGCTTTTCTCTGCAAAGACTTCACTTTCCTCAGCTTTAAAACGGAAGAAAAAGAAGAGTGATTGCCGTATATGGGGCCTCATACACTACATCATGAAGGGAGCCCAGGGAGGACAGGCCAAGAAGCTAGCCTAATCTGAATATCAGAGCTCTGTCATTCCCTTTCAATAATTTAAGTATAAGCACTTTGCATATATGAATAACACAAATTTTTTCTAAGACAAGAGCTCTCATACATATGCAAATCTCAGCTTCCCAGATGGGCAACTGCTCTCCAAAGCATGGTGTTAAGCTCATGACACAATAGAGGTACGTGTAATATTGGTCTTCCACTCTGTCTGCACCAGTTGTGTGTCAGTATTAGAGATGTGAGCTATCGGTTAATTGAATAGTTGAGTAACCACATGACATTTTAGCTGTTACTTGACTATTCCATAGTCCCTGGGGGCACAGCCAGCAGTCATGTCTATATCAAAGGCAGCAGCACAGCGTGCTCCCTGCACACACTGGCTGCCTGCTGCCCCATACTGCTGCCTCTGATCAGGGCCGGCTCTAGGCACCAGCAAACCAAGCGCATGCTTGGGGCAGCACATGTCCAGGGGCGGCATTCCGGCCAGCCTTACCGCCAGACGTGGGCCTGCCTCTGGCCGCCCAAGGCAATGGGCAGGGCGGCGGAGCCAGGGGAGCGCAGCAGGGAAGGCAGCAGGATGTCAGAGCCCAGCCGCCCCCTGCAGCCTCCCCCCAGAGGCTGAGCTAGGCAATGACTGAAGTTCGCGGGGTGGCTGATACAGCTGCCACCGCCCTGGGCAGTGTGGTTCCAGTGGCGGGCAGGGGAGGCGGCGCGGGCAGGGCGCCACCACCATGCTCCGCACACGCTCAGCCCACTTGGGCATGAAGCAGCCAAGCGACTGCGGAGCAGCAGCCGGCAGGGAGAGGCGACCGGGTGGCTGGGGCTGGCATGGAGGCAGACACAACACACTCCGCTAGCCGCCACTGGTGCCCTAGGGGGGGCGTCGTGATGGGCAGCCCGGCTGAGAGGCGGGCAAGCGCTGAGCCCCGCCGTTTGAGAGCCGAGCCTGCGGGAGGAGCGGGCGCTCCCCGCACGTACCCCTGTGATGGCGAATGCCAGCGAGCTCAGCAACAGCAGCCCACACCTGCCCAGCCCCGGGGGCCTGCTCCGCGCCTCCGGCCTCAAGCTGACCACGCTGGGCTTGATCCTGTGCGTCAGTCTGGCCGGCAATGTGCTCTTTGCCTGGCTCATCCTGAAGGACCAGCACTTGCACCACGCCCCCTACTATGTGCTGGACCTGTGCCTGGTCGACTTGCTGCACTCGCTGGCCTGCTTCCCCTTCCTCATGCTGTCGATGTGCAGCAGGGTGGGAGCCTGGCTCCACGGGCCACTCATCTGCAAGGTGCTTGCCTTCCTGGCTGTCCTCTTCTGCTTCCACGCCACCTTCCTGCTCTTCTGCGTGCCCCACCCAGTGCTCTGCCTCTCTCCTGCTCCCAGGTGTTTGCCCGGGGCAGCCAGCCGGCTGCACTACCGCGCCAGCCCGTCAGCACATCCGCAGCACCCCAGGGAGCCCCTGGCCACAGAGACCCTCACGGCAGCTGCAGGCGAGCCCTGGCCTGCAGGCTCCTCTCTCTCCTCTTGCAGGGGAGGGAAGCCCGTGGCACCCTGCTTTACACCGGGGAAAGTGTTTACAGCTACAGAGAAAGGGAAGTCGGGGGACCCCTGCCACTTTCACCCCTCCCCCAGGGTGCTCCGACGTTTCCGCACATGCTGTGGGGAAGGAACACGAGGGTTTGGCGGGGAGAGGGAAAGGAGACGAGATGGAGTTCGGTCAGTGGGGGAGGTGGGAGAGGGGAGTGGACTGGGTCCGGTGGGGGAGGGGGATCGGATTTGGCTGAGAGGGAAGAGAAGGCGCAGGTTGGATTAGGTGGGGGACAGAAAGGGGGCAGACTGGGTCCGGTCACTGAGGGGTCAAGTTTGCCTGGGAGGGGAGAGAAGGTGGAAACTGGGTTCGGTGAGTGGGTGGGCGGGGTGGATTGGGATGTGTGTGGACGGGGATGCCTGTGGAGGGGAGACAGGACGTAGGCTGGGTTTGGCTGGAGGGCACGGAGGGACTCAAAGAGCCGCAAGGTGAAAGGGGCACTTTCCTCCTCAGTGCCTGTCCTGCGGGGAGGGGAGAGGGAGGAGATTTTTTTGCTTGGGGCAGTAAAAAACCCAGAGCTGCCCCTGCTTCTGATACAGAGGCAGTAGCATGGGGTGACAGCAGCCCCTGTCCGTGGGGGGGTCTGAGCTCCCCACAGACAGAGGCTGCTGGGGGGGGAGGAGAGGGGAGGCTGCTCCACGGCAGCAGCCCCTGCCACCAGCCAGTATCGGCACTGCCGCAGACAGAGGCTGCTCTGCAGCAGCAGCCCTTCCCCAGGCTCACCCATATGTGAAATCTTAGCAGAAAGTTTCTAACTCAGTGAGATATATACTTAAATGGCAAGTTAGCTAGCCACTGCCACTCCCAGGTCCATCTGCAGTAACTACTATGGAAACTTTTAGTGGCATTTTAAGCCTGAGACTTTCATTTCCTCCTCAACCTTTCAAAAGTAGTTTTCAATGCAGATTTTAAAGAATCTTGGGGTAATGGAATGTAACAACTCTCTATCCTGCAAATAGGCTTAGAAGAATTTGATTTTTAAAAATATTTTGGTAGATAATATTGATGTTTATTTCAGGCTTTTTCCCTATTTTCAGATATTTACATTTTTAGTGATAGGAAATTATGGGGGTTTTGAGACAATTTAATGACAACAGGCACTGATTTAAAAATGTTAAAAGCTTTATAACTGTTAAAACAAACTATCAGCATCACATGTCAAAATTAAATCAAACTAAAAAACTTTGTAAGCAGTCTTTTTCTTACTTTGCCTATCTATATTTCAATGGTCATAATTTTTAAAAAATCTGTTTGCATGTCCATGCTTAAACATTTACTGCTAAAAATCTAATCCTTTCAAGCCTACCTAAATCTCAGAGAGATAGCCGTGTTGAGTGGTAAAGTTACAGACTGTTTTTAAAGCCTACTGAAAGATCTCTTTCTGGACATGTATCTTGGTTTTGGGAAGAAGACATGGCTCTAATTCAGCTGGCATGTGGCAGTATGGCATCGTACCTCTCTCAAGCTGCTCTCTTATTCTTCAGAATCTTAGTTTTCATTTCAAACAACCCAATTGTGTGTCTAGACATTATAGTTGAAGAAAATCTCAACTGTGAACCAAACAACTGATTCAGAGAGGCCTACACACAGAAATCTGCAAAAAGCCTAGAACAATCTCTCAGAGATGTGATTTAATATCGTAAAGATTGCGACGTGCTCAGATGCTGTGATAATGGAGTCACCTGAAATGGATAGAACTGCCTCTCAGCTCAACGAACTGTAACACATTTATTAAATCGGATCTGATTCAAGTATCAACATTGTTCATTTCTTTCCTCATGCAGGAGGGTGAATTACAAATCTGCACACTGTACTGTGAATGACTCATACTGGAATCAGGGCATTTTGGAGATTACATCACTAGCATCCCCTTGGTTTAAAAAAAAAAAAAAAGACAGAGCCAGGCTCAAGTAGCCAAACAGCACCTATACACACACTGAAGCTATACTGGAGGGAAAGATAGAGCTGCATGCTCTTATTTTAAACACTTGGACTATTTGAGAACTCACATGAGTGGAACTGCTGCTCCCAACGTGACCCCTGCATGCAAAAAAAATGTGCCATAGACCAGAATTCCCTGGAGCTATGATCAATAACTGTACCAGACACACAGCAACCACTGCCAGAAAAATGCTGGCACATTCCTCAGCCCTCAATAGGTTTTCCAAACTGTGGAAGGTTTGCACTGTCAAGAGTTCAGCTTGCCCCTAAAGCTAAACTGAAGTGTGCCAACAACCCCGTAGTTTGCTTTTGTTTGCAGGAAAAAGAGAGAGAAGAAGAAGCAAGAAAATGAGAGCTGAGGGAACCAATTAAAAAAGGATGGCAGCCATCCTTTAAACACAGCACCACTGACGTGACAGAATTAATCCCCTCATTCAAAGTCCATGCACAGTATGTTTACTACGCCCGTTTCTGCTGAGTGTTCATGCTAATATCTAATGCCCCTCACCCTTACACACACACACACACACACACACACACACACACACACACAATCCTTTCATTCAGAGCAGTGATGAGCTGGCTCTGTCCCAGGGATGAGCCACCCGTCGCAGAAAGAGGAAGCGACTCATCTGGCTGCCTTGAGAGAGGAAGGATGCTGACAAAGGGAATAAGGAGTACAGACCATTTAAACCCAGGGACCATTTATAGGGGATTTGGGTTGGGGGTCACTGAACCACAGAAAAAAAAATTCAGTCAGGGGCTGCACACAAGTGAGAAACAAAAACCAAAACCCCCAACAACAAAAACCCTCACTGATGCTGCGCCTGGACAAGGAAAAAGACACTCCTCATGTTCTCCTCACACACCAGAGCCCAGGGTGGGGGCCTAGAACACCAGCACAGACCCCCCCCCCCAATGCTCAGAGAGGCACTGAGCCTCAGTGGCAGGATCCAGGAAAGCCGGGGGCCACATCTGGCCCCTGACCTGAGGTTCCCCACCCCTGATTTAGCTCAAGGCTATAAGCACTCACGGGGAACCATGCAACTCCCTTGAGTGTTACACAGACATTTCACATTTCACTGTCGTTTCACTCTTCAATATTTGCAAGCTCACTTGTCTATACTTTTTTTTAGAAAAAAAAATCTCTTGTTGCAGCTCCAGTGACCTCATTACAAGTCATTAGCCAAGAATGAACCTGGTGACTTTTAGCACTGAAGTCACAGACCACTAAACCAGAAATAAAGCCGTAGTTACACTTGGTATATCTGAACAGACAAAGCACTCCATGTGCTATTCCAGCAAAGAATGTATGTATGACATCTTATAGCAGCAACACTGTACTTCCCTGCAAGCAAAATAAGATATAATGGAAAAAATGCTGTATTATTAGTGGGGCTATACGGGCTTTTGCCAGTACACCTATGTTGGTCAGGGATCACACCTTTCATGCCTTTGAACAACACAGGAATGCCAGTACAAGTTTGCACTGTACACAGGATCTAAAAGGAGTAACTATTACCTGTCATCAGAAATAGGGATGCAAAATCCTAGTAAACGTTAAGGGGTTAAATGTAACGTTTAACCATTAACTATAATCCTGTGATGAGGGGCTGCTCCAGCCTAGCTGGGCCTACCCACACTGTGCTGCAGGCACTGGGCTCTCCAGCCAGGCTGAGCAAGGCCTGCCACACTCTACACACAGTTGGCCCAGTTCAGAGCAGCCCCGCACCCTCGGGGCAGCCGGTGGGGGTCGCTCCAGTCCAGTCAAATCTGTCACACTGTGGGTGGAGGGTAGGGGGACTGTTGTGTTGAGGCTGGGCCGGGCTGGAGCAGCCTGCTGCTGTTTAACCAGTTACCCTGGTAAGCATGCTGGTAAGGGGCATGCTTACCAGGTAGCTTGATAAATTATCTTCTGATTAGGAATATAAAGGGTTATCTAGGGACTAGCCAGGGAGGGACTGACATTTCTGGGACCCCACTCCTCACTTTGCCCTTGGGGGGGGGGGGGGAAAGAGAGAAAAGCAACGAGCACAACAATGAAAGCTATTTATTTCTAGGCAGTGCCCATACAAGGGGGTGGCAAACAAACACCATAGCTACAATGTTAAATCTAACCTAACTCTGTCACAACCGTTCAGCTAGTAAAACAGAACTGATCTCACAAGGCAGGATCAGGAGGCCAGTCTGGGGAGGGGATGAGCAGAGAGATCTCACCACTCCATGAAGCTAGAACTGACTGGGCTTCCCAGGTGGTGATGGCACCTGGGGATCCAGAGTGTTGGAGACAGGCAGAGCAGAGTCCCCAGCACAGTCAGGAGCAGATGAAGTCCTAGTGGAGCTGATACAGAGTTTAGATCCAGGCATCAGAGCACTTTACTTGGGAAAGGAGTGGGGGGGACGACGACACGACACAATGGTTCAAGGGGGACACTAGATTTGTTTCTGGGTAAACGGATGGTTCAAGGGAGTATTCTCCTGTCGTTTTGTTTAGGTTACACAACAGAGACTGATTATGCCTGGCTGTGGGTTGGAGACCTTCCAGGGAGCTCGTAATGCAATTAGGCAGTTTCAGTATTTTGGATACCAATGAGGCTTTCGTACTAAAACTGGTCTGATAATTACTGATCTAGGAGTGGGCAGGCCTGGGCTCACTAGCACTGAGAGCAGAGATTTCCCACCAGGCAGTGCTTTCCTGCTTTCTGGATCCCAGAGTTCAGTGCTGTTCTTGCCTTGGAATCTCTGTTTTCCATGCTGTATGCTAATGGAGATGTGTTTCTGTCCCATCTTTGATGCAGATGAGGCTTGGGTGTCTTCTTAATCCTATCCCCCTGTCCGGGTTTTATGTGAGTCTTCCTCTGACTTTTCATTGCTATAGCTCAAGCAGAAGTGTGTGTGTGTGTGTGTGTGTGTGTGTGTGTGTGTGTGTGTGTGTGTGTGTGTGTGTGTGTGTGTGTGTGTGTGTGTGTGTGTGTGTGTGTGTGTGTGTGTGTGTGTGTGTGTGTGTGTGTGTGTGTGTGTGTGTGTGTGTGTGTGTGTGTGTGTGTGTGTGTCCTCTCAGAAGTACTATGCCCTGGCTCTCCAAGAACACAGAGCTGGCAAGTAACAGGACTAGCCACTAGACTGGAATGGAGGAGCCAAACTTTGGGCATGGCCAGTTCTAACTTATAAAATTGGATCAATTAAACCACATCGCTCATAGATGGGAAAAAGTCTGTGCCCTGAGCACCATACTGAGTTTGACCCAACCATCTGTGTAGACAAAGCTAGGTAAACAGACGCTACTGCATACCAAGATGTAGACTGACAACATGGATGGAAAACTCCCTTGGCTGATGTAGGTAGCTGAATCAGCATTAGAGCACTACATCAGTAGAGCTACAGCGCAGAGCAGACATTCATGTTGGCTATTGTCCTGGGGAAAGTACAACAATGTAGGTCTCAAGAAGTTTCCAGGATGGATACTGCTGTGCTACACATACACACACTCAAGAGAAACCAGTGACTGGCTGACAGTGTTCCTACCATCGTGCCACAAGTTGGGCACATTGCGTCAATACCATGTTGACACAGCCACAGGTATTACAGAACAACTCCATTTTGTAGCCCACTAGTTTACAATGACTATGTTCGTTCCATCCCTGCTCATACCACTGCTTTCCCCTCACTTTCAAATATACTTCACAGCAATTTAAAAATACTTCTTCCCTAAATATACAGGGGTTCCGCAACAAAGGAAACCTCTCCAAAACATTCCACCTGGGCTGCTCTGTGGTCCACTGGCAGACAGCAAGAGTCTTTCACAACCACAAAAAACTTGTCCCTTGTGAGGATTGTTATGAGTTCCCAGTATTGTAACACCATTGATGGGAACACTAGTTTTCAAGTGTCTTGACAGAATTTTTTACTGTCATGTCATCAGATGTGCTCAGAGTAATGTTAAATGACAAGCAAAAGGCAAAAGGCCGTGAGCTCGATCAATGCTAGCATTCAGCTTCTGTGGAACTGAAGCTTTGAAGCCTTTTTTGGGTGTGAAATCTTTTAAACAAATTTGCAAGGTTACTTTATAGTCCAAGTGTAAACTGATGCACTGTCATCTTAAGCTTGCAGACAATCTTCCCCAGAGAGCAGCAGGACTTGTGAGTTTCCCTGCTACTGTCCAGAACTGGTCTTTTGCTTTACTTCTAGCTTAAGAATGTAAAATCCTGATTAACCAGTGAAGTCAGTTAACCTAACATTTAACTACTTAAGCGGGATTCTGGGTGAGGGACCACTCCAGCCTGACTGGAGCAGCCCCCAGTCTACCGGGCTCCTGGCCCCAGTGCTGGTGCAGACATCTATCTGTGGCAGGCCATGGGCAAGGGGCTGCTTTTAGGCGCAGGTTAACTATTATCCATTACAAACTTAAAAAACAACAAATAGTCGAGTAGCACTTTAAAGACTAACAAAACATGTATCATAAGCTTTCAAGGGCACAGCCCACTTCTTCAGCTGACCAGAGTGTTGTATGTCCAGAACCAAAATAAATAGGGGAGAAGGGAGAGGAGGGAGGAGGAAAAAAATTGGGAAGGGGGAGAACAAAGGAAGATGATGTCTGTTTGGATCAGTGCGAGTTTCTTTGTGTAGCTGATGATTTCCATACGGCTGAATGCAGTGCCTTGCATGTTCAAAAGCTTCAGAGGGTTGCCAAGTTACAGTAAAACTCCAATCGTCCGGCATCCAATAGTCCGGCACTCCTGATAGTCCGGCATCAAAATGGCAAGAGCCTAGTGAGTGAGCTTCAGCAAAAAATGAGTCTCAAGGTAACAGCGGCAGCAGCTGAACTGAGCAAAAAGGGTAAAAAAGGCTTAAAAAACCTAAAACATTACAGTATACTGTATACAGTATGTACAATAAAAAGGGTTAAGAACACTTTATATACAGTATATAATGTATACAGTGTGTGTATATATATATATATATATATATATATATATATATATATATATATATATATATATATATATATATAAAAAAACCATCTTATAGTACCTCCTGATAGTCCGGCATATCTGAATCTGGCACCACCTAGGTCCCATAGGTTCCGGATTATCGGAAGTCTACTGTAGTCTGTACAGGATAAACTTACTTTGATTCTGGACATACAACACTCCGGTCATCTGAAGTGGGCTATGCCCACGAAAGCTCATGATACCATCTACATGTTTTGTTAGACTTTAAAGTGTGTGGGAGAAAAATAAAATAACTCCAATTGTGTCTAAGGGGGGACTGCAGGAAATCAAAACTCTCTAAAAGAAAACTGCTGTAAGGGTTAAAAGTTTTCCAGGCCTCTCTCCCTGTAATAGAGAGAAATCATCTTAACTCTAATCAAGACCCTTACAATGCCTCCTATCTCAACTTCATGAAGACTCCTTGTCTGTCACAATTTGTCATGTAAACCCTAATCTTTGTCAGTTTGCCTTGTAGACTCCTCACTCAAGTTCTCATGTGCCTTTGTACTGTGAAACTCACTTCTGGTGTGAACAGAAACATCTCAGAGTACTTCTATGGAAGCAAAATACAGGACTATGTAGTACTATTTTGCTTCAGCTACACCAGACTAACACGGCTACATTTCTATTACTTCTACTGAGACTTTGATATGTTAAAGAAAACAATCAACAACTAAACTGTCTGAACATACTGTATAAAGAATCCCTGAAACTCTCTCTCTCAGGGCTGCTGCTGCTCTCACTCTGGTAGCTGTCAGCCTGCATGCATGCATAATCAAGTTTTCCTTCTCTCCTGCCTCACTGCTTTGACCTCCAGCCTCGGACCCTTCTGGGGACTCTGTACCCCCGGGGAGCGAGATTTCCCCAACAAGTGCTACTAGACTATTCGTTGTTTTTTAAGTTTATCCCGTACAGACTAATTCAGCTACCCCTCTGAAGTGGTTATCCAGTAAGCATCACACAGTAAGGTGATGCTTACCAGGTAACTGGTTACCTGTTCACATTCCTAAATACTATTAGGCAAATGATCACATAATCTTGCTTTGGTCAGTAAAAAAGTTAAGGAAAATACTATCCCCCTGTAACTCCCATCCCTCTCTAGCCCCTCCCCCCCCGGTCCCCTCACAAAATCAAACCATCCACTTAAAAAAATACCACCCACGCCACCACCCACCCACAGATGAAGTAGCTGGGCAGAATTATGTCACAAGATACATTTCTTCCTGACCCTTGCTGGTGCTTTAGTCAGTGGCTCTCAACCGCATTTTTCCCTCCATTTTTTTCCATCCATAAGAAGAATAAATTTTGTTATGTGCATCAAGGCAAGTGCAAATGTGCACTACAAATAGAAACACATGCAAGCGGCTGTAGGTGCTCTGGTAATCACAGGAATCTCTCTTGGGTGGTTGCCCAAGTGCTCAGCTTACAGGGAACACTGACCAGGAACACGTGTACTTACCAGGAGTAGATCAACTCATCCAGATACTTGCCTAGTTGTACAATAGGCTACATCAAAAGCTTTAGCAAGTCAGTACAAACTAAGATTTCATACAATGACTATTCATTGTATACTATTCAGTGGTTTTCAAATGTGATTTGTTTTATGGGGCCACCAGAGCCAGTGTT
Source organism: Pelodiscus sinensis (assembly GCF_049634645.1). Lineage (NCBI taxonomy): Eukaryota > Metazoa > Chordata > Testudines > Trionychidae > Pelodiscus > Pelodiscus sinensis. The sequence goes on along the minus strand of NC_134728.1, from coordinate 30,642,106 downwards.
AGACTTGTTGGGGCCTAGGGAACAAAGCCAAAGTCCAAGCCTTGCCATGAATGGCTGAAAACAAAAGCCAAGATTTTAAGTGAAGTGAAATTTGAGGTACACAAGACTAATCACACTCCTGAAAGGGGTACAGGGATCTGGAAAGGTTGAGACACAGAGCTCTAAATAAGGAATAAAAGACTTCACAATTATATATCCTGTAGCACAGGTATGGGCAATATGTAGCCTGCCAAACATTTTCCTTCTGCTCGCCAGGACCTTCCAGGCTGGGGCCAGAGGAAAGCATCCCACAGCCCACCAGGGCACTCAGGCAGCCTGCCTGCTATGGCTCCAGCCATGTGGAACCATGGCACTCACAGAGCAGGTAAGCCCCTGACCTCACACCCCAGCAGGAACTCAGAGCCAGATTAAAACAGTGATGTATCCCACAGGCCGCAGTTTGCTCATCCTGCCCCTAGAACACGGAACGCTTTGTGGGATTGTTCCCATATGCTGAGAGAACAGAAAATATTTTGGTAGAGCCTATAATTCTCCAAGCCACTTTTAAATAAGTGATCCACCTAAGTTTCTGTTAAGCTTGCTGGAAAGAGGCGTATCAGGAGAAAAGATGAAGAAATGTCTCCTTACTTATTCAGCATCCAAGCTCCCAACACACTGTTCCACGTGTATTTCCCAGTACCACCTTCATGGGGTAACCCTCTCCGCGGCTCTGCCATTATCATTTGCTGACAGGTTGCAACTGCAGCTGCTGCATCAAGGTGATACATCAGCTACCAATAGGTATGCCAGCACTACTGCCAGAAAACTGTGCAAATAGCTCTCCACACCCATATGACTTTAACTGTCATCATAAACCACACCCTGTACCCAGAGGGTCAACAGCAGAGAGAGTGTGTGTGTGCGCGCGCGCGCACAGACAAGATGAAGGAAAACAATGCAATAAAGTCTCTCCACAAACAAAACGGGAAATCGTATTCCCCCTACCCTCATCCACACAATTAAAAAACCCAGACATTAGTCACGTTAGTCTGCTGCTATCAGGCAACAAATGCTCCAAATTTAGGTTCTGTAAGGCTTTCACCATTCACAAAGGTTGTGTGTTTATATTTAAGCCATTTCCCCCACTATGCATTTAGGACCCAAGAGACAGCGGTACTATGCTAGTGCAGATGAAGCAGAAAGAGCTTGACTAGGACAATTTTGCCCAAAGCTGAGAGTAGTAAAATGAGTAGAAAAGCAATTCAAATTAGTACGAAAGAAAACTAATTAAAACATTTTAACAAGCTAGCATGTTAAGTTACAAAGGATTGTTATCCTATGGGACAATTGCTCACTAGACTGTAGAAACCTAGTGGGAACTAAAATGCACAGATTTCCCAACTTGCTGGGCACACCAATTCTGACAGTTTTTAAGCCTTGAGACTGGCACACTGTACCACAGTATAGAAAAGGACAAGAATCACATTTTCAAACAATATGGAAGTTTTTTAGCAATGCAGCCCCTTATTGTAACAGGAAACTGACCAACTACCTTGTCCCTCCCTTCTCTCCCCCCCCCCCGCAAAAAAAAAATGGCAAATGCTTTGAAAGACAAGAAAAATGTAGCTACCTCGAATATCTACACAGAGCACACCTTGATTAACTTGGAATGTCCCTTCTTTCTTAGTAGCAAGGTAAAGTAGTAACACAGAGAAAACTATACACTGATAAATCTGCTGAATCTTTTTTGTGTTCCTTAATTTCAATGTCCTCAGAATTTTAATAGAAATGTAGCCGTGTTAGTCTGGTGTAGCTGAAACAAAATACAGGACTATGTAGCACTTTAAAGACTAACAAGATGGTTTATTAAGTGATGAGCTTTCGTGGGCCAGACCCACTTCCTCAGATCAAAGAGTGGAAGAAATAGTCATATGGTTGTGACTATTTTCTTCCACTATTTGATCTGAGGAAGTGGGTCTGGCCCATGAAAGCTCATCACTTAATAAACCATCTTGTTAGTCTTTAAAGTGCTACATAGTCCTGTATTTTGTCTCAGAATTTTAAACATCGCAAACATTTAAAAAAAGAATGGCTCCTTCTTTAGAGTGAGGTAGCACCCAAAGTATACAAGGCTCTTTCTGGACATGAGGTGGCAATTTCATTTTACAAAGGAGCCACTGTGCATGCTGCAGCTTACAGAGCTTAGAGAACAAACCCCCAAGCATTAATTGGAATTCTCCTAACATTAGCAGCATAGTTATCTGTGACCCAAATGGCCCTACACAAAAAACAAGTTTTTCATGTTTACAACTTGATTCTTCATTCAGCATAAAGCCTCCACAAGTGCCAAACTATTTGATCACACTTTAAAGACTCCCTAAAACGTTTTAGCTAAGGACCTAGACCACCACATGAGGAATGTTAAATTTCGATTAGTCAATAGGGCGCCTCCGCCTTTGAAGTGTAGCAACAGCCCCAGAACTGTTGCTACACTTCAAAGGCGAAAGCGCTGCGAGGAGCACGGGGCCAGCAAGGCAGTCCTCTGCTGGCCCCATGTTCCCCTTGGTGTTTCAAAGCAGCAGCGCCACTCCCTCGCTGACCTTGGGCTCCGTCCAGCGCAGCTGCTTTGAAATGCGACGGGGTGCCTACCATCAGACTCCCCACAGCGTTTCAAAGTGGCAGCGCTGTATGGAGCCCGAAGTCAGCAGGGGATTCCCCAGCTGATCCCGGGCTCCACCTGGTGCTGCCTCTCTGAAAAGCCACATGCAGCCTGGGGACACTCCTGCTGGCCCCAAGCTGCACTTGGTGTTTCAAAGTGGCAGTGCCACGTGGTCTTGCCCCAGGCTTCAAGCGGTGCTGCCACTTTGAAGTACCCCCTCATTTCTGCCTCTTTCTGATAGAGGCAGCAAGGGGTTGGGGATGGGAAGTGACTAGTTGTTCACATCCATACACCACATTTCACAGCAAGCGGAAGCAGCTAATGAATGTCTGGCATCACAAATGCACACAGTACTACACTTCCATCCACACCAATATCAAAGTGCACTTGCAGCTGACATGAGACTGGGTGCATCTGCTTTAGTGCAAACCTTTCTAACAGAGGGAAGGTTTTAGAAGGCTAATACGTTTTCACCCCTTTCCTTAATTTAGGAAATTTAACAGGGAATCAGATTGAAAGAAGAGTTTCCCTGACCACTTGCAGTGCTGTTTTGTATCTGCTGGCATTCTGAGTTCTTTGTAGGACTTCCTCCTTTCTGCCATTATGGATTCAGTGTCTTCTGCTTGACTTGCTGACCATTTGGCCTCCCAGCACAATTAACAATAAGCCATAAAGAAGGACCATACCCAAAATATCAATGCATCTACAGCACTGTGCATATATATATATATGGCAGAATTTGTTATTTTAATAATTTGCAGATAATACAGATACAGTACTTGTTTCTAAAGCATTTTATATTTATACGTTTAAATGTTTACCACTGAAATTATGGGATTTAAGGGTTTTTTTTTAGTACGATCTATTTTCCAAATTGTAGTAACTTATGAGGGGTCTGGTAATTATTTAAATATAGATGCTGAGATCAAAAAGTTAACGCTTCAAACCATTAAAGCATACATTGTCAGCTTCAAATATCCAAATATTCAAGGTCTAATAAGTTCTCAAGCAGCATTATTTTTTACTCTGCCTATCTGTAAATTCTAACCATTATTGGTTGAAAGATGTTTTTCCTCTATGCGTATAGTGAAATAGACATTTACCACTAAAAACTGAAATCACTGCAAACCTGTGCACATTCTCCTTTTGGTGCCTTGCATATTCCCACAGGGCAGTTTGCCCCTTTCATGGCTTCAAAGAAATGTAACAAAAGACTTCCAGCCTTCCCCACACTTACTCCAACTGCTGTGTTATTCCCTTCCCTCAATATTCCCTCTCATTCCCTTCCCCCGAATCTTTTAACTCCAACAGAAAACAGCTGTTTCCAAAGCAAAGCCAATGGAACCCCACAGTTATTCTGCAGAGGACTGTGGAAGCTTTTTGCCCAAAACTGTAAACAAAAGCAGTTGGGGAACAAAAGCAAAGACTGCCAGGAAGCACAGATTTCCACTACCAGCAATGTTACTGCCTTAATTTTTCTTGATCTGACTCACAACATTAAGGCAATAGGTTACTAGGACTGAGACTGGGTGATGGGACGGGAAAGTGCCAGGACTTATTTACAGTGGGGTGAGAAGGAAGGGGATGAGGAGGAAGGTGTTGAAGGAGAGAATTCTGGATGTGGAGATAATTATGAAGCGACTCCGGAAAGAAGACTGTTCACTGCCCAGGTTTTCAGAACTGAGCCACTCCCTGCTCCAGCACAACTATGAAGCATCTCTGAAGAAAGCTGTTCACTGGGTTGTCCCAGAGAGGGACAAACCCTGGTGAAACAATACTGAAGCAAAACAGCTCTTTGGAAGCTATGAACATTGAATATGCAATATGCACACAGCCCAAATGCTCGTATGGCTAGCAGTCTGGAAAGTAACAGTTGTGGGGTGCCAGATCTGAGAAAACTTCTAAGTACTTTTTAACCCATTCTGTTGATCTTTAGTTTTCCCTGTACACCATTCCCATAGCATCCAAGTGCTGTCTAACTCAGCAGTTCCCAGCTGCTGGTCTGGGCCATGGACCTCTGGCTTCTGGGCCGAGGTGGCTTTGAGGGCTGAGGCACGTCACTCCAGCTGTGGCTGTTGGGAGAGGTGTGTCCTGCCCCACCTCTCAGCCGACCAGTGGCAGGCAGAGGCAGGGTTTCTTCCCTGAAATGGAAGAACACTTTGCTGCGTGGTGGGAGTTGCGTGCAGAGTCCAGCACTGCAGCCTTAGAGCAGCCACTACCTGGGCAGCAGCTGGGAGGCAGTGCTGGGCTAGGTGGGGGGCTCTAAGAGGCAGGGGGCTGGCTCTGTGGGCAGGGCTAGTACGAGGGAGCTCTAAGGGGTGGGGACTCTAAGGGGCTGACAACTGGGGTATCTGGGGTGGAGATCTGGCATAGGGGACTCTGGGGGCGGGGCTAATATTGGGGACTGAGGGCTGGCACTGGGGAGGGCCCAGGGGTATGTGTAGGTGCAGTGGAGCTCTGGAAACAGGAAACTGGCACTGGGGGGGGGGTCTGGTGGTGGGGGACTCTAAGGGGCAGGAGCTGCCACTGAGGCATTTGGGATGGGTACAGAGGACTCTAGAGTCAGTGGCTGGTGCTGGGGAGTAGTGCAGAGGTGGGAGGCTCTAGGGGTTAAGACTGGCACTTGGGGGCTCTGTGGGCTGGCGCTTTTGGTGGACTGGTAACATTTATTTGCATAATGAATATGCAAATAAAATGTTACCAGCCCACCACAAGTTTGTGAATGGGTTTGCAGGTCCCCCAGTATAAAAAAGGTTGGGAACCACTGGTCTAACCCATCTGCTTCAATAGGGATGAAGCAGTACACAAAGTTAGTGGGTTTTGGCTCTACAAGCCCCTGTTCTAGACCAACCCAACAAACTACTGATTATCAAGTAAGCCTAAACCCAGTGGCAAGCAATGCCATGACAACTCCACAGCTCATTCTGCCACACAGGACACAAGATGAATGCTGAAGCTAATGAAACAGCTGAGATCCAAACAGCTGGAGTCCACTCAGATTGAGGAACTAGCTTGAAATTCTGAAGGCAAATGTATCACATGAAGAAAGCAGAAGTCCAGTCCTACAAACAGCCGTGGTTTTGTTTCCATGGAGACCTTCAACATAATCACACACTCCCTGTGATCAACTGTTAGGACTAATGCTCATTATATGAAACTGCGTTTTACCGTTCTTTCTCCCCACAACCATGCTGCTATTGAAGTACTGAGAAGCAGACTTCAAAATACAGCTCAGTCAAGTTAGTCTCCCATCACTCACCCCTCACTAAGAGAAAAAATAAACAGCATCTTGTAGATCAGTGTTAGGCCCTAGAAAAAATAGGCCTAGTGCAGTTATGCTAAAGCAAATGTAACAAAGGTTTCTGGGTAGTCCCTGGACAGAACTGGAGATAAGTTCAAGCAGGGACACACCTTATACGCTTGCTCAAGTTGGCAAAATGAGATAAGCAAGAAGCTGCATTTTTGTACCTGCTGTGATGAGGAACAGTTTGTTTTGAGAACTGATAAGGAGCCTCCCTGTTTCTGCTCTCCCCATTTGTTCCAAACTCCCTGTTTATGTTCTCCTTTGGCCATAACAAACTGTCTCCTTATTGCCCAGTACCTGTCTTTTGGGCTGATAAGAAATGGCTGATGCATTATGAATTGCTTAGGGCCATGATGTATAGTTGGCCAGGTGTCCATGGATACTAAAAGTTTCTAACCGATAAAGGAGGGTGGGTTGCTTGGGCAAATAGTCTGACGCGACGGAACTGTCTATATAAGCCTACCTGTTAATGAAATTGTGGCTGGTTCACTTTGGAGACGGGCCGCTCTCTATTGTAAGTGCGCACTATTCAATAAAGAGCTTGTGATTAGATCTTGCTGGTGTTGCCTGTCTCTTTGCGGTCAGACAACGAACAGAGGCCGTCCGGGTTCGAGTCCCCAACAAATTTGGCACCCCAGATGGGACCCGTCTGACTCTCCGGTGCAGAGGATCGGACTCCGAAGCAACGCAGCGCGCATCCTCCGGTTTTGAGGAGCCTTGCCAGGTGGCCAGATCCCTGCTCCGGCGATAAAGCGTGTCCTGTGAACCAGCTGAGGCCCGCAGAAATCCAGCAACATCACCTACCCATTGTGTAGGATCCAGGACCTCGGGGTTAAAGTCCCTGGAGTCCTCGGGGTTAAAGTCCCTGGAGTGTTCGGGGTTAAAGTCCCTGAAGAGGTAAGCGAGCGCTCGGTATTGAAAAATTGGGTTAAGGATCCTTTGGCTGGTAAAGATGGGACAGGGCGGCAGTAAGTGCCCGGGGGACGCCCCGTTGACCCTGATCCTAAGGGATTGGAAGGACATTTCTGGAATGGCCGGTCTAGCAAAATCTAAAATGAAGGATTTGTGTCAAACACAATGGCCTTCACTCACTGCTAATTTGTCCCCGGATAATGATTGGCCAGACTGCGGGATGTTTTCCGTAGAAAGAATGAATGCCCTAAAGGACATACTGGTCAATCTTAGACCCGGACAAATGGAATATTTATTGTATAGTATAATTACAAACCAAAGGAATTTAAAAAGGCTCTGCAGGCTGTGTGTGTAGAAAAATCTGTTAAACTTCCCCCACCCTATGCCCCGGAGGTGGTAAAAAGAATATCCGTACCATTTTCTCTATCCATCTGCCAACCTGGGCTGATGTGATTCAATTGTTAAATACCCTCCTCACGGAAAATGAGCATCAAAAGGTTAAAGAAAAGGCTGTAGCATATCACCAGAATCAAGCTTGGAGAGGTATGCCCACCGCTGAGCCTAACTGAGATCCAAATTCAGACAGGATGCAAGGGAAAAGTTTACCTAAAGTGGTTAGCATTGTGACACAGATGTACAATGAGAAAGAGAAGAGAGAGAGAGGAAGAAGGAATTAAGCGATTGTTGTTATATATGAAGGGAAACCTGCTTTAAAAATGACTCCTTGTTTCTTGCAGCCTCTTTTAATTATCTAGGCAAAGAAACAATTAAGTTTAAACATTTGGCTACAGACACTTTGTTAAATTTATTAAAGAGAAATAAGGAATTCTACTGAAACTTAATTGGTTAACTGCATAAAAGAATAAAATCTATACATTGTAAATTTGTAAAACCTGCACCCTAAGGGTTAAATGTGTCTTCCAAGAAAACTAATTATTGTTTTAAAGAAATCCAAGCCCAGAAACTTCACTGTTTTTCTGTTCAAAGCTGAGTTGATAGCACTTTTGGCTTGCTTTCAGATCCAAGGTTGTGTGTGTCTGCAAACTGCCTGTCTGTTCTGGAAAGGGGGAGCATGTCCCCCATAAGTAAGCCTGTAACATTGTATATAATTCTTTTCAGGAAAAGAAAACCTTTTTGCTTGCTTAAATATTAACTAGCAAAGGTCTTGTTCTAAGAAAAAGTTTCTGTGGCAGTAAATTATTTGAAGCTTCACACATTAAAGAAAAAAAAAAGCCTGGTCTGTAGTACAAGAAGGAAACTAAGGCATGTCATCTTTAAATTAATAATTGAACAATGAAGTAATTTACTCAAACCCTCTGAAGCTACTGTGCAAAACAAAAGCATACCGTTAAGTAACAGCAGGCTAATCAAAAATTAGCAAAGAACATTGGTAAAGAAAAAGTATTCTAAAATATAATGCACAACCCCAATGTGGGTAGAAATGTTTTCTTTGTCTTTCAAATTATCAAAAAGCACTAATATTAGCTGAAAAGTAACTGAAAAAAAAAAAAGCCATGGTTCTGTGTCATGACATAAGTTTGTGTTCTGTGTTCTATCCAAATTTGTCTTGTGTGTCCTAATTGTGATATATGTATTTCAAACATTGTTGTGTGTACAATATTGTTGTTTTAATGAAAGAATAATTTAAATCCCTTAAATAATTGTAACTTTGTGCTTTACACAGATGGTTTTTGCTTTTATAATTCTAGTGGAGGTTTAGTATCAGACTATGCAGTTTGTACTGTATGGAATGTAGAGGAATCTGCTCCTCTACCTGCTGTTTTTTCCCTTCTCTCCTATGATCACCAGCTCCTTTGTCATCTCTTTCGGAACTGGCCCTCCTGAAAGACCAAGCCCCAGAATCGGGAAAGCAGGAGTGGAGACTGGCAGGGTGCACCTTGCACCCAGACCACTACTGGTGCAGCTCTGATGGCCACATTGTTGCCCCAGTGGTCTTGCTACCTCACCTTGCCTCCGTGCTCCATAGATTGTCGCACATTGGCAAAGGTAAAACAAAATTGGTTTGCTCCCAAATTCTCCCAGGCAGCCAAAGATTACGGTCTGGCTTGCCCTGTCTGCCAAGCCCACAATGTGGGTAAACCTGTAAAGACAGTTCCGGCAACCAGACCTCCGCCTTTGGGACCATGGCTGAATTTACAAATGGACTTTATTCAATTGCCTAAATGTCAATCTTTTGAATATGTGTTGGTTATTGTTTGCTTGTTTTTAAGATGGGTAAAAGCTTATTCCCTGCAGGAAAGCTGATGCCATCACAGTGGCAAAGAAACTTCTAAATCATTACATCCCATCATGAGGAATACATTTTGTGATTTCCAGTGATAAAGGTACCCACTTTACTGGACAAATTGTTTAAAAACTGGCAAAGTACTACTCTATCAGACAAGCACCGCACTGCGCATGACACCTGGAGAGCGCAGGAGCAGGAGAGAAATGAAACGGGATTTTAAAGAACAAACTTGCAAAAATATGTAAGAACTCTGGCTTAACATGGGTAGAAGCACTCCCGATTGCCCTAACGAGCATGAGAGTGACTCCTAATCGGAAAACTGGACTCAGTCCACATGAAATTGCATGTGGCCGACCTATGAAATTGTTAAGCAGCCAAAAAAATTGACCTGGCTGATGCAACACTTATTAAAGAAAGCATAGTCAAGTATTGTCAGGAACTTATGAGGTGTGTACAGTCTTATCATTCTCAGGTTAAGGACGCCTTCCAGGAGGTCCTGACTGTGCCGTGCCATAAACTACAACCAGAAGATTAGGTTTGCATGAAGGTTCACCAGTGGAAGACTGCCCTGGAACCCAGGTGAAAGGGTCCCTACCAAGTCCTTCTGACCACCCATACTGCTGTAAAGTGTGAGGAATTGTCCGCCTGGATTCACGCCTCCCACCGCTAACCGGTTCCAGTGCCTACACAAGTTGGCCCCAACAAAGAGCACTGCAGACCTGGTACCAGAAACCCAGGTCCAGAAGTAGATGGGGATCAGCGCAGGCCTGGTACCGTCAATCCAGGCCCAGAAGCAGACGACATCGGACTTCAAGGGAGCCACACACGTTCACCCCACCGCGAACCGGGTGAACCAGAAGCAGACGACATCTGTGCCCAGGGCAAATGGACTACTACCCCTTTGGGCGACCTGAAGCTTCAACTTCGACTGAGGAAACCTTAGACTGGTGGTGTCCTTTCCCGAAAGGAAGGCCTCGTTTTCTGGCCTGGGTTCTTATGTTTTTACTTTTATTATTTGTTATCTTTCTCTTTTGGTGGTATGGGATGTAAAGGCTGTAGAAACTAACAGCTCTAACACCTTTGTTCATCTTGCATATGAGCTGAAAGCTCGAATGCCAGAATTACATAATACATCATGTTGGGTGTGTTCCCTAGTCCCAGTGGATAGTCAAAGAAGGTTGCTTATAGTTCTCATTTCCCTTTGTGCAATGAACATGACATGGACCCCATCTTAGAAGGATTCCTCAGGAAATCTAAACATTGCTTGGGAAAAGACTGAGATTAAAAATAGAGGATTCCTGAATGTATGGAAAAACCCGGACATTGGTGCCTATTAAAAAGGTCATCTACTGATTCTGGTATGCTTGTTGGAATCAGTCAGTGCACTTGACATTTCCCATGTCGGGTCTGCTTATACTCTAACTGAGGATAAATACCAAATTATCAATGGTACAGCTGACTTTCTGATCCCTAGGTGGATGAAAGTAAATATATCGTCCTGCGTACCTTCCTTCACACACACCCATTATAACTGCTCCTCTCTAAATTGTACTCAGCGCTCTCCTAGACCTAGCAACAAGTCTCTCTGTTTATGCTCTTATCCGAATGGTCCAACCCTACCCATCGGACCGGTAGGATGGAGTCCATGGAACCAACCCTTATTTAGAGTGTACTGAGTGTGCAGTAACAAAGCATATTTGACCCTTCCTCCTTCATGAAGTGGATCCTGCTACTTGGCCTGGTTGGAGCCACCTGTTGTTTACCGCCCTCATCTCCCCACTGGAAAGATTAGAAATATGAGGGACGCTGAGACAGATGCTAAAGAATCTCGCCCTCCTACCTGGTGGGCTGTGAATGATTGGACAGGTGTTTGTGCGGCATTTCCCAATGCTTGTGGAGGGGCCTTTTATCGAATAGGAGAAGGAGTACTGAGGCTTCAAGGAATTTTGGAAATAATGGCTAATACCACTGCTGATGCTTTAACTGATCTGGCTATCGAGCAGAGAAAGATCCGGCAGATGGTTCTCCAGAATCGCTTAGCACTAGATATTCTGTTAGCCTCTCAAGGAGGAACATGTGCCTTAATTGGACAAGAGTGTTGTGTGTATATTCCTGATGTTTATAATGCCACTTAGGACAGAGTGCATCATCTTATGCAGGTAGCAAAAGATCATGGAGGAAAGAAAGGAGATTCTTGGTGGAGCGACCTGTTTAGCTGGTTTCCAAATGTCGGTGGTTGGCTCCATAACTTACTTCGTAGCGCTGTCATTATTATTTGTGGTTTGGTAGTTCTCTATGTCCTAATTCGTTGTGGATGTTAGATAGGCACTAAAGTGTGTTCCACCAAGTAGTAAGTTGTTACATTGTGTCCCAAGAGTCCCTTCATGGTACTCTAGGGACAAAGGGGGGACTGTTAGGCCCTAGAAAAAATAGGCCTAGTGCAGTTATGCTAAAGCAAATGTAACAAAGGTTTCTGGGTAGTCCCTGGACAGAACTGGAGATAAGTTCAAGCAGGGACACACCTTATACGCTTGCTCAAGTTGGCAAAATGAGATAAGCAAGAAGCTGCATTTTTGTACCTGCTGTGATGAGGAACAGTTTGTTTTGAGAACAGATAAGGAGCCTCCCTGTTTCTGCTCTCCCCATTTGTTCCAAACTCCCTGTTTATGTTCTCCTTTGGCCATAACAAACTGTCTCCTTATTGCCCAGTACCTGTCTTTTGGGCTGATAAGAAATGGCTGATGCATTATGAATTGCTTAGGGCCATGATGTATAGTTGGCCAGGTGTCCATGGATACTAAAAGTTTCTAACCGATAAAGGAGGGTGGGTTGCTTGGGCAAATAGTCTGACGCGACGGAACTGTCTATATAAGCCTACCTGTTAATGAAATTGTGGCTGGTTCACTTTGGAGACGGGCCGCTCTCTATTGTAAGTGCGCACTATTCAATAAAGAGCTTGTGATTAGATCTTGCTGGTGTTGCCTGTCTCTTTGCGGGTTCGAGTCCCCAACATCAGGAACAAAACTGGACTCCCCTAGTGTTGCATTTTCAAAACCATTGAGTGATACCCTACCCCTGCTTCCACTGAAGTTGTGATAAGCTTCCATTGACTTCAATGTGAACAAACAGACCAACACTGAAAAATTCCACCCTAAGTGCTTTCAAAAATTCCACCCTAAGTGCCAGCCATGCCAGACATTTTGAATACTTTAGGAGATTGGAGGAATAAAGAAAAAGCAGACAGTTCTGCTAGGGATGTTAAATCCCGGTTGCTCTACGTTTAACCGACTAAAGCAGGATCCGGGTTGGGGTCTGCTGCAGCCTGCAGGGCTCCTGCCCCCAATTCCCATGCTGGGGCTAGGGTTGGCTCTCCTGGCTCCCAGTGCCAGTGCAAGGGCTGGGGCTGCCGCTGGCTCTCCGCTCCTGTCGGAGCAGCCTCTGCCTGCCTGGGGCTCTGGGTGAGAGCAGTCACTGTCTGCAGTGGGACCCCTGCAGAGCTGGAGCAGCCCCCTACCCACAGCAGATGGAGAGCTGCTCCAGTCTCCACCAACTACTCAGAATCGATAAGCATCACCAACTTAAGGTGATGCTTACCAGTTATCCTTTCACATCTCTAGATCACACCAACTGTTGTTCAACAGCCAGGCTGGTTTTAGGATGAAAATTCAAAGTCACAGCAATTTATTCTGGCAGACAGGCTGCAATCATCTGTTGCAAGACATCCAGAGTTACTGTGAAGTCTCACAGCATTCACCTGAGGTACCTCAAAGGAATCAGTCTGTTTGAGAGATGTGTACAGAGGGGGAAATGAAGGTTTCACTGTCCTCTGATTTAGGATTTAACTTCTTGTTTCTCATCAATGTAGAGTACTTACATACTAACAAGCCCTGAACTATTTGAGAAACTGAATCTTTAATGTATTTATCCTCTGCGCTGTGCAACGGTTTAAGTGGAAATAAAGGGGAAATAGAACCAAAGACACACTAAGGCTATGTGTATACTAGCAAGCTTACAGTGGCACAGCTGTGCTGATGAAAGAACGCTGGTATAGCCGCTCCATGCTCATGAGAACGAGTTTTCCTGATGACTTAGTGCTCTGCACATGAACACTTCTGCCAGCAGAATTTATGGCATTCCGAGGAGTGTTTCACACCCTCAAGTGACGTCATTGTTGCTGGAATAAGCGATATGGTCAACATGGCTTAAGTGACTTGGAAGGTCACATAGGAAGTCTGGAGGAGTAGGGAATTTGAGCTCGATCTCCTGAGTCCTAAGCTACTGCCCTAGCTATTGGACCATCCTTACTATGAGATATATAAGAAACTTGATGTAAGTAAACCCACTTAAACTAACAGACTTTCATAGAAAAAAAGACCTACCACATAGAAATCCTCAGAATCTAGCTGTCATAGTTAGAGTTAACAAATAATTAAAAAGAAAAATATTAGTAACCAATCTCTGACTGAACAAAGATATACCATAACCAATGGTTAACATTTCAGAACAGCATCTCTCCTCCAAAGGGAAAAGGCATTCTTAAATCTCAGCCAAAATTAAGGTAGAAACCCAGAGGGACAGGAATCACTTGCGCCAACCAACTAGGAGATGTGGTTTAAACTTTATTGCTAAAGCAGATAGAGAAGAGATCAATATTTCTAATGCGGGCTAAAAAGAGGAATCCATTTGAATTATTCCTAGACTATCTCAGGTAAAATGCAAGACTGGAGCGTATACAAGGGAACTTCATTTTCCTAAGAGAAGAAATTAAGAGGAGAAAAAAAATCTCCTATCCAGCCACTGAATCTCCAACTGGAAAACCCTTTGTAATATTAGTAGCAGAGTGCATTTACCACCAAAAAAGTCATTGTGGAGAAATGAATAAACCATGAGGAAAAAAACCCTGCAAAGACAATCCCTTTGTCTACTTTCTGTTGCCTTAGAGAATCGCATGAACCTGGTAAAATGCTGAAGCTGTCTTTTCTTCCTTCCACTCCCACAACTGTATGTTAATTCCTAGCTAGGCAAATGGGCTGGTACATTCCAGGAAACACAAACTGGGCTCCAGATGGCTGGTTGCCTAGCAGCAGCGCACATACTTGGTTACTTAGGGAACAGGTTCCTCACATTCTCATTACACAGCTGTCTGCTGGAACTGTTACTCCCATCTGGGAAGATTACTCACTCAGCTACAAGCTGAAGCAGGAATTTCAGTCAGCGTGTCACTGAATAGAGATGTGGCCAGCCAGCAGCTAAACTGAAGCAGAGTGCCCCTTAAAGACAGTAAAAACAATGAGTAGTCCGGCAGCATTTTAGAGATTAGGGATGTTAAAATTTAATTACTCAGATAATTCAGTAGTCGATGGAATTTCCATTGACTATTTGATTAGTTGATGAGGGGGTGGGAGGTGAGGCACTCGCTATCCCCACCATGCCTGGGCCTTTTGAATGTAGTAAGAGCTTTGGGCCCAGGTGCAGTGGAGACAGCAAATGCCCCACACCTCCTTATCGACTAATCGAGTAGTCAATGGAAAATCCCATGACCCTTACTACATATAAAAGGCAAAGGCGCAGGGGGGAACCTGGGGCGAGCAGGGACTCAAGCAGTCCCCACTTGCGCTAGATCCCAACTGCTGCGCCACTGCCTTTGAAATTAGAGGCATTTAAAAGACAGAGGCACAGCAGGGAACGCGGAGCACAGCAGTCGGGACCCGGTGCAAGCGGGGACTGAAGCAGTTCCCACTCACACAATTTCCCCCCACTGTGCCTCTGCCTCCTGAGAGGCAGCAAGGAGGAGGGAAGTGACTAGTTAAGTAGCGACTCAACTACCTGATAAGCTTAGACTTATCGGGTAGTCAACTAGTCACTTACATCCCTACTGAAGACTAACAAAAATATATATGCAATATCTTGAGCTTTTGTGAGAAAAACCCACTTGTTCAGATGAGAGGATCTTGAGATCTTAAAGACAGTGTCATTCATTAGTGCCTGCTTCCAGAAGCATTTTTATAGAACTATGTTTATATACATATAGCTAAAGGTAAGGCTCTCGTGACAGACTGAGAATTAATCCACTTTTTGGATACTGAATTGGGGCAGTGTTTTCTCCATTGGTCAAAAAACATTATATGATTTATTACTTCTTGAAATTAATTTGTATTTTAAAAGTTTGTGTCACACTAATGCTGTGCCCAAGTACACACTGACTTACTACAGTCCAGTAAAGACCACAATATTTTTAATTTCTTCTGAGAATTAGCTTAGCCATAGCCAAGATGTGCTGTTCCTATTTTGTTAAAACAACATATTTCGTATTCAAGTATTTTGCACTAGCTAGAGTTATTAATTAGATAAGCATCAATTTACAAATCATCAACTCCTGGGAATGTTAAGATTCCTGAAAAGTAAAGACAGAGCACTCCCAGAGTTATACAATTATAAGTTTTCATCAGCTTGCATCATTACAGTTTGTACATTTCCGTTAGTCTGATGGGTCAACATCTTACAACAAGATAGCTAGAGGAATTTTTGGTATGCTACCTCCCTCTACTAAAGTACCAGCATGTTCTATTGCCCCTTCTTACCATACCACCCAAAGGCAGCTCCACCTCTCCACCTTGGCCACCTTTCCTTCAACTGGGAAATTTACATGTCCTCTTAGGCTACTCTCTCAGAAGAGCTCCACGTAGAGCCAAATGTCCCCCAAAATATTTGGCCCAGAGTACTCTTTCCTATCACATCACAGAGCTAATGGGATGCTGCAATGCAACGTGTCACTATCTCAAAAATAAATGAGACTCATTCCACATAAAAAAACCCTACTGAATCCAGTACTATTCATCTTTCATGTATAGAGGTGACTACTGGGAATACTTTAGAGAACTGGGTATAAATGATCTGGAAACAAAGAAGGAAGACATATACAAACAGACAAAAATTTAGGGGACACTGAAGATACGGGTCTTTGTGCTGATCGTTTAGTGAGATGAGAGGTAAGGAAAGTATTAAGCTACACAAGATAGTGTAGCCAAATAAATATTTCCTATTCTTGTTACAGAGGGTTTCTTTTAGGGGGCAGGGAACAGAATTACAATATAAAGATCTGTATAGTTATGCTCATAGGCTTTATGAAAATATGTTTATATGAATATTGCATAACTTTATGCAAAATACTTCATGTGACATCACTGGAAAGGTTACAATGTGCTGAATGTGTATATCCTATTTGCATGCATGTGTCATTTCTCTAATTGACATTAGAAATATCAAGTAGGAAATTGTGTTATTAACGCAGTCATGCTAAGTGAAGCCCCTTAGTCATACTCAAAGGAACTTAATAGATCAAGTCTAAGAACAGTGATCTGTGAATTAACTTGTTTTTCTAGTAAGCCTGGTAAAAGGGGCTATCGTGGGTCCTTCCAAGACATATGGCCATGTCACCTGATGATGGAATCTATCTTAGATGCTGTATTTTTTGCACAAGAGCAGAAGGAATGTTTAGACTGAATGCAAAGGATTCCTGCCTTTTGCAAAACATATTTAAGAACGGGAGTGAGGTAATCTGGGTCATCAGTTCTTCCTGGCTACCCCAGGTAAGATGACTGCTGGAATCATCTAAGACTAAACTTGGAAGAAAGGTTGGGCCAAGGCTGGAAGGCTTTCCAGCCTGTGACAGATGCTTATTAGAACAACTCTGAAGGCAAGATATTATGAAAGATCAGTTCCTTGGTGTATTAAGCTTAGTTTGCGTGTTCGGTTTTATTTTGCTTAAGAGCCTACTTTGTTCTGTGCACTCTCTCTTATGACCACTTAATTCCTGCCTTTTATTCTTAACATCCCTTCTGTTTATTTATAAAGCCAGTAAAAATAAGTTACCAGGGAGGGTGCAAGGAATCTGCACATCTCTCTCTTTACATTGAGAAAGAGGGTTAATTTCATGAGCTTATACATACAGATCTCTATACAGCATAAGACAGATTCATCTGGGGCTCTGGACTCTAGAGGAGCTGAGTATCTGAATGCTGGAGTTGAGTAACTTGCTGTCTAATGGTTAAGGTCTGAAGCTTTAGGGATGTGACTCAGACTCTGTGTTGAGTTGCTTGCTGCAACACGGACAAGACAGGATACTAGACGATCAAGTTGGCAGGGAACACAGGCTTGGAGAGGTCTTAGGTAACCGTTTGGGGTGGGGGGGTCCTTGACCCATCACAACTGTTCCTATGCACTCTATTCTATGAGCAAGTTTCTATTACAGGCAGTCCCCGGGTTACGTACAAGATAGGGACTGTAGGTTTGTTCTTAAGTTGAATTTGTATGTAAGTCGGAACTGGTACATATTGTAGGGGAAACTCTAGCCAAACATTTCTCCAGAGCTCAGTTTTATTCTCTCACACCTCACTTCCCTCAGTCCTTTATTCTCAAGCTGAGGTGTCTGCTGAGAAAAGCCACTCCGCGTCTTCCTGGTCTGCTGGGTGGGGCGCTAGCTTCGCGTCTCCCTGGTCTGCTAGGGGGAAAAGCAGCTAGTGCGGGGTTGTCTCACCCCGTTTGTAAGTAGGGATCTGATGTAAGTCGGATCCATGTAACCCGGGGACTGCCTGTATACTCATTTCTGCAGCAAGACAGCTAAAACTAAAGTAGAAGAAAGATAGGGCTACTAGAACTATTAAAAAGTTTTCAGAGATGCCCATGCCCCACACTAAGGATGTGAACAGGTAACCGGTTACCTAGAAGCAGCCCCCACCTACAGCCGCTTGGCGCGGAGGGCTGCTCCAGCCCCAGCAGCCAGACCTGCATGGCCAGCAGCCAGCCCCAGGGTGAGGACCAGGAGCCGGCTGCTAGCCCCAGGAAGTAAGAAATATCAGCAATTTTAAAGCTGGCCTCCACTCTGACTTATCCCTTGTGACAGTCGAGCTTCACACTATCATTCCCATTGTTACTCTGAGAAGTGCTCATTGCCACAGAAGAGGTATAGGACTTGAGTCTTTTTAACCTCTCTTGCATACGGCACCCGTTCCAACCCCCTAATCATTTTTATTGCCCCTTTCTAGTGCCAATATATCTTTTTTGTGATGAGGTGACCACATCTGTACACAGTATTCAAGATGCGGGTGTATCATGGATTTATAGAGGCAATAAGATGTTCTTCTTATTCTCTAGTCTTTTTTAATTATTCCTATCATTATTTGCTTTTTTGACTGCCACTGAGCATTGAGTGGATATTTTCAGAGAACTATCCACAATTTCAAGACCTTTTCTTGAGTGGTTATAGCTAAATTAGTCCCCATCATTAGTTGGGATTTTTTTTTTCCAATGTGCATTACTTTACATTATTAGCTCCCTGTAAGCAGATACTCAATGGATATATGATATTCAAGACCGAGTTCAAATTTAAACTTGGGTCTCACTTTGCAGCCTAATAATGATATAGCTACAGAGACCCCTAGCTGCAGCTCTTCACTGCCTTAAAGGACACAATGTAATAGGACAAGGACTATGAACAACATTCACACTGTGGACAGATGTGCAGACAACTTTATTTTTACACATTTTCATCAATATTCTACTGGTTCCGGCAACAGTTTCCTTCAAAACCACTACAATGGCTTGTCTAGATGTACAATATACAAAAGAACATACTTTCCATATGAACATGAACATGGATAACCTTTGGAATTCTTTAGTGTGTTGAGCCATAAATACAGTTTCAAAGAATGAGCTGCTGCCCAATATCTGAGAAAGCTGTGGATTGCCATAGAAATACACCAATATAAGAACAGTATTATCAGTATCCTCTTTCAAACAGAAACCATGGATACCACACTATGATCGCATGTGCTCTAAGATCCTAGAGTAATTTTTCAGATTCTTCTGTGAAACCAACTGCTTTTCCTGGCAAGGAGTCACAGAAATTATCTTCCTCTCCCCACTATCCAGTTACTCTCATGTTCTTGACCCTGAATCTCAGAGGATGCAAGGCCACCTAAAACTAACAGAAGTTGGGTAGGAGATACAGAAAGCCCCTTCCCCAAGGTTGAGACAATAGCTGCCTTCTTTGGCAAGAAAGTTCAAGGACTCAAGCCTGCCTCCGCCTTATGCACATTTGTAGCATATTTGGGGGAAGGGAAGAAAGCAGCCTGCTTCTAATCACCCAGAATGATAGAAGGAAACTAGATGGAGGATTTAGGAGGCTATCATTAAATATTTGGATTTCCAATAAATATTTGGATTTCCAATAAATATTTGAAAAGCCTATAGCTATTGATAATGAGGGTTTAAAGTAGGAATGTAACAGTATAGTCAATTAACTTACGAGCAAAAGTTTAGTAGGAGCTGAGAGGGCAGGCAGCCCAGCTTACGCCAGGTCCAGGAACTAGCCCAGCTGCAATTCTGCATTTAAAATGTAGTAGGAGCCAGGCTGCCTACCTGGCCGCCCAGGCCCTACTACATTTTAAATACAAAGCCATAGCAGGGATGGCTCCTGGACTTACCATGAGCTAGGACTGAGCACTTAAATTACCTCCCCTTACCTTTTAATTGTGTAGCCAATAAAAATTCTATTGACTACAAGATTAGCAAAATACCCACTTCTTAACATTCCTAGTTTAAAGTGTGCACTTTTTTTAATGTCAATTTTTACAAAATCGTATTCCTCAAAGACTAGAAGTTGTATTGAAACATCAAGGGGATGAGCACCCAATACACATGGGGAATCTATAGGGTCTACCAAGAACTCCTTACACAACCAACTGCAAGTGTTTTTCTTTTAGTGTAAAAACAGAAATTCAACTGGTAATATTCTTAGGCTTTGTCCATAACATTCCCGTGCCTTTTTTTAAAACACCTATTGTTGTGTTTTTTTGATGTGGTGTCATAGTTGCAATAGCGCAAAAAAAAAAAAGTCCACCACATGTACCATTTGTCAACTAGTGCCCCCACTGTTCAAGCTGCATCAGTGGTAATAAGCCAAGAAAATGTGAACAAAAATGAAGACAATCTGGTGTCTCCCCTACTAGTTTTGACTTTTCCCCTTCAATTTGTCCCTCTGTTTAGTAGATTTGCAGAGTTTTAAGAAATTGTCCTCAACATGAACTGTAAAAACTGGACAAGTGCAGACCTCCCCTGATATCTGTAATGCTAACTGAGATATTGTCCTTCTAGGACCGTGGTCCCCAACCAGTAGATCGCGATTTACCGGTAGATCTCAGGGGCTCCAAGAGTAGCTCTTGAGCCCTCTCTGAACTGCGCACCTGCGCAGTACATTTACATTAGATTTCCTCATGTAATGTAGGCGGGGCTTCAAGGAAGGGGCGGGGCAGTAGATCTTCGCCTGTTCTGAGACTTAAAAAGTGATCTTGGGTGTAAAAAGGTTGGAGACCACTGTTCTAGGACAACATGCGTTACCCCCTAAGAAGTGTGCTCAGTTTCATTTTAGGTTATTCCCTTTGCCCTTCACTGACCCATAGTTACTGAGTGGAGGTTAAACATTCCACTGGAATCTAGTTTCTAACTCAGTGGTCCCCAACCTTTGGGGGCTGCCTGGCGCCCGGGAACGAGGCTGCTCACACGCCGGGCACACAGGGGCGGAGCCACCCATATACTGCATGCCTGGAGCTGGTGCCACCCATGCGCCACACTCCCGGGGCTGGCGCTGCAACTGTGCTGCACACCCAGGGGTGGGGCCGCCCATACGCCACATGCCCAGGGCCAGAACAGCCCATGTCCCGCGCGCCACGGGGGGGGGGGGGGGGGGGGGGGGGGGGGGGCCGCCACCGCCTACACGCTGCATGCCTGGAGCCTGCACCTGTGCCATGCACCCAGGAGCCAGCACTGCCCATGCATCGAGCGCCCAGTGGCAGGGCTGCCCATGTGCTGCTCCTGGGTTGGCGCCGCACATACACTGCAAGCCCGGGGCCGACACAGCCCTCGCGTCGCTCACCCGGGGGCAGGCCACCTAACCGCTGCGCACCCGGGCTGGCACTGACCATGTGCTGCGTGCCCAGGGCCGGTGCCGCCAATGCGCCCAGGGGCTGGCTCCGCCCATGTGCTGCGTGCCTGGGGGCGGGGCCAGCCCCGATCTCTTGGCGGGCGCACAGAAATGGCCTGGTGGGTGCCATGGCGCCCGCAGGCACCACGCTGGGGACCACTGTTCTAGCTCATTTGCTTGCCTTTCATTAGGAAGTCCTTTTGCAACATAACTAAAAGGCAGATTAGGGTAACATTTTCAAACACGCTTGCTTTGGAAAATTTTAGCTTTGATCTACAACATTCACCTACAACTGTTCACTTAAGAACGTAAAAAAAACAACCTTGTTACACCACATATGTTTCGTGCTAAAGAACTATGTGCTTACATTCAAACAAGTGTACAATGTTATTAGCACAGCAGCGTCAGGCATCTTTATTTGCAGAATCTTTACGACAAAGCGTAGTGAAAGGCGGACAGAAAAAGGGCCGATTTTCACATGAGACTGACCTTGCAACACTAGAAGCCTAAGTACTTGTCAGTTTGTGTGTCAAGTTATTCTAAGCAGCATCACAGCCTTATACCAACTCTCAATGAAGAAATACATAGAGCGAGCTGTAGTGTTTTCTATTTGTCTACCTTTTGGCAGGACAGTTATTTCCTGTTCTGCAGTCACTCAGTTGTCTTCGCTATTACTGAGCATAACTGCTTCTGGAGTCCAACCCATCCCAGTTTCAGCTTTGGATTAGTCATTATGGGTGCCTCCACCTTTGAACTGTAGCAACAGTCCCAGGACAGGGAGCAACTAATCTACTAGCGTGTCAACTACCCGATAAGCTAGTCGTTCACTTCCCTAACACATTGGCAATACTAATCACTGACAGTTAATGTAAACAGAACACATCTAGATCATGTCTTGGCCATAAATTGTGACAGCTCAGAAAGTGGTAAGAAAATGTTTTTATAAAACATTTCCCCAATCTCTAAACAATCCACAAATTGCAAAAGTGTATAGCAGTGTATCCAGTTCACAGCTACCCATCTCTATTCAGCTCATCCACCATGACATGCAACAAGTTAACTCAAGTTAGCACCTGTCACCCTCTATCACATCACAGATACCTTGATGGCATGGCTTCTACCCTGTGTGCATAAGCATTATCACAGGGAGCTGGAAATCCCTCCAGTGTGCAGAAGATAGCAAAAAAGCCACTCTGCAGACTACTTAACAACTGTGGTGTCCTATGTCCTTCAAGAAGCATCAAAGATCAGCTGCTTGTCTCTAAAAAAGCTACAGTCAATCACAGATCACACTGCTGTAGCTGGAATGTAGTCTAACAAATATTTGTTAATGAACAAATATTACAGGGGTTGAGTGGATCAGTATTATAGTAGTTAAAGATTTTGGGCTTCTTGCCATATTATTTAAATGTGGTCTCAACATAAATTTAAAGGGCAGTGAACACCTTTTCTAAAGTAGGTGCAACAGAAATATTTCAAACCTTCTCCCCTTCCACAGAAGGCCTTACAATTATAGCAATAACTCAAATTTAAAAATTTCACATTTTATTCAAACTAGGAATATAAGAGTATAGCCGTGTAAATGGATAACTGATAACTTCATGCTTATCCATTACTCAAACTGCTTCATGCGCCTGCTGGGAAAGTGCCTGCTGCCTTATTGCAGCCTCTGATACGGAGGCAGCAGTGTGCAGGGCAGCAGCTGACTTCCCAGGAGCAGGGTGGCAGGAGGAAACCAGTTCATGCTGGGAGCCAGCTTTTAGTTACTGCCTGTGTGTAACCATGTAACCACTGAAATTTTCAGCGGTTACATAGTTAATCAATTAAACACATTTTAACATCCCTAATTCAAACTCCATTTTGTACTTTCTCTTCATCCATCCATTACCAGGAGTGCTACCTGCCTTTACTGCCTGACTAGACTCTTGTCTGATTCATTAACAAGTGCCACAAGTGTGACATCACACCTGTTTCCATGACAACTGACAGAAGGACTGAATCAAACAAGAATAGGTAAATTAGAAAAAAAAAGATTTATTATGGTACAAAGACCTTGGTAATTGACAGCAGTGAGAGAATATATTACAGAGAGTACATGATTAGTTTAATGGTTTCTGCAATAAATACATTATATTTCTAGTTTGTCCAGTTGTCTTCTCAAAAAAAAATCAAACCTTGGCTCAACAAAAACAGAATACCTTATAATGGAAGCTAGCTATTTAATTACACCATTAGCTTCAGTCTGACTCCATATAGAGCAAGTGTCCAGAACCAGGAAGTAGTCATTGTTTTCTCTTAGCTCAAACCAGGGCTCCTCTTTCCAGCATAAAGAAAGCACATAAGAAATTACTTGTAAAAAAAAGTCCTTTTGTGGTACCTGACAGGGAGACAGTTGATGTCTCTCAGAAGTTCCTTGTGTATAAAAGTTTTGAGGGGAAAGCTAAAATAGGCATATTGGACAGATTCTCAGCTGGTATAAACTGGCATGAATTCAGAGTTATGCCAATTTATGACTAGAGAATCTGGCTGCTTCTACACTGTGGAAGTAAGGATGTTAAGAGCCAGGTAACTGACTAATCATATAGTCAATACAATTTGCATCAACTACATGATCAGTCAATATGGGAAGGTGCTCTGTCGCAGCTCACGCTGGTCCAGGAGTTACCCCAACTGTGGCTCTGCAGGTTAAATGTAGTAGGAGCCAGGTGCAAGACAGGACAGAACTGGGACAGTTGCAGCTCTGCATTGAAAAAGTAGTTAGTCACCCAGCTCTTAAAATGCAGAACCAGAGCAGTCCTGGACTGGTGCAAGCTGGGACTAATAGAGGCAGCAGCATGGAGCGGGCGAGGGAGAGGCAGCACTGGGGAGATAGTATGGAGGGAAACCAGCTTTCCTCTCATACAGAGGCAGCAAGGGCGGAGGAAGAAAGTAGTCAAGTACTCAACTTGACTACTCACCTACATCCCTAGCTGGAAGCATTTTATACATAACGTACCACATCCATACTTAGCGCTCCCTGCAAGCATTAGTGGGCTTGTGGATTGGAGAGAGAAAGACAGAATGTTTTCCACCACCATGTTCCTTCTAGGGATGTAAAATCCCATTTAATTAGTTAACTGGCTAAACATTAAGTTCAACTGGTTATCCCCAATTACACAGGGGCAGACAGGGAGCTGCTCCAGTCCCCACAGGTTAACCATAACTGGTAAGCCTCACCCATTAAGGATAAGGCTTACTAATTAACTGGTTAACCATTAACATCCCTAGTTCCTTCACTGTTATTCTGTGGGTAAGGACTTCAGAAGTGAGGAGACCAGACCAAGCTGAAAAAAGTTAAGGCAGTTGTGGGTAACCTGCAGCCTGCAGCCACATACAGCCTACTGGGCCTCCACCTGCAGCCCACAGATACCTGTCTACCTCCCTCTCTCACCCTGAACTTCCTACTCCTTCCCCGCACTTTTAGGCTGTCTAGACTGCAGGCTTCTTTCGGAAGAAGCTTTTCTGGAAGACATCTTCTGAAAAATCTTCTTCCAAAAGAGAACATCCACACTGTGAAAGTGCATTGAAAAAGCCATCTGCTTTTTTGACAGTGTGGATGCTCTCTCGCATGTAAGCTGTGATTACTATGGGCAGAATGGCCACCAGGGCACTTGTGCTTTTTCCTCTTCTTGAGAAAGAACTCCGTCTTCCCCATCCACACATGCCCTTTTCCAAAAGAGTTCTTTCGCAAAAAGGCTTCTTCTTTGTAGAAAGAGGATTACCAACACCGGAAAACTCCCTCTGTTCTTCCGATTTACTTTTGAAAGAACACGATTGCAGCGCGGATATTACTCAGGTTTTGTCGTAAAAACAGTACTTCACGTTTATTGATGGGTTAGTCCCTGGAGGAACAACTGCACCAGTGCAAAGTAAAATACTCCTTCCCCCTCTTCAATACCAGTTTTGCCAGCTCAGGGCACTACCTGTAAAGCTTGCTTCATGCTGATTTGGGCTTATTACCTATCTTTTCCCACCCATTCAGAACTCACCTGAGAGCAGCTGAGGCTCTCCTTAACTCAGCAATGGGCAACCAAAAATAGGAAGTGGCTATGAATGGGCCCTCCTTCATAGATTCAGCAAAGCAGCACCAATTACATTCAGAAGGTTTTTTAAAATTTTTTGCATTGCAAAGAAATTTTACAAATTGCTAAAGTACTGCAGAAACAGTTGTGTAAGCTCCAGACTATGTTTTCCCTGTGCAGTGAACTTGGATTAGTTAGTTCAGCTCAAGTGAGAGCAACCACACACACACAAACTAACATGTTCAAGGGCATATGCCATGAGTCTTCATCCTTGTAATAAGCTGAGCTCTTTCCCTGGGAAATGTGGAATAATTTGACTGCCGTTTCTGGGCACGTGTGAGGAGATGTCATGTTGGAAGGCACTGAAGGACCAGTGGCATTCAAGTGGTGGTCGCCTGCATGCACGCTTCAGAGCAGCTGTCAGCACAATCTGGCAGCTGTTAACTTGAGTTTTATCTTGCAAACCCCACTCAAGTCAGTCAATTAGAGTTAAAAACACCACCACATTCAAGTTAAGGGTTTGAGAGAGAGAACAGGACTTCAGTCAGAGGCAACTCAAGTTAACTTTGCAGTGAACACAAACCAGCAATATGATGAGTTATGTATTCTAATACATGTACATATGGATTTTTAGCAATACAAAGAGCTATCACAACCACCATTTGACCTATTCTTTACTCTGCTGAAGAGGGACGTAAGTGGTGGTGTAAGACAGCCTATATGCTGGCAAAGTGCGTGTCACTCAGGGGTGTTAATAGTCCACTCTCCCCCGCAACATAAATTATGCTGGCATAAATGGCAGTGTGCTCAACACTATGTTAACAGGAGAGTTCTCCCACCATTATAGCTTATCACCCCTCCTCAAGCATGGGTTAATCATGTCAATGGGAAAGCTCTCTCCATTGGCATACAGCAATTCCACCAGAGAGAATAAGCTGCACCACTGTAATTCTCCATGGCCTATGTTTATACACAAAACAAGTTTCAGAATACTAAAGCAACAGTTGGGAACTAGTGTCTCTCAGCACTGAGCTGGATGCAATTTAATATTCAGGAATCAAGAAAAGCTCATATGCAAATTAAAGGTAAACAGGTAGAAAAACAGAAGTCAGGGTGTTTATGTCTCTAAATTAGCCCCCAAAGTTTGTTCTATAGTGTCAGAAGGGACACGGAAGCTGTATGCTCCCCCCACTCATTTCATGAGACATTCATAGTCTCAGACTCAAAGTGGGAACGCAGACAAACTGAAGTGTCAGAAGAAAGCAATCTCAATATAAAGATTACTTTAAAGCTTACAGTTGTCATGCCATCAGCCTTCACATACAATTGGCCCAATTCTGTCCTATAACTCAAGAATGCAACTCATTAACCAAGCAGAACTTGAGCTAAACACCTGTAAATATGCAACAACTTTGCTAACTTCAATGAAGTCATACTGTATTTACACCCAAGTAACCGAAACACAGAATTTTGTTTTCACTTCAATGGGACACAAGTGTGTATGTGAGCAGAATCAGCCTTAGTGCTTTAAAGAAACTCCATCAATTTAACAACATCAAACAATCATTTCTACTGAGGATTGTGTTACCTTACAGCAACTAATGCTGAGATGACAACAGTTGAGACAGAGAAAAATATGCTTAAAATTTCAAAGCTTAATTACTTTGCATATCTGACAGTCCTTTGAATGTCACCATTTCCTGTGTTTGTCTGAGCTCATCAATACATGTCAGAAAAGTACCAGATACATCATTCACCACTTGTATGACTACATTGTTGGTAGCAACAGTAGAAACTATAGCCATCGTCAGGTCTCTAGGGTTTGTAACCATGCAATCTAGTCCAACTCAAGCTCTCAGAGCAGATGAATTGCATCAGCATAATAAGCTACTTGCACAGGTAGGCTTACCCTGGTTTGAAATATCTATGCTTGGGATTTGCATTGTTGCCTGTATCCCCAATATATGCAGGCCCTAAGAATAGGCAGTAGAATGTCTGAGGCCTTCCTGTAGTGTAGCTTTCACCACTGCAACAAAGTTATGGGTTTCAATCTTGCTAGTATAAATACAGTTCTTGGATCTCTTTACAACAATAGAAAAAAAAATGAACCAAAAAATATGAGACTACATAACTTGGCAGGAGGATACAGGGAAAGGTTTAATATCCAAAACCACTTCTAGTAAATTGGAAAAACCAGTTGAGGTGACAGCATTCCTTTAAGCTACCAGAGTTCAGAGAAAAAAAATAGTAGGGCAACATAAGGACAACGACCTTAAATCTCTCTCACCCAAATTTCTACTTTTATTGTAAAAAATTAAGTAGTGTTTGAACCAATGCATCATTTAATCACATATTTATGAGGATCTTAGTAGTCACATCACACTGAACAGTATATAAGATTAAAAATGGATTATGGTACATTTGATAATCTGTAAATGGACATAGAATTAAAAACTGCTTTGATTGACTCCAATTATTAACTTTGCTTCTTGAGCTGAGAATAGACTATGTAATTACACTTTAAACATTTTCTCTACCACCATTAGTGCTATGTGTAATCTGCAAGTGACACAACTTAAAAGGCTGAGTAAACACTACACATTCTCAATCTTTTAGGAGAATCCAGGAACAAAGAAAGAAGTCCTCCAGCAGTTTAGTGATACTATTGGTTTCCCTTTTACTTTCATTAGTTTGCTAATTAACCTTGATTGGCATTTCAACTCTTTTCCCTTCTAGTCAAATAAGGAAGCATTTGACAGATCGAAAACATAGCTCACAATTTAATTTGAAGAATATTTTACATATAAACAAGATATATCATTACTGTACAAAAGAAAAAAATGCCACAAGATCATTTTAAGGAACTGAAAGTGGTTACCCCACAGGCATCTATGGAGACTTTTGTAAATATGATACTCAAGATGACAGATTTAGGTTGCCACAAAGGGACAGCAGCATATTGTGTTTTTAGAAATATCTGGCTTATGGGATACACTAAATAAGTTCTTGTAAAAAAACACCCGGGGAAGTCCGCAATAAAGCAGCAGTACTTCTCAGCTCCAACATTAACTCAAGGAATAGTTTTGCAGCACCTTAAAGACTAACAAAACATATAGATGGTATCATGAGCTTTCGTGGGCACAACTTGCATCTGAAGAAGTGGGTTGGGCCCACGAAAGCTCATGATACTATCTACATGTTTTGTTAGTCTTTAAGGAGCAAGACTATTAGTTGTTTTAAGTTTTTCCAGTTATAGACTAACTTGACCACCCCTCTGAAGAGTCTTAACTCAGTATTCCTGAAATCATAATAAATATTTTCCTGGCTAACCCTAAAAAAGAACAAAAGATACTCATAAAACATTTACTAACTTTCACTGTCTCAGCTGCTGCCAACATAAGAGTTTCACACCTCCCAAGCTACTCTCTTGAAACTCAAGCACACTCACTACCTATTAGAGCATACCCTTTGGTTTTACAAAAAACACCGCCCTCTCTTCCCCCAGTTTTTGCACAGCAACACAAAACCAGCATGCTCCATGATGAGCATGATACAAACACTGGCTGTATAGGCTCCCCACCACATTCAGAGAAGGTGTAGGCTACCCCCTCACCCAGGAGAGTGAAAGTGTGTGGACTAACATTCCTCCTGCACAGAGGACCCAGTTGTGTGTGTAGGCTCTCACACAGAGAGGCAAGGGGAGAATAGACGCTGCCGCCACTCCACAAAGAGAGACCAGAGGACAGTACACACAGCCTCCCCCCCACACACAAAGGGGGCAGAGAGAGAGAGCAAACCTACCCCCCCCCCACGCAAAGGGAGCAGAGAGCACACGATACCCCCCAGATTACCCCACCCCACAAACACAGAGGGGGCAGAGAGAGAAAGAACACACCCACCCCACACCCGGGGGGGGGCAGAGAGAGAAAGAACACAGCCACCCCACCCCACACCCGGGGGGGGGGAAGAGAAAAAGAACACACCCACCCCACCCCGGGAGGGGGGGGCAGAGAGAGAAAGAACACAGCCACCCCACCCCACACCCGGGGGGGGAAAGAGAAAAAGAACACACCCACCCCACCCCGGGAGGGGGGGGCAGAGAGAGAAAGAACACACCCACCCCACACGGGGGGGGGCAGAGAAAGAACACCCACCCACACACCCACCCACCCACACAGAGGGGGCAGAGCGCACGCGGTGCCCCCGCCACACACACCTGCCCCCCACGGGGCGCTCCCCCCCAGGCCGGACCCACCGCGCTCTCACCCGCGGGCAGGGCCGGAACGGGGCTGGCTGCGCTCCGCGCCGGGCGAACAGGAGCGAGAGGCGGAGCCGGGGGCGGCCTCTGCTCCCCTCCCCGCTCGGGTGCTCGCTCCCCCGAGGAGCCGCGGCGCTCGGGCCCGGCGCGGGCGGGGCGGGAGGAGCAGCGAGCAGGCTGCCGAGCCCGCCCCCGCCCGCGGGCCTGCCGGGATCGCGGGCCCATGCCGGGCGGGGCGCCGCTCACCTCCTTTTGCGGCCTGCTGCAAACCCCCCCCCCCCGGCCGGAAAGCGCGGAAGGGGGGCCGGGGTCCGCCCAGGGAGCCCGCCCTGAGGGGCGCACTGCGGGCCTGCTCACAGCCTCGCCGGGGGGGGCTATTCTCCAGCAGCACCAGGGGACCCGGCCCGGCGTGTCGCGTTCCTGGCCCGTAGGCTGTGCGGTAAGAGACCCGCCCCGGGCAGGCTGGGTTTGATGCAAACCGGGACACTCCTCCAGTAAATCGCACATTTAAAAGGGAACCCCCCAGCACAAGGCACGTCAACAGCTACAGGCGAGTGTCTGACTCTCGCACGCTCTCGTTGCCATTTGGGCCTGGCTTAGGACTTCAGCTTTTAGTCTCAGGCGTCCATGCCACCCAGGGCACGCGCGCATTGTGTGTCACGCGTCGCAGTTTTAGCCGCCAGGATTGAGGGGCACGGCGATGAAGCGACTATTCCTTACGCCAGGGGGCTCCAACCTTTCTCACCACAAGCTCACTTTTTCAGTTTAAGCGCAATGTAAGATTTACCTCAAACCCAAATACCCTTGTCCCACTTCCTTCTGCCCCTGCTTCATCCCTTCTGAGGCCTCACCCTGCTCACTCTATCCCCCTTCCTCCTCCATCCTCACTCACTCTCACCAGGCTGGGATATGGGTTGGGGTGCAGGCTCAGGTCTTGGGCCAAGGAGTTTGGGAGGGGCTCTGGGCTTAGTGCAGAGTGATGGGATTGGGGTCTAACAGGAGTTTGAGGGTGCAAGCTCTGTGAAGGAGTTTGGGTGCAGGTGGACTCACATCAGTGTAGGAGGTTCAGGGCTGGGAAAGGGGTTCAGGAAGCAGGGGTTCTGGCTGGACACTGTTTAACAGAGATGGCTTCTGGGTGGTGGAGCGGTGGAGTTAAGGCAGTCTTACTCCTGCCCTGGCCCTGCACCACTCCTGAAAGCAGCTGGCATGTACAGCAGTGGCTCCATGGGCTGCCCTTCATCTACAGGCACTGAACCCACAGCTTCTACTGGCCCCAGTTCCCCATTACTGATCAATGGAGCTGCAGGAGTGGTGTCTTCAGGCAAAGACAGCATGTGAAAACACTCCTGCTTTGCCTCTCTCAGGGACTGAAGGGACATGCCAGCCATTTCCAGGAGCAGCAATTACCATAGGGATAATTACTCCAGTCATGACAGGTTAGACATTTTAGAACTCACTACTCAGAGAATTATATTTAAGCATAAGGGAGAAATGACAATTATGAAATGTACAGACCAGTCAAAAACCAAAAGTAACCCACTTTGCAAGCAGTAAAAGAAATAACAACAACCCCCCACATGTGTGTTGGGTTGGGAGATGAGTGAAGGACAATGTGTGTTTGTGAGAATGGCAGACACACACAGAGTTTGTGCGAATGACAGATTTTCATTGCCAAGCTCCCTCCATCCCCTTCTCTCTGTGTGGAGATCGGGTACAGAAGCGGGGGGAGGAGGGATACACTGACATCAGCACCCTCCTCTTCTCCTTACCACACTCTGCACAGCAAGCAGGAGGCTCCCCGGAAGCAGCTCCAAGGCAGAGGGCAGGAGCAGCATGACAGCAGGTGGAGGGCCAGCGCTTGATAGCTTCCTGGCTAAACCAGTCAGGATCACCAGTAGATCCCGATCTACTGGTTGGTGACCACTGCCTTACACTTAAAGGCAGCTCTGGGACTGAGGTAGATGGACAGGGCAGGAGAGGGGAAATTTGCACTGCTCCCATTGCTGTACCTGTCCTGTATCTAGAGGACTGAGCAGCTTATATGTGCAACTTTTTACAGGGATCTCACTTGTACAAGCCATTACTACACTGGAGAGCCAGCAGGCCACCTACTCTAGATAGAGTGAACTTGGGCAGTCTCCACTTAGTAATCAGCAGTGTTTTCTGGCATTGGCACCTCTGCTAAGCATATTGGCACAAGACCAATAAATGTTAACATGCAGTGTAATATCATGTCATGCCCACAATTAGCTATGGAAATCTCCATAATACACAAAGAGATTTTACTGTAATTCTGCAACTATACTTCATGACCAACATCAGAGCTTGTTAAGTGTAAGGCTGAGCCTGCTAGTGTGCATGACCATGCAATGGCAGGGCTTGCTGTTCAAGCAGCAATATGCTGGGAGCCAACACAATGTGCTGCCATTTGTCAGACCCCAGCCAGTTTCCTTGTGCCCAGGCTTTTGTTCCCAAGAAGTCCTGAATACCTTCAATTAAGAGCTACAAAAGCCAAGAACCTTTCAGAATTAAGCCCACAGATGAAAGGAGCTGAGACTGCTGTAGAGCGGGAGCTCAGAAAGTGCAGTCTACGGTAGATGTGGCTTTAAACCCTGTGTCTCCTGAATTCTGGGACTGCTCAGCCCCCAGAATAACGTTACAGCAATCCCTGGGGTTGCTCTCAAAGCTTTCCATAGTCTCTACTGGATATTCTACCAGTTTAGAAGAGCTAGAGCCCAGAGTGCTCTAGTCATGCTCTCACCCCTCCCCAGAATCTCCCTTTTTGTCCCTGGCACACTTAAACTAGGGGCTGTAAGGGGTTGTTATTGGGCTCTAATGTCAGCTCTGTGTTGTTACTCAAGGAGCTACACTGCTCAGAGTAGCAGCATAAAGGGGCAAAATGCAGCCCAGGAGTATCAGAGATCAGGGGACTGGAATGTTTCATCAGTCCAATCAGTAAAGCAGCAGCACTGACGGGCTCCTTACAGGCTTCATGAATAAGGAGGACATGACTGACTCAGGGTCTTGTGTTTGGGCAGAGGTGGCAAGCTGGAAAGACATTTCCAACATGGAAAAGTTAGGGGGTCCTGCCACAGGGTAGCTGATCCCTGTCAGTAGGCCAGGGCCTCTGTCTGAGCAGGTGGAGCTAGTCAATTAAAGGAGGCAGGGCTACCTCAGGGGGCGATACAGGCCTGTCACAGGACAAGAGGAGGAATGATTGTGGCAGGTTGTACCTTGGACGAGAAACCATAGAGGAGTAACATTAACAGGGATGATGGATCCTGGGAACAAGAGGCCAGATGCTCAGGGTTGTAGCCCTGGCTCCAGAAGGGCAGCAGAGCTGGCTGAATGAGAGCTAGCTGTGAGAAGGGAGCTGGTTGGGAAGCTGCAAGCAGGATTTCTAGACCCTTTGGAAAGGAGGCTGTGATATCCCAGGAGAAGGGTAGATGAAAGACTGTTTTAGTCTATTATGGGCTTATATCTGGACAAATAAACCTACTTAAGAGTCCAGACCTGGCAGTGAGCACTGTTAAGCTGGGGAGAAACACTGTACAAAGACACACATAGTGCAGAATGTGGGCACAAGGAGAGGGCAAGATGGATCTCAGTGCCCAGTGAAGAGGGGAAGCGGGGAAAACAGGCAGGGGGATGCACAGGAAATTGCAGCTACTCTGTTATATGTTTCCCTAAAAAAGCCCAATTCTTTTCATACAGGGGACTATCTCCAAGAAGAGTCACACAGTAGCATACTGCATACGGAGACATGAACATAGCCATTGGCATTCTGTATCAGGGCTCCCTCTAGACCAGCATCTTGTCTCTGACAGTGACTTGTACCTTCCCCTGAAGCTTCTGTTACAAGAATCTTCATATGGGACAACTATGGAATAACCAGTCTAGTGGGGAAAGTCTCTTCCCAATCCCAGTCAAGAAGTGGTGGCTTTATACCCTGAAGCATGGGGGTTTACACGCCTTCTAAGTGTGTACGTGGCTAGCACAATGGGGCTCCAATCCACAACTGGAATCCTTAGATGCTACCCTATAAATAGGCATATAAATGTCTAATACCTTTTTGACTCAATTCTTGGCCTCACGGATATCTTGCAATGTTGTGCAAAATTATTTCTTTCATTAATATTAAATATGTTGCCTTCCAGTTTCATTAACATCCCCTTTTTCTCATGTGACAGAGGGTAAAAAGGAATGTCTAATTTATCCTCTCTATAACCTTCATTTTGTATATCTCCTACGTGTCTCCATCCCCTCTCTAAACCAAGAGACCCAGTCTCCCAACTCTCCTCAAACAGAAGGCTTTTGCCCTTCTCAAATTTATTTTTTCTACATTCATTGAGACAGGGCAATGGGATTGAAGACTGGGGTAGTTTAATAAGAGAGTCAACCACCTAAGTGGCGAAATCCTATTGACAGTCAATGAAAAATGGGGATTACATGATTTAAGCATGTAGGTATTCTTAAAAACTTAAGTTCCCGTTGAATGTGCACACCATCAATTGATATCATGGCCTTACAACACTAATTATTTCTAGATCCCATTCTTTAGACATCCTAACTCTGCTGTTTGATATTTTGAAAATGGCTGTAACTTCCTCAGGCTGTGAAGGTCAGTCTAGTCGGAGATTTTTCACCAGCCCATTGGTGATGTAAAGAGAACTGACAGGCTTCTCCCAGAAAGTGCCAACAGGGTAATGAGAATAACTAAGTTCCTGTGCACACTGGCTGGTAAGAGGAAAAAGCAGCAGGGCAGGCAGTGGTATTCTGGCTGATGCTGTTCTTGGACAATTCTTCCTTCTGCATGATAGCACAGGCACCAATGATTCTGCAAAGCCACTGCTACTTCATTGCCCTTTGTCCTGCATTACAGTTAATAGCCTAAAAGCATGAATGCAAGGGGAGGGAAAGAAGCAGCAAAACTCACTGCTATTTCCCGCTGATAACTGCTTCTGTTTTATTTAAATGCTTTATAAAGAAGGATTAAGAAAAGAATTGGAGTCAAATCGCCTCTCCTCCTGAGTGAGTCATTCAGACCTAAACAACCCCCAGTCTTTTCCTAGCCTGAAGTGGAGTCTGCGCTATGTGTATCAAAGGCTACAAGGGTCACTGTTCTATAGATCATAGCTTAGATCAGTGGTTTTCAACTATGGGTCGTGGAATGTCAAGTGCTGGGTCTCGTTGCTGCAGAGGGATCAGGTAACCAAAGGGGGTGCTAAGGCAGCTCCCTGTCTGTCCTGGCACTGCAGACTGCACAGCAGGCTCTGTTTCTAGGTGGGAGGGGAAGTGACCCTAGGGGTCCTGTTATTTCCATACAGCTACCCTTATAGAGTATTCACACACTTCCCCATTGTTAACCCATTTGTCCCTGCATCACCCCATGAGACAGGGCAGTGCTATTATCCCTCTCTATGAAACGGAGACCTGAGGCACAGAAAGGGAGTGACTTGCTCAAGATCACCAAGGAAATCTGTGGCAAAAAGGGGACCACCATTCCCTTCCTTATTGGCACATTTCAGGGGGCACTGGAGAGACAATCATTGGGAACAAAGTGTCTACAAGTCATTTCTTTGGCTCACCTCTTCGCCCGCACTCCATGACAGAATTCTCACTCTGTGTGAGCTAATTAACAAAGTGATGTGGGCCAGGGTTTAGGGTGCAGAAAGGAGCCCATTTTTTTTAGTATCTTTCTGAAGCACAAACCAGAGTTCATCACTCTGTCCTGATTACCACCATTGTGGAACTTGATCCTGACAGCATGGACTCTAATCTGCTTTCAAAGGAACTGCAATTACACTTACTGGTAATGTTGTAAAATCTACTTTGACAGGAGAGTGTACTGACAACTTTTCCTGGCAGAAATTAAAGTGGATTTTTCTTAAAGAAGGCCACCCGTCCACAAAACCCTAATCCTCCCAGCTCACATATGTTTCTATAACTTGCACTGCACTGAATCCAATTACACAGCCTCAACCCAGGAACAATCTGCAGTCATTTAAGAGCAGGAAACATCAAATGAAATATGGAGTGTAGAAAAGCCCTATTGCAATTTGGCTGTGAAATCTCACCTCTGCAGACAGGTAAGTGTGTTCTGTCATGAAGAAAATACACCATTCACCATCACATTAACTGCCTGGGTGACACACATTTGAGCAAAGTGTGGGCAACAGAAAAAGCTATGGAAGCCAAGTTGATATGTAACTGCAGTTTGGAAGTGCCTCACAATGGTTATTTATTCTATGTTAAAAACAGTTTTAAAAGATAGTGCTCTTGCTCTATGAACAAGCCAGCAGCAAGCACCACCAGCCTGCAGATCTTATATGCACTATGCACACAGGATTGAAGCAGTAAATAAACTTGGGCGAAACTGTCAGAAATGGCTTTAAAAATCTAGCAAAAATGCATGCAAAAATTGGGCAACTGTGCACCTGACATGCACCTGGTCACACAAGCTAATGTGAAATGTGGTCGGAAATTAAAATGATACCTGCCAGTTTGTGGACAGGTGAAATTTTTCCCTTTCATAGCCAGAAATTGTGGCTTCAAAATCCCAAATCAGGAGAATACTGAAGCCATCTCAATAGGGACAGGCTGTGTTGTCCATAGTTGGGCAAATATTGCGACATGTTTCCCATATGGCAGGGATTTATATGGGCTAGATTCTGCCACCTTCACTTACATTTAGCACTTATTCTGCCACTAGTCCAACTGAAATGAGTGGGACTGCACTGGGGTCAGATGATGGAGTGGAAATCTGCTTCTAATCTAGTCAGAGATGTAGTGAATTTTTGGCATATGGATGGGAACACACCTGTCTACTACTATTAGTAGAGTTTATACCAGCTGAAAAATCTGGCCCATTCCCTTTTAAAGGACTGGTGCATTTTCAAGGACCCAAAATTGCATGTCACCTCTTTGTGGGCAGATTTTGGACTCTGAGTTCCATTCCTGTCTCAGCGATAGATTTCCTGTGTGACCTTGAGCAAACTACTTATGGTCCATTTCTCCAACTTGTAAAATAAGGAGAATGACACTCCCTCTGCTTGAAGGTCTGAGAGGCTTAATTTCTTAGCATCTGAGTGCTTTGGAATTCTGTAATGGAAACAGGTATTGAGATGCAAACAATCGGTACATTTCCACAGTGCTCTTCAAGCAGAAGGACAGACTGAGCAAGGAATAATTCCCTCACTGACCCCACAAACCTCTCAAGAACTGCCACCTCTTTGAACCACAGCTCCTGCGTGACAGAGGACAGCAACACCAAACAGTTTAAGAAAGGAATAAAGATCACTATATCCAAGTGACTCTGAAGGCAGAATTTGCAACTGGTAAATCTAGCCCCTTTTGGCCAGCACACTGCTAACAGTCACAGGGCCTTAACAAGCACTCAAGGCCTCACCTTTCATGTTTCATCCACCATCCATCATGTCCCAAACAAAACAAACCTATAACAGCATACACCACTGACAGCAGCCAGTATTCTTCACGGGAGGATGCAACCTAATGAAATAGCAATATTCCTTCTGCAACAGCTACGTACCCCTTAGAAATCTTCAGTGTTAAGCCAGAACCCTGAGGTACTAACCTGGCATGACCCTCCTTAGTTTATGAGGGGCAAGGAAATAAGAACACACTGATGGGAAAGCTTTAACCTAGCTTCAGGCTCCCCCACTTCTGAACTTGTCCTCTATCTATAGCAGATGTAGTATGCCAGTACATTTCTTCTTCATGCTCTTGAAGAGTCTAAAAATACAAGGGGAGTACAGGTATGCATGCTCAATTAACAGACTCTATAGCATCACAAAGCACACAGTTTCTCATTTCCTTTCCCTGGAGAAGTACTGTCACCCACCCCTTACAGCAGCAGCATTATAGAATTCCATACAGGGCATCCTGAACCCAGAGGCAGAAGGGTCTGCATCCCAATGCACAGGCTGAACTGATGATCTGAGGAGAAACAGGAGGATCCACCATTAGCCTGCTGCCCTGGTTACAGTGAACCCTCGTTTATCGCGGTAGATAGGTTCCAAACCCGACCGCGATAGTTGAAAATCCGCGAAGTAGGGACATGTATATTTAACATGTATACAGCGAGCCCTCGCTACTTCGCGGTTCGACCATCGCGGATTCACGTATATACATAATGTAATGAAAAAAGTCCGCGAAGTCGTGAATCCGCGATGGTCGAACCGCGAAGTAGCGAGGGTTCACTGTATTCCAACAATGTGCCAGTAAGGCCATGTGGTAGCCACAAAGCCTTGAGCTGACAATAGCGGACGAGGGAATCTTTTTGTATAGGATCTGGCAAGTCTCCCCGGCAGGCAGCCTGGCTTCCTACCCTGGGCACTGTAGACAATTTGTTTCTTGGTCTTTCCCAGTTTGGGGAGGAATGTGTCAGTTCAGAGGAAAACACAGCAGGATTCCAACCTAAAAGACAAAGTATCTTCTGTCCACGGACCAGGGGGAGGGGGTAACAAACGGCGTGAGACATTTTCATAACACCTCACCCAGATCAAAGGGTAGGAGGGCCAAAGACTAAGCTTTAGGCTCACTTGCCCAGCCACAACATCTATCCCTGCAAGCAAGACTGTTCAGGGAGATACATAGCTGCAGGGGAAAAGAGGAAAAACTAAATCAGAATCAGAGGAAAGGAAGACCTAGATGGGATGTACTTTGCCTGCCAGCCGGCCAAGCCTCACTCACCACAGCCCCTTTGTGCCTACAGACATTCCATGCCTTCCTTATAATGCAAAACATTAATTGGATGTGCCGAGCCAGAGCAATAATCATGCTGAAAGAAATCTGCAGATTGCAACCCTACAATAGCCCCATAAACTTCAGTTAGGGGATTTTATAGGGGCAGTTTGCTCATTCTCTTAGTCTCTCCGGCCAGTTTTCCACAAGGGAACCAAGGAACTGCTGTATCCTGCGTGTATGTGAAAGCACCCCCGTTACAACTTACCTCCCGTGTCAAGGGACCGAATCCCCTTTCACAGCTTTCCCATTACAGCGAAAACCCTTATTAATTCCAGGTGAACCTGCAGGAGGCACCTTGAAAAGGATCCGCCGGGACCGCGGCCGCCCGCGCCTGCCTGTTGAGAGGCTTAATTTCTTAGCATCTGAGTGCTTCGGAACCACCCGCCCCCCGAGCTGCCCCGGGGGTCACAGCTCGCGAGCGGCTCCGCGTGTCATTACTCAGACAGGGAAAAATGCAGCCGCGGCCGGCCCGGGACAAATATAGGCACATGAGCTCACATCCTGCCGGGCTCCGGCTCGGGTCGGACCGCGGCCGGGAAAGCACCAGCCCGGCCGAGCCGCGCAGCAAGATGGGGACCCCGCGCCCGCTCCCCAGGCCTCCCCGCGGGTCCCGCCGCGCCCCGCACTCACATCGCTTGCACAGCTCCAGACACAAAGCCATGGGAGACACAAAGGAAGGGCGGCGGCTCTTCCCTCGGGCGGAGGACGGGCCCCAGCAGCCGGGGGTGGGGGACTCGCGGGTCCGGGCAGGGGGATGCGGCGGGCGGCACGACAAGGGCAGAGCCGCACGGGCCTCGCTTGCTCCCGCAGCTTGCCGCGCCGCGCCCCGCCGCAGCTGTGCGCCGCCCCGGGGCGGGGCTCGGGGAGCCGGCCGGGCCACGCCCCCACGCCCGAGGATGCGGGCGGGGGCGGAGTATTCGCGCGGATCCCGCTGGTCTCCCGGACCGCGCGGCAGCCCGGCCTGAGCCCACCCCATCGCTCTGCTTGAGGTCCCGGGGCGGTTCGGGGAGCCGGTCCAGGGTGCTGGTCTATGCAAAGCCCTGGGCTGCTGGAGCACAAAGAGCCCCCCAAGCACAGGCCCTGGCGTTCTTGCTGCGGGGGGGACCCCTGCAATCTTGCTGCTAGACAGGGAGCTGGACTCCATGACGGTCTCTTGCAGCCCTAGGATTCTATGACTTGGGTCCCCCCATGGCAGTGGATGGTAACATGCATCAGGGCTTTCTCTATGGCCCCGGAGACATTTTGTTTGCTGATGCCCAAAGCTTTTTTCCTACCCCTATTACACAAGGGCCTGTGAATTGAGGTGCCTGCTGATTGCACACAAGGGTGGGAGCCCTGCACTCCCTCTGCATGGAATCAAAGTGCTGCTATCTTTCAGTCAGAGCTCCCCACAAATTCTAGGTACCAAGCGCAGTGAGCAACACTACCCTAACCCAGGCGACTGCCTTGGTTACACCAATCTCATGGTGCACTAAGATGAAGGCGGGCCAGTCGTGCAGCCCACTCACTAGCCTAGGTTCCCCATCGCTGCCCCATGGTCTTGCTGCCAGCAGCCCTTAATTTGTGTGTGGGAAAAGGGGTGTCAGAGATCTGGCAAAGCCAGTAGTAAACATGGAGTCATGGGGCACATGGTAAGCTTTGTCTTACCAAAATGGCTGATCCCATTTATGATAGAGCCTCCTCTCCTTTATTCAAGCCACATTCAGCACTGACTGCTGGCAGGGGAAACTGGGGATTATATCACTTCCCCTTCATCTCTATTTATTCCATGCATCCCTGCCCTAGGTACCTCTGTTATATTAACAAAAGGGAGGCCCGCAATATTACACGTAAATAGCTGAGATGCAGTCGTTAGTAAATCACCAGTACAGACAGTCCCCGGGTTACATGGATCCGACTTACATCGAATCCCTACTTACAAACGGGGTGAGGCAACCCCGCACTAGCTGCTTCCCCCCAGCAGACCAGGGAGACGCGGAGCGGCTTCTCTCAGCAGACACCTCAGCTTGAGAATAAAGGACTGAGGGAAGTGAGGTGTGGGAGAATAAAACTGAGCTCTGGAGAAATGTTTGGCTGAGTTTCCCCTACAATATGTACCAGTTCCGACTTACATACAAATTCAACTTAAGAACAAACCTACAGTCCCTATCTTGTACGTAACCCGGGGACTGCCTGTACAACATTTTCATCAAGA
This sequence comes from Pelodiscus sinensis, assembly GCF_049634645.1. Taxonomy (NCBI): domain Eukaryota; kingdom Metazoa; phylum Chordata; order Testudines; family Trionychidae; genus Pelodiscus; species Pelodiscus sinensis. Next base: position 30,601,745 of record NC_134728.1, on the reverse strand, counting down.
GCGGAGTAATCCAGAGGTAGGGCCCAAACCTAGGACCCCAGAGATTTATGTTCAGCTCACTGTTCCAGCACTGACTTCCTGTGCAACCTTGGGCAAGGCACTTAGCCTCGAAGGTTCATCAGTTCTCCTCTGTAAAAGCACTGCTCTGCCTCACACAGGACCACTGTGAAGTGCTCTGAGAGCTGTCTTAGGTAAGAGCTAAGTATTGTTACCTACCCAATAGCAGCTCATCCTCCAGCTGCTTCCCAAACGGGGGGAAATAAATGGGCTCTGCAGACACATGCCCAGAAAGTTAGCCATCCTGGACTCTGTGGGAGCAAAGTCAAAGGGGCCTTTATAGCACCTCTCTTCCTTCGCATTTATAACAGGAGCCTGACTCAAAATGTTTGCTAATCTCAGCTGCACTTTACAGCATGGAGAGAGAATTGATCTCCCACGATTAAACCATGTGGGGTTTTGTATGTTAAAACTAGCACTACCTGGAAACACTGTCAGCTCCCCCAGCACTGGTGTCATATGTGTCAGGTTTAAAATTGCCTTTTAAATAGACGGCAGTTGCTTTTTGCATAAGATACACATTCTGGCTGATGATAAGGTGCATCAAGAGAGAATACTAGAGTAATCCAGCCTTGAAGTAACAAAGGATGGGTGACTGTGATAAGGTCCCTTCATTGGCAAGAAGATGCATATGGCAAAGAGGGCTCCTGTCTCCAGATAACCCTTACTTGTCCAGAACTAACCCAGGGTTTGAACAAAGGATGCAAATGGCAGACACATGCCTTCAGTCAATAGAGCTGCCAGAGTCTTCAGCTGCTTCCCCACGCCTACACCATGCATTATCTCCATTTTATCCAGACTGAACTGTAGCCAGCCCAAGCTCACAGACACTGGCTTATTTGTTCCACTGCACTGGCTGGGACTGGAGTGATGGGAACACAGAGCGGGATGTCGTCAGCACACTGAGTACTCTCTGCCTGCGTCTGTCTGCTCGCTAACTCTTCCAGTGTCCTAGTGCGGGTGTTGAAGAGGAAGAATGACAAAACTGACCCTTCAGGCTTCCCAACACTACCTCAAAATGGGAAAGAACGCAGTTACTCAAGTAGCTCCATCTATGCCTGCTGGAGACCCCACGTATTGCAGCTATGTCAGTATAACCTCATGAGTAGTGGTATCAAAGGCAGTGGACAGTTCTGGAGCAGACAACATGGACCCTTGATCATCCTCCATCATTCAAGGACATCACCAACCAGATCCCTGCCTGAGTAGCTTGCAGTCTAAGGCCCAGATTATCAAAGGTATGGGTCCTGACTTCTACTTATTTCAATGGCAGTGAGGGGCCTACATATCGTTTCAGGATCTGGACCAAAGTGGAGGTAAACACAGAAAGGAAATGGGCAAAAGGGTGAGAAACAATTCCATTTAATTATCCTATTAACCTCTAGGATATCCCGTCCAGCTCCTAACCTTTGCCCATACAGGCCCCTTCCTACCTGAGACTGTCTTGTGGACCCAACCCTTACATTCACAGGCAGAGGTGAAAGTAAGCAGGTGCACCCTGGTGTGCAGCTCCAGCAAGAGCTGCAGTAAAAGCCAGCAGGAAGCTATGCAAAGAGCTGGCAGGGACCCAGGCTGCAGTAGGACAGTACCTGGAAGACATTTTAAGTTACTTTCACGGCTGTTCACATGTCCCTCAGATCATCCCCATGACAACCCCAACATTTTCTTACATAGAGTAGCAAGATCAGGGCAGTGTTAACTGACTGTTTAACTCTTCAGGGCAGTAAGTCTTGTTCTTAATGGTTTTGCTTCCCCTCCTGTATATTCTGTTTCTCTCACCTGGAAACAAGGAGGATACCCAGCAACATGTCACCAGCCAGTTCCCTTGGGACACCGACAAGTGCTCCATGAGCTCCAAATTGGGAACCTCTGGCCTAAAATAACTTACAGTTGACCCCAGATCTCATCCACTAGAGCCCACAGCACCTTGTTCCACACACCTCACTCCACGGCTTGGCGGGGCATGGTCTGTGGTGCAGGCAAATACCCTCGTAAGAAGGAGAGAGAGTATGAGGAAGGGATGGCAGCTGGAAGTGAGGACAGGACAGAGCCCACTCTTATGAGAACAGAGGCACTTGAAAGGAGGCTCTGTGCAGTCTGGGGAGGGCAGTGGAATGGTGTAACGTGCCGGGGTGCAGAACTGTCGTCATGACACGCAACCCCTGCTTGACATCCAAGGGGTTCTGCATCACATTTGGGATGGAAAAGTGTGCAAAGATGGCTTCCGAAAACAGCCCTTCCTCGGGATACTCAGTAGGGTGGGGGTTGGGACAGATCACGGCAAACAAACGGGGGAGTTTGGAAGTGAAAATCTACCAAACAAAACCTGCCTTTCACACCCCAGCTCCACAGCCAAGACTAATTGTCACGGAACTGCCAGCCGGGCTCAGCCACACAGAGCTGACAGCTCCAGTGAGTGACAAAGAGCCGGGTGCCATGGTGACAACTTCCTCAGCACGACTCTCCTCCCAGAGTATCTCTCACACACACAAAAGGCTTTTTGGCTGAGGGGCCTCTTCCAAGCCCCCCTTCTCCTCAAGCTGCTCCTTTCCCCTAGTTTTTTTTTATATAATCCCAGGCTCTCTTGGCGGGAAGAGTGGGCTGCGTTCTGCTGGGGATGGCCTAGCTCCCTGCCAGTCGAGAACAGTAAAGGCAGGGAGGGGAAGGACACGATTTCCTCATTGCTCTCCTCTTTGCGGTGATCTGTCCCTACCCCCACCCTACTGAGTATCCCAAGACTTTTGAGACTTGCTCAGCCCCGTGTTTCCATTCAGGTGATACTTGGTGCTGGACTTTGTGCTCACCCTGTGGTCTGGATCCTGAGCTCAGTGGCCGTGCTGTAAATCTAGAGCAACTCCAGTAAGAAGAATAGGGTTACTCCTGGTTCATAGTGGTGTAACTGAGAGCAGGGTCTGGCCTCTCAATTTCTGGCACAGAGGAAAGTCTTTCTCTAGAGGAGAGACAGACAGACAGATGGAAAGGAGAATGGCAGTGCCTGGGTTTTGTGCTCACATCTGCCCAAGAAGGCCTCCAGCATGTGAGGGAGAGGGAATTCAGCTTAATTCTGATTTGACTTGATGCCATCTGCAGTCATGTGTGGACCTGGTTTTATGCTTTCTGTTAACCCCCTAAAATGCAGCCCAGAAACACGGGGTTACCATTAAGACTGTTGGAGTGGGAGGAAAGGAACCTGTAAAACAAGCTTCCAGCTCTGCCAGGAACACGATGGCTTATCAGAACCAACCCACACATAAGCCTAGCCCACCCAGGAGCAGAACTGTACCATGAACAACCCAAACAGCCCCTCAGGAACAGACTAACGAACCACTGGAGCCTGGGACCCCAAATGGAGAGTCCCCCCAACTGCCCAGGGGGGCCCATGTCTGCTCCTGTCTTGGCTCTGCTGCAGCTGCTCCTGAGAAATGAAAAAAACGCATCTGAGGCTGGCAGGGTGCTAGCAGCCAGAGAAGGTCTGTTGGTTAGATCATCATGGTAATGCCCTTGCAAGCCCCGGCGATTGTCTGACTACATCGTACCATGGTATGACCGGGATGCCCACACCTGTGTTCCTCAGCTGCCCTCCAGGGTCCACGGTTGTATGAGCAGCAGCTCTGTCTTGACTAGTTTTCTACGGGAGGCCTGGCCTGCCATGGGATTCTGGCTCTGCAGGTAGTCCGGTTCCTTGTGCTGCCCCTGCAGGGAGCACATGCGCTGCTTGAATCACCTGCTGTTACAAGAAGGCCTTGGGAGCTGTAATTGATTTATGGCTCTGATTGCACTACGCTCTGCAGGATTGGCTTTTAAAGTTACGAGAAATCAGAGGGTACATGGGTAACTGCCCCCATTCGATTCAGATTCGGGGCAGGAATCGGGGGATGGGATTTGTACTTTGGAGTGCTTTCTGATTTCCAGCAATGGAATCATTATCGATGTATCTGAGCTAGTCTCAAAAGCCAAAGAGGAAGAGCCACCCTTTTTTGAGCTCTGCAGAGACTTGGATCCAGACTTGAACCATACAGCTTTGGATCTGATCCTAGCTGTTCCAGCACCTCACTCGTGCTTGCCAATGAAAACAAAACACATTGATTCAACTGTTTCCTGCCTATGAGGCAGGTGCAGCTCCTGGAAATGCAGAGTAACCCCAGGTGGAGGGATTGTTACACACAGGCTACGTCTAGACTGCATTGTTAAATCGGAAACAGATTTTTTCAATTTACCTTAGAAAGAGGCTCTTTCGAAATTTGGCGCATCTACATGGAGCCAAATTGAGAAAGAAAGTGCTCTTTCGAACCATCTCTTATTCCTCGTAGAATGAAATGGTGAAAGATGCGTGTCCGTTCTTTCGAAAAAATATTCGTAAAAGCAGACGCGTTCCTCGGATGCAGCATTGCTTTTTCGGGATATCACTGGTATCCCAAGAAAGCAATGCAGTCTAGATGTAGCCACAGAGAGCTTTGTCCAGCTTTTTAAAAATGCAACTTCTGAGTCCTTATTGAAACTCAGATAGTGACTCATCAGATGGGAAAAAAGCACAAGGAAGGCACAGAGGCAAGAGAGACAGAATCTAGCAGGAGAGAGAAAACAAAGTAAGGAAGAGAGAGAGAGAAAAAATAAAACCAACGACAACATGTGCATGCACAGGACAGACATACACAGAGTAATCCCTATTCAGCCGTATGTTCCTGCTGAATGAACTGGGAGGTTCTTGTGTGAATCTCCCAATACGATCAGACTCTGTGAATTTTAGCATTTCACAGTAGGCATATGTGGCTGTAAGTGGAAATGTCAGTTGTGGTTCTGTCCAATAATAACACATGCCCGTAGCAGAGAGGCCCCAAGGCAGAGACACTGAGATAGAAGTTGGGCTCAGGTCAGAGTAGGGCTGCAAAGAAGCCAGTTGTGGCTCCCTGATACTGGGCCCAGTTTTCTGTTGGCCCCAATATACAGCAGAGCAGCGGTGGGGCTGTTTTACACAATACCAGCAGGCCATGGCCCTTACGGGCCTCTACCCTGTTGAGAACAGGCAGGGTACAATTACACTGAGGTCAGATCCCTTTCCGCCTGACCCCAGCAGGAGGGGGTGGCATAGGACCTGGTAGTACGGGCCCCATAGCCGCTGGGGAGATCCAGTTGCTTTCCAGCTCCATGTGTCTCTAAGGCAGTGCAATGAGGCCAGGTTACAAGATAGAATCTGGCCCAGGGATCCGAGAGAAAGATCCCTCCAGCCAGAGCAGAAAGGGACACACAGAGACGGGGGAGATACACGCTTGCTAAGAGCAGAGGCAGGATTACATGAGGTAAGTGCAGAAACCACAGACATGCCCATAAATAGTGCACACGGCACCTCAGACCCGCCACCCCAGATGGTGCAGAACGGGGCATGCACAAGCAACCCAGTGGCCACTGCTGTTAGGAGGTGAAAGGGGAGGCCGCTCACACCACCATCTAAGAGATGGTTCCAGGGGCAGAGCCGCAAGCTGGGACATACCAAGCTGGAACCAGGCCAGCCGGGGATTGGCAGTAGGGAGCAGTGACGAGCAGACCAAGAATCCATCTCTGCTGACAACTGCGCTGGTGGGGAGGCAGCATGGCCTGGTGGCAGCCGGCAGGAAGAGACTGGGAGGAGGATTAATAAATCTATATCTTCACCCCCTGAGACATCTCTTTTCTAAGCAGAACAGTCCCAGCCTTTTAAATCCCTCCTATAGAAAGCATTGCTATCTTACATCTACTGCCTGGGCCTCCGACCCCTGCCACTGTCCTGGGGCACTGGGCTCCCATAGCTAGAGCATCTGACATAAAATGCTGCCAGTTGCTTTCATTTCCATCCTGGCTGCAGAGCACACGCTGCTGGGGCAAACATGCAGAGCTGGCCAGGATCCTATGGCCACAGCCACTTTTCCATGCATGTGCCTCTTCTATGGGCAGCTACTGTGGAAGCTGCCCTGCGACTGTCTGTGCCTGGGGGGTACAATGCAGCGTCCTCTTCCTGTTGTCTGCAACTTGTTACCATTTGCAGGGGATTCTGTGCAAGCTACACATTCCCTCCCTCCACTCCTCCCCCCGCTCCAGGCCATGTACTAGCCAGGATGTTGGGGTCGCAGAGACACCCACACATACACTGAGCACCAAGGAGGGAACATTCCCAAATACAGATCCTGTCCACCCTGAAGCTGACACCGCTATAGCAAGCTGGGCTGCTGACCCAGGTGGGTAGAGGTTCTTTTGCTGACGGCAGAAAACACCATTGGAACTGTGTATGCTGTTGACTTCCTGGGGAAAGGACACAGTGATTGCTAGCATAGTTTTCACCATAGTAGGGAAAAAGCCTGAGAGAGAAAAATATACCTAGAAATAATCAGAGAGCTCATTCTCCTACACACCCAGCATGGAACACACATATCTCTGTGTTCCTAATGGAACAGAAATTTCTCTCTCTCTCTGGCTCACACACACAATATCTAATCCCTTTGTGCGGGTGTGCCAGAGAAAGCTATTTCTGGAACGTGAAATCTAGGTCAACAAGAAAGAGAAAATCTGAAGGGAAAAATGTCTCCCTTGGGAGGCTGGGGTGGGTCGGCTCTGGTTGATCTGAGTAGTGACGAGGCTGCTATGGTCTCTGCTCCAGAAGTGGGTTGTTATAAACATCGCTGGAAGCTGATTACCCCAGCCTGCTACCGACGCATTGCTAACCAGTGGGGTGCTGGAAAGTCAGCTGTGGTAAAGTGATGGCAGCGGCAGTTTCCGAGGTGCTCAGGCATGTGCTCTACCCCAAGGTGACTGGCATAATCAGTATCCCTGCCACACTGGCCGGTTTTGAGAGAACGGGGTTTCCAGGCTGCGTCAGGGCCATGACACGCAGGTGCCCATTGTTTGCCTTCTCAAGGAGCAGGAACACCACAAAGGGTGCTGCTCCGTTATTCCACAGGTGCTGTGGCCCACAGAGGACGATTTTCAGACACCAGCATGGGCGGTGCTGGAAAAGTCAATGACGCCAGGGTTTCCCACCAGCCGGGAGTCTACCTTCATGGACCCGGCCCGGGCATGATTCCCACAAAGGGCATTGCCATAAATAGATCAACCCTCAGGATCAGTGCTGGAGCCCATTGGTGGGGTGGGGTCACTTGAGAGATGCTTTCACTGCTCCTGCCTTGTCTGTGGATGGATGAATACAGGGCTGGTCTGCAGGGGTGTCAGTCTCACCTTTCACTAGCCCCACATTCATGGGAAACACACTTAGAAGGATTGGATAACAGAGGCTCACTCAGGGCTATGGGGAGACCCCACAGGGGTCACTATGCTAATTACAGATGCCCTCTCTGTTCTTTATCACTAAGGAAATGGGGGCCAGACCTCCTAACCTCCACCCCTCTGGTATTCACATGCAATCGCAGCCTGTTTCAGCTCCACGTAGCCATGAGAGGGCTGAAATCTCAGCCCCTGGGGAAAGCTGACGCCTGGGACAGAATCACCCTACACTCTTGGGTCCCAGGGGGATGCTCTATGCAAGGCTTCGCCCTGCCTGCTGCACCAAGCTGCTTGGGGAAATTGCAGGCTCCAAGAGTGACAGGCAGGGCATGGGAGAGAGAAGGAGGCAGATAGGGGAAGATAGGAAGATATGAAGGGTTGGCTAGTGTATCCCTACTTGGTCCATATACTAAGGATTTGAGGCCCTGGGGCTTAGACTCTCGCTCTTTTTGCCAAGCCCTAGGTTTGAGGGAATTTGGGACCTGGGACTTTCAGTCCCACAGGTCTAGCCTTTGTCAAAGTGCCCTTGCTGCCAGGCAGGGATGAGGCAGGAGTGTGGAGTGAGGGACTGAAGGACCCTCTCACAACCACTAAGCTCAGGTCTAGAGCCAAGATTCAGAAGGAATGTGAGTGCAGATCTGGAGTTTTGCTTGGCAAAACACAGACCCCACTTTTGGGTGCACAAACTAGGGGTCATCTGTGAAGCTCGAATACAAGCATCCCCAATTAGCAGCAGCGCAGAGAGCCTGGGTGACACCCATCTCTAACGTCAGCTCCTGTAGGAGTGGGCTCCACAACCTCTGTCAATGGCAGGCCATTTCCTGACAGCCCCAGACATAGCAGAGCTGCAGCAGGTCCGCCCAGGATAGCTGCTCCCTATGGCCCCGGTTCAGTCCCAAGCTGATGTACAAGTCGGACTGTCATGGCAAAGGCTCTGTTAGGTGGTTACCACCACATTGGTGCAGCTAAATCAACAGGTGTCCGGACACCAGACAAGGACATCTGGCTTGCATCTAGTACACCCAGCAGCGTTAAAGAAGCTGACCCTGGACCCGACCATTCTGTATCCATTTTAATGCAGCCCCAGGTAGCTGACTTAGGGTACTTCTGCATAGCAGCACTATTTCTGAATATCTGACATTATTCCAGAGTAACACAGTGCACGTCTACACTGCACGTCATTATTTTGAAATCATGGTGAGCTGGCGGACTTCTTACTCCGACTCCTGTAACTCTCCTTTCATGAGGAGTAAGGGAAGTCGAAGGAAACCAAATTGAGCTATTTCAACTACAGCTACACAGTTGACAAAGTGGAAGGTGCGTATCTGAATTTGACTTTGGCCCTGCTGCGTAGACGTACCCTTAGTGCTGTCAAAAGGGTCAACATTTCAGACACTAGCTGTTCATGGCCTTGCTGCCCAGAGCTCCCATCTCTTTCCGAGTCTGCTTCCCGCCCCCAAGGCCCCTACTTCCCCAGGCCTCCCCAGCATGCACACCTCGTAGCACTTACTGCTGTTGCTGGGGAGCGTCCTGCTGCCACCGATGCTGCTGGCGGGAGGTGGTGAGATGGATCGGACGGAGGCTGTGTCTTCTTCCTGGGAGCAGCCTGCCTGGATGGCTCGGAGGTAGCTGTGGCTCCGGGAGCGGAAGTAGCTGGGCAGAGGCAGATCCAGCACCTCCACAGCTGCTGATTCTGCTTCGCTGTAGGCGGATTCACACACCGCCTCGTACTGGTCGCATAGCTCTGCCTCCCTTGTCTGCAGAGGAGGAGAGGCAGGGTCAGTTGTCCTCCTATTCAGAACCTGCCTCCTCCCCTCCACTACTTGTGAAAACCAAGGCTTGCCGAGTGCATGGTTTTATCAGGGCAGCGTTTGTCCAGGTGTTGTGTTTAGACATGGATTTGATCTTATTGGAGCAAGGCAGCATGGTGCAGTGGTCAGAGCCAGTGGGGAGCAGCCTCTATGCCAAAATCTTCCATTCACTGGCGTTTTTGGCCTGACACAAATCAACGATTTGTCTGTCTTGCTGGGGTACTGTGAGACTTAACTCACTGGCATCTGCAAAGTGCTTTGAGATCCTCAGTGGAAGGTCGCAAGGAAGTACCCTGAGTACTGCTGAAGTGAAGAACTCAGCCCAGCGGGGCCCTCCATGGCTAAATGAATGGCTGTGAATAATCAGGTAGATGGTGAGACCCACAGACCACACTGTGCAACCTCTCTGATTGCTGCTGCAGTCTCTGCTTCCCATTTCACCACCCACCACCGTCTGAGAGGCCCCTGCTTTTCTGTATGCCCGGGGCCCATCCTAGGCTGGCATTATCTGGCTCTTGAAGCAGAGAATTGTGTCAGGGTTATGTAAGGACAGGTCCTGATGAGCTAAGAGCTGAAATTCATAAACACAGCAATAACTATGGCTAAGTGATCAGTCAACTGGGTATTCTGGTCGAACTGGAAGAATAATAATGCTCTCTCTCCTGGCCTCGCCTCTGTAATTTACCTCCACGCCCAACTGTCTAGTCTGTCTCACCCTTTTACCAGTGTTCCCTGGGATGGGGAGGGGGGGGAGTTATACAAAGTGCCCCCTTCCCTCATCTCCAAGGGTCTTTTCCACGCTGCTTGGTGCCCCACTGACCTGAGTGGGTGCTGGAGCAGAAAGGCTGAGTGGGAGAAGAGGCTCTGGGTGCTCTCAGACTCAGACACCCCAGTTCCCTCCCTCACACACACTCCTCTCATCTTTCGCGTGCAAGGGGCACGCTCTCTGAAGTGCACATGCCAGCTCCCTGGGGTGCTCTCCTGGCTGCTTCGCTCCCACCCGAGGGTCTTAGCTCCAAAGCGAGCCGGGCTGGGAGGATCCAGGCTGGCGTTCTGAATGCTGATCATTGTGGCTCAGCCAAACCCAGGACAGGGGGACCATGCAAGCACCAGGCAGTTTATGTCCTGTGCGTTTTCTGACGTTATTATCATGTCAAATGACTGGCTAATGGGCAACGACCAAGAAACACGGAGACTTTCACGGAAGATGCATGATTAGTGGCTTCAATGTAGGAAAGAATTCACTCCCTGTCCTGACACCAGAGGCTTCTGTGGGACACTTATTTCGTCTCTCCCCTCCCACTATTTCTCGGCCTCTCCCTACAGGCCACACCCCGATACGGTTTCTCAGGGTGCTGCACCTCAGACACATGGCTTTCAGTACTCTGGTCAAGGGGGAGACATCCATAGAAGGCAACAGGAAAACATCCCCAAGGGGCCACAGGAAAATGTCCGAGGGACGGTACCTGCTCTCCGTGTGTAAATATCTGTGGGATAAATGAGGGTTGTCCAAATATCTGGAAGAAAGAGTTGGAGAAGGTTAAAGCACAAGACCCGGGGCTCTGTTAGACACAGTCACAGACAGTGGGGGACAAACAGATGTTCCCCTCAGAGCTGCAGCTGCTTCCCTCTCTGCTGCCATCTAGCGGAACATCCCTGGAAGCGTCAGAATAGCAGAAGCTGCCTCTTCACGGCTGGCTGCTAAGATGGCTGCCCAATGCAAGACGACAAAACGCCACAGACTCTCCCAGGCCACAGAGACGCTGCTGGACACGGCTAGTCTATAAAACACGGGTACAGATGCTGAAGACCCAACAACTGCCACTGACTGCGGCGAACGGGACAAAACCCCAGTGGACGCCCTGCATGGAGAGGAACTCTCTGCGCACAAGGGTAGATCAGGACCATTCCTGCTACTGATTGCAACACTCCCGTGAAGGCTCAGCTTCTGGCATCAGCTCAGCCAAAGCATCTTATTCTCCCTCCATCCCAAAGCCCTGCCAGAGACAAACCAGCACCTGGCTCGGGAGACTGTTCTCACCAGGCGGCTTCTGCCCCAAGCATTCACAGCCCACCTCCCGCCTTTGTTCTGGAGCAGCTCCGGTCCATAGGTGGAGTGAGTGCAGGAGCACTGGCGTAGACGGAGAGAGGCTATTTTAATCAGCACACCATCAAACGGCTAGACAACAGGGTGGTAAAACCACCTGAGCCTCGTCTATGCCTGTGCTGCCACCATTGATCCAGTGGGAGTGCAAGCAAGGGCCATGCTGCAGTAACCCTCATATCTCACCATCAGGGCTGTGACACAACCAGTCCTATTCAAAGCCAAACAGTATTAGCTTTACCTTAAAAAAACAACACACTGCCTGCTGGAGTGAGTGCGGCAGAGACAGAAAACGCTGGCTCCTCTAGTCTCATCTAGTTGTATGCAATGCCCATCATCACAGGTTCTGAGAGTCAGCCCAGGATATGGTCTCTAGTTGATACCTTACATGGGCCCAGGACTCTGGATTCAGAATCTCCCCAAAGTTAAGGGGGTAGATCCGGGGTTTTGGTTTGGCCCATTACTTAGACATGGTCAGCTAAAAAATGCAGATCTTCAAAATTTGGAAAGATTCAGGCTTGGATCAGTTTCAGATTGGAACTTGGCTGTTGGTACCTAGAGCTATAAATGGCTGGACAAGAAATCAAAATCTGAAGAGCCCCAGACTTTAGGGAAGTTTGGATATAGATCCAAATCTGTATAAAATGTGGTGACGTGGGCTTATCTCTTGGCTATAAGGCAACCTTGCAGATTGACATGACACAAGGGACACTGAAAGAGAGAGTAACTGTAGTCTGCTTCCCTGGACAAAGTATGAAAGATACTCTGGGAAGCTCTTAGAAATGGCCAAAGCGAGGAAGAAAAACAGTGCCCAACGTTGGGAGGACAAAGGGTGACATCACAAACAGCCTCACAATCTGCCAGCTAATCACACATGGACAGACACATGAGATGGACACGCTGGCATAAATCCTGGATTAGCATCAGTACTGGCTGTGACTTGGAGATGGGGGCGGGGGAGTTTCAATGCTTTATAGAACCCCAATAGTGCTGCAAAACACATCTCAAGTTCAGAGGGCCAAGGTCAGCTGTTAGGAACTCCAGTGAAGCATAGTTACACCAGGGCTGAGTTTGATCCAGACACTTGGTGCATTCCCCTGGGTAACACTGGTGACCTTTGTAATGTTAATAAAGTTATTGAAATGGAAGTAAATGTTGTATACTGGGATCCCACAGCAATGATCAAGAGATCATTCATACTTGGTGTCTGGATCAACTCCTAGTGACGACTAGGGACAGATTTAATTGGGAGCTGGATGGAATTTTAAGTAGTAACCTTAGTCAGGGTTAAGTACAAGCTAAGGATTCCTTCTGCCCAGGGCTCAGAGGGAATAATGCACCCAGCTGTTCCCAGTACAGATCTGGGCTCAGACACAGGGTCTGGCTACACTGGAGCTAGAAGGTGCAATCTCCAACTTGGAACCATAGAATTGTAGGACCGGATGGGACCTTGAGAAATCATCTAGTCCAGTCCCCTGCACTCAAGGCCGGACTATGTAATAGCTAGACCATTCTGACATATATCTGTCTAACCTGTTCTTAAAAACCTCCAATGAATGAGATTCCATAGCCTCCCTTGGCAATTTCTTCTGGAGCTTAACTGAAGTTTTTTCTACTGTCCAATCTAAACGTTTCTTGCTCCTTGCTTCTGATCCTCAGAAGTTAACGAGAACATGTTTTTTCTCCCTCCTCACCATAACCGTAGGGCTATGTCTAGACTGGCATGATTTTCTGCAAATGCTTTTAACGGAAAAGTTTTTCCGTTAAAAGCATTTGTAGAAAAGAACGTCTAGACTGGCACGGACGTTTTTGCACAAAAGCACTTTTTGCGGAAAAGTGTCCGTGCCAATCTAGACACGGTTTTGCGCAAGAAAGCCCCGATCGTCATTTTCGCCATCGGGGCTTTTTTGTGCAAAACGGTTCTCAGCTGTCTATACTGGCCCTTTTGCGCAAAAGTATTAGCGCAAGAGGGCTTTTTCCCGAACGGGAGAGTCATTGTATTTGCGGAAGAACACTGACAATCTTACATTAGATCGTCAGTGTTCTTGCACAAATTCAAAGAGGCCAGTGTAGACAGCTGGCAAGTTTTTCTGCAAAAACAGCCTAGATGTATATGAATTCCTTTTCCCGGGCTTTTCTCCTCTAGACTAAAAACAAATTCATTTTTCAATCTTCCCTCCTAGGTCCTGTTTTCTAAACCTTTAATAATTTTTGTTGCTCTTCTCTGGACTTTCTCCAGTTTGTCCACATCTTTCCTGAAATGTGGCATCCAGAATTGGGTACAATACTCCAGGTATCAGCATGAAGTAGAGCTTAAGAATTAATTTTTGTGTCTTGCTTACAATACTCCTGCTAAAACACCCCAGAATGATGAGTATTTTTTTGCAACAGTGTTACATTGCTGACTTATATTTAGCTTGAACTTCGCTATGACCCTCAGATCCCTTTCTGCAGTAGTTCATCCTAGGCAGTCATTTCTGATTTTCTGTGTGTGCAATTGGTTGTTCTTCCTAAGTGCAGTGCTTTGCATTTGTCCTTTTCATTCCATTTATTTCAGAGTATTTGTCCAGTTGTCCAGATAATTTTGAATTTTCTTCCAAAGCCTTTGCTACCCGACTCAGCTTGATATTGGCTGCAATCTTTAGGCGTGTTCTCTCAGTGCCATTATCAAAATCATTGATACTGAACAGATATATCCTGGCTAGTTCTGATTAAGTTAGGCCAATAAAAATAGCAATATAGCTGCCGCAGCATAAGTCACAGGAGAAAGTAGCTGCCACAAGTGCAGCCCTGTCCAAGTCACTAGGTACATGCTCAGAGTGGCTAGCCTCTCCCACCTACCCGCCCCTCACCTCACCATGCTGGCACTTCTCTGTTTAAGGCACAAACTCAATCAGCAGTAACACTGATGTGTTGTATGTCTGCCCAGCCTGCAATTCAGACACCCCCAGTGACTAGGTCATGTGTGAAACGAGTATGCTGGTCTCTAGCTATGTCTCTGGATAGTAAAATATCCAGCGTGTTAAATGTAATAAATACTTCCTGGTGGATATTATTTGGCATCTGTTTAGCATCTTCTCTTGAGGATCTCAGAGTACTTTACAAAGATCTAGCCCCATTTTACAGATGGAGAAACTGAGAGGTAAAGGAGCTACAACCCAGAATCCAAACATCTGGACTGGAAGGTTCCAGTTGGCCTGTCTTGCTCTCCATCGCCCTCTAGTGGATGGGAACAGAACTCTGATTTCCTGATGTCCAGCCCCACTCAAACCACCACACAGGGCTGCCTTCACCTAGCACGGGCTATGGCAAACTTGGCAGTGTGTAGGGAGGGCCGGCTCAGGAGCAGCATGGGGTGTGTGTGTATCTGTGTGCACACACGCATAGCATTAATATGGTCTGTTGATATTGATGGAGGCTTGGTGTGATTGGGTGAAACAGCCTGAGAAGGCTTTAGGGCTACCTGCCTGTCTAATCTCCAGCAAGGGATTTAGGGGAAGGGCGAATTTTCTTTCTACGGGCTGAGATAATGAGGCAAGGGCCTGAAACAGACTCATTCCAGATCTACCCAATAGACTTACTTGGCAATAGCTACATTGCTCAGGAGAGTGAAAAATCCAACCCCCTGAACAACACAGTTACTGACCTTAACTCTCCATGTGGACAGGGTTGCACCAGATTAGACCTGGATTGCACACAAATTTGCACCAGCTCCAGGGTTCTGAGGTCTGTTCAAGGTCATTAGATCTCCAGCCATCACCTCTCTATGGGCAGTGAGTGACCCACGGCCCTCTCCCTTCAGGCTTTAGGCTTGCAATGCCCCTGCAATTCTCTGTGCTTGGTCTAACCTGAGTCCAGGGGGTGCTGCTCACTCTCCCCCAGGAATGATGACAGTGGGTCCCAGCTCTCACAAAGCGCAGCACATTTATTTTAGGACACAAGCATCACAGAGAAAGTGGAGAATAAACCAACAGACAGGTGACATGCAGGCTGTGCTTACCAGGGGTTACCTATTTTCCCCATAGAGACCCCAGCACTGTCCCAGGCTCTCAAACCCGCCCAGCAGAGGTTTGCCCTCTTGGTTACAATCTCAGATTAGTTTAGGGATCACAGAGAGCCTCCCACCCCGCAGTTCAGGCTGGCCTTTTCCCATCACAAGCTTTTTCCTTGTCTCCTGGGTCTCTTGAACCTAGTCTGAACCAGTCTCTGCAGTTCCCCCAGCCAATAGTACTTCCCAGGAGTGGTAAGCGCTCCAGAGATTTGCAGTAATTTACCTGCCACTGATTTGGTTCCTGGAGGATGTTTGGTAACCCTCCCCAGCTGGGCTAGAATCCAAAAGCTACCTCCCAAAGATACAGATAACATTTTCACAGGGGAAATGTTACCAGTCAGGATGAAAGTCATTAGCAGAGCTGTTTGCTGGACTAACAGCAGGGATTACATGGCTGACTTCGGGTGTGCTGGCAATGCTGCAATAGAGTAGCTTCACATGGGCTTCACTTTGTGGGGGTGAGGAAAAATTCAACCCACCCCCACATCTCCTTCTGCCTAGTCTTACCAGTCCCCTTCCTCTATCTCTGGGAAGACCCTACCTGCATCTTGCCTGCCCTGCTGTGGCCGGCTCTGCATGGAACTGACGCTGCTCACGCTCACCTGGCTGATGCAGCTGGACTCATTGATGTTGTCAGGGAGCTGGTTGTATTCTTCCTCCCAGCTTGGGAACTTGGGAGGTAAGAGGATCTCGACGGAGTCTAGGCGGTCCAGGCTCCTGTGGAGCAAAGGAAGAGAGAGACTCAGAGGAAGCCACAGTCTAGCAGTGGCAGGAGAGGAGAGGATTGAGCCTCCTGTGAGGATTGGTGATATCTAGGCAGTACCACCAATAACCCCCAGTGCAACCAGCCAAATCTTCCTCCTGTAGGAAAGGGCAGGTACGGAGGGAAATGCTGCCCTCTGGCACCCTCCACGGGCTGATCTGTGCAGTGCAAGGAAGTCCAGAAGCCAGTCAGGCTGGCTACTTCTAAACTACACCCCTCTGTCGGAAAGTGATAGAAATGTAGCCGTGTTAGTCTGGTGTAGCTGAAACAAAATACAGGACTATGTAGCCCTTTAAAGACTAACAAGATGGTTTATTCTGAGGAAGTGGGGCTGGCCCACGAAAGCTCATCATCTAATAAACCATCTTGTCTTTAAAGTGCTACATAGTCCTGTATTTTGTTCCCCTCTGTTGGCAGAGGGATGTAAATCAGGCGTATCAAAAGTGCAAATGAAGCCGGGATTTAAATATCCCACGCTTCATTTGCATAATGGCAGCCGTCGCTTTTTTTCAACATGGGGCTTTTCGAAAAAAACCTGGCAGTTTAGATGGGACATTTTTGACAGAAATGCCCCGTTTCGAAAGATCCTGTACTCCAAAATGAGGAGTACAGGATCTTTAGAAATGGGGGCACTTCTGTCGAAAATGCCCCGTCTAAACTGCTGTTTTTTCCCAAAAAAGCCCCATTTAAAAAAAAAAGCAGTGGCTGCCATTATGCAAATGAATCATGGGATATTTAAATCCCGGCTTCATTTGCACTTTCGATACGTCTAATTTACATCCCTCTGCTGCCAGAGGGGTGTAGTTTAGATATAGCTGCTATGTCTACACTACAGAGTTTTTTTGGAAAAACGTCTGTTTTTCTGTAAAAACTTCAATTACATCCACACTGCAATCGCATTCTTACGAAAAAAAATCGAAAGAACTGAGGGGTTTTTCCGAAATCGATAAACCTCTTTCTACAAGGAAGAAGACTTTTTCCGAAAGAGCTCTTTCAGAAAAAGGCACGTGTGGATGGGGAAGAGGGAGTTCTTTCGGAAGAAGAGGAAAGAGGAAAAAGCACAGGTGCCCTGCTGGCCATTCCGTCCATAGTAATCACAGATTACATGCGAGAGAGTGTCCATTCAGTGTGGATGCTATCTGTTGAAAAAGTAGATCGCTTTTTAGAGACGCTTAGAGATGCTAGATTCCCCCCATCCCTGTCCCCCAAATTAGACCATCACAGAGAAGGGGAATAGCCGAGGAGCTGCCTGCCACACTGGATTACACTCCACTCCTCTAGGTCACTGCATGAACAGCAAGCATCAAACACAGGCGGTGTGGGCCAGTAGCGAGGGTGTGATTCATGAGACAGGGAGTCAGCAAACCTGGGCTCTCTTCCTAGCTGTGCTGACCTAGGCAAGTCACTTCCCAACTGTGAGGCTTTGCTCTGCCCCCAGCCTGCAACTGGGGCCGGTCGAAGAAGGGCTTTAATGGAAAGTGGCTTTTTTTTATGAAATTCCTGAGCTGTTCTAATTAGAAACTCTTCTGGGCAAGGTCTGTCCTTCACTGTATGGGTTTGCAGCCCTCAGCACAAGGGGGCCCTCAGCTCAGCTGCAAGGGGCTGCTGAAAGACAAAGAATAAAGTTGGCCCAAACATTGGTCTCTGTGGCATTCTGGTTACCCAATGCCACACACATGGCTTATCACTGCTCTTTCATCACAGTCTTCTTGCAACGTGTGTCCTGCCCAGCGCTATCCCCATTCAGATAGCGGAGGGAAAGGGAGCGTTTGTCGACATGAAATTATATGCTCTTGCTTTGATGGGGTAGGGGTGTCATGTGCATACTCTGGTCTATCTCCCGATGTCATTAGACTGGCTCTCATGATCATTGCAATGGGACACCCAGTGTTGCTGACTCTTTTGGTTGCCAGACTTGCAACATTTGTGGGGGGTTTTAAAGCCCCAGGGTATGAGCTACCAATCTCAGCTTCCAGTTTTCATCAGTTTTCTGTACCCATAGAGAAAAGCCCCTTTTAGGCTCCAATACCATGAGGCAAATTCTAAAGACCCGCCCTCAAGATTCTGGAGGACTGATTCATGATTTGTGACAGTTTAAGGTCGGCATCACTGGACACGCGCCTTCTTTCCTCACAAGGAGTACACCCTTCCAGCATGACAGCTGAAGCTAGGAAGGAACAATCATGTAACAGGGGAGCAGCTCCGCTCAGTATTCCTCTCAGTTCCCGGAAAGGAGCAAGGTGGGTGTCCTCCTCTCTGCTTTCCAGGTACGAGATGGAAGGATGATGGGGTGTGGTGAGGGAAGGGAGACTCATTTATGCAGGAGACAGGGAAAACAGCAGGTTCAGCAGCATCTCTACTTGTGCCACATCTGTGCTAGGCAGAGTCTAGGCAACATCCCAGTAATTCAAGGCCACATCACAGGCGTGCAAGGCTAGTTCAGGCGCTAGTAGCTATCCCCTTCAAATCACATCTGAAGAAGTGGGCTGTGCCCATGAAAGTTCATGATCCCATCTACATGTTTTGTTAGTCTATAAAGTGCTACCAGACTGTTGTTTTTTAAGTTTACCCTTCAAATCAGTTCTGAGTACTCTGAGCCACTGACCTATGATGGATAACCCCCCCAGCATACCCCATAGACAGGAAACAGTGTTGGGCAGAATCCGTGCCTAACCGGGGCAGCCCCTAGGATGATCCAGGAATACCGGACTATCTCTTGGGACATGAGTTTATACAGACATATACACCTGGCAGGATAACCCGGAATTGCCACTAGATGGCGATTCTGTTCCACAGAACTACATCTCAGGCACTGAGCCTTGCTGGACATGCTGAAGCCCTGTAAGCCCTTCCCGCCCCAAACTCCTGCTAAGCAGAGCTCTGAGACTCTCGGAGGCTGTATGGTAAAGCCTAGTGATACTTCTGGATGGCTGTGGGCAGTGCCACACAGTGACCTCCAGGGAGGCCTTGGAAAGCAGGCAGCAGGGCTCACTCTGCCAGCCTCTGTGCAGCCACCAGCACATAACTCAGGGCTGTTTCCAAGGACTCAGTAAACAAACTGGGCCTGGACTGGCTCCTGCTGGAGTCCAGTTCAGCCTTGACAGCGAGGACCCGGTCCAAAGCCCTCTGACAGCAACAGGACTCTTCTCATTGACTCCAATGAGCTTTGATGTCTGTGGTCCTGCTGTGATCGCCTGTGGTGGAGGTCTGCATAATCCCTTCTCTGCCCTGCAGGGCTGTGAGGAGTAGCTCAGCCCTCCCTGCAGGATAATTTGGCAAATGTTTGTGTCTAACCATCTGTGGAGATGCTGATGGGAGAGTAAGGAAAGGAAGAATCCTGTGGCTGTTTATCCATTGCTCCCCACTCATCCTGCTTCCAAGCAGATTGCCAGGGAAATGCGCTGGGAATGGAGGCCACAGGGTTTGCTTTAGTCCTAAGGGTTTAATGTTGTCCCCTTACACTGTCAGACTCACCAATAAAAAGTAACAGCAACGTCACCCCCCTCATGGTTGTCCCACAACATTGCTCAGCTACAAGGAGAGAGCTGGGCCCAAAACTCGGGGGGGGCTTACTCAGGGGTTCTTGAGCAAATCTCCCCTGGAGGGGCTTGCCTGAATGTGGACGGCAGAGTTTGACTTCATACTGCACCCTGGATGTTAACAGCCTAGGGCTCCTGTTGGACCAACAGAGGCAAGCACCAGTCTGGGGCCTTGCCCAGATGGTGGAAGCCCATCGGCTGACCTCAGGTGGTGTCCCATACCCTCCTCACTGCAGTCTTTGGCATTCAATGCATCACTTTCATCAAGCTGACTCTGCACAAAAGGGCTCTTTTTGGCTGTTTGGGGAACCTGGATACCCCTCTTTGCTGGAGCAGGAGGATGGGGAGGAGTGGGGCAGGAGAATTAGCGATATCATTTTGCATGTGCATAGGGCCTTCCACTTCCCAATCCCATGCGATTTAGCCACATTCTCTGCCCCCTATGAGGAGGGTCAATACTATTAAGACTATTTTTGACATTAGGGGAACTGAGGCAAAAGTGCTGTGCCCAGGGTCACACTGTGAGTCTGTAGCAGAGCTGAGAATCGAACTCAGGAGTCCTGACTCACTGTTCTGCACCTCTGTTCACTCTATCAAGATCTTGAGGTTCCTCATCTCCCTGTTTCTATGTGGACTCCAGGCACCCCCATATGACATGTCATATCCCCATTTATCTTGGCCAAGACCAGAGACTCAACCTGCTGGTCTCACTGCAGATAAACAGTCTAATTCATTGGCCTTTTCACGAAGCACAGGCCGGTTTTAATGGGCAACTGAGGGAAGGTTTCCCACATCTGGCGAGAAGCCCTGAAAGGGCAGGAGCAGCAGCAGGTGCTCTTGATGCTTGTTGGCCAGTCTGGATCTGAACTGCCCGCTCCTGATCAGGGAGGGGACTCCAAGCAAGCGGCACCTACTAGTAAGTGGAGCTGATGAAAAAGCAAGGCAGGGAGGCCAGCAGGTGGCGCTAGGCCTCACACTGTTGCTAGGAGAGAGGATGCTCTAGTCTGGTACCAGTTAGGCCTGGGGCAGCCTCTGGCCTGGCTCGGGGGTTTTGTGTAGTCTGGATACGTTCAGTTTGTGCCCAAATCTTCCCATTCCTCTTGCCCACATGGGAACGAGAGAGCAGGCTGGGCACAGGAGGCTCTGCGCTGCCAGGAGAGCGCTCTTCTGCTGGCATAAGAACTCCACCTTCGCCGGGGCGGGGGGTGGGGGGGAAGCACTGTCCATGCCGGCGCTCAGCTCAGCATGACTTACGTCCCTTGCAGGGTGGCTTATTCACACCCCTGTGCGACACAAATTACACTGACGTAACCTTGTAGTTAGACATTCACTCCCCTCAAGCCCAGTCCCTAGGCAGGGGCAGCCCGTCCATATAGGCAAACTAGGTGGTCGCCTAGGGCGCCAAGTTAAATGGGGTGCCAAATGGTGGTGCAATATCATTGAGGGGTTTGGAGGTGGGGGGCCGATTGCATGGCTCGCCAGTTGCTGGCAGCTAGTCTAGGGCCACCCCTGTCCCTAGGGCCAGTGCACATGGTGTCTACAGGGCAATGTAGTCCAGCCATGCTGGTCCCTATGAAGTCAGGGGACCTTTTCCAGCCCTGAAGAAGGGTTCTGTGTGGCTCAAAAGCTTGTCTCTGCCCCCAGCAGAAGCTGGTCTAACAAAAGACATCATCTCCCCCACCTGGTTTCTCTAATGACCTCTTGGACACTAGTTCGCAGCTGGACGGAGTTCACTGCCTGAGAGCCAGACAAAACTTTCTTGGGCTCAGTTTCATACTGTGCCTCCAAATAGCTCCTCCCCACTCGTGTGTGGCCACATGCAACATTTTCTCAGGGCTGAGGCATGCAGAGCTGAATGTGATACCTGAGGGCCCAGTTCTCCTCTCCTATGTGGCTGTAAGTCAGGAGAACCCGTAGGGAAGTCACTGGGTTCACGGTAGTGTTGTGAGAGGAGAGCCAAGCCTCGGGACAGGGGCTAGTTCCTTGTTTGGGGACCAGATGCTCTCACAATGCCACCCTTTAAACTCTGTTCTTGTTCCCACCAGATCACACGATAAAGTCACATCTCCTCTGCAGTCAACTACTGCTCTGAGGTCTCTGCACATTGCTGCTCCCCACCCTGTTGGGCTGTGTCTACACTGGGCCACTTATTCCGGAAAATCAGCCGCTTTTCCGGAATAAGCTGCGAGCTGTCTACACTGGCCCTTGAATTTCCGGAAAAGCAACGACACTCTACTGTACAAAATCAGCCGCTATTCCTGAAAAACTATTCTGCTCCTGCTCGGGCATAAGTCCTTATTCTGGAACACTGTTCCGGAAAAGGGCCAGTGTAGACAGCCCAGTAGTCTTTTCCGGAAAAAAAGCCCCGATCGCGAAAATGGCAATCGGGGCTCTTTTCCGGAAAAGCGCGTCTACATTGGCCACAGACGCTTTTCCGGAAAAAGGGCTTTTCCGGAAAAGCAGCCTGCCAATGTAGACTCTCCTTTTCCGGAAAAACTGAAAACGGAATAGTATTCCGTTTTAAGCAGTTCCGGAAATTCATGCCAGTGTAGACACAGCCTAGGTGTCTCTGATTACTTCCCCAGATATATTCACTTGTATTATTCCAAACTGAATAGCATTTGGTTAATTTTCTGTCTCCACATTTACCTCCTCCTGGTCCCTTTGTGCTAGCTCTTTGTCTTCTCTGAGTTGGTAGCATCTCCCATTTTTTGTCTCTTCTGTGAATTTCAATCCAGTGCTGTTAAGGGGCTGAGGGACTCAGCACCAGGACAGGTAGTGATGGGAAAGCCCAGGGAGCAACTGTTTACAGAGTGTGGCATGAATTTCCGGAAATGCTTAAAATGGAACAGTTTTCCGTTATAAGTATTTCCGGAAAAAGAGCGTCTACATTGGCAGGATGCTTTTCTGGAAAAGCACTTTTTCCAGAAAAGTGTCTGTGGCCAATGTAGACGCGCTTTTCTGGAAAAAAGCCCCGATAATCATTTTCGCGATCGGGGCTTCTTTGCGGAAAAGACTACTGTGCTGTCTACACTGGCCCTTTTCCGGAATAGTTTTTCCGGAAAAGGACTTTTGCCCGAACGGGAGCAGCATAGTTTTTCCGGAAAAACACTGACAATTTTACAGTAGATTGTCATTGCTTTTCCGGAAAATCAAGCGGCCAGTGTAGACAGCTTTCAAGTTATTCAGGAAAAGCGGCTGCTTTTCCGGAATAAGTGGCCCAGTGTAGACACAGCCCTGGAACCCAATGCTTGGCTTTGGTTCTCCCCTCCTCATCTCATCTTTTCCGGGTGTCATCCTCCACATAGCTTGGCAACACACCCAATCCCCTAGCCCACTCCACGCTCCATGCTCCATGTGCCTTTCACTTACAGATGCTCCCCAGAATCTTTTGGATTAGCCGCCATAGCACATCAGAAAAAGGATTCAGGGATCCAAAGGCCAGCATATGAATGTGAATATGTGGCCATGCTGGGAGACACTGTGCTAAAAGCTGTCTTCCATGTTTCAGCAGCTACTTGTGTAAGCTTCACTCCTCAGTAAGAGCCAAATCCTTTTAGATGTAAACCAGTGTAAGTGCATTGAAGGCAACATACATCATCAAAATACTTGTCCTTATGTCTTTTTCCTACTGGAGACAGAGATCCTGTGCAATTCAAACCCCTTGGCTGTGTCTACATTGGCACCCCTTTCCGGAAAAGGGATGCTAATGTAGACTTCGGAATTGCATATCCTCCGCGGCATTTGTATTTACATGGCTGCCGTTTTTTCCGGCTTGGGGATAAGCTGGAGAAAAGCGCCAGTCTAGACGTGATTCTCCAGAAAATAAGCCCTTTTCCAGAGGATCTCTTATTCCTACTTTCAAGAATAAATAAGAAATCCTCCGGAAAAGGGCTTATTTTCCGGAGAATCACGTCTAGACTGGCGCTTTTCTCCGGCTTATCCCCAATCCGGAAAAAAGCGGCAGCCATGTAAATGCAAATGCCGCGGGGGATATTTAAATCCCCCACGGAATTTGCAATTCCGAAGTCTACATTAGCATCCCTTTTCCGGAAAGGGATGCCAATGTAGACGTAGCCCTAGGGTTATTTTAGAATCACTAGGGAACAAGCAACTGCTTCATTCCTCCACCTTATCTTCATCTCTCCATTTGTCTCCTCCTCTTACTCCCCGCTTCCCAGCTCCCTCTCCCAGGGTGCCCAAACTCTACCCACATGAGGGCAGCATTGATAACTTCCCATGAGGCCAAACGTCCCACTCAGATGGAGAAAATGAAGGCGATGGCACCCCACACCATCTTTAATCTGGATGCTGGAAGGCCCAGCATGGAATGCTCCAGGTTAGATGTGGATGCCCTCAGTAGAACTCCCGGGCCCACTCCTGGGTTTGACGCTAAAGCCCTGGCATGCAAAGGATCCCTAAGCCAGTTACCTGTGTGTGGTGCTCTGCTCACTCAGGGACTGTTGGGTGGCCTTGAGGTAACTCTGCCTCCGAGCTGCTGTTTTCGGAGACGGTTTGGGGCTGGTTTCCGAGTCTTCACTGTCATCATCCCCCATGGCTTTGATGTAGCTCCCACTCCGCATGCGCCGGCATGGGATCTCGTTGTCTTTGTCCCGAGACAGCGTATTGTTCCACTCTCCCTGAGGCACCTGGAAGAACAATGCAGCACCCTGATGGTCCATGTCTAGGAAGGAAGGAAGGAAGCTCTGGAAGGAATTGGAATGCGGGAGTTGGAGGAACCATAGCAGGTCCCTCAAGTCTGGTATCCTGGCTTCAGACGTGGCTAATACCTGACACATCAGAAAAATGGAGAAAACCCCTCATGCTAATATGCATCTGGCCAGCTGCGCTGTGCTGTCCGTGCTCAAAACAATTCCTTCCTGGCTCCGAGTCATTGCTATATGCCACGAAGCATGAAGCTTGATTACCCCTACCTTAGCATGTCGATTATTCTAGGGCTACATCTAGACTACACGGCTCCGTCGACAGAGCCATGCAGTCTAGACGTGGCCTAGGTGTCCAGCCCTTCCTTACGCCCAGCTACCTGTAGCATTTCTGACTCTGAATTCCCAAGGCAAAAAGTGCTGCAGGCTGGCTCTGCACTGCAGAGAAGATTCATCTTTGTGCAACAGGCCGGCCCTTGCTCACTCCCAGCAGGCTTGAGTGGGCTAGCATGGTGTGCATTGCACTGGGGCTGAAGCAATAGTTTGCTTTTATGAACACTGCTTTTCCAGGCCTCTGATTTCATGGCGTGACGCTCTCTCGTTCTTGCTATGGGACTGGATACAGGGTTGCAGAGATGATGATTTTTATCTTCACCAGCCACCATGAATTGTCAGCTAATGCTTGATTCATAGAGCTGTCAGTGGACTAAAACCTGCCATGAGACAGATGCAAGGAGAATAAAGGCCATTGACTTAGGCGGATCTCACTTTCTAGTATCCTCAAACAAGCTCACAGACTTCCAGCTGAAAGGCTCAGTTCTGCCACCCTTAGGTTGATTAATCCCTTACTACATAAACGGTCTCACTGAAATCAGTGTGGGTAAGGGAGGGTGAACTGGGCCTGAGCGTTCCTAGTGGCTTTTCACTAAGGAAAGCTAGCAGGCAGAGAATGGTGGTTCTGTGGATGAGGCACTGGCTTTGGCTCCCTCCTGTTCTCCAGAACGTCTGCATTGCCTTGTGCAAGTGACTTTGTGTCTCAATTCCTCGCCTGTAATGTTTCCCCTATTCTCTACCTATGTCGTCCCATTGGACGGGGGGAGGGACTGTCCCTTACTGTGTGTCCATACAGCACGCATGGGGCTCTGGTGATACGGGGGGCTGCTACGTGCTACCATAATGTAAATAAAAATAGACCTGGCCAAGGAGCCAGGGACTCCTGAGTTTGGACCCATCTCTTCCTCACACTGTGCCTGGCTGTAACTGCGACCCCTACGCCTTGCTGCTGCCCTGCACCCGTCCTAGAGAGGAGTGAAGTGTGGCCACTGGCCGTGTGCAAGTCACATCACCTGAGCTGGCAATGCCTCTGCAGCAGAGCAAGTCCTAGTTCCCTCCCTCCCTCCCTCCCGGGCTGCTGGGGGATGGAGAAGGTGACTGGAAATGCTGAGTGCAGTCTCAGGGTAAGTGCTGTCAGACAGGAGGTTAATCTGAGACAATGCTCCTTTTCTTGTTTGCATCCCCCAGCCCCAAAGCCTCCTTGCAGGAGAATGAACTTTTCTCACAAAGTCCCCTAGGAATGTTTTTGTGCCCTGATCGATACCTGTAACAACAGGGCCATGAACACATATCGAGGCGGGAGGAGGTTGGGGGGGGGGGACCCAGGGCAGGCGGTCTGAGCATGGGAAGGCTTGAGAGCTCCTGCTATAGCCAAGCGTGGAGGTTGTTTGCTCGTGCCACATTGCTACTCTGTCGGCATTTTGTGACCACAAGCAGCCAGGTCCCTAGTCCGGCTGGCCAGGCTCACTGTGTTTTCACTGAAAAAAGAGCCAACCAGACTGAGTCTTGAAGTGGCCGCCTTGGGAAGCCAGGCGCCTTATGCAGAGCTGGATGCTTAAGAGGTAAGAGAACCAAAGCAGGGACACAGGAATGGTCAGAGCAGGCCAGACCGATGGCCCGTCTCATCTGGCTCTGGTATTCAAGGGCCAGCTGCTTCCAAGAAAAAGGAAAATGCAGGAAAGCTCCATCTGGCCAAGCATGTACTAAGCTGCCCTTGGGCCTCTGCTCCCTGTGTCCCACCCCTGCCCTGGCAGTTAGCAAGTGGCCTACGCCCTGCACAGGAGAGTGGAGATTCTTATGGGGCAGATGTTATGGGGAATTTGTGTCTTGACAGCTGGGCAAAGTTCCAGCACAACATGTTGGGTGCTGAAGACTGTGTTAGATCGAAATCATTGGGGGATGTCTACACAGTACAGTTATTTCGGAATAATGGCCATTTTTCTGAAATAACTATGCGAGAAGCCTGCCTCGGACTAATTTTGAGGCTTCCCTCAGTGTAGACGTGCTATTTCGAAATAAGCTGTTTCGGAATAACTATTCCAGAATAGCTTGTTCTGAAATCTCTGTGCAGCGTAGAAGTAGCCCAGGAGGGCTCGGCTGGATAAAGCCCCTGAGGTGCCCCTGCAGCTCTTACTGGTGGCTCTGGCTGAAATCTGGCCAAACTCCCATGAAAGCCAGACTGAGGGGGTGAGCAGGCCCTGGTGGTTATTCTGCGCTGGGTCTCCTCCCTTCAGAGAGGCTCAGGACCAGGAAGATGGCACCATTTGTGCCAGATGAGCCCAGTCTGTGGGCTTTACAATGGAGACAAACACCACTGGGCAGTACAGGCCTCTCCAGGCCCTCTTTTTGGGCTGGGGTTTGGTTAGGATTGCCAGATGGTTTAACCAAAAATACCAACCCCCCCCCACCAAAAAACCCCACCGGGGAAAACATTTTGTTGAGGGAAAAAAAGGAGACCAAAGTTGTTGAGCAATAAAATAAAATAAAATAAAATAAAATAAAATAAAATAAAATAAAATAAAAACAGCATGGCCCCTTTAAGAAGCTTTTTGTATCTAAGAGGCTGCCATCGACTGGCGACCATCCTGTGCCTCCCTGCTCCCGGCCAGACAGCTCCCCCGCAGAGCCAGTTACGCAGCCGGGGGCGGGTCTGGTCCCAGTTCCTGGGTGTGTCCAGGTGTCCGGTATTGACCCGGCCGGTCCGGTATTTTCACCCCCTGGCCGGGAAGAAATCAGAAAGTGCCAGTCATTTCAGGTGTCCGGTATTTTCTGATTTTTTTTACTGGACAGGAGCAGAAAATACCGGACTGTCCGGGTCAATACTGGACACCTGGCAGCCCTAGGTTTGGTTCCAGGATTCTTGGCCTTCCCCAGACTGCTGGGCCCTCTCTCTGTCAGTCCCCCCAAAGCCACTTGCTGCTTGCTGACCCGGGTAGGGCGCCTCCTGAACGGGAGGTGATCAGCTGCCGCACAGCCGAGGGCGCTGTGCTGGAGCCCAGGCTGAGGCTACTAAACTCCTGACACTTGCGACACATTCAGTGCAAACCTCCAGTGGGGAGAGGTTTGTGTGTCGCTGCTCCAGTCCCAGTGCTTAGCTCAGCCTCAGGGGGTGCTTTGCCTCTGTGATCTCCACCCAGCTCTGAGCTGTGGCGCAGGGAGTGCGCCCCAGGGCAGGATGGCCGTCCACACAGATCACAGGGCAGAGAGCAGTCACCCCTGGCTCCGGAACATGCTGCTGCTACCTGCAGTGTGTCCCACTATTCTCCCTGGCGATGGTGATGGATCACACTAATAACCACCTTGTTCTCCTCAAATCACCTGGGGGGATTGGCTTTGACCTTTCCTAATGAAGGTGACAAGAGGCTTCTGGAAATACTTTGCCACCTCCAAGTCACGTCTGACTGGGGATTGGATTTTTCCGCCTGCCTTGTCCTTCCCTTGTTAATTGCACGTCAGCGCACTCACCCGCCTGGCACTGACAGCCCTCATGGCACCAGCCTGCATAGCTGTGTGCCCATCGCAGGGCTGGCAGGTCGGGAGCAGGAGTCCAGAACCCAGCTGGGGAAATAGAAATGTTCCTTTCTCGGCATGCTACCTGCCCTGGACCCAGCATGGGAATACAAAGAGGCAGCTGATACAGCTCCACAGTTACATACACACTGTGAGAGACGGTCCCTGCCCCAGAGAGCTTCTCCACTGGGAAAGACAAAGGATGGGAGAAAGGAAGGATTGCCGGCCCCCCTTTCCAGGCGGGGAGGTGCAGCCCAGAGAGGTTAAAGCCTTGATTTGCCAAACTGACTTTTGATTTTGAGAGTCCAACTGGAGGGGCCTGAATTCCCAAGGGCAGCTGCTCAGCACTTTCTGGACCCCCTCTAAGATATGTTGGGCTTGCACCATCCCAAGCCACTGGAAAATCGTGACCTAAGTGACACACCCACACAGCTTACAGTCCATAAGAACTCAAGTCCTGGGGGTTACAGTGGAAGAGAAGCTGGATATGAGTCAACAGTGTGCCCTTGTAGCCAACAAGGTTAATGGCATATTAGGGTGCATTAAGAGGAGCATTGCCAGCAGATCCAGAGATGACATTATTCCCCTTTATTCGGCTTTGGTGAGGCCACATCTGGAGTATTGTGTCCAGTTCTGGGCCCCCCAATAAAAAAAACATGAGGACGCATTGAAGAGGGTCTAGTGGAGGGCAACCAAAATCATTAGGGGGCTGAAGCACATGACCTATGAGGAGAGGCTGAGGGAGCTGGGTCTGTTTAGTCTGCAGGAGCGAAGAGTGAGGGGGGATTTGAGAGCAGCCTTCAACTTCCTGAAGGGAGGTTCCAAAGAGGATGGAGAGAGGCTGTTCCCAGTAGTGACAGATGGCAGAACAAGGAGCAATGGTCTCAAGTTGTGGTGGGAGAGGTCCAGGTTGGATATTAGGAAAAGCTATTTCACTAGGAGGGTGGTGAAGCACTGGAATGGGTTACCTAGGGAAGTAGCGGAGTCTCCATCCCTAAAGGTGTTTAAGTCTCGGCTTGACAAAGCCCTGGCTGGGTTGATTTAGTTGGGATTGGTCCTGCCTAGAGCAGGGGGCTGGACTTGATGACTCCTGAGGTCTCTTACAGCTCTGTGGTTCTATGATTCTAAGTCTGCCTATGCCCAGCTCCCTGCCCTAAGCACAACATCATGCTGTGTGAGGATCTGCTGCTGGCTAGGCTAGTGCAGTACAAGCTAAGGGCTTGTCTTCACTACACAGTGGGACAGCGGATCAACGCTGCCACAATTGATCCACCGGCAGCTGATTTATCACGTCTGCTGAGATGTGATAAATCAATCTTCGAGCCCTCTCCCTTCAACTTCGGTATGCCACCAGGACGAGAAGAGTATCAGATGGGACAGCAGCTCCTGCCAGCCTTACTGCATTGAAGACACTGCGGTAAGTATGTTGACTTCAGCTAGACTATTTGTGTAGCTGAAGTTGTATGGGTGTGGTGTGTGTAGTGCAGAGTAGGCCAAACACAGCCCCCTATGCAGCAAGGCACTGGATATTCCGAGATGCCCACTGAGTAATTACCTTGAATTCTACTGCCCAATAGCTTTTTGCTCGGGCAGTCTTTTGACAAAGCCACATGAAAAGGCATTAGCGCCCTAACACTGACACAATGGGGCTGTGTCTACATTGGCACCCCTTTCCGGAAAAGGGATGCTAATGTAGACTTTGGAATAGGCAAATCCGCAGGGGATTTAAATATCCCCCGCGGCATTTGCATTAACATGGCTACCGCTTTTTTCCGGCTTGGGGAAAAGCCGGAGAAAAACGCCAGTCTAGACGTTATTCTCCGGAAAATAAAGCCTTTTCCGGAGGATTTCTTATTCCTACTTCCTTTTTCGGAAGGGATGCCAGTGTAGATGTAGCCAATAAGTTTACCAGGAAGTACTGTTATTCTCAATGTCTTGATGAGTAACTGTTAAACAATCGTTTTTGTCTTTAAGTCTAAGCAGTGGTTGATAGAGAATGGCCTCAAGTCTTTAAAAAAGAATAGGAAAGCAGGGGCCTTGGTCTTTTGGCTGAGCTGCACCTGAGGGAAGGAGCCAAAGATCCAGGATGGGGAGACAGCCCTGGTTTGGAGTAGAGATGTGAACGACTAGTCGACAAGTCGACTATCTGATAAGCAAATGCTTATCGGATAGTCGACAGGCTAGTCGACTAATCAGTTCTGCCCCCCTTGCTTCCTCTATCAGAAAGAGGCAGGAGGGAAAACGAGAGGGAGTTCTTCAAAGCAGCAGTGCTGCATGGAGCCTGGGGCCAGATGCTGGGTTCCAGGAGGCAGTGCTTCTTTGAAACGCCGCATGCAGCCTGGTGCTAGCTGGGGTGTCCCCAGGCTGCACGTGGCATTTCAAAGCAGCAGTGCCACATGGAGCCCAGGATCATCTGGGGACTCCCCACTGACCCCGGGCTCCGTGTGGTGCTGCTGCTTTGAAACGCCACATGAAGCCTGACTCTGGGCTTCACGGGGCTTCATGTGGCGTTTCAAAGAGGCAGTGCTGCATGGAGCCCGTCGTCTGTCCCCAGGCTCCATGCAGTGCTGCTGCTTTGAAGTATCCCCTCCACTTTCCCCCTCCTGCCTCTTTCTGATAGAGGCAGCAAGGGGGGGGCGGGAATTGATTAGTCAACTACCCTGTTGACTATCCGATAAGCATTTGCTTATCAGATAGTCGACTAGTCGTTCACATCCCTACTCCAAACCAGGGCTGTCTCCCCACCCTGGGTCTTCATCTCCTTCCCTCAGGTGCCTGATGCCGGGCTCCCTGTGGCGTTTCAAAGTGGCAGCACTGTGTGGAGCCCAGGGTCAGTGCTGACCCCAGGCTCCACGTGGCATTTTTGCCTTTGAAGTATAGGAACAGCCCTAGTGCTGTTGCTTCACTTCAAAGGTGGAGGTTCCCTATTGACTAATCGAATAGTCGATACAAAATGCATCGACTATTTGATTAGTCAATTACTTGATATTTAACATCCCTAGTTTGGAGGGGAAGCTGGAAAAGAGGGTTTAGGGTAAGTGTGAAAAAGTTTGTAGAGAGGTTTCAGTGTAGAATTAGCGAAGCTAATAGTCCCTCCTTCTTAGCTAAAGGAGGCTGTGTGCGGTGGGAGGGGGCTTTGAATGCTGCAGACGGCTCCCTGCCATACATCTGCCAAGAGCACTCCCTGATCACCCAAACAAACCGAGCGTTAACATAAAGGAAAGGCAGTGAGGTGGAAAATCCCCTGCCGGGCTGTGGGCGTGCACAGAGGAGACTCTCCATTACCATTGATTCTGCTGTAGCTGGCTTGTTGGGGGAGTTTTAGAGACAACTAGAAATTCTGAAAGTTCACGTCCATCACACGCACCAACACGCATGCACCCACACCGTGCGTACACACCTGGAAACATTCACACAAATACACGTACAGCTGCAAACATGCACATGGACATAGGGATGCAAAATACATACAATAGCAGACACCTACAAACTCAAAGGAGCACGTCCTCCGCCCATGCACATGCATGTATATAAAAGCATGCACACACAAGCATTTGAGCACATACGTGTACATGAACACACACAGGCAGACAGAATGCCTAAGGCTTCCTGTGGGGATTAAGCAGGAAGACACCAGGGGCAGGGCCAAAGCGGGTGCGGCGCAGGTGCAGAGAGCAGGGCTAGGGACTCACCTGCTGGCGTGGAACTGGGGGTCATAAAACAAGGTCTAATGTGCCCCAAAGATATAAACTCCCCTGAGATGACGCTAGTGCTTCCCTACCGAAGGGAGCCATGGCAATAAAGTATCAGTCCAGTGGTCTCTAAATGGGCTGTTCTCAGCAAGAGTCAGAAGCCCCCCACCCCTTTAGCCAGGCTGCCTGACCACCCCACTCACAAAGCCGGATTGGTCCCCACAGCTTTCTACCACCTCACAAGGGCAGCCCCAGAGCCCCAGCTCTTCCCTCTGTTGGGAGGGAAGGAAGTGGCCTGCTCCCAGCCCCATGCTCCCATCCCACCCTCAGTCTCGGGGAGGCCTCCTTCCACCCACAGGCAGCTCTCTGCCCAGGGGAAGCTGACTTGTTTTGTCAGGTCCCACCTTCCCCAGGGCACAGCCCCTCTCCAGGCTTGGGGGGTAATGCAGTCCCTGGCTCAGCTGAGAACAGAGTCCATCCCTGGCCAGAGTCCATCTGCCCCTTTGGGACCCTCAGCAGTGCTAGCCCAGGGTATGTCTACACTACAGCGCTAATTCGAACTAACGCAGCTAGAACTAAAAACTAGTTCGAATTAGCGTTTTGCTAATTCGAACTAGCATGTCCACATTAAGTGGACCCTGAAGCGGGGTTAAGGCTGGCCGGAAGCAGTGCCGGCAGGGCATCAGAGGAGGACTTAGAGCGTGGAGATGCTGTCTCAGGCTAGCCGAGGGCTGTGCTTAAAGGGTCCCGACCCCCACCCCGGACAGACAGTTCTCAGGGGTGCCCCGCTTGCAAAGTAGTCCTGGCTTGGAGTGCCCTGAGTGCCCACACTCGGCACATCACAGCACTCGGCCATCAGACCGGCTGCACTTGCCGCAGGCTGCCATCTGGGGAGAGGGGGGCAATTGAGGGGCTGCAGGAGAGCTTCCACCCCCAGAAGCCCGCAGAGCCAGCCCAGTCCTCCCCATCGGGGGCTCGTACCCCATTCCTCCCTCACCTCCTTCCACTTACCCTTCCCTAGCCCCACTTCTTGATGTACAAAATAAAGATAACGTGTCTTCCAAAATGGAATCTGTCTTTATTGAACAAAACTGGGGGAGACTGGGAAAAGGAGGTGGGAGAGGGGAAGAGAGAGGCTGGGACAGGGGAGGGCAACTAAAATGATCAGGGGTTGGGAACAGGTCCCATATGAAGAGAGGCTAAAGAGACTGGGACTTTTCAGCTTAGAAAAGAGGAGACGGAGGGGGGACAGGATAGAGGTCTCTAAAAGCAGGAGTTGGGTGGAGACGGTGCATATAGAAAAGTTCATCATTAGTTCCCATAAAGAAGGACTAGAGGACACCAAAGGAAAGGAATGGGTAGCAGGCTTCAAACTAGTAACAGAAAGTTCTTCTTCACAAAGCAAAGAGTCAACCTGTGGAACTCCTTGCTGCAGGAGGCTGTGAAGGCTAGAACTGGAACAGAGTTTAAAGGGAAGTGAGATCAAGTCATGGAGGTTGGGTCCATGGAGTGGTATTAGCCAGGGGGTAGGAGTGGTGTCCCTGCCCAAGGTTTGTGGAAGGCTGGAGAGGGATGGCATGAGACAAATGGCTTGGTCACTATCTTCGGTCCATCCCCTCCAGGGTCCCTAGGGTTGGCCGCTGTCGGCAGACAGGCTACTGGGCTAGATGGACCTTTGGTCTGACCCAGGACGGCCATTGTAAGCTCAGGGCTCAGGGTCGGGGGTCTCAGTGGACCCCCTTGATTCTCTTGCACACTTGCTCCTGGGTGGCCAGGCTGGCAGCTCTCCTGCCCAAGCCAGCCACTTTCCTGTGCCTAGTGCGGAGATCGTGGACAAGGTCCACGATGTCCGCACTAGCCCAGGCGGGTGCCTGCCTCTTGCGGTCCCGGGCAAGCTCCCGGGAGCCGCCAGCCTGGTCCTGGGAAGAGGGGGAGGGCTGCGGGGTATCGGGTGGTTGGCTCGATCCGTGCCAGGTGCAGGGTCTGCTGGCTGGGTGCTGGCAGGCTTGCACCTGGCACGGGCACCATAGCCAGCCCGTGCCCCTTCAAGGGGGCCGGGAGGGGGGCAGTAGAGTTTCCCTGGTGTTGGCCAGAGTGGCCACCAGGGAAAGCTGGGGAGGGCTAGCCTCCCACTAGTTCGAATTAAGGGGCTACACACCCCTTAATTCGAACTAGCTAGTTCGAACTAGGCTTAATCCTCGTGGAATGAGGTTTACCTAGTTCGAACTAAGTGCTCCGCTAGTTCAAATTAAGTTCAAACTAACGGAGCGCTAGTGTAGCGCCTAACGTCCGTTAGTTCGAACTAACTTTGTAGTGTAGACATACCCCCCCCCCCCAGTCACTGCACGCTTTACACCATGGCCAGGCAGGGGGAGGGGCTGGCCCAGGGCCACAGAGCCAGTCTGCAGAGTTCTTCTGGCTCCCGGGCAGTGCTCTAGCCCAAACCAACCTCACTGACATGGCCCCCAACTCTCCCCACATTTCCCCTAGTAGAGTTTGTGTGCTGCAGCCCTGCGGTGGGACAGCTGGGGCTTGGAGTGCCAGCATGGGCTCTCCAATGCCGGGGGCAGGCCATGAGCCTCAGGGGCTGGGTCCAGGCAAGCCAGGGGCTGTATCTGGTCCCCAGGCCTTAGGTTCCCCATCCCTACTCTAGCCATGGGCCATGCACACAGTTGTCTGGGCTGCTGGACGTCTGAGTGCTGCAGGAATCGTTCTGATGGTCGGGCTGGTTATTCTGAAAGAGCCAGCCCCAGTGCTCCTCCGCGTTTCACAAGGGCATGAAGCAAGCTCAGTGGGGGCAGGGGAAGATGACGCCACCAGCTGTGTCCCTGCTGGCTCAGGTATCAGCTCAGAGCAGCCCTGCCTGCACGTCTGCCGACAAGAAAAAACGCCAGTGGGTGGCATCTCTCTTCTGCTCAGTCCCAGCCACGGAGCACTCCTAAATAACACAGGCTGGAGAAATGCTGGCTGATCGGCTTGGGAGCACCCTGCTTCAGCTGGGCCTGTGTGTGTTATCGCAACCCCGAGAGGTGAGAGCCTGAAGCTGCTAATCGACCCGCCATTGCGCGCCACCAAACCCGGAACAGCAGCAACCCGCAGCCCCTTGCTTTGGACACTTGTAGGCAATGTTCAGCGACTGCTTGGCCACTTAATGGCTTCAGATGCCTCTCCTGGCAGTTCAGTTCCTGCCCCTGCCCCGCCCCGCAGAGCCCCTCCCGTAACAGGTCAGCCAGGGGCACAAGACATACCTTCAGCTTATAGTGTGGCAGGGAGGAACTTGCTGCTGCATGCACCCATGTCACAGCAGGGGAAGCTCCCCCCACCTCTACAGGAAGTAAGATGGGGCAGGGCATCTAAGTCACCCCAGTGACCCTTCATGTCCACTTTGCTACCCTGGAACCCTCCAGCTGTGGGGAAGATCAGGCCTCTGGAGCCTGGCTTCGTTCCTCTGGCCATCTCCACTTTTGACCACAACTCCTGCAGGGAATGGCTGTCTTCCAGCCTGGGCTCCTAGGGAGCCAGCAAGAGGTCACCTCAGTCACTGCACTGCTCCCCAGCTCCCGAGAGGCACACGAGGGCAGGGCACCTGGTAGCGAAGCAACTGGACAGCAGGGTCTGTATGGATTTTGCACACGCCCTTGACAGGACGCTCCTGCCTGCCCTTTGGTGTCCCATGTATGACCGTCTGTGGCTGAGACTAGACGGGGTCTGCGGCTTCCATAGCCATTCACACTCTCCTCTCCCACCCACCAGACCACCCTGAAAGGTATGCAGGAATTGGCTGGTTGAGCACAAGGGCTTGCAGCGGACTCTTCCCCCTGGTTGACTTTGAAGAGGGTCATGCTTGGATCCGGAAAGCCCAAAAGGAAACTCAGGCAAACCACTAAGCTTCGCCTGCTTTGGGGAGGAGAGGTGACAAAACACTTGGGGTATGTCTAGACTACGTGGCTCCATCGACGGAGCCATGTAGATGAGTTTACTAGACATAGGAAAATGAACACGGCTTTAAATAATCGCCGCTTCATTTACATCAAAATGGCCGCCGCGCTGTGCCGATCAGCTGTTTGGCGGCACAGCGGGGCAGTCTGGACGCTCGGCGGTCGACAACGGAAGCCTTTGTCGACCACCCCGTTATGCCTCGTGAAATGAGGTTTACTGGAGTGGTTGACAAAGGCTTCCATTGTCGACCATGGAGCGTCCAGACTGCCCCGCTGTGCCGCCAAACAGCTGATCGGCACAGCGCGGCGGCCATTTTGATGTAAATGAAGCAGCGATTATTTTAATTGCCACTTCATTTTCCTATGTCTAGTAAACTTATCTATGTGGCTCCGTCGACGGAGCCATGTAGTCTAGGCATAGCCTTGGTTATCCCCCAAGTCTCACCCACTGCCACCCGAACCCACAGAGGTGGCCCAAGGCTACTCCATGCTCAGCCTTGTGAACTCACAGGGCTGGTAACAGCTTTTGCACCCATCCACAGCCCTGCTCCCAGCCCCGCCTGGTGGAGGTCCTAGCTATCACTTGTGGCAGTCAGATTTGCCCAGAAGCATCGTTTGCAGGGAAGTGTGGGGACCAAACCCCAGGTCCTAGGCTGATACCATCCAGCAGTGCAAGGAGCAGCCCTTCGGTGCACCATGGCTGGTGGTACGTGGCCCTGGCTGCTGCTGCTCATTGGATCAGGAATGTCCTTAGTTGTTTTCCTTGTGTTCAAGAGTTGCCAGGTTAAATAGGCAGCTGCAAAATACTCCTGGCCTCCCAGCACTAACTACACAACATGGGGAAAGCCATGTCCCTGTAAGGGTAATGCCCTGAACCTGTCTTGCTAGGTGTATCGCTCTCCCGATTCTGTGCCCTGGCTGGCTGGCTACGTAGATTGGATGGGACTAAGGAACCATGTCTCTGCTGCTGCCACTGTCTGCGTCAGTGGAGCTGCACTGATTTCTACCAGCGGAGGTTCTGGGCTGCCCGTCTCCTCTCTGAGCTGGGGACACGGTTGTGGCCACGACTCTGGTCAGATTCTCAAGCAGTTTGTGAGTGGTTCGTTAGATGTTTCACAGGGTAAAGTGCTCTGTGACCTTGAGCTCCTTTGGCAGGACAAACCTCTGGGGAGAGGTGACAACTTAGGCAAGGCCCGGAAGATCTGAACAGCCGACTTCAGGAGGGCTGGTGGCTGGGAGCCACTGTGTGTTGGAGTGATTTCCATTCCTCTTTGTTATTTCATTCTGTTCTCACTTGCCCTCTGGCTTTCCCCATGTTGTGTAGTTAGTGCTGGGAGGCCAGGAGTATTTTGTGGCTTCTTATTTAACCTGGCAACACTTGAACACAAAGGAAAACAACTAACGACATTCCTGATCCAATAAATTCCTCAGTAATTTGATTTGTGGGAAGTGAAAAGCCAGGCTGAAGAGCAGGCTGATTTTCAATAATTAATCACGTCTCAAATGGCACAAACCTACTGCCAGAAGAGCAACTGATGCTTCTGTATTAACACTGCACTGGTATGATTTACAAACACAGCCCAGCTGATTGTGCCCTGGACCCAGCGTTTTATTTTTATTTTATCCTCCCATCTAAAAATGTGTTACGTTCTGTGTTCTTAAGTAGCACCTGTTGAGATCCATTTCCTGGGCACTATGATGCAAATAAGTGATAATCACATAAACACCAACCTATACTGAAAATCTATTGACTGCTGTACTTACATAGACCGCTGTATAGTACAGTAAAACCTGCACTATCTGGAACGTAAGCATCTGGAAAACTGTAGAAACCGGCAAATTTCTGATGCTGGTAAAGCAAAAAAGAAAAAGAAAAAAGGAAACTGGCCCTTTAAGTGCTGGGCTGCTCCTCAGACGAGTGTGCAGCACGTACCTGGGGGAGGAGTGAACGGCAGCCAGAAGCAAGCAGCAAGCAGCAAACTTCTTAGCTCCCCCCGCGGCTTCTGGCACCCCTGGCAGGCCAGCCCCACCGCGGCTCCCACCCCGCCCCCCGGCAGGCCGCCATCTCTACCTCCTGGCTTCCAACCCTCACACCAGGCCGCATCCCGCCCCCTCCACAGCTCGTGGCCCCACCTAGCAGGCCACATCCTGGCGTGGGCACGGCTCCTGTGCCCCCCCCTCCATAGGCCCCACATGGCTCCTGCCGTCCCCCTCTGCTAATCAGAATTTTTAGGTTACTGGCACACCCTAAGCCTCGGGTGTGCCGGATAACACAGGTTTTACTGTACTTACATACTCACATAGACCGCTATACTTACACAGATTGCTATACTTACATAGACCGCTATACAGTACTTACATACTTACATAGACTGCTATACTTACATAGATGGCTATTTATATAGACTGCTATACTTACATAGATCGCTATTTATATAGACTGCTATACTTACATACTTACATAGATACTAGGTCTCCAGCTTTCATCTATTGTCTACAGTCAAGCCCTAAGATACAATTGTTTTGCTTCAGTCCCGCAGACAGAAACAAACACCTACAGGATCTCTATCAAGCATTCTTAAAACTACAGAACCCACCTGGGGAAGTGAAGAAACAGATTGACAGAGACAGGCAGGTACCCAGAAGTCATCTACTACAGGACAAAGCCAGCAAAGAAAGCAACAGAACGCCACTGGCCACTGAATAGAGATAGGGAGTGGCAGGCTCACGGCAGAAAGTAATTCCCCCTTTGGACATTCTCACCTTCTCCTCAACTGTTGGGAGTGGGCCACATCCCCCTTGATTGAATTGGTCCTCCACACAGTAATGTAACTCACCCATCTTTGCATGGGTCTATATCCCTGCCAAAGTGAAGTTTCCACTTCATGCATCTGATGAAGTGGGCTCCCGCTCATGGAAGCTTCTGCCCAAGTACATTTGTTTGACGTTAAGGTGCCGCAGGGCTCCCTGTTGTTTTTGCTGAAAGAGACTAAGACAGCTCCCCCTCTGGGGCTTGCTGAACTACTGATGTATCTAAACACGCCTGTGCGGTGATCGAGCACAAGCGGAACCTGGGACACGTTAACATTAGATGGTCAGCTGCTACCAGGTGAGCTAGAGGACCGACTGACTGGAGGTGGTAATGGTACGTGGATTAGCCATCGAGGGGAGCACACTGCCCCTCGTGCACCGCTGGTCCTGAACACGTGTGTCATTGTGGGCACAACTCAGATACCCCTTTGTGGAACTTTTGGCTCCTAGTAAATGATTGTCACTGTCTTTCGTAGGACCAAGCGGTCCCACGCCTGGGCCCAGAGCCCACTAGACTAGATGCTGGACAGACACAAAACACATCGAGTTAGTGCCTAGAACTGGGCCATGTTCATGGCAACAAGAGCTTTGCTCTGAAGAGTCATATTTGCAATGGGCCTTGGGCAGGAACAAGAACTTGGGCAGGTGCCCCTGAAATGGGCTAGAAGCTCCCCTTCCGGCCAAGCAATCTTGGGGCACCATGGCTGCTCCAATGCCTTTGGCGGGTCTGCTCTGAAAGGCTGGTTGAGTATTCGATTACGACTTCACCTGCACTTGCTGTTTACCCCCCGGTAACAGCCCAGTGGGCCGCTCTGTAAACGGGGAGGGGAGGAGTCAGGGTGGCATGAGCTGATGGAAGAAGAAGCAGGAGCAGATTCAGGTTTCAGTCAGACCAAAGCAACACCCCAGGGCTCCCTGCGCCAGATCCCTCCTTACCCAGCAGAACATCACCCCCCATCAGAGACCAGAATAAACCCCAGCGCGGCACCCACCTGCAAGTACTGATAGGCTAAGTCTTGCTGGCAGGACTTGGATTTCAGCAGGGCTTTGTCGATGGTGGCGGAGGCCTTTTGGCATACTTCCCGGGCATGGCTAAGGGTGAGTGTGGACCAGGAGCCCCGTTTGATGTAGTTGGACTCATTGTTGATGGGGATATTGGTGCAAGGGGTGACCTTGAGGTCGTTATTGCTCTTGGAGGATTTCAGCATGTGCTCACTGATGGTGTTGTACGCGTGCATGAAGTACCTAGGCTGGCTGTGGTCAGGTTGCCTTCCCAGAGTCATGAGGCCCATTGGGTTACGATAGCTGCAGGTGTCACTGTCTAGGTTGTCATCCGAGCTCCACCAGCCTGATATGTTGGACCTAGGCCTGCGTTTGGTCTCGGTGGTCTTTGCCCGGTCTTTGCTCTTGCTCCTCCGGTTCTGCTTGGGGTCCTCTGTGCCTTTCTTGCCATTCACACTGCCTTTGGTGGGGCCCTCCAGGGACTGTGACTTGGCAAAGAGTTTTTGGACCGAGTGGACCAGATGTCGGATGCGCCCGGGGCTCTCGCTCCGGTGCTTGGAATCGCTCCTCTGGAACTGGAGGGTACTGAAGCCATCCCGGTGGATGGGCAGCTGCTTCTCAAATTGGTCCAAGAGGTTTGCAGGGAGGCGGTTGATCTTAGTGGCTTGGGCATGGCTCGGGAAGGGGCTCTCGTCCGGGACCTCGAAGTGGGAGTTGTAATGGATGCGGGGGAAAGTGCTGCTGTTGGAAATCTGGTTGTTGAGTGGGAGGAGACAGTCACTGTGGAGGGAATTCTGGGCTGGAAACCGGGGGTCCATGGGGTAGGGGTCTGTGGGACTAAGGAGATAAGGGTTCCTGTCTTGGGAAGCATAAAGAGAGTCCTGAGGGGAGTCCAGGTTGTCTGAGAGGTGGCGGCTTCTGTTATCTCCTAACCCCTTCATGGCCCTGGGGTTTCCTACAGCATCACTTCACGGGAGCCTTCTTGCTAGTTCTTCCTTTGGTCCCTCTCCCACTGGAGCCGGTCCTGCAGCCACAGACAAAAGAGACGCACATCACTGAAAGGAAAGCTCTCCCTGAGCTCTCTCGATTCCACCCTGCTCCCCTCAATGCATCCCAGCGAGCGCCTGGCAAGCTCTAAAAGTAAAGACAATTCAGGGTATGGCAGAGCTGCCTGAGGAGGGAGAGGAGGAGGAGAAAGGGATGGGAGATAGGGCACAAGGAGATGGGAGCAGAGAAGGCTGAGACCTGGAAGAACAATCAGGATGAGGTGTTAGAACAACAGGAAAAAGGACCAGTTAACATCCCTAGCCTTGCTTAAGAATTGTGCAGACCCCAGAGCTCAATCCAAACCACTTAGCACAAGCGGGCTGCTATTCTTTGGCCTCTGCGTGGGTTGATTTAATGGCGCTCAGTCCCCAGCCAGCATAGCAAGGGCTCGCAGTTGAACTGCCAAAGACTCACAGGAGTCTGCCCCATTATCTCAGGGAACTGAATACAACCTGCTGTCAAATACTGTGCCTGGGCCTTGCCAGAGTCGAGGGAAATGAGGACCCGGGGATCAGATTGGCTCTCCATCATGTGCCATTCAGGTTTCCCTGGTTACCAGATCTCTTAATGGGGATGATGGACCGGATGTGTGTTTTGCACGGAGTTATGGTAATGTGATGGGATGGCAAACATCTCTGCTCAGACAAGTGCCTGGCTTTATGTTCGTGTAATCCTGGATCCCCGAGGAAAATGCTTCAGACAGATGCCCAGAGCAATGGTGTTACGAGACACTCCAGGGCCTGGCCTGAGAAGTCTGCGGTTGCTCAGTCACAGCTCTGTCCCCCCCTGCCTGGTTATCTCACCGCGGTGTGGGCTGCTTGGCTTCTGGGACAGGGCTTCCTGCAAACTAGGCCTTTACACTGGCGCACAGAATCAAAGTCCCAGCAGGTGATATTGTGCTAGGAGCTGACGCACAGGCCTGGTTAGCAAGACTCCAGAGCACTGCTCTCAGCTCTGCAGCACAACTGCTGTGCGCCTTGAACTATCTATCCCTGGGGTGGTCATTTGTAATGGGAGGCCGCTCCAAGAATTTGTAAGTGTTCAAGGGCCGCGCTCTTCTAGGATATGAATGGAGGAGGTGTGGGGTTCGGGATGGAGGCTGGATGCAGAAGGGAGCTCAGGGGAGGGGATCAGAGTGCAAGAGGGGGTATGGTGTTTGGGAGGGAGTTTGGGTGAAGGAGGGGTTGTGACTTGGTGCAGGGGATGGGGGTGTAGGAGGGGGTATGGAGGTAGGAGGGGGTGCAGGATCTGGGAGGAAATTGTGACCAGGAACTGGGTATGTGTGTGTCAGAGGAACTGGGTTGTGACTGGGACAGGGAGTTCGGGGGTGGGGTTCCAGGTGCAGGATCTGACCATAGTAGGTGGCTCCTGGAGAGCATCCCAGAAGGACTCTTGCACAGGCTTCCTGCCTGCCATGGCCCCACATGCCACTCATGCTGTGTGCGCATCTCTGCGCAGCATGTCCCATGGGGGAGAGGGGCCTTGCACACTGCCAAAGCACTGCCCAGGCAGCTCCCATTGGCTGGTTTCTGGCCAATGGGAGCTGCAAAGATGTTCTGGCAGTGGAGGCAGCGCATGGAGCCTTCCCTCTGGGGCACTGCGCAGAGATGCATATGGCCCCTGCAGCCAGCGGTTTTGAGCAGCGTGTGGGGGAGTGGCAAGCAGGGAGGCTGCCCGACGGCCCCACTACGCCACAGGACATTGGCAGCCCATAGCATCCTGGTGGGCTGGATCTGATCCATGGGCTGTATTTTGCCTGCCTCTTGCCTATCGTCATGCATGGGATCTTTAATGAAAAACGGACTAAAATTGGCATGGATTCAGTGGGCATCCCCCTCCACACGTTATGAAATAAACAGAGCAACTGACTAGCCTGTTTTCATTGCCATGCTGAGAAAAAAACGCATGAATGCTGAAGAGCAAGTGAGATTTGTAATAATTGTTTCAGTGCTAAAACTCAAAGATGGGATTTGGAATATGCCCCAGGACACTTGTGATACCGTCACTTCCAATGATCCCACTGTTAAAACAGCCTCCTTTAACCCAGCCATGGATCTCCAAAAGGGCTTCAGCTGGAGAGAAAGCACCGTCCCTCATTCACCACCTGAGAGCCAACTGATCTCTGCTCTCCACTGAACCCATGACCCCCCCCCCCGGGTCAGCCCAGCTGATTCCTCCGCAGAGGGAATTCTGCTGATGATCCCAAGTGTGACTTGGATTGATCCCGCCCCTTGGCAACTTCCGAAGACCCCTGGGCACAGCCACTTGACCCCGCCTACTGTAAATCCAGCCTCTCACACTCCACAGTGAAGTTCACTGACCCGCCCATAAAAGCAGATGGCCTCGCCCCATAGCAAAGCTGGCGAAGCCTATCCTTGTGGCAAAGCCAGCCAGCCAGTTTGAGTGGGCAGGCAGGTGTATATATTGGTCTTGTTTAGAGCCATAGATTAAAGCAAATGGCAAGTTAAGATGTGTCCCTACAGGGACAGTCACTTTAGACCAGCCCCGTAAAACACGGGGGTCTGGCATTGCTGGGGGAGTTCTCTTGAACCTTCATGGGAGGGAGACGGATGTTCGGCTTCTTGGGCTGATGGGAGCATGGGACGACCTTAAGGAAAATAGTCGATGAATGTCCAGGAGTCAATGGTGCTTCCACCCGGCACCTGTAAGGAGCTGTTTGTCACAAATGGCAGGCACCATTCCCTGTCTATTTGGCAAGCCTGGAGCCAGCCTATCCCCCTGGGCTCCTGCCAGCCTTCCTCTGGCGCCTTTTCCTTCCCTGTCACTGTGCTTTGCAGATGTATGGCTGTGCCAATGCCGTGCACAGAACAGAGAGAACGGAAGACAGGATCCCACACTCGCAAGACCCTTTTCAGCTATTCATGCTAAGACACTAGCAATCAACTCTCCGCGGCTCCCAGCAAAAGCTAATTGCCTGAGGCAATCTGAGAAGAATTCATTCCCCCCGATGGGCCAGGTGCATTCTGGGCAATAGACACCTGCCCTCTTCGGAGGCAGCAGGGATTGTCCACAGCCAGGGCACCGAGCCTGATGGGCCACCCTTCCAATCCAAGCCCCGCTCCTTCCCCAGGCCACCGGCAAGCCAGGCCTCGAACCCAGGCCCCCGGGGACCAGGGCTGCGCTTGACCTTGTAGGACAAGGCTACAAATGGCCCCCGGGGAGTCCACAGGGATGTATCGCCCTGTCTGCCATGGGGCTCCAGGATCTGCCCCCAGGCTCTGGTACAGAATAGCGCTTCTGGGGCTTTATGGAACATCTCAGCCACCTCCCCTCTGCTCACGCTCCATTCCCAAGCCATGAAGGGCCCCGCCCCCTCTGCCGGGAAGACCTCCAGCTAGTCTGGGTCCCCATCAAAAGCACTTTCCTGGCCTGCAGGGTTCCATGAAGGTTCTGGCAGAACAATGGGCCCAGCTCTGCCTTCCAAGCCACCTGCCCGGGCACTGCCGAGCCAGCAGGAGGGCCACTCCCCTCCCGCTCCAGGGACTGGGAACCTGAACCTGGGCATCTCCCATGCAGCAAGCAAGCAACCACCCTGTCACAAAGCAGGGCAGCCTAATGGTTAGCAGCGAGGGCCTGGGCGGGTCTGTTGGGTCTAATCCCATCCTGAGTCCCTGGCGCTGTGGGTGACCTTCGGTCAGTCACTTAAGCTCCTTGGCCTCCGTCGAAGCCAGCTGTACGGCTGGGTCAGAGCAGGAACCCCACTGACAGGCAGCTGCTGCCTCAGCACAGCACTTTCCTGAGGGAATAACTCCCTGGCAGGAGAGGAGGGGGAGGAGCAGCAGCAATCCATGGTGCACTGAAGCAGAAACTCTGAGCGAATGGGGTGAACACACTGCCCTGGCTTTCTGACACTGTCCGCCAGCCAGAGAGGGCTGGATAGCACGAGGGGTAGAGCCATGGTACCCTTTTAACCCAGTCGCCCACCATTGCTCATGGAAGAAAGGTCTTAAATCTT
Organism: Pelodiscus sinensis; assembly: GCF_049634645.1. Lineage (NCBI taxonomy): Eukaryota > Metazoa > Chordata > Testudines > Trionychidae > Pelodiscus > Pelodiscus sinensis. The sequence continues at coordinate 30,557,199 of NC_134728.1, read as the reverse complement.
ACCACACGGTCGCTGACGCCAGGGCTAGTCACTCTCCATGCGCTCACAGGGCCTCCATAACAGAGAGAGTGAGCTGCATCGTAAATGGATTCTCTCATCCTGCACTTCAGTGGTGTTACTCCAGAGTCCCTCCCCCCCCGCCACCATGTACCTGAGAATAAACCTGAGCCCAGGGCTATACAAGGTAGTAGACATGCTCTACCCGCCTCCTATCGTGCACAGTGGGTACACGCTGTGCATAGTGTACTGCACGGGGCTTGCATACGCTATAGCCACACAGAGTGCGCCCGGACATGGCAGAATTAGGCTTTTTAAAATAATTGATGGGTGATTTTTTTTTTCAATTTTAATCAATGTAAATGTTCCCACTTGCAAGACATCAGACTGTCATTTAGTGCCAGGAGACAGATTCAGAATGTTAGTTTTATGACAAACACCCATGCTCGACATCCCATGTCAGACTATACAGAGGAAATAGCCTTGACTCAAATGCTGAGAAATTCTTGAGCAGCATTTTCTTACCTGCCTAGCTACATGTTTCCATGATCAGTGGCAATGTTTGTGTTGCCTTGTGTGCGGACGCTGAGCTCAGCATTGACTGATACAAATCTTGCCCTTCCCAGCGCAGGCTCAGCGAACGTGCACCCACGTCACACAGCACACAGACCCTGCATCGCTGCCGGATGGCGCGCACGGCGTCGGGTAATGCACATGCTATGCTCACACAGCCATTTTACAGCAGGTAATTCGACACACAAGGCTGAGTAGAGAGCGTGTGCAAGTGGGACTAAGCGGCTGTCACTTTAACCTTCTTCCAGCCTCCTTGTGGGTCCGTTACAGTATCTGGGGCAGGCCTGAAATGGACGCTCCCCACCCACTGCCTGAGTCTAATGAGCGCAGGGGTTGCTAGAGGGGTTAAAGAGAGATGTGCTGGGATCGGTGGCAGGGAAAGGACCCCTCGCCCTGTTTCCATTTACACCTTGTCCTGGCTCCTCAGCATGGGCCTCCATCAGCTCAGAGGCCTGCACCAACAACCAGGTGTGGAGAAGGCTGAAAAGGAAGGGAAGGGACTCATGATCTCGCCCATCACCTGTGCACTGGGGCTGCTGCTACCTGCAAGGCATTCTGGGGAAGGTTCTTCTGGCCACCAAGCAGGCCAGAAACGGCCTTTGCGTTGCTCCTTTAAAGCGCGAGCCCAGTCCAGTGTTTCGGGAGATTTCATCCTTAAAACAGCCACTCCCCAAACTCTGCATCTTCAGGTGGATCCAGGGGGCTGACAGACTCGCTGGGCCCCTGGGTAAAGTGGGGGTGAGCTCAACTCCGTGCTCCTGGAAGGGGTGGGGCCGGGGAAGCCACCCCTCCGCACCTTGCCCTCGCCAGGCCTCAGAGCCTCCCGGAGCCCACCGCTCAGGGCTCCAGTGGCAATTTAAAGGCCTGGGACTCTGGCTACTACTGCAACAGCGGCAGCTACTGGAGTCCTGGTCTCTTTTGAATTGCTGGGCCCCAGGGCTCAGTCCCACTGTACCCACCCTATTGGCGGGCCTGGGTGAGTCCAGCAGGGACCTGCCACCTGGAGCCAACCCTTATAGGAGTCACCCCCTTCGAAAGGCCTCCGAAGAATGCAGAGGTTCTCCTTAGCTAACACGGTTCCTGCGATGGGCACAGAGAGAACCTGAACTGGAGTATTTCATGCTTGGCTGTCTGCGTGCAATGGCTGTAGCTGCTCGTAATGCCCCTGCTCCAGAACCACCAGCACCTGGACCCAGGGCAAGAGACAGGCTAGGCCACAGGGTCCCTGGCAGAATCAAAGCCCAGTGCCCTTGGTTTCCAGCTCCTCAAGGGGATTTCGGTGCCCTGCATGTGGCTGAGTTCTCCCTCTCTAGCTCAAGGCCCTGCCCGTCTGAGCTGCAGGAGCTTGAGGAGCTGAGAGGAGTTTGCACATTTCTCCTGATGTTAGTGCAGCCTCCAGCCTGACTCCCAGCTGCCCCCAAGGGTCCCAAAGAGTCAGGTACGGATGGGCTGCAGGCCGTCCAGGAGGGTAGAACTGCACAGGGCGGGGGCAGAAGGGACTTGCTGCCTTTAGCAGTTCCTCCTCCAGACAGGGGTCCTGTCCTTTAGGCTCCCCAAAAGAGGACAGAGAGCTGTATCCAAAATACGCTCCCAGATGAGGAGTCCTGTGCTTTGGGCTGGTCTGCAATTCCGGCCAGTCACAGCCCCCAGTCAGCTTAGAATCAGAGAATCCCAGGGCTGGAAGAGACCTCAGGAGCCATTGAGTCCAGCCCGCTGCCCAAAATAGGACCAACCACAATGCAATTATCCCAGCCAGGGCTTTGTCAAGATGGGACTTAAAAAGCTCTAGGGATGGAGATTCCACCCCCTCCCTAGGGAACCCAGCCCAGTGCTTCCCCACCCTCCTAGTGAAATAGTTTTTCCTAATATCCAACCCAGACCTCCCCCACTGTAACCTGAGCCCATTGCTCCTTGTTCTGCCATCTGTCACTACTGAGAACAGCCTCTCTCCATCTGGAACCTCCCTTCAGGAAGTTGAAGGCTGCTATCAAATCCCCCCTCACTCTTCACTTCTGTAGACTAAATAAGCCCAAATCCCTCAGTCTCTACTCATAGGTCATATGCTCCAGGCCCCTAATCATTTTGGTTGCCCTCCACTGGACCCTCTCCAATGCGTCCACATCCTTTTTGTAGTGGGGGGCTCAGAATAGGATGCAATACTCCAGATGTGGCCTCACCAGAGCCAAATAAAGGGGAATAATGACATCTCTAGATCTGCTGGCAATGCTCCTCCTAATGCACCCTAATATGCCATTAGTCTTCTTGGCTACAAGGGCGCCCTGTTGACTCGTATCCAGCTTCTCATCCACTGTAACCCCCAGGTCCTTTTCTGCAGAACTGCTGCTTAGCCAGTTGGTCCCCAGCCTGTAACAATGCCTGGGATTCTTCCATCCCAAGTGCAGGACTGTGCACTTGTCCTTGTTGAACCTCATCAGATTTATTTTGGCCCAATCCTCTAATTTGTTTAGGTCACTCTGGCCCTATCCCTGCCCTCCAGCATATCTACCTCTCCCCCTAACTTAGTATCATCCGCAAACTTGCTGAGGGTGCAACCCATCCCCTCATCCAGGTCATTAATAAAGATGTTGAACAAAACCAGCCCTAGAACCGATTCTTGGGGCACTCCGCTAGAAACCGACCACCAGCCTGACATCGAGCCATTGACCTGTTGGGCCTGACAGTCTAGCCAGCTTTCTATCCATCTTACAGTCCATTTATCCAATCCATACTCCCTTAACTTGCTGGCAAGAATATTGTGGGAGACCGCAGCAAAAACTTTGCTAAAGTCAAAGTATATCACATCCACTGACTTCCCCATGGCCACAGCTTCGCCCACACAGGCCCCACCTACTCCAGTGTTCCACCCGCCTACCCATGGCGGTCAGCAACCAGCCGTATCCTGCCAGGCTCTAGGAGCACCTCTCATGTGCCCCTTGTGGCCTTTATCAGGCTCAGTTGGCTGCCCACCAGCCACCCCGGCAGTTGGCTGCTTGCAGGTGGGCCAAGGCAGGCTCATTCTTAAAGAACCTGTCATGGGCTTGGGACCTGACCCCCTTTCAAGGGGCCAGTCACCGTGAGAGTCCCCGCTCTGAGCCTTTACTCTCACATTGTTCCTGTTAGTGCCGGTGATGTTTGCTGGACGGCCTGCTCTGGAGAGGGCAGACCCAGGCCAACACTGCGGGCAGCTTCCTGCAGGTGGTCCTGCCACCGTGCCTCAGCTCTGACCTGGAGAGATCCCCTCTGGTGGGTAGAGGCTAACTCAGGGGTCTCAAACTCAATTTCCCTTAGGGCCTGTCCTCAAATCCAGCGGGCCAGCAGGGCCCCCCTTTGCAAGGGCTCCCATGGGGGAGGAAGGTTGGGAGAAGGGGTGCAATGGGGGGAGAGGGCGGAGGAGAGGTGAGGGCAGAGCTGGGCTTCGGGGAAGGCACTTGTCCTTGAGCGACAAAGCTTTTCCCCCCGAACAACAAGGCTTTGCAGTGGCAGGTGCACGTGTGAATGCGGCTTTGTCGGCTGCAGCAATCTCCCGCCCACAAAGCGAAATGCGCTGGTGGGAAGTGAGCGTATTTTCTCAGCCAGAGTGCCAACACACAGCATTCGCGTGCGCCCGCCGGCTGTGTCAGCGCAGCCTTGTGGCTAAAAGCTGCAGAGACGTTTCCTTCATCTCTGCTGCTCGCTCGGCGCAGCTGGGCAGGCCTGTCTGTTCCAATACCAGTGTCTGGAGCCAGCCGGCCACCCAAGCACTTATTTTTAGAGGGACAGAGCTTTGGAAAGCCCCTCCCTGCCCTCTGAGCACAGCAAACTCTGGCCGGGGATGGGAACTGCTGTAGAGCAAATGGTTCACGTCCTTCCCCACCACCGCGCTGAGCCGCAGACACTTCCCGCTGGGGAGAAGGGGTGGGATGGTGGGTCTGTCGCCTTTCACTTGGCCCCATCTCCACCTGGGCCGCTTCCAGCTGCAGTCTGGAGCAGTCAGCTCCTCTGCAGGACACAGCAGCACCTGGCCAAGGGGGGGGACAACTGAAGCTGCCTATTCAGCAGGGCAGAGAGGGACAAGTCGAGTGACAGCAGGTGCTTGTGTCTGGGCAGCCTGACTGGTTCCTGTGGGGAGGGCTGTTCAGCACCAGGGCTGGGGAAAAGAGGCTGCTACGGCCTGTGTTGGGCCCCAGCCTCAGCAGGACGACACTTTTCTGGCGCCGCAGGGAAATGACCAGCAACTGTGCCTGGAACCGTGGAGTAAATTAACTGCTAACAGTGATTGTCCACTGCCTCCCCCAGCTCGGCCAATGGCCTCAATCCTGACCTGCAACCCCAACCCCCTTTCCCCCGGCTCTGCCAATGCACCTCCCTCCGGACCCACAGCCCCCTCCCCCAGCTCTGTTAGTGCACCTCCCTCGGTCCTGACCCACAGCCCCCTCCCCCCAGCTCTGCCAGTGCACCTCCCTCCGGACCCACAGCCCCCTCCCCCAGCTGTGCCAGTGCACCTCCCTCCGGACCCACAGCCCCCTCCCCCAGCTCTGCCAGTGCACCTCCCTCCGGACCCACAGCCCCCTCCCCCGGCTGTGCCAATGCACCTCCCTCCGGACCCACAGCCCCCTCCCCCAGCTCTGCCAGTGCACCTCCCTCCGGACCCACAGCCCCCTCCCCCAGCTGTGCCAATGCACCTCCCTCCGGACCCACAGCCCCCTCCCCCAGCTGTGCCAATGCACCTCCCTCCGGACCCACAGCCCCCTCCCCCAGCTGTGCCAATGCACCTCCCTCCGGACCCACAGCCCCCTCCCCCAGCTGTGCCAGTGCACCTCCCTCCGGACCCACAGCCCCCTCCCCCAGCTGTGCCAATGCACCTCCCTCCGGACCCACAGCCCCCTCCCCCAGCTGTGCCAGTGCACCTCCCTCCGGACCCACAGCCCCCTCCCCCAGCTGTGCCAATGCACCTCCCTCCGGACCCACAGCCCCCTCCCCCAGCTGTGCCAATGCACCTCCCTCCGGACCCACAGCCCCCTCCCCCCGGACCCACAGCCCCCTCCCCCAGCTGTGCCAATGCACCTCCCTCGGTCCTGACCTGCAGCCCCCTCCCCCCAGCTCTGCCAGTGCACCTCCCTCCAGACCCACAGCCCCCTCCCCCAGCTGTGCCAGTGCACCTCCCTCCGGACCCACAACCCCCAGCTCTGCCTGTGCACCTCCCTCCGGACCCACAGCCCCCTCCCCCCAGCTCTACCAGTGCACCTCCCTCCGGACCCACAGCCCCCTCCCCCAGCTCTGCTAGTGCACCTCCCTCCAGACCCACAACTCCCAGCTCTGCCTGTGCACCTCCCTCCAGACCCACAGCCCCCTCCCCCAGCTCTGCTAGTGCACCTCCCTCCGGACCCACAACCCCCAGCTCTGCCTGTGCACCTCCCTCCGGACCCACAGCCCCCTCCCCCAGCTCTGCTAGTGCACCTCCCTCCAGACCCACAACTCCCAGCTCTGCCTGTGCACCTCCCTCCAGACCCACAGCCCCCTCCCCCAGCTCTGCTAATGTACCTCCCTCCGGACCCACAACCCACAGCTCTGCCCGTGCACCTCCCTCCAGACCCACAGCCTCCTTCCCCAGCTCTGCTAGTGCACTTCCCTCCGGACCCATAGCCCTCTCCCCAGCTCTGCCTGTGCACCTCCCTCCGGACCCACAGCCCCCTCCCCCAGCTGTGCCAGTGCACCTCCCTCCGGACCCACAGCCCCCTCCCCCAGCTGTGCCAGTGCACCTCCCTCCGGACCCACAGCCCCCTCCCCCAGCTGTGCCAATGCACCTCCCTCCGGACCCACAGCCCCCTCCCCCAGCTGTGCCAGTGCACCTCCCTCCGGACCCACAGCCCCCTCCCCCAGCTCTGCCTGTGCACCTCCCTCCGGACCCACAGCCCCCTCCCCCAGCTGTGCCAGTGCACCTCCCTCCGGACCCACAGCCCCCTCCCCCAGCTGTGCCAGTGCACCTGCCTCCGGACCCACAGCCCCCTCCCCCAGCTCTGCTAATGTACCTCCCTCCGGACCCACAGCCCCCAGCTCTGCCTGTGCACCTCCCTCCAGACCCACAGCCCCTCCCCCAGCTGTTAGTGCACCTCCCTCTGGACCCACAGCCCCCTCCCCCAGCTCTACCAGTGCACCTCCCTCAGGACCCACAACCTCCAACTCTGCCAGGGCACCTCCTTCTGGACCCATATCTCCTCCCCACAGCTCTGCCAGTGCATCTCCCCCAGACCTACAGCCCCCTCCCCCAGCTTTGCCAGTGCACCTCCCTCCTGACCTGCAGCCCCCTGAGCTGCAGAGGTGCTTGTTTGCACATATGGTTTTACAGGGATCTCCTGGGTCAGACAGCTGCATCATAGATGAGCAAAAGGTGGCAGCTGAGGCCTCTAATGAGAGACAGCACCCACTGGTCATCAGAATCATTGTGAGGCAGGTATGAGAACTATTTAGGGCTTGCAAGCAATTACAAAAAATTAATCATGATTTAAAAAAATTAATGGTGATTAACCGTGCAATTAATCATGTTGTTATTAATAGAATGGCATTTATTTAAATATCCTTAGCTATTTTCTCCATTTTCAAATATACCGATTTCAGTTACACCATACAATACAAAGTGTACCAGGCTCACTTTATGCTTATTTCTGATTTCTATTTTACAATGCAAATATTTGTAAAGAAATCATGGGTTTCAATTCCTGCATCACAAATACTGCAATGTGGTCTTGCTAGCCTGAAAGCTGAACTTACAAATGTAGAATTTCGTACAAAAATAACTGCATTCAAAACCAAACCAGTGTAAAACTTTAGAGCCTACACGTCCACTCAGTCTACTTGTTCAGCCAATCGCTCAGACATGTACAGGAGATAATGCTGCCTGCTTCTTGTTTACAGTGTTGCCTGAAGCATGTCCATGCGTGCCTGAAGCACCATTCCAGAGGACATGTGCCCATGCTGATGACGGGCTCTACATGATAACAATCCAAAGCAGTGCGTGCGCACTGACGCGTGTTCATCTTCATCCTCTGAGCAGGCAGTTATCAGCAGAAGGTTGGTTTTTTTTGGTGCTTTGGGTTCGGTAGTTTCTGCATCAGAGTGTTGCTCTTTTAAGACTTCTGACAGCTTTGTCCATGCTTTGTCCCTCTCAGAGTTTGGAAAGCACTTTAGGTCCTTAACTCTTGGGCAGAGAGCTGTAGTTATCCTTAGAAATCTCATGTTGGTACCTTTGCATTTTGTCAAACCTGCAGCAGATGTGTTCTTAAAACAAACAACCTATGCTGGATCATCTTCCAAGAGCATTATGACATGAAATATACGGCCTATGTAGGCAAAACATAGCAGGCAACATACAGTTCTCCCCCAAGGAATTCACTCACAAATTTAACATATTGTTTTTTAACGAGCATCATCAGCATGGAGGCATGTATTGTGGAATGGTGGCCAATACACAAAGGGGCACAGGAATTTTTTGCATATCTGGCACGTAAATACCTTGCTTTCAGATACCATTGTAAATAAGATTGGACAGCATTATCTCCTGTAAATGTAAGCAAACTTGTTTGTCTTAGTGATTGGCTGAACAAGAAGTGGGACTGAGTGGATGGGTAGGCTCTAAAGTTTCACCTTGTTTTGTTTTTAAATGGAATTATGTAAACCCCCAAAAATCTAAGTTTGCAAATGTCACTTTCACATTAAAGAGATTGCACTACAGTATTTGTAAGAAATGAATTGAAAAATACTATTTTTTTTACTTTTACAGTGTAAATACTTGTATTAAAATAATAATATAATGTGAGCATCCTACACTTTATATTCTGTGTGTTTTAATTGAAATTTTTTTTTGGAAATGTAGAACAACATCAAAAAACATTTAATGAATTCCAACTGTTATTCTATTGTTTAACAATGTGATTAAAACTGCAACTAAATGCTATTAATTTTTTAAACAGTGATTATTTGTTTGAGTTAATCATGTGAGTTAACTGCAATTAATCAATAGCCCTAGTAATATTTCAGGAGCTATGTATCTACACTGGAAATTATCTCCTGGAGGTCTTGGTGTTAAGGCAGGTCTGCAGGAAGTAACATACATCAGAGTTCTTCCTTTGAGGCAGGAGGTAACTGACATTGATCTCCGTGTCTGGCTGTCTGCATATTGTCTGCTTCACGCTGTTTGCCTTTTGCATACTGAGACTGGGGCTAACAGAGATTACAGAATCTACAAGAGAGGAATCATACAGGCAGAAGGGAACACCAAAGTGGTAGGGGTGAGGGTGGTGGCCTGGTTATGAAGAAAGACAAAGGATTGATCTAATATATCTTGCAATGCAAAGAGACACATGGAGTCTTTCACCTTGCAGCAAACAGACAGCATGCTTGGGGTGCGAAGGGAAGGTCACAGCCAGCCCAGCTGTAAAGCAGTGCAGTGATTTGTGGTGAGCAAAGTTTTTTGGGACTATCTCGTGAATTAAGTCCAGGCTCTAGAATGCAGGCGATGATTTGATTTTATACAGAACCATTTGTTTGCAGTGCTCCTATCTACCATTACTCAAATCTCTCAGTTTTCTTAAATGTGCCTCAAGTTGATTTCACGCTAAACAAATCCAAGCACTGTGTGTCCTATGGAGCAGTGACACGGGGGTGCCTGGGAAGCTGTGCTGAGCTGCGTCATTGGTGGAGCCGATCAATGAACACTGTGCGTGTCCAGCGAGCGGGCACTGGCACTCCAGCGGATGCTTGGCAGCCTTGAGGGTCGGAGGGGCCCAGCTGCTGATCTGCAGAGTGACAGCAGGGCCGGTGAGGCCTAGCGGGGAAGCTTGTGCTGTGTGAGGCTGGTGGTGTCAGGGAACTGACCCCTGGACCGGCTTCCTCACACTGAGGGCAGATGGTAGTGAGGTGCCTCTCTGGGGTGGTGACCCTGGGTACTGCCCTCCCTTCCTTTCTACTGCCATCCCATGGCCTATGTACACCCCCAGAGCAGGTATGGCACGTGAGCACTTCCCCAGCCCACAGCGAAGGGAGAGCTTTGTGCCAGGTGAGGGTCAGAAGCATGTATTCCTGTGAGCGCACCAGCTCCAGGAGAGCAGATAAAAGTTCAGATCCAAGTCAGTCACAGCCCTCGCTGCCGGTCACAGCCCCATCCTCACAGTCAGTCACAGCCCTCGCTGCCGGTCACAGCTCCAACCTCACAGTCAGTCACAGCCCCAGCCTCACAGTCAGTCACAGCCCTTGCTGCCAGTCACAGCCCCATCCTCGCAGTCAGTCACAGCCCTCGCTGCCAGTCACAGCCCCATCCTCGCCGTCAGTCATAGTCCTCGCTGCCAGTCACAGCCCCATCCTCACAGTCAGTCACAGCCCCATCCTCACAGTCAGTCACAGCCCTCGCTGCCAGTCACAGCCCCATCCTCGCCATCAGTCATAGTCCTCGCTGCCAGTCACAGCCCCATCCTCACAGTCAGTCACAGCCCCATCCTCACAGTCAGTCACAGCCCTCACTGCCAGTCACAGCCCCATTCTCACAGTCAGTCACAGCCCTCACTGCCGGTCACAGCCCCATCCTCACCGTCAGTCACAGCCCTCACTGCCGGTCACAGCCCCATCCTCGCAGTCAGTCACAGCCCTCACTGCCGGTCACAGCCCCATTCTCACAGTCAGTCACAGCCCTCACTGCCAGTCACAGCCCCATTCTCACAGTCAGTCACAGCCCTCACTGCCAGTCACAGCTCCATCCTTGCAGTCAGTCACAGCCCTCGCTGCCGGTCACAGCCCCATCCTCGCAGTCAGTCACAGCCTAGCCCCTCTTGTTGGTCACAGCCTCTTGCTGTCAGTCACAACCACCATCCCCCACTGGCAGCTCAGCCCCTCCCCATCACTCACAACCACAGCTCCATACCTAAGCTGAATTTTGATTCCTTTCGTTTCTCTCTGCTCACAGCCAGGTCCCAGACATTCCCGGGTCTGCACCCTTCTCATGCACGGAAGCCTTCTGAGGGGCCTGCTCGCCCAGCAAAGAGGCAGGAGGTATTTGAAGCCGCGGGGCAAAGGCAGGGATGATACATGGGAAAGTCTTGGAGCAATTCTCCGACGCTGCCCTCACCGACAGCTAGGGTTGCCAGATACTTTCACAAAAAATCCCGAACATGGCAGGGAAAAAAATTAGTTGAGCAAAAAAAAAAAAAAAAAACAAAACCAAAAAACGGGGGACCAAAGTTGTTGAGCAAAAAAAATTAAAAAAAATCAATGCGCCTTTAAATCTCCTCACTTCACGCTCCCCCCGCTCCCACCAGACATGGCAGGGGAAGAATGTCCCCGCCTGCCTTCCGTCCGAGAAATATAGAACATATTGGACATTTTACATCTCCGGTATTTTCTGTTTTTTTTAACCAGACAGGGGTCACAAATACTGGACTGTCTGGGCAAAAACCGGACACCTGGCAACCCTACGCCAACAGCCTGTCCTGAGCTTCCTCTGGAGCACGTCCCACACCCCCAAGTGCCTCGCAGGAGCCTGGCCTGGCTATTCCGTCCCCACGGAGGGCTGCTCAGAGCTGCTGCAGGGGCTGGCTTGTCTCAGCCACCTCTTCCATAGATTCAGCTCTTCCAAGGCCGGATCACCACTGAGATCATCCGACAATCCAGGCCAGAGAGCTGCCCCCAAATGAGCCCAGAGCAGAGATCTGAGAAACACCACCAGTCCTGATTTACAAATGGCCAGGGATCAAGATTCCACCGCACTCTGGGGTAAGCTGCGCCAAAAGTTAATTACCCTCCCTGTTAAAAAGTTCCCCCTTATTTCAGTTTGAATTGGTCTGGCTTCACTTCCGGCCATTGGATCATTTATATCTTTCTCTGCTAGGTCGGAGAGCCCATTAGTAAAGGTGCTCCCCACGTGATACTCATAGTCTGTGATCAGCCTTTGTGAAGCTAATTAGACTGAGCTCCTGGAGCTGTCACTAGAAGATCTGTTTTCAAACCCTTTAAGCCTTATTGTGGCTCCTCGGAGTCCTCGCTTGAAAACCCTCCCCCCAATTAATCAACACCCTTTTCAAATCGTGGGCACCAGAACTGGGCACAGGATTCCAGCAGCCACTGCTCCAGGACCACAACAATTTCTCTGTTTCTACTCATGATTCCTTCTTTATGCAGCCCTGACTAGTAATAGCAGGGGCAGGTGACCATTTCGCTGGGCCTAGGGCAGCGCAATTTCTTGAAGCGCAGGGCCCGGGGTGGCCGCCCCTCTTGCCCTGCCCTATATCCGCCCCTGAGTAATAGCCCTTCTGGTCACAGTGTTGCACTGTTCAGCTGGTAACCCATCACAACTCCCCTCCCCCCAGATCTGCCTACATAGGTCTGGCCTACATTGCTTCTTCTTAGATGTGTAGATATTTAGCCCCAATAACACCCGTATTGTTGGCTTGCACCCAGCATACAACAGATCCAGGTCGCTCTGTTTCAGTGACCAGTCCTCTTCATTATTTACCCCCTTCCCTGAAATGTTTGTACCATCTGCAAATGATGATCTTATGTTTTCTTCCAGGTCATCAATAAAAAACATTAACTAGTGTTGCACCAAGAGCCCATCCCCATGACCTCAGTGGGAGCACACTCAGGCTATGGCTACACTGTAGCCTCTTATGCAAATGAAGTGCAGCATGAAATATCATGGTGCTTCATTTGCATAATTAATTTGCAGCCGCTTTTGCACAAGAGGCTTTTGCACAAAAAGGAGCTGTGTAGACAGCTCCTTTTTGCGCAACCCCCCCCTCTTGTGCAAGAGCCGTCCTTCCTCATTTTTTCAGGAAGTCTCCATTTACTGTTGCGTTTTGAGACCTATCAGTTAGCCAGCCTTTAATCCATTCAACATGGATCATTTTGTGTTGTTCTAGGATTTTAGTCAAAATGTCATGTGATACCAAGTCCAACTAATCTACGTAGCCTCTGTAAAAAGATTGACTTGATAATGTTACCCAGCTGGGCAGGAGGTGGTGGTGGGGTCCAGCCAAGATACAGAGCAAGCACCGAGCAGCCCCCTGGGGTTGAGGAGGCAGAGTTTGGGGGCTTTTTCCCACTTGATGAGGCTCTGGGATGTACTCACAGCCACATTCAGACCCACCTATCTCCTCTCTCTCTCTCACACACGCTTGTCTTTCATATGCAGAGTCACACTCCAAAGTACACATAGCATCTCCCTTCTGCATTCTCATTACTCCTTGGGGAATTTTGCACCCTACACATGCACAAAATTCATGTCCCCCAGATTGTATTTTCTGCAGAGAAAAAAAATTCTGCTGGAGAGGTGCTGCAGCTATGACTGTCTCCCACTAGGGGCTGCTGTGGCACCAGAACAGAGGTCAGCTGTCTCACGGGGGGGGGGGGGGGGGGGCGGGGGAGGGGGGGGAGGAGGGGTAGCAGTGCTAGGATAGAGGAGCCCCTGTATTCCTCTGCCCTGCCCATAGAGCTAGGTGAGGAGGCCTGGGATATCAGGGGAGATGGACAGAAGGGAGCACATGGGGCTGTTGGGGTGTCATGTAGATTGGGCTTCAGAAGGGCTAGTGCGGGGCGACACACTAGCAAGGAGGCTGAATGGGAATGGGGGTGCAGGGACATCTGGGGAGGAGTGCACAGGGCCACATGGAAACAGGGGGTAGGGGATGTCGCAGATGGACAAGTGGGGATGCAGGGACACAAGGGTCAGGGGAAGGTGGGTGCATGAGGGTGCGGGAGGGAGTTCAAGGACACATGGGACAGGGGAAGATGGAATCAATTTGTCAAAAACATGTCCCTAATCTTTTTTTGATGTCTGGATTGTTACAGACATACTTGTTGAGAAGTAATAGGGTGTGTCTAGACTACATGCCTCCTTCGACGGAGGCATGTAGATTAGCCAGATCGGAAGAGGGAAATGAAGCCGCGATTAAAATAATCGCGGCTTCATTTAAATTTAAATGGCTGCCCCGATCTGCCGATCAGCTGTTTGTCGGCAGATCGGGGGAGTCTGGACGCGATGCCCCGACAAAGAAGCCTTTCTTCATCGACACAGGTAAGCCTGGTTTCACGAGGCTTACCTGTGTCGATGAAGAAAGGCTTCTTTGTCGGGGCATCGCGTCCAGACTCCCCCGATCTGCCGACAAACAGCTGATCGGCAGATCGGGGCAGCCATTTAAATTTAAATGAAGCCGCGATTATTTTAATCGCGGCTTCATTTCCCTCTTCCGATCTGGCTAATCTACATGCCTCCGTCGAAGGAGGCATGTAGTCTAGACACACCCATAGAGATGTAGCCATGTTAGTCTGGTGTAGCTGAAACAAAAGACAGGACTATGCAGCACTTTAAAGACTAACAAGATGGTTTATTAGGTGATGAGCTTTCGTGGGCCAGACCCACTTCCTCAGATCAAATTGTGGAAGAAAATAGTCACAACCATATATACCAAAGGGATACAATAAAAAACAAAATGAACATACATAAAATTGACAAATCAGATTTTAGAACAGAGGAGGAGTGAGGGGGGGAGGTTAGTGTCTATGAGATAATAATATGTGTTCACTTTTTTTTTGATTGTATCCCTTTGGTATGTATGGTTGTGCCAATTTTCTTCCTAATAAACCATCTTGTTAGTCTTTAAAGTGCTTCATAGTCCTGTCTTTTGTTTCATAATTGTTGAGAGGTATTTTGAAATACATTACCAAAATAATTGAAATTGGTATGATTATATTGTGCTATTTTGACAAATAAAACTTGCAAACTTTTAAAATATTGTGTGCAGAATTTTTAATTGTTTACACAGAATTCCCCCAGAATGTCTCCTAGGTGCTGCCTGGCTCAGATCTTGAGATCTTAGCTACAAAATGAGATGGACTCAGAAGAGCCAGGCTAAAATTTTGAATGCTGATTATTTTGGCTCTGCAGAATCCTGGACACTGGGGCATGCAAGTACCAGATCATCCATATTTTGCTCCTGCTCCAAAGTTATTATCATGTTGAACAACCAGCTAAAGGGTTGTGACCAAGAAACACACAGAGACTCTGAAAATTGCATTAGTGGCTTCAAAGTGGCAAAAAATTCACTCCTCAGAGTCTAGTTTATATAAATGTATCAATTCCTTTCAGGGTGAAATTTTGTTCCCACAGGCACAGAGACGCATGCAGAGCTTGCAGTAGAACAGGGAAAATAAAGTTTGCTGGCAAGAAAATACTATTAAAAAAGTTATTTTTGTTCACAAACAAGAACAAAAAGGATCAATTTTTCCAGTGAATTAAGTTTTAAAAATGGCCTTGGATCCAATGAAATGTTTGGTTTTTTTATACCGAGGATTTAAAAACATTTAAAAACCAAACTGCTGGGAAATTTCAAAACAAAAAGTTATTTTGAACCAAAACAAATCTAAATATTCTGACTTTTTTGGACTTTGTTTTTAAAACAAGCAACATGGTGAAATGGACACAAAATCAGGAAACGTTTGGGTGGCACCAAAGCTGCATTTTTCAATGTATAAAGTTTTGCCCCCAAAATCTGCCCAATTCTAATTTGGAGACAGCAGTTTCATCCCTTGGCCATGGCTATGGAGTATGTACACCAGGCCCCATGGGCTGCCTAGCAACGCCCAGTGAGTCCACCTCAGCCAGCCCCCCCCCCCCTCCTATGGAGAGATCCACCCTAGAGCTCTGCTTGGTGGCACTCAACTGGCTGCAGTCCCCCAACAGGGTTCCTTCTGCGGTCTGGCCCTACAGCTCTGCTCACCCCCACAGTCCCTCAAAGCAACCAGTGGCTCAAGAAGGGTTCACACTGAGTCCAAAATGCAGAATGGTCTGTCCTGCTGCCACTACAATCAGACAAGCAAGAGGAACATGATCGAAAGTGCTAGCCAGATCTATATATTTATTGGCTGTAACGGCTTGATTGCTATTGAGCATCTTCCATAATTTTTCCCGGAGTATATTTCCTAAGGGAAACTAAATGCAGATGGTGATTTACCTCTAATGGGATTTCTCTGGATATTGACAGTAAATGTACTTTTTATGATTCAGCGAAAGGGAATCAATGTTTCAGGCAGAAATCTCAATTAGTATTGTGAGAAACTTCAGGTTAGCCAATCCGCGAGCCGTAAAGCAGGGTATCAGCTCCGTTTGCTATTGTCTGTCTACCACAGGCACTGTGCCTTTGAGTTAAATAAAACAATAACAGCCTTAAATTAAACACACAGCGGTAGCAGGAATGAGAGGTGGAGAAGGATGGGAAAGGGAGACAGGCGGAGCTGTGGTACGGAAAGGAATGGAGAGGCACAGGGCTGATGTTCAGCTGGCAGAAGCGGAGGAGAAGAGGGAACTTCCACTAGCCATGCTGTAAAGGGATGCAGGTATGGGAAGGGAGGCCAGGTGAGGGGAGCAGAAGGAACCTGAGGCTGGTGCAGTGGGCTGGAGGGTTAGAACTAAGCTTTTATTTATCAATTAAAATGTTAACAGGAAATGATGAGCGCCAGACAATTGGGGTCATGTCGTGATTCAGAAAGTTAAAGCTTCATAACCACGAAAACACAAAAATACACAAAAGGAAGAACCCTCAAATCAAGCTGCATTTTTCTTACTTTACCTATCAATGATCATGAATGGAAATATTTTTCTGTGTGTGTGTGCACACATAGTGCTTTTGATGCTCACTGACATTTACTGGCAAACATCTAAGTCTTCCGATCAGTGTGCCCTCTAGTTTTAGATCCATGTGTAGAATGAATTTTGTGATGTGCACCACTGTGGAGGCGATGTGTGACCTGTCACCTCCATATTGGTGCACATAATAAAACTCGTTCAGCACGTTCACTCGGGGGCCACACGCAAGTGAGCAGCAAAAGAAAAATATCCAAACCACGACTCACTGACTGGACTCCCAGCAAGCTTAGTGCTCTGGGGGTGCCAAGGCTTGGAGACTTGCCATGGGGCTGGAGTGTGAGCGCCTGCTCGCTCCACTGCAGGGGAAGCCCCGAGCTCCGCCTGGGCTGGATCCAAGTAAATTGGGGGCATGGGCAGTGGGTGAAGGCTCAGCTGGGGAAGTCAAGGCCAAGCCCCACCCCTTCTGCCCAAAGCCACGCCCCTTCCTCCAGAGACTGTACCTCTTCAGCAACCTCCTACCCCAGCCCCAGTCCTCAAGCCCGATCCTTCCTGGCTACCCGGAGGGCTGGGGCCTCCCCAGCAGCTGGGCAGTGTTGGCAGTTTTGGGAAGGCATTGCCTTCTCTTGCCCACATTACCATGGGCTAGCTCCGTAGATTCTCCACCCTTGTGCCACAGTTTTGCTGTCTCCTTCGGCAGGAAGCCCATCCCCCACCCCGAACCAGCTGACAGCCACTTCCCCGGACAGGGTCCTGCCCAGCCTGTGGAAGGAGCTTTGGGGTTGGGGGTGGAAGTGTCAGGCTGCACTCGCCCAGCCAACCCAGGCCTTATTCCGGAACACTGTTCTGGAAAAGGGCCAGTGTAGACAGCCCAGTAGTCTTTTCTGGAAAAAAGCCCCGATCGCGAAAATGGCGATCGGGGCTCTTTTCCGGAAAAGCGTGTCTACATTGGCCACAGACGCTTTTCCGGAAAAAGGGCTTTTCCGGAAAAGCAGCCTGCCAATGTAGACGCTCCTTTTCCGGAAAAACTGAAAACGGAATAGTATTCCGTTTTAAGCATTTCTGGAAATTCATGCCAGTGTAGACACAGGAGGTGTAACAGTTAACTTGAACTAAGGACTTAGTTGGAGTTAACGTTTGACTGCTGCATGTAGCCGCGGGCAGTTAGTTCAGACTAGGGGGATTTAAAAATGGCGCCCAGACGGGAAGATGCAAATAAAGCCCGGGATATTTAAATCCCGGGCTTCATTTGCAACTTCGAATGCCTACATTAGCGTCCCTAGTTCGAAGTAGGGGGCTAGTGTAGACATACCCTATGATATTTTCTGTTTTATCGTCCATAATGCCTCTAAGATCTCTTTATTGATGGATTCAGCTAATTTAGATCCCATCATTTTGCATGTATGTTTGGAACTTTATTTTGCCATGTGAATTACTCTGTTTATCAACTTTGAAATTGATCTGCCACTGTGTTGTTGAGTCAGCCAGTTTTGTGAAATCTCTGTAATTCTCTGCAGTCTGCTTGGGACTTACCTGTCTTGAACAGGTTTTGTATCATCTACAAATTTTGCCAGCTCACTGTTTTCCCTTTTTTCTCAGATAATTTATGAATGTGTTGAACAGCCCTGGTCCCAGTACAGACCCCTGGGGACACCACTATTTACTTCTCTCTGTTCTCACTCGTTATTCACACCCTTTGTTTTGCTATCTTTTAACTGGAGTACCTGGCAATGCTTTCACGAACATCTAATGATCCCCAGTTGACTTTAATGATGAGCCTTTTGTTATCTTAACCACTCTTTGTTTATAAACAAACTCCCTGCTGCTCCCTGTCCCTGAATTCATCAGTAGCACACTCAGGCAGTTAAGAGTTTTATTAGGGCTAGGGTGAGAAAATTGAGGGGGGCCTCTAGTTCTCCCAGCCTCCCCAAATGGCATCCCTGAATTGGATTTGCCTGCCAGGGGTGCAGAGTGGATTAGCAAAGCACGACTGAGTAGCGAAGGCCACCCTGTGCTCAGGAGATACAAGAGCAGCGACTTTGCACTTGGAGAAGGTATGGAGAAGGAGAGGTGCTGGGAAGGCCAATGAGCACTTCTTGGTTCACTAACCCCTTTCAAGGACAGCACTTAGGTGGAGGAACCTGTCTGACTGAATGGTCTTTTCACCCCCTGCGCATTGTCTCTCCCACAAGCTCACAGGAGGGGTTTGTGTGTTCACACTGGCTACGTCTAGACTGCCATGATTTTCCGCAAATGCTTTTAATGGAAAAGTTTTCCATTAAAAGCATTTGCGGAAAAGAGCGTCTAGATTGGCACGGACGCTTTCCGCAAAAGCACTTTTTGCAGAAAAGCGTCCGTGCCAATCTAGACGCGCTTTTCCGCAAAAAAGCCCCAATCGCCATTTTCGCAATCAGGGCTTTTTTGCGCAAAACAAATCTGAGCTGTCTACACTGGCCCTTTTGCGCAAAAGCTTTGTGCAAAAGGACTTTTGCTCAAACGGGAGCAGCATAGTATTTCCGCAAGAAGCACTGATTTCTTACATGAGATTGTCAATGTTCTTGTGGAAATTCAAGTGGCCAGTGTAGACAGCTGGGAAGTTTTTCCGCAAAAGCAGCTGTCAGTGAGGGTTTGGGGATTTTTTTGGCTTCTCACTTGTGTGCAGCCCCCGGCTGATTTTTCTGTGCGTCTGCAGCCCCCAGCCCAAAAGAGGCTCCCCACCCCTGTTCTAAGAGAATATTCAGCCAAATCCCTGAGCATCCAAGTAGGTAACACCATTGGTGCAGGGCATTCACATGTCTATACTCGTATACCTCCCCACCCCCACTGAAGGCAGGTGGAAAAGAAATTGGCGATACCCAGGCTCCACTCCCAATCCCAAAATAACTCCTTCTTCCTAGCAAATAGTCACCAATGCTGGCATGTAATCAGCTATCATTAGGGTTCAGAGTCAACATACGCTGAAATGGCTGGAGTGGCTCAGACTTTTCTGAGTGCTATTGCTAGAAAATTTGGGCCCAGTTACGGGCTAGCAATTTGGAATCTCTGCAATTTGCACCGTGCAGTGACTTCAGAGGGAGTTGAGCCTGCAGCACTTTGCAGGACTGGCCCCTAAGTAGATATGTGTGTGTGTATATGCATCTGGAATATCCCGGAAGGCAACCGTAAGTTCTGCAGACTGCGGCTGCCCACAGCAAAGTGCCTGGGTGACCTGCCACTGGCTCAGTCTCATCCTGTGACATTTCTCTTCCTTCCCAGCCCATCGCCCCAGTGTGGGCACAAGTGCTGGGATGAGCAGCAGTGGCTGGGAGCCTGGCAGAAGGAAGGGCAAAATGGGATGCGTGCACGTAATGTAAACACAGGAAGCAAAGCAGGGCCTATGGGGAGGCAGAAGGGTTATTTCTGCCGCATGCGCTGCAGCTCTCGCCAACTCAATTTCGTGCGGTGGGGGAAGGGGCCCCGCTGTCAGGGCCATCTGGTGGTCAGTGGGCCCTGCTGGGTCTTCGGGATGCAAAGCTTTGGCAGCTTTTCCCTCCTCCCTTCCTCCTTCCCTCCAGCAGGCCCTCTGACCTGGCTAGAATTCCCTGCCCGCCTTGGCCAGCGCTCTCCAGCAGGAAAATGGGATTTGTCATTGAAAAAAGGCCCCGTGAGCTACAATGCCTCTGATGGCCCACGGAGCCGCCCAGCCACGGCCGCTCATCCTGAATGAAGATGCTCCTGGCATGTGGAAAGCGGGGCCGGCTCCACTCGGGAGGATCCGCACACCCTCCCGCATTCCCTCGGCACAGTGACTCATTTTTATGAAGCAGCGATCCCCGGAGGCAGCAACTTAACCAGTTGTTTAGAAGCCAGCACACGTCTCGCTCGCTGCGTCCCAAGCTCTCTGCTGTGTCTCTTGACAATAACGGACTGGGGCTAATTAAACAGGCCGTTGCAAGTAAGCAGAAGCCCCTACGATGTACCCGCCTTCGCCGTTCAGGGACTCTTCCAGCTGACAGGGAGGACTGCTGTGTAACCCACGATCATGAAGTCTAAAACCACAACTCCTTAGCTGCTGGATTAGAGGCTGCACAACACACACCTGGAGACCTTTCTGCCTGTACACGAGGCAGAGGCAAATACAGAGGCTCTTGCTCAGTAAGGACTGAGTGAAAATGAATAAAGAGTCTAAAGACATGCCCCTGGCACGTGGAAGAGCTTGTCAGCCCCGTCCAATCCCGTAGTAATTACACCACTTTGAAATCATCTGGTGCTTATTTTTAAAGTGCTGTGCAATGTAATCCAGCAGCAGGGGTCAGACAGCTGGTCAGACTTTGTTTTTTAGATTGGGCTTGTGAGGGCATGCAGAGAGCTGAGCCTTTCACGTGGGCACAGCAGCGTTCAGCCAAGAGGGAGGATGCTCGGCAAGGGACGTGTCTGTGTGTGCGCAGTGAGGAGTGGGGTAGGGGTGTCTGATCGCAGGGGTGAGCAATAATTTCTGCTCTGGGGCCATTTCAAAAATTGTTGAAGTGGCCCCGGGCCACCCCGGAAGGGGCGGGGCCTAAAAGGAAAAGGGTGGGGCTACCCCCCATCCCCAGACCATGATTAGGAAACCCCTTTGCCCCCCCCCCTTCCCGTTAGGCACCCATGACCTAGAAGAGGCTTGGCACACTCCCCCACCTCCACCCCACTCAGGGCCTGGGGTCTGGGGGAGCGGGGGAAGCCTTCTCCTGCCCTGCGAGAAGCACGTGGCACTTGGAGGTGCTGCGGGCTCCTCGCAGGGCTGGGACAGGGAGAAGGAAGCTTCGCGCAGCTCCCCCTCCCCAGGCTGTGAGTGGCCTGGGGGCGGAGCAGCGTGTGAAGCCTCCTCTGCTCTCCCCCCGCTAGGGTTGCCAGATGGTTTCAACAAAAATACCGGACCCGCTTGACATGACATCACAATCGACATCCCATCTGGTTTAGAACACACCGGACAGTTCCGTTTTCTCAGTTTGTTTCCCGAACAGAAAGCTCAAATACCGTTCAAAACGGGACACCTGGAAGCCCTCCCCCCACCCTGCGAGCAGTGCTTGGTGCTTCCAAGCGCCAGGTGCTCCTGGCAGGGCGGAAGGAAGCTTCGCACGCTCCCCCACCCCAACGCGGGGGAGCAGCAGGGCCTCCGGGGGCCGGATCCACCCACTTTGCAGGCCAGATCCGGCCCATGGAGGCCCTTTTGCCCACCCTGTCTTATCGGACAGTCCCTCGACTAGTCACTTCCCCTTCCCTTTTTGAGATTAGTTTAATGCTAAAAAGATTCTGGTTTTACAGAAGCCGGTGTTGAGGGGATCTGGCTTAAATCTGGCACCCCTGAGCACCGTCTTCGTGGGGTGCAGGGGAGACAGGGGAGTAGCGGGGGCCAGGCGTGAGCCAGGAATCAGCTGATTCCCAGCTTGCACCCAGTCCCAGATACTGCATCTCTGCTTTTTACATGTATTAAGAGTGTGCTGGGGGACCCGGAGCGAGCCGGGACAGCTGATTCCCCGCTTGCACCAGGCCCACCCCTCTGTGCTTCTGCTTTTTAAATGTATTAAATACATTTAAAAGGCAGCGCCACAGTAGGATTAGCTCCCCGCTTATCGACTGTAGCTTCCCCGCTTATTGACTAATTGACGGAAATCTCATCAACTAGTGGATTAAAGTAAATGTAACATCCCTAGTGTGGCTGGAGGCTGGGGTAGGGGAGCAGAGGTGTACCTGAGGTTTTGAAGGTGTCTAACTGTAACAGACTCTGTGGCTGGATGTGTAGTTTTGTAGTTGTGTGTGTGTAGTTGTGTGGGTGAGGTGTAGAGGGCTGTGGGATGCTGTGGTCTGTATATATCTATGTGTGCATTTGCAGGGCTCTGTGTAGGGGCTATGGTTCGGGTCAGACTGTCTATGAGTCTGTAAGTGCCAGTGGGAGTCACTTTGCCGTCCATTCCTCCGTTTTCCCGGCTTCCACTGTAACGTGGCTTGAGCTGGATGGATGACTAGCGCTGTCAGGATTGCTGCTAGTATCAGTGCTGTCAGGGCAGACTGCCAGGGGGGTGGGTGGGTCCCAACTGCACCACCAACCACGTGTGCCTGGTGCCTGGGAGATGGTGCCTGGGCAGGCGGCCCAGTCCTGCAATGTCCGGTGGCTCTGTGGCTTTGGGGGGTGGACTCTGCTCTTGGCTAGCTGCAGTCTGGGGAGCAGCTCTGCAGGGCAGTGGGGATGGTTTAGTGCAAAGGTTTTACTGGAATAACTCGGTCAGGAGATCGTATCCCAGCCCTTTGCTTTCCACCCCTGCTGTTTGCCAGAGGTTAATCGTGGGCTTCCGACTGCCTGAGCCAATACCTGGGGAGCAGCCTTGTGGTGTGCACAAGCAGGATGCACCGGGACCGAGAGCTGAGCGAGTCCTGCCTCTGTCAGGCAAATCCTGACGCGGACTTCCGGAGCGGATCCCATTGTGAGCCATCTTGTTAGTCTTTAAAGTGCTGCATAGTTCTTCTTTTCTTTCAGCTAGACCAGACTAAGGGTACGTCTAGACTACAGGGTTTTGTCGACAGAAGTTTTGTCGACAAATACTGTCGACAAAGCTTCTGTCGACAAAGAGCGTCTACACTACATTCAGTTCTGTCGACAAAGCAAGCTGCTTTGTCGACATGGCAGTGTAGACGCAAGGACAGTTTACATGCAATAACGCTTTCTGTCGTCAGAACTCTGTCGACAGAAAGCGTTATGCCTCGTGAAATGAGGTTCACCAGCGTCGATAAAACTGCTGAGTTCTGTCGACGTTATGTCGACAGAACTCAGCGGTAGTGTGGACGCAGGTATAGTTTTGTCGACAAAAGTCCACTTTTGTCTACAAAACCCTGTAGTCTAGATACACCCTCACACGGCTGCATCTCTATCACTGTTACTCTCCATGTCTGCCTGTGCCTCTCTCCGTCCCTCCCTGCCCGCCCCTTCGCCAGCTGTCTGTGCGACACTCCCTCCCTCTGTACACCCTTTTCTCAGCGCCTGCCTCTCATAGACTCATAGACTTTAAGGTCAGAAGGGACCATTATGATCATCTAGTCTGACCCCCTGCACACTGCAGGCCACAGAATCTCACCCACCCCCTCCTAGAATAATCCTCTCACCTATATCTCAGATACTGAAGCCTTCAAATACTTTGAAGGCCCCAAGATGCATAGAATCCTCCAGATGTGATCTGTGCCCCATGCTACAGAGGAAGGCAAAAAACCTCCAGGGCCTCTGCCAATCTACCCTGGAGGAAAATTCCTTCCCGACCCCAGATATGGCGATCAGCTAAACCCTGAGCATGTGGGCAAGACTCACCGGCCAGACACCTGGAAAGTTCTCTATAGTAACTCCTATCATCCCTCCATTGGCCTATTTTCCCTCTCTCCAGCTCTTTGCTTTGATGGGGCTCCTGACCGCTGGTGGCTGAGCTTTCTTTGGGTTTTGTTCCTTGCAGAAATGCCAATAAGCACAGGCATGGACATGTTTTGAAAGATCCCCTTTGCCTTGGCTTTCCCAAAGCGTAGCGCTGGGCAGCAGGAGGGACCCGGCCTTTGGTGTCTCTGGAGTTCTTCAGTGTCTCATGTGAAGTCAGGTAGGGTGCCCGGGTACTATGCCTGGTGCCACATAAATACAGTAACACACCACGGCGCCATTGGGTTCTCATAAAGACAATGAGGAACGATGAACGTAATCTAAATCCATAGACAACTTGACTCGTTAGCAGAGGGGCAGTCCACAGCGTGGATCTGTGTGCACACAGCCCAGGCCGCGCCATTACCCGCTTGGTCTCCAATGCCCATAATTGCCCAGAAGTAGCCATGCCCACATCCTCCTCTTGGGCTGTGCCACCAGGGGAGAGGGGCTTTTGTCGATAGCAGCCTTGCAGTGTGTTAATAAATAGCCAACGGAGGAACAAACAACCTGCCAGTTGGCATAAGGAATGTTACCGCCACCCACCGAAATGAAAAGCCTGTATGCCGTGGCATGGGTGACGTAGGTCTGCCTACACGCATGATTTCAAGACTCCCCAAATTAGCCTAGAACACTGCGTAGAATTCAGCTGAGGCTGCAGCCTGCTTCCACGGCAATACATTAATGATGAGTCAAAGGGTTCGAAGTCTAATCACAGGGATAAAAATAGAAAATGTCTACTTATAACAATTCATTATACAACAGGTTTTCCGCCAGCCGCTCATTATCTTGCTATACAGTTCCCCCTAGCATCCGGGGCGTTCTTTCTCTCTCTCTCTCTCTTTTTGGTGTGTGTGTGATGTTGTGATGGGTAAAAATATAACTGGGTCCAGAAAAAGAACTGGTTGAATTCCTGGAGGATGGCTCCATCGATGGCTATTAGCCAAGACAGTCAGGACCCTATCCCATGCTCAGAGCAACGCTACAGCCTGCTCTCTACAGCCCAGGGTGGAAGCTCTTCAGTGCTTGTGAAACGCCTTCACTTTGGTCCTTTTCCAAACTCTTCTAGGCGTGACGTCATGGGTTTAAGAAGCAAGATGTGGTGTTTGCTTCATAGTGGGGAGCAACAGGAGCAGCTACAAATAAACCAGACAGCTGTGCTCGGGGGAGGCTGAGACGGGGGCTCTGCAGGCAGACAAGAGGCCCCAGGCTGTTGTTAGCACCTTTCCAGCCCTGCGGGGGAGGCACAGTCACACCTGTGAGGGATGAAGACACAGCAGGACGTTACGGTCCCCGGCAGGGTAACACACGTCAGCTGGTTGGGACACAGATTCCTGGGCTTGAAGGCCAGATGATCATTATGATCATCAAAATCTGACTCTCTGCAGCAAAGGCTGGAGAACATGCCTCAGGCCCTCTGAGGCTCAGGTCCTTGGACGTACAAGACTGATGCACTGCTACCTGTGCTAAGGAGGCCTGGGGGGAAGAGACAAACTCTGCCTCCTCCCCCCTCCCCGCCCGCTTGCTCCGAGGCAGGGAGTGGCTATGCCAGCACCAGCTGATCCTGGCAAGCTCGGACCTAAAGCAGTGAGCAGAGGGATATAAAGGGGAGATCTTCCTTGCCCATGCTCCTTGGTGGGGAAAGGCAGATTGTGCTGATGAGTTAAATGCCCTAGAGGTTTCGTGTCCTATGACCTTGTAGTGCTTACAAAAGATGCTGCATTGAGTCTGGGAAGATGAAGATCTCTGCCCACACAATTTGAAAGGTAAGTCCCGCAGGAGGGCCAGCTTCTCTTATGCTCCCGCCCCTCCAATGTGCTTCGCTGCCAGCCCAGCAGAGATCATCCTGAGGAGAGCCCCAGGTTCCCCTGCCCCTGCTCACACAGGTGAAGATGAAGAAGTTCCTCGCTTTGTGCGGTAATGATGGTGCTGCGAGATGTGCGCCCCTGGAGGACTCCACTTGAGGTGTCAGAGCAGCCTTGCGCCGGCGATGAGAGATTTTTGCTAGCAGTAGCTGTCTCGTGGTGTCATTAGTGTCCGTGGACACAGCCCCCTCCATTGCTTCTCTACCTGAGAATCCATCAGGTGAACTGGAGGAGAGGGGGAGGGGGAGGGTGGGGAGTGGAGCACCCACAGGGACACACATCTTGAAGAACTATCATTACTGCCCAAGGTAAGAAACTTCTTCTTTGAGTGCCATGCCTGTGAGTGCTTCACTTTAGGTGTCTGTAGAGCAGTGTCCCAATGAGGCTGTGGGCTTTCGAGTCCTGTGTTGGACATGGAGGAAAGCACAGCAAGGCCGACGGCAGTGGTAGCAACAGGGCCACCTGTGACGACGTGGTGTTTCACGAAGACGTGCTCCAGAGCCCAGGTTGCAGCTCTGCGAATGTCTCTTAGTGGGACATTTTTAAGGAATGCTGCCAAAGCTGCCACAGCTCAAGCGGAGTGTGCTGGGACTCCCTTAGGGAGGTGCTTCTTGTGTCTTATGCAGCAAGCGTATACATAGGCAGAGATCTGTTTGGAGAGCTGTTGAGTGGAAATCGCAAAACCTCTGGCCCATTCTGCTATGGAGATGAACAGTCTTGTGGAGCTGCGGAATGGCTTGGTCCTGCCAAAGTAGAAGGCGACAACTTGTCTTACGTGGAGTGTATGGAGAGTTGTTTTGAGTGCATCCTTGTGTGTTTTAGGAAAGAACGCAGGGGAGTGGATGGGATCGTTAATGTGGAACGTGGTGGCAACTTCTGGCAAAAATTTAGGGCATGGTAATAATATAAATGTATCTTACGTGAAAATAGAGTAGGGAGGTTCTACCATAAGGGTTCCTATTTCTTCAATATGTTTGGCTGATGTGATTACCATCAGGAATGCAACCTTCATCAACAGGTGGGGAAGGGAGCAGGTGGCCAAGGGTTCAAATAGGGGTCGGGTAAGGCATTTGTGGACATGATTAAGGTCCCATAATAGTGTAGGTCACTGCACTTCTGGGTATATGTTCTGGATGCTTATGAGAAGCATTTGGTAGTAGGAAGAGCAAAGATGGATGAGCCGTTCACTGGTTCATGAAAGGTTATGATGGCTGCCAGATGAACTTTAAGGGAGATCATGGCTATTCCTGATTCTTTAAGGTCCAATATGTAATTTAGTATTGTAGATTGGGGTGCCCTGATAGGAGACAGCTGTTTGTGTTGACACCATAGGGAGGATCTTTTCCACCTGTGCAGGGAAGTATTTCTGGCTGTGGGATGATGGCTATTTATGTGTTTGAGCTTATCTGAGCAGGTTTCTTCCCCATGGTGGAACCATGGAGGAGCCCCACCTTTGAGCCAAAGAGTACTGGGGTTTGGGTGCAGCATGTGGGTCTGGAGCTGTGATCAGCTTATAGGCGGGAACACATACAGGAGTGATGTGCTCCATGTGGTAAGGAAAACTTCTCCCTGTGACCCTGGTTTGAAAACCTCTCTGGAGTAGACGTGTGGGCATTCGTGCTTTGTTAAGTAGGTAGGATATGGTCAAAGTCTTGTTGTTGTGAATGCACCAATTCCATAGCTCAAGAGTGTGAAATTGGGCTCCTCCTGGCCGAATTGTATAAAACATGCATGTGGCATGGCCAGTGAGAATGTGCATGGTCTTGTTTCAGATTAGTAGTAGGAAGTGATGACAAGCATTGAATACTGCCTGGAGTTCCAGAAGATTGATGTGCAGGTGGGATTCAGATAGCGACCAGTTGCCCTGGATACCGGGTGATCTAGGTGAGCACCCCATCCTCTGAGTGATGCGTCTGCAGTGATGAGTGATGGAGGGTCTTGTTGAAAAGAGATGCCTGTCAGAAGGTTTGGAGTCATGTAGGGAGATAAGTCCCTGTGGTGGAAGCATGACCTGCCTGCCTAATTTGTGGTGAGCAGCAAGGTTCCCTGCAAGCTGTGTACCTGCATGAGCGTGCAGCCCTTTCCTGAGCCCTGTGCAAAGGTTCAGAGCTCCCCATGCAGGCAGGGAGCTCAGCTGATCGGCTGGGGGAGGAGGAGCAGAGCACTCACCCTCTCGGAGGAGCAGAAGCATGCCTGCTATAAATGGAAAAGCTGGCTCCAGCAAAAGATGATCTGTGGGCTGGATCCAGCCACCAGAGCCTCAGCCGGCTCCCTGCCTGCCCCGCACCCACTCGGCACTCCGGAAAGCTGGGTGCAGGGCCACGTGTGTGTTTCTGAACACTGAGAGCCTGGAGGGAGGGGAGACAGGCTTCCCATGCTGCCTCCACCCCCTGTAGCTCCCATTGGCCGGTTTCGACCGATAGCAGCTGCCTGTTTTCAGGAGAGGCAGCATGTAAAGTGCCCTTCTTCCCTCATCCCCCGGCTCACAGCATTCAGTTTAGAGCAATAAACATGGCTCCTGCAGCTCCCCTGAGCATGTACAGGGACTGGAAGGCAGGGACCCTGGCTAAGGAACCTGCTTGGCTGCTGACTTAGAGTCAGGTAAGATCTCCCAGCCAGAGCCTCTCTCTGGCACCCCAGCCTCTCTCTCTCTTCCAAACCCTTTGCCCCCCTTCTGCCCTCCTACCCCATGTAACCCAAACCTTCTGCACCCCTCCTCCAGCCCCCATGCAGCTTCCCAGACACTGCATCCCCTCCTATACCCCTCCTCAGGTCATAACCCCCTCTCAGACCTTACACTCCAATCTGCTATCCCTGGTCACAGCCCCAATCCCTGCACCCCCTCCTGCACTCCTGACCCAGGTCACAACCCCCTCCCAGACCCTACACCCCCTCCTCACCCCAGTCCATTGCCCCAGGTCATGATCCCCTCTTAAGCCAAATTCCCTCCCAGATCCCACACCCCAATCCCTTACCCCAAGCTCCCTTCCCTCCATCCCAGACCTCTGCACCTCCCCTCCATTAGTATCATGGAAGAGTGCAGCCCTCAATCACTTACCAAATTCTTGGAGTGCCCCCCCAATCAAAAATTATTTCCCATCCCTGTGTTAATGGTTTAAGATAAGAAAGAAAAAGATTCTTTTAACAGAATTTTTTTGAGTGTTGCAGATAACCTAAAACTCTGATCTTAATTATTTTTTTAAAATCTTGTGGTACTAATTAATACATGGTAAAATGTATTGCATTAAGGCCAGATCTTTGCTATCTGATAGAGTTCTGGCTCTTATCAAGTACTGGGTATGAAGCTGGATGTTTTGTAGGATGAAACCTTGTTTGCAAGATCTTTGAAACATGCATCTCTGTGTTAGAAAGGCTGATGGTAAATGTACTGCATGTCTCAGAGGGGTAGCCATGTGAGTCTGTAACTAA
The DNA here is from genome assembly GCF_049634645.1 of Pelodiscus sinensis. Classification (NCBI taxonomy): domain Eukaryota; kingdom Metazoa; phylum Chordata; order Testudines; family Trionychidae; genus Pelodiscus; species Pelodiscus sinensis. The sequence continues at coordinate 30,528,323 of NC_134728.1, read as the reverse complement.
AAAAATAACAGTGGTTCTGTAGCACCTTAGACTAACAAAAATATATAAATAGCATCATGGGCTTTCGTGGGCACAACCCCACTTCTTCAGCCAAAGGTAGTGTTAATTTTCTTTTTATTTGATTTCATATTAAATAATCATAAGCATTGTGCCTTGTTAGTTATCTTTTGTTTTAATATACGTTCTTCCACACCTATGGACTATTTAAAATATATATTTATATCTGGGGTTTTTGTTTGTACTTGTGGGTGCACTACCTCAATATTGGTGTTGCACATAAGAAATTTCAACCCGCCCAAAAGAAAATTCAACCTGCCTAAGGGAACGTCTAGACTACATGCTTCTGTTGCCAGAGGCATGTAGATTAGGCTACCAGGCATAGGAAAATGAAGCAGCGATTTAAATAATCGCCGCTTCATTTAAATTTACATGGCTGCCGCGCTGAGCCGACAAACAGCCCATCAGCTGTTTGTCGGCTCAGCGCAGTAGTCTGGACGCACGGGTGTTGACATCAAAGGCATTTGTCGACCACCCAGGTAAACCTCATCCCAGGAGGCATACCTGGGTGGTCGACACCCGTGCGTCCAGACTACTGCGCTGAGCCGACAAACAGCTGATCAGCTGTTTGTCGGCTCAGCGCAGCAGCCATGTAAATTTAAATGAAGCGGCGATTATTTAAATCGCTGCTTCATTTTCCTATGCCTGGTAGCCTCATTTACGTGCTTCTGGCGACAGAGGCATGTAGTCTAGACGTACCCTAAGAGTGGAACATAAGAACATACAAATGGCCATACTGGGTCAGAACAACGATCCATCCAGCCCAGTATCCTGTCTGCCCACAGTGGCCAATACCCGATGTCCCAGAGGGGGGGAACACAACAGGGAATCCTCACGTGATCCCTCCCCTGTCACCCATTTCCAGACAAACAGAGGCTAGGGACCATTCCCACCCATCCTGGCTAATAGCCATTGATGGACCTAACCTCCATGAATCTATCTAGCTCTTTTTTTCAACCCTGTTAAAGTCCTAGCCTTCACCACATCCTCTGGCAAGGTATTCCCCATGTCGCAGGGGCTGTGAGCGACTGTGGTTATGAGTGTTGCAGGCATGGTGAATCAGTGTTAAAGCAATATTGCCCTGTCTTGTGTGGAGTCCAGGAGTGCTCCTATGAACTCTAGAGTTTGTGTGGGCTCCAGGGTCAATTTCTGTGTGTTGATCTGGAGGCCAAGACATTGAAAGAGGTCCATGGTTGCACACACCATGGTTACCATTTCATGGCACATCACAACAGCTGTGGTGGTGGTTGGGGCCCCTCTGTCAGTGATGTCCATGGTCGCCTGTAGGGCACTTTGGGATACTGTCTGGAACTCTTTAATGATGGATTGCAATTGAGGACGCTTGTGTTCTGGCAAATCATTGAGCAGCTCTGTAAGTTTGGTATAATCAGAGTAGTTGTAGTTGGCCAGGAGAGCCGAATAATTTTAACACAGAACTGGAAGGTGGTTGGTGAATCTATTTTGTGCCCAAAGAGGTCTCGACATTTAGGGTATGTCTAGACTACATGCCTCTGCCAACTGAGGCATGTAAATTAGACATACCGACATAGTCAATGAAGCGGGGATTTAAATATCCCTCACTTCATTAGAATAAAAATGGCCGCCACGTTGTGCCGGCTCAGCTGTTTGTCAGCACAAAGCAGCAGTCAAGACAGGGATCAGTCGGCAAGGAAAGCCTTTGCCGACCAATCCTGTAAACCTCATTGCACGAGGCATAAGCAGATGTCTGTCTTGGCAGTGCTGGCTGTGCCCGGTACCTCCGCGGTACTGACTCTTGAAGAGCTTGGCACTGAGGACAGAGATCTTGCAGGGAAGCTCTCCTGTTTTGAGAGTCCTGGGTAGGAGGACTGAAGCTGACTTCTTGGAACTATTGGAATCTTGAACCTTGCCTCTGCTTGTGGTTTTGTGAGACCCTGCGGAAGGTGTTCCTTTATTGGGCTGTAGGGATTTCTCCAGCAGAATCATCTCCAAGTGGAATTCCCTATCCTGTATCACCCTGGCCTTAAGGTTGTTGCAATGTGGGCATTTCTGGGGAATATGGGCTTCCCCATGGCACTGAACACATGCAGCGTGGCCATCAGAGACTGACATGGCCTCTCGGCAGTAGTCGCATTTTTTAAAACCAGCATAATGTCCATTGCAGAAACGGCGTGTTATCCGAAGAGGCCGGTGGGTTGGGAGGGGGAAAAGAAAGTAATATTTGTTTTAAACTGGAGAATTAGGGATAGAGGTGAGGAGAATAACAACTTTTTAACATCTCTTTTGACATGTTAGGGGGAAGCAGTCAGGACTGCCCGGAGGCTCTGCCTGCTGCCAAGGATGGTAGAGAAGGAACTGAAGGGGCCATGTCATGCCAACAACACCACGACTCTGCTTCTGTGCGTGCACAACATGCTACCGCTGGGCACTGCTACCAAAACTCTCTGATCGCCGGCAGTAGGATGCATTGACATCCAAAGTGGAGCACCCACAACGGCAGCATTCAAAGGAGCAACTCGCCCTGTCTCCACTAGGGTTTTAAAACACCTCAGTGAAATGATCTCCCATGCTGAGGCCTAAACACCAGTCAAGCCCCCACAACAGGGCCTACCTGGAACTTAAGTGATGAACTGCCTGCCCCCCCCCCCCCCATTGCATTTCATCATTTCTGACAGGGTGCCGTTGTGCCCAGAGGCCATTCAAGCCTGGATTGTCAACTACATTCAACCAAGGTGTGGGGACTTCCTCTGAGGAAGGAAAAAATAGTCTTGGATCTTTAGGAGCTTAGGTGCTTGAGATGCCCTTATATCTGCTTTCTGGGTCACCACCGCTGGTTGCTGTGGAAATATGTAGTTTCAGTCTGACACAGGATTGTGACTTCAGGTGTTGAGAAAGCTACAGGAGCAGATGAACTCTTATAAGAAAGAGGCAACCTATTTTCATGCAAATGTCCCTGATAATAAAATCAAATCTGAGGGAACAAAAAGGCAGAAATGATCCTATCTATGTGATTGTCCCTAAATAGCATGTTTTTCATAGTTCCCCAGGAGATGTCATCTCTTCTGGAGGGGGAACATGTTAAGTAGGTCAGAGGAGAACAGAAGCAGAGGGGGAGGGGGAAGGAGTATCAAAAAAGAGATTTGAAAATGAAAGGGTAATTTGGAGAGGAAGGGTTGTGTGAGACCTCCATTGCTGTTACAAGGCTCTCAGATGCACCAACAGCAGGTCAGCTACAAACTCCAGCGTATTAAATTACTCAGAAGAGTTAGTAATGAGAGAGTCAGGGGGCTGGGACTGATTTAAACTGGCCGGTGTCATTCCATAGCCTTGAGGCAGAGTGTTCAAATGGCTGGCCCACACTCCGCAGCCCCACCTGGACCTCTGGCCCAGAACAAACCGAAGCCCCAGAGCACTTCTGAGTGTGCGGGGCCTCCACAACCAGGTGGTATGTTTGAAGGATGGGTTATTGCCTCCGGAGAATATTCATGGAGTTGAGAATTTGTTTTGCCCTCTTGGGATGCCCTGGAAAACACTAGGGCTGTGTCTACACTAGCATGAATTTCCGGAAATGTTTAAAACAGAATAGTTTTCGTTATAAGTATTTCCAGAAAAAGAGCGTCTACATTGGCAGGCTGCTTTTCCGGAAAAGACTACTGGGCTGTCTACACTGGCCCTTTTCCAGAACAGTGTTCCGGAATAAGGACTTAAGCCCGAGCGGGAGCAGCGTAGCTTTTCCAGAATAGCGGCTGATTTTGTACAGTAGAGCGTCGTTGCTTTTCCGGAAATTCAAGGGCCAGTGTAGACAGCTCGCAGCTTAGTCCGGAAAAGCGGCTGATTTTCCGGAATAAGTGGCCCAGTGTAGACACAGCCTAAGGCAGCTTGGTGGTGGTGCATTGTGAATGTCAGATTTCAAACTGGGGTGGCTTGCCTGGCTGGATTTGATCGGCTGATTGGCTGGATTTTCTGAAATGGGATGGCAGGGATTGTAGACCCACTCACTTAGAATCCTGCATGAAACTTCTGGCTCATACCTATTGACTCATTGTGGCAGGTGAGGCTTGTTATAAAGACCTGTGCTATAAAAGGAGGGAGTGGGGCTCAGGGGAGAAGGAACTATGGAGCTAGGACAGGAGAATCAGGGAATCATAGAACTAGAAGGGATCTCGAGAGATCATCAAGTCCAGTCCGCTGCCCTCACGGCAGGACCAAGCACCATCTAGATCAGGGGTGGGCAATAATTTTTGGTCGGGGGCCACTCCAAGATTTTGGCAAGTGGTCAAGGGCCGCACTTTTCTGTGAAAGTGGGGTCTAGGATGGAGAAGGGGAAGGGCCTGGTGTGCAGGAGGCAGCTCTGATTTGCTGGCTGTTTCAAGCCAATAGGAGCAGAGAATTGGGCTGGGGGCAGGGAGATCACACAAAGCTTCCCCCGTCCCTGCAGAGCAGAGAGACACAGGGACTGTGTTTTAAACTGCAGCAGCTGCGTGTGCCTGAGGATCCCGGCAGAGTGGTCCGTGGGCCAGATCCGGTGGCATGATGGGCTGGATCTGGCCACCACGCCATATTTTGCCCAGCCCTGATAGATGCCTGTCTAACCTGCTCTTAAATATCTCCAGTAATGGAGATTCCACAGTCTCTCTAAGCAATTTATTCCAGCAATGAACTACCCTGACAATTAGGAACTTTTTCCTAATGTCCAGCCTAAACCTCTGTTGCTGCAGTTTAAGCCCATTGCTTCTTGTTCTATCCTCGGAGGCCAAGGAGAACAATTTTTCTCCCTCCCCCTTGTAATACCCATTAGGTACCTAAAAACCACTCTCATGTCCCCTCTCAGTCCTCTCTTTTCCAAACTAAACAAACCCAGTTCTTTCAGTCTTCCCTCATAGGTCATGTTTTCTAGGCCTTTAATCATTTTTTTTTGCTATTCTTTGGACCCTCTCCAATTTCTCCACATCTTTCTTGAAATGTGGTGCCCAGAACTGGATGAAATACTCCAATTGAGGCCTAATTAGCACAGAGTAGAGTGGAAGAATGACTTCTCTTCTCTTGCTCATAACAATCCTGCTAACTAATGCATCCCAGAATCATGTTTGCTTTTTTTTTTTTTTTTAAAGAATAATAGAATCATGGGGATGGAAGAGACCTCACAAGGTCATCAAGTCCAACCCCCTGCCCAAAGCAGGACCAACCCCAACTAAATCATCCCAGCCAGGGCTTTGTCAAGCTGGGATTTGAAAACCTCTAGGGATGGAGACTCTGCCCTTCTGTTTTTCCTAATATCCAACCTACACCTCCTGCACTGCAACTTGAGACCATTGCTCTTCATTCTGCCATCTGTCACTACTGAGAACGGCCTCTCTCCATCCTTTTGGAACTTCACTTCAGGTAGTTAAATGCTGCTAACTAAAAGTAGTTAAAGGGGTTATTTAGTCACTCTTCTCTTCTGTAGACTAAATAACCCCAAATCCTCAGCCTCTCCTCATAGGTCATGTGCTCCAGCCCCGTCTCATTTTTGTTGCCCCTCACTGGACTTTCTCCAATGCGTCCACATCCTTTCTGTAGTGGGGAGCCCAGAATTGGACACAACACTCCAGATGTGGCCTCACAAGTACCAAATAAAGGGGAACAATCACTTCTCTAGATCTGCTGGCAATGCTCCTTCTATTGCAGCCTAATATGTCATTAGCTGTTGTAAAGGACAGGGGGAATGCTGACCAGCAGGGTTGCCAGATGGTTGAAACAAAAATACCAAACACTCCCCCCCCAAAAAACAGGAAAAAATTCTGTTGAGGGGGGGGGGGAAAGGGAAGGGGGAGTCCAAAGTTGTTAAGCCAAAAAAAAAGGGACTCCAATTAAGCCAAAACAAATTAAAATAAAACAGCATTAAAACAACATGTCCCCTTTAAGAGTGAGTGCAGGGATAGGAACAGGGGAGCGGTTGAGCACCAAGACCCAGGGGAAGCATTGTTTCCCCTAGGTCTTTTGGCAGGCAGCCATTTTGTGCCAGCAGCCTGGGGGAACCAGGCAAGCATGGGGGCTGGGGGTAGGTTGGGCACTGAGTGTTTATAGGGTTGCCAGGTGCTCGGCATTTTTGCCTCCTGACTGGGGAAAAATTCAGAAAATACTGGGCATTTTAGGTGTCCAGTATTCTCTGAATTTTTTTACCGAACAGGAGTTGAAAATACCGGACTGTCTGGGTGAATACCAGACACCTGGCAACCCTACTAACCAGCGCCCGGTGACTAAGAGGTAAACTCAGATAGCTAGCAAAGGTGTTGGCCAGGGGGCCGAGAGAACCAGTCGAGATAGAGGGTTGAAATTTGAATTGGATATAGGTTCCCTGCCTGCTTTCTTTGTGTGGGAGAGAGAAGCCAGGAGTTGAGACACACAGAATGATTTAAAGCCAGGCAGGACGACCATGCCTCCAAGGAATTCAGGGCAAGGGAGTGGACTGAACGAAGAGAAAAATAGAAATACGTAAAAGAGAAAAGTGAATTCAGTCACATTCAGAGTAATTTTTCTTTATGTCATAGTTTGGTTTGAACTGCTCTGTGTGATTCTATGCCTCCCCTCCCCAATTACCATCTAAGCATTGTTCCTAGATTGTTCTGTGTTTTAATTTGTTTTCCTTAGCTGCTCTGTAACATCTAGCAACTAAGTATGCTTTTGCAAGTTTATCATTTGTTTTGTAATTAAAATCACTTGTTTTTAAGGTGATGAGTTGATTCTGTTGCATAAAAAGCCTCCGCCTGAGCTATTACTTGATTTTACACGTGCATTTTCTGGAAATACACTAAACTGTAAGGTCCTGCCAACACATGAAAAAACCTGCTGCCTGCATTGCTGGGGTGGGGGCAATTGTCTTCTAAGTCACTTCGTTGCTGATGGTTTGTCTGCATTGCATTTTACACTCTGCAACTCTTTGTAATCTTTGTTAAACCTTGCAACTTGCTGTAATCTTTGTAAAACCTGGAAACTTGTAACTCTCTGCAACTTTGCTTTATAAGTTCAGACACTTACTGTAAGCTGCAACTTTGTAACTCTCAGCCACTTTGCTTGTACAGTAACTTGCTCTAACTGCATTCTCCTGAGTGAATGAAGAGGGGTGTGTGTGTGTGGTTTTGAAGTTGCAAGGCTGGGCACATGGTGATGAGTCATCAGACAGCTGCTTTGCTGGACCAAGGGAAGTCTGGGCATGCTCTCTGGTGGCAAAGGTGGATGAGTCACAGGAGCTATACAGAGACAATAAAAGGAGAGCGCACATGGCAGAAGGCCCCTTTTTACCCTCTTCCTGAGAAGCTCCTCTTCCTACAGCCAGTTTCCAACATGGTTTGGCTCCTTCTGCAACCCGTAGGCCTGTGTAAGATGAGTGCCCGCCGGCAGGAATGAATGTGTGTGAATGAGTGAATGACTGGAGGGGTGTGTGTGCTTGTTTGTGTGTGTGAGAGATAGCTGGTTCCCTCTTCAGTTTAAACCTTTGGTGGCAGCTCTGTCTTCTTTAGTTTATCAATGAACCCAGTTTATCAATGAACCCACGCTAGTGTCACCCTGGGAGGTCTCCAGTGGGAATTTTTTGGGGTAACAGATTCTTGGGTCCTGGAAGGTCTGTCTGTGGGTATCTGCAAGTCTCTGACTCAGGGGTCAGCTGCCAGAGACTGCAGCTTGTTTTTCTCTTTTCTTTTATCAAGCTCTTTTGGGGCAAAAGACCTTGGGGTGCCCTTGGGGTGATTTCAAGTATTCCCCTCGGGTTTTTAAGGATCAAAAAGCAATTGATGGTGTCAGCAATTCCCCAAAATCTGGGTATTATGATTCTGGGGGAAAATTTTTTGTGACCAGCACCTGTAGAGACAAGGTTTTGAAGCTCTCTTGTGGGCCCTCAGCTTCTCTGCTCTGTGACAGAGTGAGGAACAGCCCTGACAGGATTCTTGGCTACAAGGGCACCCTGTTGACTCCTACCCAGCTTCTCATCCACTGGAATCCCCAGGGCCTTTTCTGCAGAACTGCTGCTTAGCCAGGCGGTCCCAGCCTGTAACAATGCTTGGGATTCTTCCATCCTGAGTGCAGGACTCTACATTTCTCCTTGTTGAACCTCAGAGTTATTTTGGCCCAAACCTCCAATTTGTCTCAATCACTCTGGAACCTATCCCAGCCCTCCAGTGTATCTACCTCTCCCCCTAGCTTAGCCAGACCCATACGTGGGGAAGGGAGGTGGCTGAAGGGTATGAACGAACCCCCTCATGGTCTCCCATGGGGCTGATCCCGGCCAGGCTGTGAAAGTCTGGGGCAGCATGTTGCCCCAGCTTCTCTCCTCCTTGCTCTGGCTGGCTGGGGAAAGGCTGGGGCTGATTCCTCCCCCTGCCGGGAGTGGGACTGGGCCCTGCACACCCCTCACTTTATCCTGCCAGCTCCATCTGCAGCTCCCAGTGCACTCCTCAACACTGATACCCAGCAGCCTACAGTGTCTCCAGTCAGATTCAAGTGGCAGCCACCCCCTTTGCTGGCTGCCAGCCACCGGTCCAATCAGAGATTACAGAGAAAGGCACCTGCTGCCAATGCCTGGCTGGCATTGAAGGGAAGGGCCCCGGCCCTATGGGAGATGTAGTCCCACCCCCATCCCTCCACACTGCCCGACATGGGGAGTGAAACAGGGGAGGCAAAAAAGGACTACAACTCCCAGCATGCGATGCAACTCTCCTGTGGTGCTTATGACAAGCCAGCCCGGTGGGTTGGGTGGGGTGGGGGCAGAGTATGGACCAGGCCTCAGCAAAACATCCTCCAGGCTGGCAGCAGGGAGCCTCAGGCAGGTTCCCTGCTTGCTCCCACCCCCCAGCACACTGCTGAGAAAAACTGCTGCAGAGCTTTATTTGAACAGCTGTGAGCTTTCATGTACTGAGCCTGCACTCAGCACAATCCCATTGGCTGGTTTCCAGCTAATGGGAGCTACCTGTTGTCAACAAGCAGCTTGCAAAGCACCCTCCCCCCTCCCCTCAGGCTCCTAGCTGTTCAAAAACCACGTGGTCCCTGCAGTCAGTTGTGGTGGTGGGTCAGGACATCTGCTTTAGAAGGCTGCTGGCTTGGAGTCAAGCAGGTAAGTCTCCCAGCCAGAGCCTGCCTTTGGCACCCCAAACCCTCTACCCCTATATTGCCTCCCAGATCCTGCACCTCAATTCCCTGCTTCAGGTCACAACCCAAACTCTCTGCTCCTCCTCCTGCAGCATATCTTCTCCCAGATCCTGCACCCCAATCCCCTGCCCCGGGTCATAACTCAACCCCTCTGCCTTCTTCCTGCACCCCAATCCCCTGCTTCAGGTCACATCCCAAACTCCTCCACCCCCTCCTGTACCCCAGTTGCCTTGCCTAAGTCACAACTCAAATCCAAACCCCTGCATCCTCGTACCCTAACACGACTGCCTCCTTCACCCAAACTCCCTCCTAGACCCCACCCCTTCTCCTGCACTGCAGGCTCCCTTCTGCACCAATCTCCGTCCCAGGCCCTGCTCCTCCTCCATTAATATGAAAGAGCGCAGCCCTCGATCTCTTTCCAAATTCTTAAAGTGCTCCCCCCCCCCCATCAAAAATTATTGCCCGCCACTGGTACAGGCTAACTCTGCACACCGCAAAAGTGGGAGGCCTCTGAGACTTTCATTCCAAGTCCGGGTCTCAAAGGTCTCATAGCGAGCAGAGTGGGGGGCTGCTGCTCTGCTTAGTGTCCTCCTAATCGCAGCAATAGTGTGAGAGCCCCTGGTCCACCAGGCAGACAGGCTGCGCCTCAGGATGGGTGGTGGGACTGGCTGGGGGGGCCGCTGACTGTATCAGAAAGGGCCCCCCCAGCTAAGGTGAGTGCCTCAGTCCTTGCCCTTTGCTGTCTGGGTATAGAGGAGGGGCCATGGCTTCTCTAGCGGGAGCTGTTGGTCAGTCACAGCTTTGTAATGTCAGCCTCTGTCCCCCCCCCCCACTTCTGAGGGGTGATTCCCTGCTTCACTGCTGTCACCTCAGCCCCACATTCTAGTCTCACAGGGAGTGAGGGGACCATCCCTCTGGGTGGTGGCGTCTGATTCTGTTGCAGTTTGCTCAGAGGGGGGCGAGAAGGGACAAGCAAGTTTGGAAATGCTCTGAAGCTCCTGCACCTCACCAAGCCATTACTTGTATTGGGTGCCCCGGGCCCCACCCTCAGAGGAAACCTGCACAACAGCTGAAAAAATGAGCCTGGGAACTTAAATTTACATCTTTGCTAGAGGCTACAAAATATGCCGGCGCATGGGGGAGGGAGGCTCGCCGCTCCTGCCTCCCCACAGCTGGCTGGAGCATGCTTACTTTGGGAGCCATGGGGGGTGCGCTCCCACCTCTGCGGTCCACATTTACAAAAACAGCACCCCCCCCCCGACCCCAGAAATTCCTGCTACCGGCCTGTTAGTGTCATCTGCAAACTCGCTGAGGGTGCAATCCATCCCTTCAGCCACATCAGTAATAAAGATGTCGAACAAAATCAGCCCCAGAGCAGGCCCTTGGGGCACTCCGATTGATACCGACCGCCAACCAGCCATCGAGCTATTGATCACTGCCTGCTAAGCCCGACAGTCTAGCCAGCTTTGTATCCACCTTACAGTCCATGTATCCAATCCAGACTTCCTTCACTTGCTGGCAAGAATATTGTGGGAGACCGTAGCAAAAGCTTTGCTAAAGTCAAGGTGTATCTCATCCACTGACTTTCCCACATCCACAGAGCCAGTTACCTCGTCATAGAAGGCAACCAGGTTGGTCAGGCAGGACTTGCCCTTGGTGAATCCATGTTGCAACAGGGTCACACTGCTGACTCCTATCTAGCTTGTGTTGAGTTGCCCAGAAGGCTCTAAATGGGAGAGTCCAGGCACTCACACTTGGCCCGAGAGGGGACACTCCTAAGAGGTGAGCGCTGCCCCATTACAAACACATTTCAACCTCCCATTTCTGCAGCTCCTGGCATAGCTCCAGTCCTGCCTTTCCTGGCACCAGCACCAGACCAGGCAGGTTGCAACTGTTCCCTCTCCCCCACCCTTCTGATGTTTTGGAAGGAATAGCTCAAAACTCAGACCTGGGCCATACTGTACCTCTGACGTCTCACTGGGCTTCAGGGACAGATCTGACTCAGCGGCCAGCACTCCTCCAGCTCCTGGAGACGCCCTTCATGAAGATCTGGGATTTGGAAAAAAAAGGGGGAAATGTCATTACTTGGAAGAGAACACGGTGGCATCCTCTCTGGACCACCCAGGCCTGCCCACCTGCTGATGCCAGGCAGTGTCTCTCTATTGGTGTCAGTGGCATTGTACTGACTGACACTGGGCTGAGGATCTGTCCCTCTTTATTTACTGCCCAACCAAACCGACCTAGAAAACTCTGGAGTCCACAAGGAAGATGACTGCCAAGCCCCAGGCCGCCTCAGGTATCGCTTCATCTCTAATAATTATGCTCCTAGCAAACTGGCAATAAGCCTCTATGATCAAAGTTTAAATGAATCCCCTGGATAAACCTCAAGCTGTTGACTCTGGATGCCAATATAAAAATGAGGCAACAAAAGACCTGAGCCCGCATCACAGAAGCAGATGTACCGCAAGACAAGAGCACAACCAAGCCCAGGATATTGCAGCACTGAAAAAGTTCCTCACCAACCAGCTGGATTCAATCTCCAAAGATATCTGTAGCCTGTCTAAAGATGTGTGTGATAGAGAATCGTGAATGGCTCGCTTCGAAAATGGAGCAACAAAAGGCAGCTACTGAAACCAGGGAAATCAAAGAGGAAGCTGCTTCCTTAAAGCTTAGACTAGACAAAACCAGGACTCAGAAATCAGATCTTGAAGGAGCAACCTCCACATCTTGCGCATTGCTGAGGGTCTGGAGGGGAAGGGTATTACAGTAAAACCTGTGTTATCCATCACGCTCGGGGATTAGGGTGTTCTGGTTATCTAAAAATTCTGGTTATCTGAGGGTCCGATCAACCTAGGAAAAACCAATGGACAATAATAGTAAAACTCAGGTTTTTAATATTGGTAGTTTTGTAGTGTGAGGCAGTTGGTCTCACATTTCTATTTTGAGTTAAAGATGATTAGTACTTCTTAAATAAAAAATTAAGCCAATCATGGTAAACCAAGCCAGGCCTGTGCGCCTGAAGATGTGCCAGTATTGTGGCTGGGGGCAATGCCGGTTAACAAAGTTTTCTGTTTCACAGAGTGCCAGATAACAAACATTTCACTGTAGTAGCTTCTTCAAAAGCTGCTCCCTGACACACACTCAGCCCCTGTTGGATACTGACAGGCTCATGTTATGCCTGGTACTAGACAGGGTTGGGGAACCTACGGGTCCAGCCCCACGGAAAGTCTCTGAGCCTCAGTGCCCTTGCCCTGCTGTGGGGCTGGAGTGCAAGAGTCAGCTTGCCCCATGGCCGGGGAACACTCTGAGCTTGTAGGAAGCCAGGTCAGTCAGTTTTTGTTTTGTTTTATGGGTTTGTTTGGGTTTTTTGGGAGCCACAGCCTCTCACTTGTGTGTGGCCGTGGCTGATTTTTCTGTGGGTTAGTGGCCCTCCCACCCATGTGCTAGAAGGCAGGAGTCTGGCCAGCCCATCACGGTCAAGCTGCAGATGTGCAGTGCTAAGGTAATGGCAAGGAATGCTGCTGTAAAAGCGGGAATCCCTGTACAGATAGGCCAGAACGTGGCTGTGTCCTAACTTCTCAGCTGAGGGCTGCGTTCAGTGGCAGAAAGCAGCTCCTGAGGGGAACCAATGTCAGATACAGCAGCAAGTCCCCTCCCACCCTCACCATGCAGTTAGCAGGCACCATAAGGCTGCAAAACCCCTTCGGCAGCTTGGCAGCAAGGGCGCCATTTAGGGAGTTAGGGGGTGCAAGTCCCTAGCAGGACACTGTCTCCTGCCTCCCCTCTACCCAGGAACGAGCAATGCAGGCCACGTGCTTTGTTCACTCCTCTCCCCCTCCCCTTTGCTCTCCAAGGTGGGAGGACTGTAGGCTCACAGAGCACAAGAAAAGGCTCAGCCCAGGCACACGGCTGCCTGGCTCCTGGCTGAAATCAGGAGCAGCTGGGCTGGATTCACAGCTCCTGAGATATTGGTTCCATCTTGGCAAGAACAGAAGGGCAGCAGCAAATGCAGCGCACACAGGGGAGCAGTCAGGGTGCTCGGTGGCCTCCCTGGGCTTCTCAGCCGTCCAGACAGAAGCTACCTGCGCTGCTGCCCCTCCCCCGGCTAGACACCCTCCCCCCCCTCAGTCACACTGGCTGAAAAATCAGCTTCCCCCCACCCCCGCTGGCTTTTCTTTGCTCTGCCCACAGGGCTATGTCTGGCAGAGCCAACAGCAGAGCTGGGCACCTCTGCAGCCCTTTTTTTCAAATTCATTGAGACAAGCAGGCTGAGGGGATGGTGGGTGGGGAAGGAAGCTGCAGATTTCATCATGAGCGGCCCCCAGCCTCACAGGCTGCTCTGTGCCGAAGGCTGGGAGGAGCAAGCCCCTTGTGACACCAGCAGCCACGAGGCTGCTCAGGCAGAGTGGGGCTGCTGCCCCAGGCACAATCAAGTTAGCTCAGCTTTGGAAATTCGGTGCTTCACGGCAGGAGCAGCAGAGCTAAGGAATGGCCCCCGGGATCTCTCCCTTCTCTCACAGAACAAACATGAGCAATCACCCCACAAACACTGCTCCAATTACATTGGCAACTTTCCCATTTCTTCTGGTCTCTCCAAGTTTGGGGGGAATGGCAGATTCAGACTAACACGGCCACCCCTCTGGTACTTGAACACCCCGTGGTGGACCTCAATTCGTCCATTTAGTTCCACTTGTCTTGAACTTGAAGTGGGTTGTGCCCACAAGAGCTCATGATCCCATCTACATTGTTTGTTAGTTTCTGAGGGTATGTCTACACTACCCTCCTAGTTCGAACTAGGAGGGTAATGTATGCATACCGCACTTGCTAATGAAGCCCGGGATTTGAATTTCCCGGGCTTCATTAGCATAAGCGGGGAGCCGCCATTTTTAAATCCCCGCTGCTTCGAACCCCGTGTAGCGTGGCTACACGGGGCTCGAACTAGGTAGTTCGGACTAGGGTGCCTATTCCGAACTACCGGTACACCTCGTTTCACGAGGAGTAACGGTAGTTCGGAATAGGACCCTAGTCCGAACTACCTAGTTCGAGCCCCGTGTAGCCGCGCTACACGGGGTTCGAAGCAGCGGGGATTTAAAAATGGCGGCTCCCCGCTTATGCTAATGAAGCCCGGGAAATTCAAATCCCGGGCTTCATTAGCAAGTGCGGTATGCATACATTACCCCGCTAGTTCGAACTAGCGGGGTAGTGTAGACATACCCTGAGGGTGTGTCTAGATACAGAGCTTTGTTGACAAAGTGGACTTCTGTCGACAAAACTATACCTGCGTCTACACTGCTGCTGAGTTCTGTTGACATAACGTTGACAGAACTCAGCAGTTTTGTCGACAGCTGTAAACCTCGTTCTACGAGGAATAACGCCTTTTGTCGACAGAGTTCTCTCAACAGGCATTATTGCGTCTACACTGTCGTGTTGACAAAGCAGCTTGCTTTGTCAACAGAACTGGATGTAGTCTAGATGCTCTTTGTCGACACTATCTGTCGACAAAACTTCTGTCGACAAAAGCCTGTAGTCTTGACGTATCCTAAGGTGCTACAGGACTATTCGCTGTTTTTTCAGTTAGGCTATGCCTAGACTGCAGGCTTCATTCGGAAGAAGCTTTTTTGGAAGAGATCTTCTGAAAAGTCTTCTGAAAGAGAGCGTCCACACTGCCAAAGTACATTGAAAAAACGATCTGCTTTTTTGAAAGATAGCGTCCATTCAATGTGGATGCTCTCTCACATGGAAGCTGTGATTACTATGGACATAGTGGCCACCAGGGCACCTGTGCTTTTTCCTCTTCTTTCGAAAGAATTTCCTCATCCCTGTCCACACACACCTTTTACAGAAAGAGCGCTTTTGGAAAAAGGCTTCTTCCTCATAGAAAGAGGTTTACCAATGTTGGAAGAAACCCTCTGTTCTTTCAGTTTTTTTCAAAAGAACGCAATTGCACTGTGGACTTAATTGAAGTTTTTTCGGAAAAAAGACTGCTTTTCCAAAAAAGCTCTGTAGTGTAGACATAGCCTTACAGACTAGACAGTTACACAAATGCTGATCCCTCAGCAAGGTGATTACACTCTTTAATTCTAGGACTTTCTCCCAGAACATCTTCTAAAGAGCTACTGGGGTTTTTTTTTTAACATGTGCGAATGCAAATAAATGCTGCCCTAAGCCGCCATCCATGTTATAGCTGTGTGTCTGCTGTGCTGTGTGTCCTTCTCTCTCAACTGCTCAGTCATTTGAGCTCCTGTTTGCTTACTGTGTAATGTGTCTGAGGGTGGTAGTGTCTCACAAACTTGAATCCCTTTACTGAATGTCATGGAGGTGCTGTTTATACTCTCAAATCCTTCTTAGAGCAACACACCAGGAACCTCCTTCTGCTCTGGAGTGTCATTTGTTTTTCAGCAATTTATTTACTTGTAAGCATTCCTGGAAGAAATTAATGCTCTCATTCACCTCTTCACAATTTAAAAAAACTTTTAAAAAATAACAACAATAATTGCAAGGCTAAGCAGTTTTTAAGCAGATTTTATTTATCGCTGCTAAAGATAGTGTACAAAATATCAAACTTGTGTAAATGCTCCCAAACTGACACCTCAACTTTTGGGATTGGAAATACCTTCTTGTTGATTATTATAAATCTACAAATACACTTAAATTATGGCTTTAATTGGTATTTCTTATATTTTATTCTTTATTTAAGAATTAGGAACTCTGTTCCTCTCAGTTAATGTCTAAGTTATCACCTGCAAAAAAACCATCCCAACAACAACAACCCCAAACAAACAAAAACCAGGAGTTTTCAGGTGTTTAAGTAGTCTCTGGAATGGAATCATGGTTAAAAACTGCCTCTCCCCCCCCCATACACCTCCCACACACACACACCAAAATCTGAAATGGCACCCTGGCAGACAATTGGTTTTTTTCGTAGATATGGCAATATTCACTTATGTCATTTTCTAGCTCCTAGCAGACATGGAAGCTGAGACCTCCCAAAGAGCAAGACTATACATGTTTCTCTACTATTCATTCATCTTATTCCAGAACTGATTTTTGATGTCCCTTCAGAAGTGATTCCAGCATGCCTAGAAGCATCTATTGATCATATATTAATTTTAGATCATGCTACAATTGTACCTGTAATGGTTATACCACATTAATATCTTCCAGGTAGAAACTATACACTGTGCTACTAAAAAGATGCAAAGTTTTGTTCCATAGTTGATGTGGTCATCTCTATCTTCATACAAGATAACATGATACCAAAGAATCATAGAGCTGGAAGAGACCTTCCCCCAGGTGGTCCCCAACGTGGTGTCCGTGGGTGCCATGGTGCCCACTGGGCCATTTCTGTGCGCCCACCGAGTGATAGGGGCCGACCCCGCCCCCAGGCATGTGGCGCATGGGCAGTGCTGGACCCTGGGCATGCAGCGTATGGGTGGCCCGCCCCCGGGTACATGGCGCAAGGGCTGTCCTGGCCCCAGGCGCGCGGAGTATGGGCGTCCCCACCCCTGGGCACGCGGCCCAGGAGCGGTGCCGGCCCCGGGCGCGTGGCGTATGGGCAGCCCCACCCCTAGGCGTGCAGCACAGGAGCGGCACTGACCCTGGGAGTGTGGTGCATGGGTGGCGCCCGCAGTGGGCACGCGGCATATGGGTGGCCCCGCCCCCGAGCATGGGTGCGGCTCCGCCCCCGGGCGTGTGTGCGGCCCTGCCCCTGTGTGCTCGACATGTGAATGGCCCCACCCCTGGGCACCTGGTAGCCCCAAAAGGTTGGGGACCACTTCCTTAGAAGACCATCAAGTCCAGCCCCCTGCCCAAGGAAGGACCAATCCCAATTAAATCAACCCAGCCAGGACTCTGTCAAGCCAGGACTTAAACACCTTTAGGGATGGAGACTCCACCACCTCCCTAAGAAATCCATCCCAGTGCTAAACCACCCTCCTAGTGAAATAGTTTTTCCTAATATCCAACCTAGACCTCCCCCACTGTAACTTGAGCCCATTGCTCCTTGTTCTGCCATCTGTCACTACTGAGAACAGCCTTTCTCCATCCTCTTTGGAACCTCCCTTCAGGAAGTTGAAGGCTGCTCTCAAATCCCCCCTCATTCTTCTCTTCTGCAGACTAAATAGACCCAACTCCCTCAGCCTCTCCTCATAGGTCATGTGCTCCAGGCCCCTAATCATTTTGGTTGCCGTCCAATGCATCCACAACCTTCCTGTAATTGGGGGCCCAGAACTGGACACAATACTCCAGATGTGGCCTTACCAGAGCTGAGGAAAGAGGAATAATCACACCTATGGATTGACTGACAATGCTCCTCTTAATGCAACCTAGTATGCCATTAGCCTTCTTGGCTACAAGGGCACACTGTTGACTTATGTCCAGCTTCTCATCCACTGTAATGCCCAGTTTTTTTTCTACAGAAATGCTACTTAGCCAGTTGGTACCCAGCCTGTAACAATGCTTGGGATTCTTCCATCCAAAGTGCAGGACTCTACACTTGTCCTTGTTGAACCTCATCAGATTTCTTGTGGCCCAATCCTCCAATTTGTCTAAGTCACTTTGGACTCTATCCCTTCCCTCCAGTGTGTTTATCTCTCCCCCTAGCTTAGAGTCATCTGCAAACTTGCTGAGGGTGCAACCCATCCCCTCATCCAGGTCATTAGCAAAGATGTTGAACAAAACCGGTCCTAGAACCGAACCTTGGGGCACTCCGCTAGAAACAGACCGCCATCCTGACATCGAGCCGTTGATCATTACCCTCTGGGCCCGACCTTCCAGCCAGCTTTCTATCCATCTTACTGTCCATTTATCCAATCCACAGTCCCTTAACTTGCTGGCAAGAATGTTGTGGGAGACAGTATCAAAAGCCTTGCTAAATTCAAGGTATATCACATCCTCTGACTTCCCCATATCCACAGATCCAATTACCTCATCATAGAAGCTAATCAGATTGGTCAGGCATGAATTGCCCTTCATGAATCCATGCTGACTATTCCTGATCACCATCCCCTCTTCCAAGTGCTTCAAAATGGATTCCTTGAAGATCCCCTCCATGATTTTTCCAGGGCCTGAGGTAAGACTGATTGGCCTATAGTTCCCTGGATCATCTTTCTTCCGTTTCTTAAAGATGGGTGCTACATTTGCCTTTTTCCAATCATTTGGGATCTCTCCTGATCTCCACGACTTTTCAAAGATAATGGCCAAAGGCTCCTCAATGACACTTGCCTACTCCCTCAGTACCCTCAGATGCATTAAGTCCGGACCCATGGATTTGTGTATGTCTAGCTTTTCTAAATAGTTCCTAACCTGTTCTTTCCCCACCAAGGGCTGCCCACCTTCATCCCATATTGCGTAACTTAGCACATTAGTCTGGGAACTGACCTTGTCTGTGAAGACAGAGGTAAAGAAAGCATTGAGTACTTCAGCTTTCCCCGCATCATCTGTCACTAGGTTACCGCCCTCATCCAGTAGGGGCCCCACACCCTCTCTGATCACCTTCTTCTTGCTAACATGCCTGTGGAAAGCTTTCTTGTTATCCTTCACATCCCTTGCCAGTCGCAATTCCAATTGCCCTTTCGCCTTCTTGATAACTCCCCTGCATTCTTGAGCTTTACATTTATACCCCTCCCTAGTCATCTGTCAAAGTTGCCACTTTTTGTAAGCTCCCTTTTTCTGCTTAAGTTCACCAAGGATTTCCCTGGTGAGCCAATCTGATCTCCTATCATATTTGCTTCTCTTGCTACACTTCGGGATGGTTTCTTTCTTGGTTTCAATAAGGCTTCTTTAAAATACTGCCAGCTCTCCTGAGATCCTTCATGTTAGCATCCCAGGGGATTCTGCCCATCCAGACTCTGAGGGAGTCAAAGTCTGCTTTTCTGAAGTTCAGGGTGTGTATTTTACTACTCTCTTTTCTTCCTTTGGTCAGAATCCTGAAATCTACCATCTCGTGATCACCGCTTCCCAGGTTGTCACCCACCTCTACTTCCCCTATTAGCTCCTCCCTGTTTGTGAGCAGCAGGTGAAGCTGCGCAGGGCCCCTGGTCGGATCCTGCAGCACTTGTACCAAGAAGTTATCTCCAGCATTCTCCAAAAACTTCCTGGATTGTCTGTGTACTCGCGTCTTGGTCTCCCAACAGATGTCAGGGTGATTAAAGTCCCCCAGGAGAACCAGGGCCTGTGATCTGGAAGCTTCTCTCAGTTGTCCGAAGAAAGCCTCATCTACCTCATCCACCTGATTTGGCAGCCTGTAGCAGACACCAACCACAACATCACTGCTGTTGTTTGAACCTCTGAACTTGACCCATAGACTCTCAACAGGCTTTTCTCCCTCTATATACTGGAGTTCTGAGCAATCATAGTGCTCTCTTACATACAGTGCAATTCCTCCTCCTTTTCTCCCCTGCCTGTTCTTCCTGAAGAGTTTATACCCTTCCATGACAGTGCTCCAGTTATGTGAGTCATCCCACCAAGGCTCTGTTATCCCAATCAAATCATAGTTCTTGGACTGGGCCAGGGCCTCCAATTCTTCCTCTTTGTTACCCAGGCTTCTCACATTGGTGTACAAACACCTTAGATAACCAGTTGATCACCCTCTGCATTTGAATCATGTGTCCTCCTTTGTTGCTCGTTCCTCTTTGCATTTCTTCCCGGTATCCAACTTTCCCACTCCACTCAGGGTTTTTGCCACCGTTCCCCAACGAACCTAGTTTAAAGCCCTCCTCACTCGGTTTGCCCGCGAAGATGCTCCTTCCTCTCTTGGTTAGGTGGATCCCATCTCTTCCTAACAATCCTTGTGCCTGAAACAGAGTCCCATGGTCGAAGAAACCAAAGCCCTCTCTGCGACACCACCTGTGCAACCACGCATTTACTTTCTCAATTTGATGATCCCTGCCCAGTCCTTTCCCTTCAACAGGGAGGATAGACGAGAACACCACTTGTGTGCCAAAGTTTTTGATCTTTCTTCCCAACTCTACGTAATCCGCAGTAGCCCGCTTAAGGTCATTCTTGGCCGTATCGTTAGTTCCCACATGGAGAAGCAGGAAGGGGTAGCAATCCGAAGGTTTGATTAGTTTTGTAAGCCTCTCAGCCACATCCTGAATTTGAGCTCCTGGTAAGCTCTCGAGATTCCAGGTCTGGACAGCAGAGGAATGGCTCAGTCCCTCTTAGGAGGGAGTCCCTGACCACCCACCACCCACCCCATCCCTAGGACAATGCATTCCATGCCTTCCAGTTGAAGTGGTTCCCTTCTGATTTCTTCCTTATGAGGTCCCTTCCAAAGCATTCTCCATTGCAGAGCCTGTGGAGAAAGCCTGAAAGTGATTACTTACCTCAGTTAGGCTCTAGAAAAATAAGCCTAGTGCAGTTATGCTAAAGCAAATGTAACAAAGGTTTCTGGGTAGTTCCTGGGCAGAACTGGAGATAGGTTCAAGCAGGGACGCACCCTACACGCTTGCTCAAGTTGCAAAATGAGATAAGTAAGAAGCTGCATTTTTGTACCTGCTGTGAAGAGGAACAGTTTGTTTTGAGAACTGATAAGGGGGCTCCCTGTTTCTGCTCTCCCCCTGTTTGTTCCAAACTCCCTGTTTATGTTCTCCTTTGGCCATTACAAACTGTCTCCTTGTTGCCCAGTACCTGTCTTTTGGGCTGATAAGAAATTGCTGATGCATTATGAATTGCTTAAGGCCATGATGTATAGTTGGCCAGGTGTGCATGGATACTAAAAGTTTCTAACTGATAAAGGGGGTGGGTTGCTTGGGCAAATAGTCTATGACGCGACGGAACTGTCTATATAAGCATACCTGTAAATGAAATCGGGGCTGGTTCTCTTTGGAGACTGGCCGCTCTCTATTGTTGTGCGCACTATTCAATAAAGAGCTTGTGATTGGATCTTGCTGGTGTTGCCTGTCTCTTTGCGGTCAGACAACGAACAGAGGCCGTCCGGGTTCGAGTCCCCGACACCTCTATAGGAATGGGGGATTCCCGTGCAGGCCTTCTTTTCCTTCTAGAAGTTACATGCTGCCAATTCTCTTCCTCATCCTGTACTGCCTTCTCTGGCTCTTCTGCCTGCCTTGTTTGCAGGATTAAACGCTGTCTTCTATCGAGGAAGTCTTCATCCTCTCTGAGCATAGAGTCAACACTTGGGCTTCCAGTCCTCTAATTTTTTCCTCCAAAATGGCAACCAGCTTGCACTTAGTGCAAATGAAATCCCTTCTTTCTTCCAGGAGGGAGACAAACATGGCACATGCTGTGCCGGTAACAGCAGCAGACCTATCACCATCCATACCTGCTGCACTAAAAAAGGGTTTAAAGTACCTCGCCCCCTTCCAAACTCCCACTCTAAAATCCCTGTTTGCAATCACCTGGTCGCAAGCTCCCTGGTCGCTGACTCACTCCTTTATAGACGACTGCCTGATAACCCCTACCCTTACCAAGGCTCAGCCAATCAGCAGAGGCCTCTAGATTTCAAACTTGTAATTAGAAGCCAACAGTTTCCAGCTGCCAGTATCAGCACACACTCCCATCTTTTGGGAAGCTCTGAAAGCTACTGTAAGGGGTGAATGCTTAAAGAATGCCTCCCAAAAGAAGAGAGACTCAAATTATTAGACTGTCTGGACACAGAAATAGATGAGTTGCAGAGACAGTGTAAGACTGACCCAAATAATGAAAACCACCCTTCTCCAGTAGATGCCAAATATACATATAATGAAGGCTTATCCCCATCCAAGTTGAATTTGCTCTCAACATGGTCAAACAAAGACATTATAAATGGGGTAAGAAAGCAGATAAACTATTTGCCAGAAGACTTAAAATGGAACTATAAATATCTCTTCCTTATTACATGAAAGTGGGAGTACCATCCTTAAACCAATAGCTATAAATAACTGAGTTAGGCAATTCTATAAATCTTGATGTTAATCAGACAACCAATTTGACTAATAATATTGATTTCATGGAAGGTCTGCCTTTAAATACTTTTAGCTTCACAACAAGTGTTGTTTATGGACAAAGCTATCACAACAAGAGTTCAAACAGACTATAAAAATACGAATTCCAGCCAGGCCCACTATGATGAATAGCTTTCAGGCATATTTCTACAAAATATTTCATATTCAAATATCTTCTAGTCTTTCAAAGATCTTACCTGAAACATTGCAAAAAGCAACCATGTCTTATGACGTGATAACTGCTTGATTTACTTTAATGCTGAAGAAGAACAAAGGAGGTTGCAAACATGGTGACTATTGCCCATATCTTTGTTGAAAACAGATTGCAAAATAATTGCAAAAATGTTAGACATGAGCCTGACCACCATCATTCTTTCAATTACAGGCACAAGTTGGACTGGTGTAATTAAAAACGGATTGGCTGCTGTGGCCAATACAAGAAAAAATTCTGACTTGATCCAGCAAACTCAGCTGTCAGATATGCCCTCCATAGCATTATCATGCAGAGAAAGCCTTTGATAGGGTTGAATGGCTTTATCTAGTAGATGTACTAAAAAACTTTGGATTTGGACTAATATTCCTGTATTGGGTCAGTGTAATATATACTCTCCCTTCACTTCAGGATTAACTAATGGAATTATTTCTCCCACATTTCAACTGAACTGTCCCCTCTACTCCCCACACTCCTTTTAATGTCCCCTTTGAATCACTGGCAATGTACATATGCCAGCCCTCAGCCATGGAAGGTGGGACTATAAACAAGAAAATATCAAATCAGTTTATATGCTGATGATATTTTTGTACCTTTGAAGAATCTATCATCATTACTGACTGCAGTTGTTATTACTGGTAAGAGCTCTGGATTTCATAATAGCAGAATAAATGAAACAATGGATATATCCAAATGACCAGATCCTTCTCAGGTTCAGCATTTTCCTTTTCAAATGTAGGTGTTAAAATTTGTCTTAATCTTCCCAAAATTGTTCTATATATGGGGACTATATAATAAAAGAAATTTCCGAACAGGTAGTGAAATGGCATCTCTTCCTTTCTACCCTTATTGGGGAGAGTAGAAGCAAAATGAAGAGCTGCCCCCAGATTATTTATATCATTAGCTTATTGCCTTTCAAGGTCTCTCCCTTGCTCTTTTCTTGATTAAATAGGTATATCATACAATTCATATGGGATAAAAGCAACCTCACTTGCTACCCCAGACCATTACAAAATCCTGAGCAATTACAGGGTTGCCAGATTAGTATCTACATTACCTAGAATTCCAAAAGAGTCCCAATATAAGGTGGTTCCCCTCCCGTTGCTCTGCGTACAAACCAGCTGGAAAAGATTTAGCTATGCCATTTGGTTCCCTCCTTTCTTTTATATATCTTAAGAAACTACCACACCTTTAAGGAAAAATTCAGTCTTTGCATCTACATAGGGCACCCTGAAACACATTAAAATGATACCCACTTCCTAATACTACTAATTCTTTTCTTATACCACTATGGAATAACACATTCCGGGGGATTCAGGCCAACTGTGCACTTAAGATAATTTTGGATAGAAAAACGATTTGCAAAAATATAATAGAAGCTGATAGACTGGCCTCCTTCGATTACATATACGACAAAAATCCACTCTCTCTGTCTCTCCTTCCTTCTTTCAATGCCTGTGCTCAAGACAATGCCATTCTTGGGGTGGAGGGGCCCTGGAACGATCCCCACTCTGCTTTCGGCCCTGTCCTGCTTCTTCGCACCCCTTTCCCATGCCATGTCTCTGCTCTGCCCCTGCTGTGCCCCCTCCTGTCTCCATTGAACCCCTTCCCCCACCCTCTGCCCTGAGTGATGTGTCCCAGGGGATTACTGGAGGGGCCTGGTGCCGGCAGTAAGGGTTGCCCTCTCCGCACTCACTGTCACTGAAGTGAAGTGGAGCAACCTGGCTGGGAGATGGTAGAGTGTAGCAGGCGGAGGCAGGGTTGGTCTGCTTCCACAGCTCCTAAGGCTACTGGTTGAGTGAGGGGGCAGGGCTCTGCTCCTGCTGCCGGTGCCAGCCCCTTCCCCGGTAATCCCCCAGAATACCCTGGGTCTTGTGGCTCCCAAAGTGTGTGGCCTGAGGTGGCTTTCCTGAACCCCCCAATGGATGGGAGAGCTTTGCTCAAGGATTCACACAGGGCTAGGGACAACTGGTCTGTTTCAGCTCTCTCCGCTTACAGCTGTTAAGAAATATGGAAACTGAAGTCACTTTGTAGGAATTACTTATAGGGGGTTTAATGTTTTGCATTACCCTCTTTATATCAGTCTCAAAGAGAGAAAAGATTTTAGCTTTACCATTACAACCGAGAGCATATCTGGCTTAATGTGAAAGGTACGTCAGGTTCCTCATCCTAGCTCTCCTTCCAGGACAAGATGTTAAAGCGGTATTATTGGCAGGGGCGGATATAGGGCAGGGCGAACGGGGCGGCCGCCCCGGGCCCCGCGCTTCAGAAAGCCCCGCGGAATTACACTGCCTGGGGCCCCGCAAAACTGTCAGTGCCCCTGATTATTGGACTCCAGAATACCAGTTTAAGATTAGAATGGGAACACGTCGTCTCTACCTGACCAAAATTGCATGTGTTCTAGAACATCATCTTCTTTCCAAAACTTAGGTGTTGCATTTTTTTTTCTTTTTCAATCCTGTGTATTGGAAGGGTGCTGGATGGGGGGTGACCCATGCATGCTGTTGTGGTGGGGGAAGAGAGTGAGAACATGGGGGGGACAGAGTGGACTGAGGACAGTAGCTTCAGCAGTGATATTGAGCATGGCAAGTACAAGCCAAACACCAGATCGGGAGGGGGGGGGAAAGGCAACCCCATCCGCCCTCCTCTCCACATCATCTCTATCCACGGGCTATCAAGGCACTGGACAACTCTATTTTTTGGCAGATAACTTAGCAGTTAGCTGACAGGAGCTCTGTATCTAATTCCTACATAAAAGAAAGAAAATTAAATACATATTAGACCCACTCAGCTCTAACACTCACATAATCTGACATCTTGTGCCAAGTCACTTAAGGGACACCAACCAGCCTTAAAATGTTAATGTCTATTCTTACTTTGTTACTAACTCTGTGGAGAGAGACAGACCCCACAGGACTCATGGGCTCTATCTCAGGCTACGGCTACACTGCTGGGTTTTTTTCAGAAGAAGATATGCAAGTTGCGCTCACATTTGCATATTTAATTCCGATTCTTCTTGCAGAAGAGGTTTTGCCGCTATTTGGCTTCATGTAAATGAGGCCAAATGTCGGAAAACCACCCTCTTTTGCAAGACCCAGTAAACCTCGATTTACGAGAAATAAGGGGTCTTGTGAAAGAGGGTTTTTTCCTGACATTTGGCCCTGTCTACATGGGGCCAAATAGCAGCAAAACCTCTTCTGCAAAAAAAATTGGAAGAAGATACACAAATGCGAGCATGATTTGCATATCTTCTTCCGAAACACGCCCTCCTTTCCCCTCCCACCCCGTCAGTG
Organism: Pelodiscus sinensis; assembly: GCF_049634645.1. Classification (NCBI taxonomy): domain Eukaryota; kingdom Metazoa; phylum Chordata; order Testudines; family Trionychidae; genus Pelodiscus; species Pelodiscus sinensis. Next base: position 30,502,722 of record NC_134728.1, on the reverse strand, counting down.
TAGCCATAGCCTCAGCTCTGGAAGAGGAATGGGGTCTAGTGGCTTACAGTAGGGAGGGCAGATCCATTTCAGCTCTATATAAGAACATCAGAATGGCCAGACTGGGTCAGACCAAAGGTCCTTCTAGCCCAGGATCCTGTCTGCTGACAGTGGCCAATGCCAGGTGCTTCAGAAGGAATAAACAGAAGAGGCAGCATCATGACCCATCCCGTCACCCATTCCCAGCTTCTGGCAAACAGAGGCTAGAGACATCATCCCGCCCATTCTGGCTGGTAGCCATTGATGGACCCAACCTCCTTGAAATTATTTTGTTCTTATTGGAACCCTGTTACAGTTTGGCCTTTCCACCATCTCCTGGCAAAGAGTTCCACAAGCTAACTGAAAAAATAATGTATTTTGTTTTAAATTTGCTCCCTATAAATCTAATTGAGTCAGCTTTTTGCTTTACGTTAGTGAAGGAACGAATAACACTTCCTTAGTCTATTTTTCCATACCATTCTGATTTTCTAGACCTTTAACACCCCTTTAGTCATTTCTTTTCCAAGATGAAAAGTCTCCATCTTGTTAATCTCTCCTCATATGGAAGCTGTTGCCCTTTCTGTACCTTTTCCAAACTCAATACATCTTTTTTTAGTTGGGGTGACCAGATCTGCATGCAGTATTCAAGATGTGGGCATACAATGTGGGAAAATATGGTATTTTGTCTTCTTATCTACAGTAGACTTCCGATAATCCGGCACCTTTGTGATCTAGGTGGTGCTGGGTTATTGGATATGCCGGAGTATCAGGAGGTTCTGCATACTCCCAACCCAATCCTCCTCCCTCCTCCCCAACCTTATCATCAGGTCCCGGAGCTGCCGGTACAGCCACGCATCTCCCTTCTGGCACTGGGGCATGTGTGCTGAGCGGCCAGCTTGTCAATGAGCTGGTGGGGACACCGTGCGCAACCCAATCCCCCTTCCCCTTCCCCTTCTCCGGAGCCAAACACCTCCCCTCCCTGCTGTAACCCAATCCCCCTTCCCCTTCCCCTTCTCCGGAGCCAAACACCTCCCCTCCCTGATGTAACCCAATCCCCGTCCCCTTTCCTGGAGCCAAACACCTCCCCTCCCTGCTGTAACTCAATCCCCGTCCCCTTTCCCAGAGCCAAACACCTCCCCTCCCTGCTGTAACCCAATCCCCGTCTCCTTCTCCGGAGCCAAACACCTCCCCTCCCTGCTGTAACTCAATCCCCGTCCCCTTTCCCAGAGCCAAACACCTCCCCTCCCTGCTGTAACCCAATCCCCGTCCCCTTCTCCGGAGCCAAACACCTCCCCTCCCTGCTGTAACCCAATCCCCGTCCCCTTCTCCGGAGCCAAACACCTCTCCTCCCTGCTGTAACCCAATCCCCGTCCCCTTTCCCGGAGCCAAACACCTCCCCTCCCTGCTGTAACCCAATCCCTGTCCCCTTTCCCGGAGCCAAACACCTCTCCTCCCTGCTGTAACTCAATCCCTGTCCCCTTTCCCAGAGCCAAACACCTCTCCTCCCTGCTGTAACCCAATCCCTGTCCCCTTTCCCAGAGCCAAACACCTCCCCTCCCTGCTGTAACCCAATCCCCGTCCCCTTTCCCGGAGCCAAACACCTCCCCTCCCTGCTGTAACCCAATCCCACTCCCCCTCAATCTTATGCTCGGGTCCCAGAGCAGCCAGTACTGCTGCACATCTCCCTCCAGGCACTGGGGCATGTGCACCGAGCAGCCGGCTTTTCAATGAGCTGGCTGGGACACCGTGCGCAACCCAATCCCTGCCCCTCCCTGCTGTAACCCACGTGAGAGCGGCTGACCTGAGCGGTTCCGATTTCTGTCCTGGTTCTGTCAGGAGCGCTCGCCGTTTTGATGCCGGACTATTGGGAGTGCCGGACAGTTGGGTGCCGGACTATTGGAGTTTTACTGTATATCTGTAGTTGGGATTATACTTCTCATGGGCATTACTTTGCATTTACGAACACTGAATTCCATTTGCCCTTGTGTTGCCCGGTTTTGTGAAATCCCTTTGTAACTCTTTGCAGGCAGCTTTGGATTAGTCCCTGTTCTCCCCTTTTCCAAGTACATTTATAGGTTTAATACAGTGATTCAAATGCAAATCCCAGCAGCACAACACTCATTCCTACTCTTTCCCAAACCCTATCTTTTAAGTGGAGTACCCAGCAATGCTTTCATGATGATCTAACAGCCCTTCAATTACTGGAATGCTCAGCCTTTTGTTATTCTTAATCACCTGACTCCCTCTTTCTATAACAAAACTCCCTCAAAGTCTGTTGCATTTAGGAACTGCCTCTGGAGTCAGGGTATGGGTTTTAAGCAGATCTCACATATAAAATCCAGGGGTTTGAATTTCAGAGGGGCTCACTGCTCCCCTAACTCCCATAAATGGCACTCTTGATGAGCTGGTATTACCAGTTAACATTAAGAAACATATTGCAGTAATTGTTTTAGTAGCTGTGACACCGTGTTTCTAGCCTCACCTTGTCCCTGCAAGGGTTAACTGTGCATTGCAAGCTGAGGAAGGAAAGTTAAGTAGAGCCCTTCAGATCTGCAGATATCTGCTTTATATCCGCACCCATGGACGTGACTGCGGATATCTGTGACTACAGCATTTTGTATCCATGCAGGGCTCTAATGCTCAGCCCGGAGGCAAGATACGAAAGGAAGCAGCCCAGCTCAGTCCGGGCAGGCTGCTGAAGGTAGAGTAAGCAGACTGTTGGCTCTCTCTGGGGAGCTGCTACAGACCCTCCTCTCCAAGCCAAGGCTCACAGAGCCCTGCACAGATTCCAGGTTGCCTGATGAACCCAGAGAGGAGGCCTCTTGGTCAGGAGCTATACTGCCTGAGGACCCTGGAAATCTGTGGGCACTGTGGACCATTGCTGGCAAACAAAGGGTAGGAAGTATCCCAGGGGCTGGTGCTGGGGCTCTGAGGAGCAAGGGCCCCCCAAGTCCCTCTACTCTGGCCACCTCAGTGGAAGGGCCTCTCTGCTGACTCCAGGTATCAGAGGGGTAGCCGTGTTCGTCTGAATCTGCAAGAACAATGAGAAGTTTATTGGATTTATTGGAGCGTGAGCTTTCATGGGCAAAGACCCACTTAGTCAGATGCATGTAGTGGAAATTCCAGAGGCAGGTATAAATATACAGGCATAAGAAAAGAGTTCCATTGAAGAGTAAGGTTAGAGATAATGAGGTCAATTCAGTCAGGGAGGATGGGGCCCACTTCTAGCAGCTGATGTGGAGGTGTGAACACCAAGAGTTGAGAAACTGCTTTTGTAGTTGGCCAGCCATTCGCAGTATTTGTTTAATCCTAAAATGATAGTGTGAAATTTGCAGATGAATTGTAGCTCTGCAGTTTCTCTTTGAAGTCTGTTTTAAAAGTTTTTTTTTTTAACTTCCTGCAACAACAGGACTTCTCATTGTTCTACTGACTCCAATGATTAGGTCATGCTGCTCAGAGTAGAAGGGCAACTTTATTGACTACATCCACTAGGACCTACTACCACATTTTATAGCAATGTTCATTAGCATGGGCCCTAATTAGCTATGGTATAGCCTCTTATCTTTCTTATCATACTTACCCGACAGCCCATGACGGAGTGTTCCTACCGTACAACAGTGGCCAAAAGAGTTAATCTGAGAACATGAAAATCTGCAATTCCTCTCTCAAACAGACTGATTTCTCTGCTATTGCATTAATGGGGAAAAAATGACTGTCAAATACAGACTGTCACGGCTCCCCCCTGCTTTATGAAAATTAGCTTATGAATATGCATATCTTGAAGGTGCTTTAGGCAAGATGTATCATGTGACATTTTTAAAGTTATGATCTGCTGAACGCATATATTCTATTTCTGTGCATGCATTATCCTTGTTTGTGACGTTAGAAATATGAAATGGGAATCTGTTTATAAATCAAGATGTGCTAATGAGGGCCATTAGTGATACTCTGGAGACATAATAGCTCAGTACTCAAACCAACTCCCTTTGAATAGTCTTGTTTTCCAATAAGCCTGGATTGTGGGTTGGTCCTGCCAGGATATGGGGCCAGGCCAACTGATTCTGGAATACATTCTAGAGGTCAGAAAAGTGTGAACTGAGTACAAAGAGTTCCTGCCTTTGGTAAAGGGAAAATAAAGGTGGGAAATGAAAAAATAGGGGCCATTGCCAGATGCCAAGAGACCCCTCCCCCACTTACCACAAAAGGTGCCTGCTGGAAATATCTAAGACTGAATGGGGGAAGGATTGGGTCCAGGCTAGGAGTCATCCCTTCTGAAAGAGATGATTAGAACAACTGGTAAGGTAAGAATTTGCACGTGACAAAGTTTCTTAGGGTATGTCTATACTACAAAGTTAATTCGAACTAACAGACGTTAGTTCGAATTAACTTTGATAGGCGCTACACTAGCGCTCGGCTAGTTCGAACTTAATTTGAACTAGCGGAGCGCTTAGTTCGAACTAGGTAATCCTCATTTTACGAGGATTAAGCCTAGTTCGAACTAGCTAGTTCGAATTAAAGGGTGTGTAGCCGCTTAATTCGAACTAGTGGGAGGCTAGCCCTCCCCAGCTTTCCCTGGTGGCCACTCTGGCCAAAACCAGGCAAACTCTACTGCCCCCCTCCCGGCCCCGGAGCCCTTAAAGGGACACGGGCTGGCTACAGTGCCCGTGCCAGGTGCAAGCCTGCCAGCACTCAGCCAGCAGACCCTGCTGCCACCCAGCCCTCCCCCTCTTCCCGGGATCAGGCTGGCGGCTCCCGGGAGCCTGCCCGGGACTGCAAGAGGTGGGCGCCCACCTGGTCTAGTGCAGACATCGTGGACCTTGTCCACGACCTCTGCACTAGGCACAGGAAAGTGGCCGTCTAGAGCAGGATAGCTGCCAGCCTGGCCACCCAGGAGCAGGTTTGCATGAAAATCAGGGTGGTCCAGTGAGACCCCCGGCCCTGAGCCCTGAGCTTAGAATGGCCGTACTGGGTCAGACCAAAGGTCCATCTAGCCCAGTGGCCTGTCTGCCAACAGCGGCCAACACTAGGTACCCTGGAGGGGATGGACCGAAGACAATGACCAAGCCATTTGTCTCGTGCCATCCATCTCCAGCCTTTCACAAACAGAGGCAGGGACACCATTCCTACCCCCTGGCTAATAGCACTCCATGGATCCAACCTCCATGACTTTATCTCACTTCTAGTTCTAGCCTTCACAGCCTCCTGCAGCAAGGAGTTCCACAGGTTTTTGACTATTTGCTTTCTGAAGAAGAACTTTCTGTTGTTAGTTTGAAGCTTGCTACCCATTCATTTCATTTAGTGTCCTTTAGTCCTTCTATTATGGGAACTAATGGAGAACTTTTCTTTATGCACCCTCTCCACACCACTCATGCTTTTATAGACCTCTATCATATCCCCCCTCAGTCTCCTCTTTTCTAAGCTGAAAAGTTTCAGTCTCTTTAGCCTCTCTTCATATGGGACCTGTTCCAAGCCCCTGATCATTTTAGTTGCCCTCCCCTGTCCCACCCTCTCTCTTCCCCTCTCCCACCTCCTTTTCCCAGTCTCCCCAAGTTTTGTTCAATAAAGAGAGTTTCTATTTTTGAACACACATGTCCTTTATTTTGTACATCAGGAAGGAAGGCTGGGGGGGTAAGTGGAAGGAGGTGAGGGAGGAATGGGGTACGAGCCCCCGATGGGGAGGACTGGGCTGGCTCTGCGGGCTCCTCGGGGTGGAAGCTCTCCTGAAGCCCCTTGATTGACCCCCCCTCCGGATGGCAGCCTGCGGCAAGTACACCCAGGCTGATGGCCGAGTGCTGTGATGTGCCGAGTGTGGGCACTCAGGGCACTCCAAGCCAGGACTGGTTTGCAAGCGGGAAACCCCCTGAGAACTGTCTGTCCGGGGTGGGGGTCGGGACCCTTTAAGCAAAGCCCTCGGCTAGCCTGAGACAGCAGCTCCACTCTCTAAGTCCTCATCTGATGCCCTGCCGGCACTGCTTCCGGCCATCCTTAACCCCAGTTCAGGGTCCACTCTGTGTGGACATGCTAGTTCGAATTAGCAAAATGCTAATTCGAACTAATTTTTTAGTCTAGATGCACTAGTTCGAATTAGCTTAGTTCGAATTAACTAATTCGAATTAAGTTAGTTCGAATTAGCGCTGTAGTGTAGACATACCCTAAGTGTATTAGGCTTAGTTGTCAAGTTTTGTTTTACATTTTGCTTAGTAACTTACTTTGATCGGTTTGTTATCACTTGTAATCACTTAAATCCTACCTTTTATGCTCAGTAAAACACTTTTGTTTAGTATCAAGCCCAGTGAAAGTGCTGAGCCACAGCCGCGCATCTCTCTCTTTCATTACTAAAGGGGGTGAACATCTTTAAGGGCTTTCTCTATGTAAACCTTTTATAGAGTAAAAAGGATTTATTTGGGGATTTGACTCCTTTTGAGGATTGTGTATGGTCAAGTCCCTAAACTGAACCCTCCTGGAGCTGAGCTGTTTCAGCATCTGTGATATTCTGCTTGGGGGTTGTTACCCCAGCCTTACTGGGGGAGCTTCTGGGAAGCATGATGGGGTGCTCCAGAGGGCAGGTAGGTGGGATTAGTGGCATGATCAGCACATGTGGGGGCAGCCTAAAGGGGATGTCTGTGATCCAGTCCGTCACACAGATGTTTGGAAAAAAACCATGAGGATAGCTGATCACATGTGTAACTTTTGAAGGTTAATAGATACTAGTTGCTAATACTCACAGATCCTCTCACTTGTTTAATCTATTCACTTCAACAACCCTGCATGAATTCGACAGGTTCAGGGTTTTGTTTGCCCGTTTGTTTCTTTCCCTAGGTTTTACAAACAATGAACATTGAGTTTGGCAATTTATATGGTATTTCCCACCTTGTGAATGTATTTTTATAGGTTTTGTTTAGTTATGTGTTTAAATAAAGTTCAAAAAAAGATGCAGAAGCAATGCCTGGAGCTTGCTACACCAGGGTTAATTCATCTCAGAATTAGGGCTAGGTGGAAACATAAATTCTGGCTTGCAGTTTTTCAAGATTTAGTTTTCTTCCTCATTGGAGTGAAACTATGACCCCTCTAAATTTTTCATTAAAAAAGATCTGAGAGAGAAACTCAGTGTGGAGTAGTCAATAGCCTGGGGATTAGGGCACTTTCTTAGAGTGTGCAAGACAAATTCCAGGCCCTGCTCTGCCTGATTCAGAGCAAGGGCATATTAAATATTCATTGGGCAGAGCCATAACCGGGTCTGTGCCTGAGATCACCGGTTGTGTACTCACTCCCCACCACCACCCCTGGCTTTTGGCTGCTCCAGGGTGGGTCCTGCTGGGTATGTCTACACAGCAGTGTTATATAGTCTGCATCTACACGACAAGCAGTTATTTCAACATAAGGTTGAGCTGGAAGACTTCTTACTCCGACTCCTGCAACCCTCATTTTATGAGGAGTAAGGGAAGTTGGAGGAAGCCTCCCTGCTGTGTAGACAATGTCAAAAGCCAAAATAAGCTATTTGGACTTAAGCTACGCAATTGATGTAGCTCAAGTAGTATAGCTTATTTTGGCTTTAGCCCTGCTGTGTAGACATGCCCTCTCTGAGCAGAAATTCTACCCTACACCAGAGAGACCTTTCTGGAAAAATGTAATCAAAACAGATATGTTCCTGAGAGAAGCTTGGGTTTTGATGAATCAACAGTTTGTGATGGGGGTGGGGGAGTTTACTCAAATTGTTTCTAATCAGCTACACTCCATATGCCCTATCCCATGGCTCAGAGTGTACACTGGCTGCTTGGAAGAGAAAGAAGGTGAATTTGGTTGACTTTTGCCTTGTCCTGTCACCTAGTCACTGCTGTTGCTTATTTCTGATAATTGGGACAATTTGCCTGGAAATAGTATTTTTGTTCCTAAATTGTTGGGAAATGTCATGGACAGGAGGAATACTGACCAGCACCCAGTGACTAAGGGGTTAAGCTCAGGTGTTGGCCAGGGGGTTGGGAGAAGCAATCAAGATAGAGGGTTGAAATTTGAATTGGATATAGGTTCCTTGCTTGCTTTCTTTATGTGGGAGAGAGAAACCAGGAGTTGAGAGACACAAAATGATTTAAACTCAGGTAGGACTGCCATGTCTCCAAGGAATTCAGGACATAGGAGCAGACTGAACAAAGAGAAAATTAGAAGTAAGTGAAAAGGAAAAGTGAATCCAGACGTGTTCAGAGTAATTTTCTTATTTTGTGGTTTGGTTTGAACTGTTCTGAGTGAATCTATGCCTCCCCTTCCCATTTTCTACATTGCATTATGCCCAGAGACTTTTTTCTGGGTTTGTATTAATTTGTTTTCCTTAGTTGCTCTGTAACATCTAGCAAACAAAGATGTTTTATCAAGTTTATCTTTTATTTTGTAATAAAAATCACTTTAAGGTGATGAATTGATTCTTGTGTCCTGGAAGGTCTGTCTGTGGGTATCCGCAGGCCTCTGACTGAGGAGTCAGCTACCAGAGACTGCAGCGTGTTTTTCCTCTTTTTTTATTTTTTCAAGCTCTTTTGGGGCAAAAGAGCTTGGGGTACCCTTAGGGTGATTTCAAGTGTTCACTTCAGGTTTTTAAGAATCAAAAAGCACTTGATGGTGGCAGCAATTCCCCAAAATCTGGGTATTATGATTCTGGGGGGAAGTTTTTTGTAACCAGCGCCTGTAGAGGCAAGGTTTTGAAGCTCTCTTGCAGGCCCTCACCCTCTCTACTTTGTGCCAGAGTGGGGAACAGCCCTGACAGGAAGGGAGGATGGTCTTATAGGTAAAGCCCTATTTTGGGACTCAGGAGATCAGGATTCCTTCCCTGGCTCTGCCACTGATTGTGTTTGACCAGGAGCAAGTCGCCTTTGTGTCCCTTCCCACCTTTAATCTGCCTTGTCTACATAGATTATGACTATATAAGGGTAGGGCTTATCTCTTACTAAGTGTGTACATGGCTCCTAACACAACTAAAGTCTATTTCTTTGATGTTACTATATGCTACTAGAACACAATCTAGCTTTGTGGTTCTCCACTATAATGTAGCGGCAACAGCCGCTTGCAGCTGAAGAAAAAAGTAGTCCCTACACAAACAACAAGCAAATGAATATGTTAAAAACAGCAAATGTTTGATAAGATCATTCAAAACCTAAACGTTGAAACAGAGAAGAAACAAAGTAGTATCGTTTTTTCGGGGGGGAGGGGGGGTTGCACTCAGATTAAACACTACGGCTTTCAGTTCCCAGGAAGACACTGAAGTCTTTCCAATGTTCTTGTCGAACTAGGCGTATGTAGAAGTGGTACTAGTGAAATACAAGCTAGCCAGTGCTCAGCTATTGAGAACCAGACAACAGAAATCTCAACGTGGCATCATGCTTCTTGTCTACTACACCGATGGGGCCAAGAAGCAAGTGGGATCTGTAACAGAATGTCCCCATAACCCCAGGTTTTTAAAAGAGCCCAGGAGCTGTTCCAGTAGTGAAGGACAAAGTGGAAAGGCTCAATCCGAGTATTAACTCCACACACTTGGTGGTTCAGCTCAATCTCTGGCAAGCAGAGGAAGAGTAAAGATGCTTTCGAGGAGAAGACAATGGCATTTTACCATCAGTGTGAGCGCTGGGCAGCCATGGATGCCTTATAAACACCCTCGAGAGGGGGAACTGTCTACTGAACCAACCATAAGTATAGCGTATAGGCAGGACTTCTGGCCCAAGGAGTGGAAGATCCACAGGATTGGCTTGGGCTACACTACATGAGTCACCTTGTGTCAACCTATTTGTGCATGTCTCTAGTTTTCACTTTTTCTCCTGTGGATATAAACACCCCATTTCAGTGACACAGTAAAAGCATCTCTCTGAACTGGTGGAGAGACATGGTCAAGCCACTAAAGTTAACACTGTGAATGTAGACACTGCATGACCAGTCTCAACCCTAGAAGTCCTCCAGCTGTTCCCTGATGCCTTGTTTCCAGTGACAGTGACCATTCTGGTCATAATTTTAACCTCTATGAATTCTGCCCATGAATTTTGTAGAATATTCTTTGTTGAGTCCTTCTCTTGGGATGAAAGAATCCCAGGCACTGCTACAGGCTGGGGACTGACTGGCTAAGCAGCAGTTCTGAAGAAAAGGCCCTGGGGATGACAGTGGCTGAGAAGCTGGATATGAGTCAACAGTGGGCCCTTGTAGCCAAGCAGGCTAATGGCATATTGAGGTGCATTAGTAGGCGAATTGCCAGCAGATCTAGGGAAAGGACGATTCCTCTTTATTCAACACTGGTGAGGTTACATCTGGAGTATTGTGTCCAGTTCTGCCTCCCTCCCCCCATTACAGAAAGGAGAGAGTCCAGAGGAGGGCAACAAAAATGATTAGGGGGCTGGAACACATGATTTATGAGGAAAGGTTGAGATTTGGTCTTATTTAGTCTACAGAAGAGAAAGGTGTGTGTGTAGGAGGGGGAGGGGGCGGCGAGTGGGTGGGGAGGAAGTGAGATTTGATAGCAGCCTTCAAATACCTAGAGGGGGTTTTCCAAAAAGGCTGGAGAGAGGCTGTTCTCAGTGATGGCAGAATGAGGAGCAATGGTCTCAAGTTGCAGTGGGGGAGGTCTAGGCTGGAGGTTAGGAAATATCCTTAGGAGGGTGGTGATGAAGCACAGGAATGGGTTCCCGGGGGTGGAATCTCCATGTCTAGAGGTTTTTAAGTCCTGGCTTGCCAAATCCCTGGCTGGGATGATTCACTTGGGTTAGTCCTGCTTTGGGCAAGGGGCTGGACTTGATGACCCCTTGGGGCCACTTCCAGCCCTAGGATTCTATGAACCCTTTGAATTCATATTCTGTGAGTATGCACAACTGGAAGATGCTTTGTGCAAAATACACCTTGTAACATACAATTAGAAAAGTTATAAACTACTGCATGGGTATATTCTATTTGTGTGTAAATTTGAAGTTAGAAATATGAAGTATAAACCTGTTTTCTAGTCTACACGTGCTAAGTCAGGGCCATTCCATTTCTTGAGTACTGCTATTGGCCCCTACTCAGGACAATGGTCTACGAAGTCTTGCTGTTCCTATAAGCCTGGACTATGGTTGGTGCTGCCAATACATGTAGCGAGGTTACCTGAAGCTGGAACCCATTTTGGATGCTGTACTTTTCCACTGTCAGTGTGAAAAGTTTAAACTGGACACAACTGTCCAAGCAACCATGCACTAAACTCCATGCATTAAACACAGTCCTGTCTGGTGGAGCTAGGAGGTATCGGATCTCCTGGGTTTGTGGGGAGAAGAAGCTGTGCAAGTACTGCTATGTACCAGTTGCAGAAACATGAACATCTACTAGTAGGCTGCATGGGGGGGAGGGGGAATAGGCAAAGGAGTACAACAGGGATCAGCACCAAAGCCAGGAAACGTTGTCAGGGACACCAGAAACCCAATACAGCCTGCGGCACCCAATACAGCTGATGGCACTGTGCATTCCTTACACGATGAAGACTCCACCAGCATCCTGTAGGCCTCAGGGGCTACCTTAGGACATGTCGTCCCTCACCACACTAGAGATTGACCTTCTGGCATTCGATTTAGAGGGTCTAGTTAAGACCTGTAAATTGAATGCTGAGGGCAGATCCAGCCAGTGCCTGTACTCTTCACAGTCATGAGGAGTAAAGGAAGCCAATGGGAGCATTTGCGTCTGTCTGGCTGCCGGTGTGGGTATGCTGCCAAGCTCAGTGTAAGGTGAGCTACACATTCTACGTAGCCGGAGCTGTGTGCCTTAAGCTGACCTTCCAGGTCTAGTGTAGTCCTGGCCTTAGAGAAGCCTGAGACAGAGCTGGGGTGTGTGTACAGAGTCATTTCCGATTGTAGTCCCATTTCCAGTCATGCCAGTTGAGTGCGGATGACACTGATGAAAGGGAAGGGAGCCCGGGTGACTGTGTGCACGTTTACACTTATAATACTCAAGTGGAAAGATGGCCCCCAGCCCCTTCCCAAGTTAACAAGCCAGGTTTTGTCCCTTCACTGATTCCACTGCATGAGAAGAGGCAGCAGTACAACAAGCAGAGGTAGAGGCGACATCTTTCGCATAGCAACAACAGAAACGATGCCTGTGTCTATCCAGCAGGAGCTGTGCTGGCATCATGTATTCATTTCATAAATGGCACTGAGCGGCCGCAGCTCAGTTTAGCTGCTAGAGGCTTCAGTTAGATTTGAACAGGTGACCTAGAAGTGGAAGGGTAGCAGCATCCATTAACGGTGCCAGTATCTCCCCCTAATGCTACCAGGAGCCATGGTGCTGGCACTCAGCTCAAACACCATTAGCATCAATCTCTAATGCTAGCAGCCTCCCTTATCCTCGCTGACACCAGCCTCCAGTCACAACACCACCAGCACCCTTCCTCGTCACCAGCATCCCTGGGGGCTGTCAGCAGCTATTAGCAATGCAACCAGCACCGCTACCATTGGTCACAGCAGCCATGAGCATCCATCACAAATGCCACCAACACCCAGCCCCACTCACACCCAGCGACAATGCCACCGGCATCCCTTGCCAATATGCTGAGAATCTGCCACTGCTGTTCTCCAGCATCCATTAGCAACAGCATCCCTCAGCCATGGCTCCAGCAGAGCTTAGCACAGCTGTGACAGGGGAGGGGACCCCATCTTTCCACTCACCTTGGAGTTTTCTTAAAATAAATGCTCCATTGAGACGCTGAAGAAAGGAGCCTATTGTTTGTAAGGTTGCCTTTGTCTTTGCTTGCTGCAGTTGCACAAGCATACCAGTGCTATAATTACCTTTAATTAATTTCAGCATCACCGCCCCAAGGAAATGCAAATTAACAACAGTGCCTGAGTTATATTAGCTACCAACTGTACTACTTCCATCAAACCCCCTCTTTCCTGCTCTCCAAATCTGCCTGCTCACCCAACAGCTGTTGGGCTGAGGGGGCGGGAGTGGGGACAGTCAATATATGTGCTACGGAAAAAAGTTTGTAGCCTTGGGTTTCCTACTGAGCCCTCCATTGCTCCTGGATTTCCAGGTGACCACGGGGGCATGCCCTGCCTGACAGCTCTGCTTGTTCCAGTTTGACAAAGAACTACCTGGATGAGCCACCCCCTTTTAAAGGGCATGTCCCTGGGGTGAGGAGCACATGTCATCTGTGCTCGGCCCCACTCCTCATCCATGAGTAGTTCAAGATAAAGGATTAAGATCCAGTGACATGGCAGATCACCTCTCTGCATTAAGAGCTGAGGGGGTTCGCTCCTCCAGACACCAGTGTTACTAGTACCCCCCACTATCCCAGTCTGGCAAGCTGCTGTCCGGGTTTGGTGAGCTTCCAGTCAGCTCACAGACTGTTTTTAATAAACCAGAGGTTCTTATAGGCTACGTCTACACTGGCCCCTCTTCCGGAAGGGGCATGTAAATTTCACGAGTCGTCGTAGGGAAATCCGCGGGGGATTTAAATATCCCCCGCGGCATTTAAATAAAAACGTCCGCCGCTTTTTTCCGGCTTTTAAAAAAGCCGGAAAAGAGCATCTAGACTGGCCCCGATCCTCCGGAAAAAGTGCCCTTTTCCGGAGGCTCTTATTCTTACTTTGAAGTAAGAATAAGAGCCTCCGGAAAAGGGCACTTTTTCCGGAGGATCGGGGCCAGTCTAGATGCTCTTTTCCGGCTTTTTTAAAAGCCGGAAAAAAGCGGCGGACGTTTTTATTTAAATGCCGCGGGGGATATTTAAATCCCCCGCGGATTTCCCTACGACGACTCGTGAAATTTACATGCCCCTTCCGGAAAAGGGGCCAGTGTAGACGTAGCCACTGTGACTTCCCAAACCTGGCCCAGCTGCAGCCAAGGGGAGTTTTGGCTGGGATGTCAGAGGAAGCAGGAGTCTTGTATTCCAAAGGACTCTCAGATTGTTTTAACGGATGTCAGATGGGTGCGGCTATAACTGTTACTGAACAAACAAATAACACAATAACCTGTTACTAATGTGTCTCCAGCTGCCACCCCTAAGAGAGGGGGAAAGGCCAGTCCCTAGCTCTTTGTATCCCACTGTCGTCATCTAACCTTAATGTTCCCAATGGAAATGAAGCACCATCTCCTAGGCTCTATGGGGAGGGACTAACCCGTGGAAGACAATCACCATTCCCCCATTAGGCATTACCTCCCTAGGGGTTCTGCCTCAGAGGGGGCTGCACCTAAGTGGAAGGTGAAGGGATTTCTGCATAATCAAAGGTTTCAGTTGTGTCCAGTCATCTGCTGCCCTTTCCTGCTTGGCTCTGGCTTTAGGCCACAACTTATCCCAAAGTTTGCCAAGTACTTCGGGATCTTTTGGGAGGCAAGGCCCCACAGGAAGCAGGCTGCTTACGGAGAACCATGAACGCTGCTGTGCTGTATGAAACAAGTGGGCTGGTGAAAGTATCATGAAATTTTAATGGCTTGAGAGGCAGATTTCAGTCCAGCGAGCCGCAGAGGAAGAGAAAAACAACCAGCTCAGGAGCAGCTCAAGACTTCTGCGTTTCTTCTGCAAACTTCAAAAGAGCCTCGGCAAACGCCCTATCTCTGCCTCTCATTAAACGTGAAAGGAAAACAGAGTTCCTCATGCTGGAGCATCAAGCAAAGCAACCTGCCGTTCATTAATATTTCACAACCAGACCCATGCTAGCTACGGCTGTAATGGGAAGAAATGAAAGCAAGCAGCTGAACTAAGTCATCAAGCCATTTCAATATGTGAAAAAAGTCTGAGTGTGCGTTGGAACACTGGGAGTTCCCAGTGCAAAGAGAAGCCAAGAGGCTATGCATGTAGTCAGTATGAAATGGGGTAGGGACGAACACCGGGGGAAGGGGCAGCTTAGACCTGCAGTGGGTTTAATTCAAAATACAACATGCACCTCTCCCCTCTCCCCACACAATGTGGCCAGGCACCTCCTTCGTCTCACCAGACTTAGTGCTTCCCCTCTGGCAGTGGCAGGCCTGGGATACATGAGCCCCACTCTGGCCAGTGCTTGTTTTCCCCTCTGTGCTCCTTTGCCATATTTTCAGGGTAGGCCTCGTGGTCGGCCTGAGGGATGATCCTCACAAACGCAAAAACACTAGGGCAGGGCTTCGGCCCGTTTGTTCCAGGGTGTCAGCCCTTCCCCTAGGGTTTAGCTGTTTCCCTTGTAGGAATGAGCACAGCCTCTCACCCTGGGGCAGCCTATTACCCTGCTGCCTCTAGCCGGGCAGCAGCTTCTCTTTCTCTCCCTCTTTTCTCTCTCCAGAAGTGGGGCTTTGGCCAGTGTCCCTAGCTGACCTGAGGTCACTCATTCTCAGCTTGTAGGAAAAGAACCTTTAACACGCCAGGGCTAACGTACCAGCCCTCCACCTCCCTTCTGCACCATTCACGAATCAGGCACAATTCCTCTGGGTGGCATCCGCTGGCTCCCCTGACACCTTCAAGAAGCAGTAGGCACTGTCCAGGGTTCTCTGCTTGGTGCCCCTCTCAGGGTCCCTGCCTTTGACCCTCACACCCTGTTCTTGTTGTGATCACCACTCATCTGAGTCTTAAGCAGAGCCTGTGTGCTCAGAGTGGTGCTCTGGCAAGAAGGTGACCGGCTGGGGCACTCGGCTGCAGGGGTAAGGACAGGGCGCTCCCACGCCCTACTCCCCAGCTTCCCTCAGGATGCTTCACTCAGCAGCAGGCAGCCGTGTAGGATAAAGGGGCTGGCTGGAGCCCCCTGCCCCAGTCTGCCACAGCCCCAGCCCTGCCACCCGCCCCACCATTTTGGAGGGTGGTGAGGCTGCAGCCGCACTTACCCCGTCACTGTGTGTTTTTTCCTGTTTGCTGTGACTAGGGAGTGAGGGGAAAGAGCAGAGCCTGATGCATCCCTCTTGCTCCTAGATGCCCAGGGGAATGCAGCAAGCT
Source organism: Pelodiscus sinensis (assembly GCF_049634645.1). Taxonomy (NCBI): domain Eukaryota; kingdom Metazoa; phylum Chordata; order Testudines; family Trionychidae; genus Pelodiscus; species Pelodiscus sinensis. Next base: position 30,486,827 of record NC_134728.1, on the reverse strand, counting down.
CTGCACTTTCCCCTTGCTCCCTAGTCACAACAAACAGGAAAAAACCCCTCACAGCTATGGGGTAAGTATTGCTGCAGCCCCCGCCAAAATGGCCCTCTTCCCCCCCAGTACTCACCGCTATGCTCCCAGCCCCCTGCCCTGAATCCTGCACCCCCACATCTCCCCTGCTCTGAGCCCCCATCCTCTTGTCCTAAGCCCCTCCTCATACTCCCCAACCCTGCCCTGAGCTCTTCCTCATATCCCCCAACCCTCTGCCCTGAGCTTCTCATCCTGACTCCTGTATTCCCCCCGCTCTAAGTTCTGCAGCCCCCCCCCCCAACCATCTGCCCTGAGCCTCCCCTGCCACCCCCACATAAGAACATAAGAACGGCCGTACTGGGTCCTTCTAGCCCAGTATCCTGTCTACCGACAGTGGCCAGCACCAGGTGCCCCAGACAGGGTGGACCGAAGACAATGATCGAGCGATTTGTCTCCTGCCATCTCTCTCCAGCCTCTGGAAAAACAGAGGCCAAGGACACCATTTTATCCCCTGGCTAATAGCCTTTTATGGACTTAACCTCCATGAAATTATCTAGCTTCTCTTTAAACTCTATAGTCCTAGCCTTCACAGCCTCCTCTGGCAAGGAGTTCCACAGGTTGACTACACGCTGTGTGAAGAAGAACTTTCTTTTATTTGTTTTAAACCTGCTACCCATTAATTTCATTTGGTGACCTCTAGTTCTTCTATTTAGGGAACTAATAAATAACTTTTCTTTATCGGCCCTCTCCACACCACTCATGATTTTATAGACCTCTATCATATCCCCTCTCAGTCTCCTCTTTTCTAAACTGAAAAGTCCCAGTCGCTTGAACCTCTCCTCATATGGGACCCGTTCCAAACCCCTAATCATTTTAGTTGCCCTTTTCTGAACCCTTTCCAAGGCCAAAATATCTTTTTTGAGGTGAGGAGACCACATCTGTACACAGTATTCAAGATATGGGCGTACCATAGAATATCTTACTGCCCCTGTATAAAACTGTGTCTTATTTTCTATCCCTTTCCTAATAATTCCTAGCAACCTATTTGCCTTTTTGACCGCCGCTGCACTCTGTGTGGAAGTTTTCAGAGAACTGTCCACGATAACTCCAAGATCCCTTTCCTGATTTGTCGTCGCCAAATTAGCCCCCATCATACTGTACGTATAGTTGGGGTTATTTTTCCCAATGTGCATTACTTTACACTTATCCACATTAAATTTCATTTGCCATTTTGCTGCCCAATCACTGAGTTTGGTGAGATCTTCTTGGAGTCCCTCTCAGTCTGCTTCTGTCTTGACTATCCTAAACAGTTTGGTATCATCCGCAAACTTTACTACCTCACTGCTTACCCCTTTCTCCAGATCATTTATGAATAAGTTGAAAAGGATTGGTCCCAGGACTGACCCTTGGGGTACACCACTAGTTACCCTCTCCAATCTGAAAATTTACCATTTATTCCTACCCTTTGTTTCCTGTCTTTTAACCAGTTTGCAATCCAAGAAAGGACCTTCCCTCTTATCCCATGGCCATGTAATTTACACAAGAGCCTTTGGTGAGGGACCTTGTCAAAGGCTTTCTGAAAATCCAAGTATACTATATCTACTGGATCCCCCTTATCCGCATGCTTGTTAACCCCTTCAAAGAACTAATAGATTAGTAAGACAGGATTTCCCTTTACAGAAACCATGTTGACTTTTGTCCAACAAATTATGTTCTTCTACATGCTTCACAATTTTATTCTTTACTATTGTTTCGACTAATTTGCCCAGTACTGAAGTTAGACTTACCGGTCTGTAATTGCCAGGATCGCCTCTAGAGCCCTTTTTAAATATTGGTGTCATGTTGGCTACCTTCCAGTCATTAGGTACGGAAGCCGATTTAAAGGATAGGTTACAAACCACAGATAATAGCTCAGCAATTTCCCATTTGAGTTCTTTTAGAACCCTTGGATGAATGCCATCCAGTCCCGGAGATTTGTTAACATTAAGTTTTTCTATTTGTTCCAAAACCTGCTCTAATGACACTTCAATCCGGGACAGTTCCTCAGATTCATCACCCACAAAGGACGGTGAAGATTCAGGAATCTCCCCAACGTCCTCAGCTGTGAAGACTGAAGCAAAGAAATCATTTAGTTTCTCTGCAATGGCTTTATCGTCCTTGATTTCTCCTTTTATAGCTTGATCATCTAGGGGACCCACAGGTTTTTTAGCAGGCTTCCTGCTTCTAATGTACTTAAAAAACATTTTGTTATTTCTTTGAGTTTTTGGCTACCTGTTCCTCAAAATCTTTTTTTGCTTTTCTTATTACATGTTTACACTTGATTTGACAGTGTTTATGTTCCTTTCTATTTATCTCACTAGGATTGGACTTCCACTTCTTAAAAGATACCTTTTTGTCCCTCACTGCTTCTTTTACATGGCGGTTAAGCCACGGTGACACTGTTTTAGGTCTCTTGCTATGTTTTTTAATTTGGGGTATACATTTAAGTTGGACCTCTATTATGGTGTCTTTAAAAAGTTTCCATGCAGCTTTCAGGGATTTGGCTCGAGTCACTGTGACTTTTAATTTCTGTTTAACTAACCTCATTTTTGTGTAATTCCCCTTTTTGAAATTAAATGCCAGGGTGCTGGACTGCTGAGGTGTTCTTCCCACCACAGGAATGTTGAATGTTATTATATTATGGTCACTATTCCCAAGCGGTCCTGTAACGGTTATTTCCTGGACCTGATCCTGCACTCCACTCAGGACTAAATCGAGAATTGCCTCTCCCCTTGTGGGTTCATGCATCAGCTGCTCGAAGAAGCAGTCAGTTAAGCCATTGAGAAATTTTATCTCCTCTTCTCTTCCTGAGGTGACATGTATCCAGTCAATATGGGGGTAATTAAAATCCCCCATTATTATAGAGTTCTCTATTTTGGTAGCCTCTCTAATCTCCCTCAGCATTTCAATGTCAGTATCGCTGTCCTGGTCAGGTGGTCGGTAATATATCCCTACTGCTAATTTCTTATTATTGGAGCATGGAATTACTATCCATAGCAATTCTATGGAACGTATTGATTCATTTAATATTTTTATTTCACTTAATTCTACATTATCTTTCACATACAGTGCCACTCCGCCACCCACCCGGCCTGCTCTATCCTTTCGATATATTTTACATGCTGGTATGATTGTGTCCCACAGATTTTCCTCATTCCACCAGGTTTCAGTGATGCCTATTATGTCAATCTCCTCATTTAATACGAGGTACTCCAGTTCACCCATCTTATTAGTCAGACTCCTAGCATTTGTGTACAAGCACTTTAAAAATTTGCCACTGCTTATTTGTCTGCCCTTCCCTGATGCATTGGATTCCTTTGAATGCGGTTGTTTGTCTGCTCTGGCCCATGGTTTGCCCTATCCCCTCCTCTCTTTCTGACTACAGCTTAGAGAATCTCTATCAATGGATTCTCCTCTAAGAGAAGTCTCCTTCTGATTTAGGTGGATCTCCGCACCAATTGGCTTTCCCCCATCTCTTAGTTTAAAAACGGCTCTACGGCCTTTTTAATGTTTAGTGCCAGCAGTCTGGTTCCACCCTGGTTTAGGTGGAGCCCATCCTTCCTGTATAGGCTCCCTCTCTCCCAGAAGTGTCCCCAGTTCCTAATAAATCCAAACCCTTCTTCCCTACACCATCATCTCATTCACGCATTGAGACTCTGAAGCTCTGCCTGCCTACCTGGCCCTGTGCGTGGAACTGGAAGCATTTCCGAGAATGCCACCATAGAGGTCCTGGATTTCAGTCTCTTTCCTAGCAGCCTAAATTTAGCCTCCAGGACATCCCTTCTACCCTTCCCTATGTCATTGGTACCAACATGTACCACGACCACCAGCTCCTCCCCAGCACTACACATAAGTCTATCTAGATACCTCGAGAGATCCGCAACCTTCGCACCAGGCAGGCAAGTGACCATACGGTTCTCCCGGTCATCAAACCCAACTATCTATGTTTCTAACGATCGAATCACCCACTACTAACACCTGCCTCTTCCTAACTGGGACTCCCTCCCCCTCAGAGGTATCCTCAGTGCGAGAGGATACCGCAACATCCTCTGGGAGGAGGGTCCCAACTACAGGATTATTTCCCCTCTGCTCCCATTGAATGCTCTGTTCCCTTCAGACTTTCATCCTCCTTAAGAGCACTGGGGCTCTCAGACTGGAGGTGGGACAGTACTACAGTGTCCCGGAAAGTCTCATCAACATAGCTCTCTACCTCCCTTAGCTCCTCCAGTTCAGCCACCCTGGCCTCCAAAGCCCGAACTCGGTCTCTGAGGGTCAGGAGCTCCTTGCAACCAGCACACATACGCCACCCACCCACAGGGCAGGTAATCATACATATTACACTCGACGCAACAAACAAGATAGCCCCCACTCTGCTGCTGGGCTTCTGTCTGCATTTTTCTAATGAATAAGTTTCAGTGTAAACTGGGATTCCCTTTAAACCTCTGGAATATAGATTTTAAGAGTTATGTTTTTAAAAAGGTCTGAAGTCAGTAGTGCCCTCTAACCTCCCCCTCTAAACTCCCTCTCCAAACTCTCCTGTTAGCTGTTCCTGTTTGCAAGCTCCCTGGTCACTGAGTCACCGGCTTATATAGCTCTGGTAGCCCCTCCCCGGGTATGTCTACACTACCCTCCTAGTTCGAACTAGGAGGGTAATGTATGCATACCGCACTTGCTAATGAAGCCCGGGATTTGAATTTCCCGGGCTTCATTAGCATAAGCGGGGAGCCGCCATTTTTAAATCCCCGCTGCTTCGAACCCCGTGTAGCGCGGCTACACGGGGCTCGAACTAGGTAGTTCGGACTAGGGTGCCTATTCCGAACTACCGGTACACCTCGTTTCACGAGGAGTAACGGTAGTTCGGAATAGGACCCTAGTCCGAACTACCTAGTTCGAGCCCCGTGTAGCCGCGCTACACGGGGTTCGAAGCAGCGGGGATTTAAAAATGGCGGCTCCCCGCTTATGCTAATGAAGCCCGGGAAATTCAAATCCCGGGCTTCATTAGCAAGTGCGGTATGCATACATTACCCCGCTAGTTCGAACTAGCGGGGTAGTGTAGACATACCCCCCCTGACTGAGGCTCAGCCAATTAACAGAGGCTTCTAGGTTTCAAACCTTTTAGAAGCTCCTTCAAACAAACAAACAAACAAACAAACAAACAATCAAACAAACCAAACAGACAAACACAAGCTCAGCACACAGCAAATAACTCCCCCCCCCCCCCACACACAAACACACACTTCAGACAGCCACTTACCACAAGGGTCCCGTTTTTACTCCTCTTTTACCTGGAGAACTCCCTCTCCAAACTCTCCTGTTAGCTGTTCCTGGTCGCACCTCCCACACTTACATTTCATTTAGGTACTGTTGTATCACCAGTCCTCCCTCCCCCCTGCTCTAAGGCTCCCCCAAGGGGGACAGGCAGGCTATGATAGGTCAGTACCTGTAAGAAATTGAAGTTACTTTCACCCCTGGTCCTAGGCCCAGTGGACTTGCCCATATTCTGGGAGGGGGCCCTTTAGCCATGGACAAGCTTGTGCCTTCCCACTTCCTGGAACCCAATAGGATCATCCTCCTGAAGCCATCCAGCTTGACTTTGTGGCAATAATGAAAGCAGCTTCTAACACTTGGATCAGCGATGGGCAACCAAGGCTGATGAGGGGCCACATGATTGGCCTTTCATCATCTCAGTGGGCCACAAGATTGTTATAACCATGAGGATCTCTCGGGATAGGGTCGTTTTGCTCACTGCGCTTGAATACTTAGAATTTGTGGGAGGTGCGCCAGTTGACCCGTAGGTGCACTTTGGATGCAGAGGGCGCTCCTGGCTCTCACGGTCAGTGTTGTGTGCAATCAGCACGCACCTCATTTCACATGGCCTTGCTTTACATGCATGTCTCTAGAGTAATATTGGTAGGAAAAAACCGAGGCGGCTAGAAACCAGCTTAGCGAACAGGAGCAGCTAACAGGGAGTTTTGTGAGAGAGTTCTCCAGAAGAAGAAAGAGCGATTACGGGACCCTTGGGGTAAGTGGCTGTCTGTAGAGTGGGTGTTTGTGTTTGGGGGTTACTTGCTGGTTGCCTGAAAGATACTGTGTGGGGAGCTCGTGCTTGTCTGTTTGTTTGGAAATCCATGTGCTGAGCTGTTTGTTTGAAGGACTGTGTGCTGAGACTGGCAGTTGGAAGCTGTGAGCTTCTTAACAAGGATTTGAAATCTAGAATCCTCTGTTCATTAGTCAAGCTTTAACCAGGGGGTGGGGCTATCAAGGAGGGAAGCCCAGGGATATATAAAGCCCGCTAGTAAGCAACCAGGGAGCTTAATGAACAGAAGCAGCTAACAGGAAGTTTTGTGAGAGAGTTTAGAAGGGGAGTTGGAAGGGGGCGAGGTACACTTGCCATTCTTTCAAACTTTTAAACAAAACTAAAACCAAAGCTACCTGATTTCAATAAAAACCCTATTAATAATCTAATTCTCCGTAGGAGAGAATGCAGGCAGAAGCCCAGCAGCAGAGTGGGGGCTATTCTATTTATTGCACCCAATGGAGCATGTACCATAAACTGCCCAAGGTGGCTTAATGGGCAGGGCTAAGGGAGGCAGAGAGGTATGTAGATGAGGCTTTCTGGGACACAGTAGAACTGTCCCACCACCACTCAGACAGCCCCTGTGCTGCTGAGGAGGGTGAAAGACTCAGAGACGGAGAACATACAACTGGTACAGAGAGAAACCATCCAGTAGTTGGGACCCTCCTCCCAGATGATGTTTTAGTATCCTCTTGCACTGAGGATACCTCTCAGAATCATAGAACACTAGGACTGGAAGGGACCTCGAGAGATCATTGAGTCCAGCCCCCTGCCCTCATGGCAGGATGAAGCACCTATCTCTGATAGATGTCTATCCAACCTGTTCTTAAATATCTCCAGAGATGGATATTCCACAACCTCCCTAGGCAATTTATTCCAGTGTTTAAGCACCCTGACAGGAAGGAAGTTTTTCCCATTGCTTCTTGTCCTATCCTCAGAGGCCAAGGAGAACAATTTTTCTCTCTCCTCCTTGTAACACCCTTTTAGATACTTGAAAATGACTATCATGTCCCCTGTCAGTTTTCTCTTGTCTAAACTACACAAGCCCAATTCCTCCCTCACAGCTCATGTTCTCCAGACCTTTAATCATTTTTGTTGCTCTTCTCTACACCTTCTCCAGTTTCTCCACATCTTTCTTGAAATGTGGTGCCCAGAACTAGACACAATACTCCATTTGAGGCCAAATCAGCGCAGAGTGGAGCTGAAGAATGACTTCTCATGTCTTGCCCACAACACACCTGTTAATGCATCTCAGAATCACGTTTTGCTTTTTTTGCCACGGTGTCACGCTGACTCATATTTACCTTTTGGTCCATTATGACCCCTAAATTCCTTTCTTTCTGCAGTACTCCTCCCTAGACAGGCGTTTCCCATTCTGTATGTGTGAAACTGATTGTTCCCTCCGAAGTGGAGCATTTTGCATTTGTCCTTATTAAATTTCACCCTATTTACCTCAGACCATTTCTCTAGTTTGTCCAGATCATTTTCAATTTTGATCCTATCATTCAAAGCACTTACAACCCCTCCCAGCTTGGTATCATCTGCAAACTTAATAAGCATACTATCTATGCCATCATCTATATCATTATTGAAGAACTGGTCCCAAAACAGACCCCTGTGGAACCCCACTTGTTATGCCCTTCCAGGATGATTGGAAACCATTAATAACTACTGTTTGAGAATGGTTATCCAGACAGTTATGCACCCACCTTATAATATCCCCATCAAGATTGTATTTCCCTAGTTTATTGACAAGAAGGTCATGCAAGACTATGTCAAATGCCTTACTAAAATCTAGGCATACCATATCCACCACTTCTCCATTATCCACAAGGCTTGTTATCCTATCAGAGAAAGCTATCAGATTGGTTTGACATGATTTGTTCTTTACTAGATGTCTTGAGAGATCCACAACTTTTGCACCAGGCAGGCAAGTCACCTATCACCTTATTATCTTCCAGAAGTTTGCAGATGAATTCCTTAATTACCTGCTTCATTATCTTCCCTGGCACAGAAGTTAAACTGACTGGTCTGTAGTTTCCTGGGTTGTTCTTGGTTGGTCTGTAGTTTCCTGGAAACTCCAGTCATTAGGAAAAGGCAGGTGTTAGTAACAGGGGATTCAATCGTTAGGAATATAGACAACTGGGTTTGTGCTCTGGGAGAACTGTGTAGTGACTTGCCTGCCTGGTGCAAAGGTTGTGGATGCCTCAAGACATCTAGATAGACTTGCGTGGGGAGGAGCTGTTGGTCGTGGCACATGTAGATACCAATGACATAGGCTAGGGTAGAAGAGAGGTTCTAGAGGCCAAATTTAGGCTGCTAGGAAAGAGATTGAAATCCAGGACCTCTATGGTAGTGTTCTCAGAAATGTTTCCAGTTCCACACGCAGGGCCAGGTAGGCAGGCAGAGCTTCAAAGTCACAATGCGTGGATGAAACAATGGTGTAGAGAGGAGGGGTTTAGATTTATTAGAAACTGGGGAAACTTTTGGGAAAGGGGGAGCCAATGCTGGAAGGATGGGCTCCACCTAAGCCAAAAGGGAACCAGACTGTTGGCACTTAACATTAAAAAGGTTGTACAACAGTTTTTAAACTAAAGGCTGGGGGAAAGCTGACGAGTGCGGAGGAGCACATGTATCAGACAGATACATCTCTTAGGGGAGGGTCTATTAATAGAAATTCTCTATGTTCTAGTAAAGAGGAGAGGATGGAAGATGATAAAGTATGGGTGAGATCAGATGAGAAACAGTCAAATGAAAAAGAGTCTAACACATCAGGAAATGGCAGACAGATAAATAGTGAAAAAATTTCCAAGTGCTTATATGCAAATGCTGGAAGTTTAAATAATAAGAGGGGTGAACTAGAGTGCCTCATATTAAAGAAGGATATTGATATAATAGGCATCACACAAACTTGGTGGAGTGAGGGCAATCAACTGGACATAGTCATACCAGGGTTCAAAATATATTGGAAGGACAGAACAGGTCGTGCTGGTGGGGGAGTAGCACCATACATGAAAGAAAATGTAGAATCAAATGAAGTAAAAATCTTAAAAGAACCAAAATGTTCCACAGAATCTCTATGGGTAGTAATTCCATGCTCAGAATGTGATGCAGAGATAACATTTCTTGATACCTTAAATGAATGCTTCTTGGAGCAACTGGTTCTGGAACCCACATGGGGAGAGGCAGTTTTTTATTTAGTCCTAAGTGGAGCGCAGGATCTGGTCCCAGAGGTAAATATAATTGGACGGTTTGGAAATAGTAATAAAGTAATAAATAATGTAATAAAATGTAACATCTCCGTGGAGGGAAAAACACCTCAGCAGCCCAACACTGTGGCATTTAATTTCAGAAAGGGGAACTACACAAAAATGAGGAGGTTAGTTAAACAGAAACAAAAAGGTACAGTGACAAAAGTAAAATCCCTGCAAGTTGCATGGAAACTTTTCAAAGATACCATAATAGAGACCCAACTTAAATGTATACCCTGAGTTAAAAAACAGGAAGAGAACCAAAAAAGTGCCACTATGGCTTAACAACCAAGTAAAAGAAGTAGTGAGAGATAAAAAGGCATTGTTTAAAAAGTGGAAGTTAAATCCTAGTGAGAAAAATAAAAAGGAGTATAAACTCTGTCAAATTAAGAGTAAAACTATAATAAGAAAAGCCAAAAAGGAATTTGAAGAACAGCTAGTAAAAAACTCAAAAAGTAATAGCAAAATGTTTTTAAGTACATCAAAAGCAGGAAGCCAGCTAAACAACCAGTGGGACTCTGGACGATTGAGATGCTAAAGGAACACTAAAAGACGATAAGGTCGTTGCAGAGAAACTAAATGAATTCTTTGCTTCAGTCTTCACACCTGAGGATGTTAGGGAGATTCCCAAACCCGAGCCATTCTTTTCAGGTGACAAATCTGAAGAATTGTCCCAGACTGAGGTTTTGGAACAAATCGATAAACTTAACAGTAACAAGTCACCAGGCTCACACGGCATTCACCCAAGAGTTCTGAAAGAACTCAAATGTGAAATTGCAGAACTATTAACTGTGGTTTGTAACCTATCCTTTAAATCAGCTTCTGTACCTACTAATTGGAAGATAGCTGACATGACACCAATATTTTAAAAAGGGCTCTAGAGGCAATCCTGGCAATTATATACTGATGAGTCTAATGTCAGTACTGGGCAAATTAGTTGAAACCATTGTAAAGAATAAAATTGTCTGACACCAAGATGAACATAATTATTTGGGGGGAAAGTCAACATGGTCTTGTAAAGGGAACTCATGCCTTACTAATCTACTAGAGTTCTTTGAGGGGGTCCACATGCATGTGGACAAGGGGGATCCAGTAGATATAGTGTACTTAGATTTCCAGAAAGTCTTTGAGAAGGTCCCTCACCAAAGGCTCTTAAGTAAGTTGTCATGGGATAAGAGGGAAGGTCCTCTCATGGATTAAAAAACAGAAACAAAAAGTAGGAATAAATGGTAAGTTTTCAGAATGGAAAGAAGTAACTAGTGGTGTCCCCCAAGGGTCCGTACTGGGACCAATCCTATTCAATGTATTTATAAATAGCAAAATGGGGGCAAATTTTGCAGATGATACCAAACTGCTCCAGATAGTTAAGACCAAAGCAGACTGAAGAGCTTCAAAAAGATCTCACCAAACTAAGTGATTGGGCAACAAAATGACAAATGATATTTAATGTTGATAAATGTAAAGTAATGCACATTGGAAAAATAATCCCAACTATACATAAAATATCATGGGGACTAATTTAGCAACAACTACTCAAGAGAGAGATCTTGGAGTCCTTGTGGATAGTTCTCTGAAAACATCCACTCAGTGTGCAGCGTCAGTCAAAAAAGCAAATAGAATGTTAGGAACCATTAAAAAAAGGGTAGAGAATAAGCCAGAGAACATCTTATTGCCGCTGTATAAAACCATGTTATGCCCACATGTTGAATACTGTATACAGATGTGGTCGCCTCATCTCAAAAAAGATCTATTGGCACTGGAAAAGGTTCAGAAAAGGGCAACAAAAATGAGGAGGGGTTTGGAATGGGTGCCATATGAAGAGAGATTAAAAAGATTAGGAGTTTTCAGTTTAGAAAAGAGGAGACCGTGACTATGTCTAGACTGCAGGCTTCTTTCGGAAGAACCTTTTTTCCGAAGAGATTTTCCGAAAAAATTCTTTCAAAAGCTAGCATCCACACTGAATGGATGCTATCTCGCATTTAAGCTGTGATTACTATGGGTGGAATGACCACCAGGGCACCTGTGCTTTTTCCTCTTTCCTCTTCTTTTGAAAGAACTCCCTCTTCTCTGTCCACACACGCCGTTTTCCGAAATAGCTCTTTCAGAAAAACGCTCCTTCCTCATAGAAAGAGGATTACCAATGCTGGAAAAACCCCTCTGTCCTTTCGATTTCCTTTGGGAAGAATGTGATTGCAGTGTGGACTTAATTGAAGTTTTTTTGGAAAAACAGCCTTTTTTCCGACAAAACTCTGTAGTGTAGACATACCCTAAGGGAGGATATGATCGAGGTCTATAAAATCATGAGTGGTGTGGAAAAAGTGAATAAGGAAAAGTTATTTATTTGTTCCCATAACATAAGAACTAGGGGTCACCAAATGAAATGAATAGGTAGCAGGTTTAAAACAAACAAAAGTAAGTTTTTCTTCACACCGAGCACAGTCAACCTGTGGAACTCCTTGCCAGAAGATGTTGTGAAGACCAGGACTTCAACAGGGTTCAAAAAAGAACTACATAAATTCACGAGGTTCGGTCCATCAATGGCTATTATCCAGGATGCGTAGGAATGGTGTCCCTAGCCTCTGTTTGCCAGAGGTTGGTAATGGATTACATTGATCACTTGATAATTATTTGTTCTGTTCACTCCCTCTGGGGCATCTGGCATTGGCCACTGTTGGCAGACAGGATACTAGGCCAGACAGGATACTAGGCTAGATGGACCTTTGGTCTGACTCAGTATGGCCATTCTTAAGGGGTTTTTCATATTTAACTGTGGGAAACGGTAAACAAAATGTCTCAGGGGCCACATATAGAACCCTGATGGGCTCCTTGCAGCCCTCAGGCCACAGATTGTTCACCACTGACTAGATTCACAGATTCGTACAATGTTAAGGCTGGAAGGAACTGTTGTGATCATCTAGTCTGATCCCCGTGTAACACAGATTAGTTATTTTCACCTATTAATTCCAGTATCAAACTGTGACATAATGTTGGTACCTTGCTGGTTGCTAGGCTGGGGCTGTGGGTGACCCCCACTGGCTGTTGTCTGTAGCGCGGCCCAGCAGCACAGGGGATCAGTCACTAGGCAAGGGTCTCCCAACCTGTCTGACCAGTTACCTCCCAGGGAGAGAAACAAAGGAAGGAGGGGAGGCCAGCCCCTGGCTGGGGGGCAGGGCTGGAAGAGTTTTTAGTCTCTGTGTGGTATCATGGAGGAAGCAGCCTAGGAAAGGGTCTGGGATTTAGGGGCCCAGTCTCCTCCATCTCAAGGGGGGCTGAGACATCCTAGGCCTGCCCTGGAACCAGATTACATCTGTGCTGTGCTGTATCCTGGAGAAGCAATAAACTCCCTCTATTCTACTGGCTGGTGGAGTCTGTTCGTGCCACTACGGGGGTGCAGGAGTTGGGGAAACCCCGACGTGCCACCACACAAACCATAACCGTTGTTTATTCAATTAAATTAAATAGTAGAGTTGATGTAGAATTTCACAGTTAAATGATTGCTAGTGGGAAAATAGAGATTTGTCTAATATCCAAAACTTTGTTCTGGAAAAAGTCAATTTTGGTGAATTTCTGGGCTTAAAAATATTTGGGTTAAAATGTTTCAGAATTGTTGATGTGACCTGTTGCGATATTTTCAAAATGAAAAATGTTTAAAATAACTTTTGGTTGAAAGCTTAAGCTAATTATAGTACATTTTAAAATGAAAATGGGTCAACACTGAAATGAAACATTCTGAAATCATCAAAACAAAACATTTTGATTGTCCTGGGACAACTTTTTTAGACTTTTTAGTTCATGAACGCTTTTGAACTTTCAACCAAATTCAGGACAGGAAATTTTTCCAAAATCTCAAACATTTTGGGGCACAGGAAAACCATTTCCTGAGAAGCTCTATTAAGCAGTCTCCTAATCTCAAAGAAATGCATCCCACATAAGTAATTATAGACTGTAATCAAGTCACCTTTTAACTTTCTTCCAGAGAAACTACATAGATTGAGTTTCTTTAGTCTCTCCATGTAAAGCAGCATTCCTGACCACACTCACAACTCACTCTTGCAATTCTTTGTTGCAATCTTTCCAGTTTGCCAGCACCTTTTACAAAATTGTTTTACTTAGGGTAGGTGGTACTGCGGGATAGCAATCCCTGAAGAGCAGCAACGGGGGAGCACCCATGCTCGCACTCGACAGTTCTTACATGATTCCCTGACTGCGGGTAACAGTGCAGGAGCACTGGCTGGGAAGCAGCTCATGGCTAATCCAGTGCCAGCCTCTCCTGGCGGTGTGGCTGTATGAAGCAGGGCAGGAATGCTGGCTGCTGGAGGCATCCTGCAAATGGAATAGGATTGCTGGCTGTGAGGCAGGTGGACTCTCACTGCAGGGAGAGAGTTAAGATAGGTTGTGGAGGGGCCCACAGGTATCTCTGGTGCCAGCCTTCCATAGGAGAAATCGCTGCTGGTAGAACATTCACCCCAGAGAGGTCTCAGCTAATCCTGTCCCTGCCTCTCCCCATGGGAATCATTATAGCTGTAAAGGGTAAAGCTATTTACTAAGGCTCCCATAAAGCAAATATTGTCCCCTCTGAGTGACTCTGCTGTGGCTTATAAGACCAAAGACTAGGGCAGAGAAAGGGGGTAGCATTTTTATGCCTGAGTGCTCAAAACGGTATTTGCTTTCTGCTGTGCTTCCGTCTGAAGTCTGTGTCACAGGGGGAGGCCTCTGGAGACCGGCTTTGAGCTGGCTGGTGACAGTCTCGATGAAATCCCAGCTCAGGCCACTGTCAGGGGACCTGACCAGAGCCTGGAACATGATGCCCCTGAGAAAGAAGTGGGAGTAGTGCAGCTGGCTGTCTCTCCAACACTGCCTGCAGGGAAGGCTGGGGCAGCCAAGGCCTGCTGGGATCCTGAAACCAATTCCTGTCTCTTCTCTGGGATAGTAAAGCACCAGAGTTGCACAACGAGGCCGAAATGCAGGTCCTTTGATTTCTTGGCTACGTCTTCCAGGAGACAGTCCAGATTTATGGCATCATAAAGCCATGATTCATTTTCTTAAAATAGCATCCAGTGTGTCACAAATAAAGCGCAATACAAAGCGGCACCCCCAGCCCCTGCACAGCCCGGCCTCAGGGGCAGAAGAGAAAAGAAAGTCAGTAACTTGGTGCCAAGAAACAAAGTTCTCTAAAGAACAAGCTGAGAACTCCCCTGCCCTAGCTAATCCCAGCAGCACTCCTGGGGGTAGGGGTGGGGGATGGTTGCAGGGGCATTGGCTCTGGGGGCATTGTGGGTAGTTAGTTCTCCACTGCAGCATGCCAATATGCCTGTAGGAAATGCTGTTGGCGCACAGGCGATTGGGGAGCTGCAGGGAGCTCACAATTACACCAATTCCTGTTGGTGTCAGCACAGGGAATGGTGTGGGAGTGGTGTGTGTGGGGAAGGTTGTTATTTTTAAAAAATCTAGATCCCAGACTCACCCAGCAAGAATCAAGTTTATGACACAAACAGTGTGAGCACCTCTGGCCAGGGGGTAGAGGGGTGCGCGCTCTGTGTGGATGCCCATCTTGCAACAGGTAAGCATGACCAGGGAGCTTTCCGTGGTTCTCAGCTTTTTCCATTCTGTGACTCCTTTTCCTTTGCAGAACCCTGCTACCGTCGGGCCAGGCCCCTGCCCTTCAGCCCTATAGGACGGGCAGGGGAGTCATGCCTTCTGACTTGTTTGTGGCATCACCCGGCGTTCGGCGCCCCAAGCTGAGACCTGCATGTTACAACAGTGAGCACTGGATGTGCACATCTGCTCTGAGACCACAGTTGCCTGGCACAGTCTGGAAGCTGATGGCTGTCACTTTCAGCATCCAGCTGCCAGGGCAGGACCCACCTTCCTTCTAACTCGGTTGCACTGCTGCAGGGAGAGACCACTGAGATCCCTCCATGATGTGTGGGTGCCAAAGCATTATCAGTAATGCTGTCATGTCCTCCTGCTCAAACACTCCCTTCCACTCGCCTGGGGACTCAAGCAAGTGGATGTTGACTCTCTCCAGGGGACAGCAATTGGGCCATGCCTGGGAATGCCTGTTTGGAATGTCTCTGGGTCTACGCTTTCCCGGAGATTCTTGTAAGACACCCGCACTTCCCTTTTTGCTCTTTGCACAAGGAAGCGCTTTACAGGACAGGGACGTGCCCGTCACCGGTCTTTGTTCCTGACAGGTTTAGGCTCACCAGGATCGAACACCCATGTCCTGTCCAGGTTAGAATTTACAGTGGGATGAATTAGCATTTAGAATCATAGAATCCCAGGGTGGGCAGAGACCTCAGGAGTCATTGAGTCCAGCCCCCTGCCCAAGGCAGGACCAACCCCAACTCAATCAACCCAGCCAGGGCTTGGTCAAGCCAGGACTTAAAAACTTCTAAGGATGGAGATTCTGCCCCCTCCCTACGTAACCCAGCCCAGTGCTTCACCACCCTCCTAGGGAAACAGTTTTTCCTAATATCCAACCTAGACCTCCCCCACTGTAACTTGAGACCATTGCTCCTTGTTCTGCCATCCATCACTACTGAGAACAGCCTCTCTGCATCCTCTTTGGAACCCCCTTCAGGAAGTTGAAGGCTGCTCTCAAATCCCCCCTCACTCTTCTCTTCTGCAGACTAAATAAGCCCAAATCCCTCAGCCGCTCCTCGTGGGTCATATGCTTCAGCCCTCTCATTTTGGTTGCTCTCTGCTGGACTCTCTACAATGCGCCCACATCCTTTCTGTAGTGAGGGGCCCAGAACTGGACATGATATTTGCTGCAAGGTGACTGCAAAGTCACATGTAGCCACACTCCAGGGGGAGGGCGGGAGGAGGTTTGAATGGGAACCTTCTCCTGAGGAAGAGTCTCCGCTCTCTTCTCCTGTCTCTGTCCAGCCCTAGCTCTGCTTCACAGAGCCTGCCTTCCCACCGCTGCTGACCCCTTCCTCAGTGCATCGGCACTAAGGCAATTAGCACCGCCTTTCAGCAGCAGTGCAGTGACTCCACGCAGGTATTCATGGCACAGTCCTGTCTGCACGAGTGCTGCCGTTGGGACTGGGAGCCAGTGCGGAGGCATCCCTCAGCAGGGGTGCTCTTCCCTTTGTGTGTGTCTCTCCCCTTCCTCTTGCTTCTCAGCTCTAGGGCCTTCCTTGTTTCCCCGCGGCTCTGCCACCCACACGCTAGAAATGGGCAAGTGGCAGGCCTCCCTCTCTGGAGCTGGACTGCGGTAGGAAATAGATGGGACCATTCAATGCACAGGTCACCCCCAAGCGAAGAGGCGGCAGGGTTTCCCTCCCTCTGCTCACAGCAGCCCCTGAGGGGTGCAGCCTGTCGGGAAGCGGCTCGCTGCCCCAGCTCAAAACTGCCGTTTCCTGGCCTTTCCTCGCCTGCTGCCTTCCTCCCCCAGGACCCACTGCACCGTCAGAGGCACAGTAACCTTGCAGTGAAACAGGGAGCCTTGGAGACAGCAAAGTGCCCTGAGACACATGGATAATCCCTTCCTCCTCCCTGGAGGGAGACCTGTGGAGCCAGACAGCCCTGCAGACACTTGGCCCAACCTCCTCCTCTGTGCACCCAGCCCAGTCTTTGATCTCAGGAGGTTCCCAGCTGCTTTTTCACAAGGATGCAAGGAGGCTAGAGGCTGACAGTGTGGAGAGGCCAGCCATGATAACCAGGGTGAGCAATTCTGGCTGCAGGTATTCGTGGAGATTTCATCACGACTTAATCTTTCATTAAAGAGTAATCTTTAATTCCTGGAGACTCCAGGCCAACGGTGGAGGGTTGGCAACCCTAGATAATGTGGTGGGGGAGTGAATGCAGAATCTACAAGTGTGCACACACACACACGAGCAAGCACACACACATCCATGTGCGCGTTTGCAGGATCTTTTGTGTCAGATGTATCCAGTCCATCTGCATCCTGGAGCTCCTAGGAAAGGGCCAGCTCCTGAGAGAGATGATGTGTCATCCAGGCCCAGCTTCAGAGGTTTTGGGTGCTTGGTGCATGGGCTGTGTCCCTGACAGGTGGCCTTGGCTCTGGTAGTGCTGGTGCAGAGTCCACATCGCGCTGCCCTCACTCACTGACAAAACACTCGGGTCTGGTTCTCAACAGCACTCTGCTGCATCTGATTTAGTTTGCAGTCAATGGGCTGGTCCTTAGTAGTTCATTGTTTGGCAGCTGTGTTGTGTTGCGCTGCGCTGCTTTGTGTTGTGACGTACTGTCTGGTGTTGTATTGTAGTTCATTGATTTGTGCCGTGCTGTGTTATATTGACTGCCCTTGCATTGTTGTCCATTGTTTAACGGTGCATTGTGTGGCAGGGATTAGCATTGCATTGCAGTGCCTCGTAGGGTATTTGCTTCTATTCCTTTGATGAGCAGGTGCAATTTTCATTCTGTTGTACGGGTCGCCAGGCCTCTGATAGCAACAGCAGCTCTGCAGGTGTCTGCCTTTAACAAGATGAGTAATTCCCTTTCACTCCTTTAATCAGCTGCTTTTAATTAGCGGAACAATTGTTTTCTTTGGTGAACAACTCTTTTGAGAAGGGCTTTTTGCTGCACTTGCCATTTGGTATGAAACTAGTGCTCAGAGGGGTTGTCACTTCGGTCTTTAGCAGGAATTTAGTGAGTGGACTCTGGGGCCGTCCTAATATGCTGAAGATGCCAGGAAGCTGTTTTTTGGGACTTAGGCCAGTTGCCTGGACCTGAGACCCCAATGTCTGCAAAGACAATAAGCAAAGGAGACACCTCAAGGGAACCAGGCTTTCTGCTCTAGTCTCTCTGGGAGGGAGGCCCTACAAGGTATGCTTGGAAGAGCCCCGTCATTCTGGCTGGGTGTTTGATCCGGCCACCCCATTGACTTCACTGGGCTCTCAGGAGGGGAAGGGCCAAAACGCAGCACGAGAGACTGTCTCCTGGCTGTATCCAGTCCACCTGCATCCTGGAGCTCCTAGGAAAGGGCCAGCTCCTGAGAGAGATGATGTGTCATCCAGGCCCAGCTTCAGAGGTTTTGGGTGCTTGGTGCATGGGCTGTGTCCCTGACAGGCGGCCTCGGCTCTGGTAGTGCTGGTGCAGAGTCCACATCGCGCTGCCCTCACTCAGCCATCCAGCAACTGTGCAGCATGCGTGGTGGTTGGGGTCCTGGCCATGCCCCTCCCTCCCAGCTTTGGGGTGGCATGTGCTCCTGGGGGTGCTGGGCACTGGCCTTGGCCCATACACAAGGGAGGAAGGATCCATATGTGCTCTCCAGCACAAATCCATGTGTTGATTAGGGATGCTGGGGCTCTGTGGTGCACACACGGGGGCATGCATAGCATCCATCCCCACTGGATGTAAGCCCAGTCCCACTGTCCATCCCTACTGCCTGCAGTGTTCAGCACCCTCTTCCCTGCAACAGCCCGCCTGCTCTCCATGGTATCAGTGCCCACAGCATCTCCATCACATACAGTGTCCATCCCTCCTGCACTGCATCCCTCCTCACTGCATCCCTCCTCACTGCATCCCTCTCCATGGTCCACAGCACCTGCCCTTCCAGCAACTACACCCTCCCTGCTGTGCGTGGCCCCCAGGATTTCCCTGTATCCGTTTGACTTTCTTCCTCTTTCCATGTACCCAGCACCCCCTGTTCTTGCACCTCGAGGCAGAGTAAACCCCAGGAGCCTGATTTACTCCTCTGGGCCAGTCGTTGTTCCACAGACTCTCCCATGTCCCCCCAGTCCCAGCCCTTATGTGGGAATCTTCCCATGGGCCAGTCACCTCCATCGCTCAGCTCCGAGCCCCGCCCCATTCCTGCCCCCTCCTTTTGGAGACATGTGACCGGAGCTGCAGGCCGTATTTCAGGTGGGGGCCCGCCCTCGAGCCACAAGGCCATTCTCGTCTTTTGCGGAACGTTCGCCATTGCGTTCCTTCTGCTCCCGCCTGTGCTGCTGGACTGTCCTGCACGCTGGGTGATGCTTGTCAGTGAGCTGCTCGGTGAAACCAGAGGCAGATCTGGAGCTGGCTCCGAATCCTGCCATTGGCTCCTCTCTGTCCTTTGGAGAGAAGGCCCTGATTTAGTGGTGAATTTTCTGTGATCTGGAACCAGGAAGGAGCTCCTGCCCGAGGAAGCATGTGATCAGGTACAAAGCACATCTCCAAGAAGTAATGCCACGTCGGGAAGATGAATGGAGGATTCTGAGCAAAACCTTACTGGGCAGTGGCTCTGCATAGTCTCTCTTGTACCCATCTGCACAGAAGACAGGGGCTCGAGCTGGGTCCCATTTCTTTCATACAATGCTTCTTTATTTCTGGATATACACAAGGCAATCTGACGCCTGTCTCCAGCAAGGGCCTGGATCCAAACACCCCAAAGGCAGCGTGGGTTTTGGGGTGCACAAGATCAGACCCTTCCTGCAAACTATTATGTATGTGACAAGCTCTGAAAAGCAAATGTATGGAAAGCAATCAGGTCGTCTGTCATGATATTTTTTCCCATGTGGGTGATATGTTAGTGACCTCTCAGCAATCAGCCACTTTGTAGTGAATGTGCCTCCCGCAGAGCACTCACGCAGCACAGCAGGGTGCGTTGACAGGCCTTTGTTAAACGAGTAATAGATAAGTGCTCACTGGGGTGTGCTGGTCACATTCCTCTTTGCTCAGCTATTAGATTAGTTGCAGAGAGGAGTGATGCACAAAACCATTTTCAGATCAAAGCTCTAGTCACAGTCAAAGCTGGGGCTTTCCACCAGCACAGAGTCAGAGGAGAGTTCTTGGAGAGACAGGGCTTTTATATTCAGATGGCATCAACCTCTGTGCTCCTCTTAGCCCTGTGGCCAGGGGGCCTCAAACTGATTTGGCTCAGGGTGGTGTGAATCAGGAGTAACGCCGAGAAATACATGGAGTTAGGCCCACAAAAATGGGCGAGAGAGAAAAATCAGGCCATCAGTTCTTCAAAGCCACATTTTCAAAGGCAAGCAGCTAACCTGCACCTGCAACACTGGCACCTGCAGCTGCTGGACTTGCCAGTCCTGGTTTGTACCGGAACGTTCCTGGACAATCGCCCTGCCAGTCAAAGTCTTGTCTATGCAAATTCCTATGCTGTGTGCAAATGCATCTTTCTGTGAGCATAGCACAGGCGAGTGTTCTGCTGTTCCAGGGGGAGCCGACCTTTGTGGTTTGGCTCATTCAGCCACCGAGGTGCTTAAGCAATAGCTGGGAGCTGGATTCTCATGAGCGACGGCCAGGGAGTTCTCAATGGAGGCTCTTTGACTCGATACCTTCCTCATTCCAGCAGACTCCAAGCATCTGATAGAGGATATCTGGCAAAGACTAGGTCTTAACTGGAGTCTTGTGTCCAGTTCTGGGCACCACTTTTCAAGAAAGATGTGGTGAAGCTGGAGAAGGTCCAGAGAAGAGCAACGAAAATGACTGACGGTCTAGAAAACATGAGCTATGAGAGAAGGCTGAAGGAATTGGGCTTGTTTAGTTTAGAAAAGAGAAGACTGAGGCTATGTCTAGACTGCAGGCTTCTTTCGGAAGAAGCTTTTCCGGAGGAGATCTTCCAAAAAAACTTCTTCTGAAAGAGAGTGTGTACACAGCAAAAGCACATCACATCGAAAAAGCGATCTGCTTTTTTGACATTTAGTGTCCATTCAGTTTGGACTCTATCTCACATGTAAGCTGTGATTACTATGGGCAGAATGACCACCAGGGCACCTGTGCTTTTTCCTCTTTCTTCCTCTTGTGAAAGAACTCCCTCTTCCCCATCCACACATGCCTTTTTCCAAAAGAGCTCTTTCAGAAAAAGGCTTCTTCCTTGTAGAAAGAGGTTTACCAATGCTGGAAAAAAACATCTGTTCTTTCAATTTTTTTTTGAAAGAACACGATTGCAGTGTGGACGTAATTGAAGGTTTTTCCGGAAAAACGGCCTTTTTTCTGAAAAAAAACTCTCTGTAGTGTAGACATACCCGAGAGGGGACATGATAGCAGCTTTCAGGTATCTAAAAGAGTGTCACAAGGAGGGGAGGGGGGAAATTGTTCTTCTTGGTCTCTGAGGATAGGACAAGAAGCAAGGGGCTTAAACTGCAGCAAGGGAGGCTTAGGTTGGACATTAGGAAAAACTTCCTAATTGTCAGGGTGGTCAAACACTGGAATACGTTGCCTAGGGAGGTTGTGGTATTGAAGAGCAGGTTAGACAGACATCTGTCAGGGATGATCTAGACCAGTGGTTCCCAAACTTTTCAGCATCACACCCCCTTTTGATTTTTGAGAAACCCTCATGCCCCCCCTCTCCCCAGCAACAAAACTTGTTGAGCAAAAAAAAAAAAGGAACTAATTGGGGCTGAAAAACAAAAATAGCAAGGGGATTGACGGGGGCAGGAATTCCTTCATGCCCCCCAGTTTGGGAACCAATGATCTAGACAGTACTGGGTCCTGCCATGAGAGGAGGGGACTGGACTTGATGACTCTCGAGGTCCCTTCCAGTTCTAAGATTCTGTGAAAGACTATGGGTGAAAGCACAGTCAGCTGGGTGGGAGTGGACGTCCAAGGAAGTGGGTTGTGCCCACGAAGGCTCATGATACTAGATATGTATATTTGTTAGTCTCTAAGGTGCCACAGGACTACTCACTGTTTTCATTGTTTTTAAAGTTACAAAGGCCACCCCTCTGAGTCTCTTAATTATAACACTCATGCAAATTAGCCATGCCCCGTGCCCCTTTCTAATAGGAGTAGTCTTCTAAAGAAAGAAGGCATCCTGCTCCGGCATTAGGCAGAGGATTTTCATGCACTGCACCATGGAGTCAGTTTGTAGGCCCCTTGCACTTAAAGACATAATAGCCCCCCCCAAAATCCAGCATGCCCTTGCATCCCTCCTCCTCCCACTGCTGCAGCAGCAGCGATGCTGTTCCTCTGTTGCCATCCAATCAGCTTCCTGATTTGTGGAGCAGTTGGAGCAGGCCAATGTTCCCATTGATGTGTGGAATAAATTTTATGTGCACCAAAGCATGTGCAAATGTGCACCACCATTAGAAACACATGCTGCTGTCTGTGATCAACTGTGGGCGCTCTGCTAATCACCTGGGCGGCACCTGAATCTCTTCTGGGCGGCCGCCCAGGCACTCAGCTTACAGGGAACAATGGATCAGGCTGCTGCCACCATTAGGCCAGATATCATGTGATCCCCCTGGTTCTGTTTCAAACAGCTGCTGCTTCCAGAGCCTAAACTTTTGCATGGCCTGTCTTCCGGCCTCTGCAGTGCTTCTGAACAGAGAGGGACGAG
The DNA here is from genome assembly GCF_049634645.1 of Pelodiscus sinensis. NCBI lineage: Eukaryota > Metazoa > Chordata > Testudines > Trionychidae > Pelodiscus > Pelodiscus sinensis. The sequence continues at coordinate 30,464,193 of NC_134728.1, read as the reverse complement.
GCGAGGGAAAGGGGCTGCTGGGGAGGATGATAGGGACACCCACCTGGGATACCCCTCTGGTCGTTCGGCTACAGAGGAGTGCTGAGAGCCTCTAGCAGCTCCAGTTCTAGAGTAGCTGGGTGAGGTGTGGCGGGAAGAGAGGGAGAGGGACAGGGACTTTTCGGGAATCCAGAATGAAGACAATACGCCAGTGGGGGGTTAATATATGTACAGCGCTGGGACACAACAGCACTTTGCACTGCACATTCTGGAGCCAATAACAACACTCAGCTCTCATCTGGCTCGGCTCTCCCCAGATCCCCAGCCTGCCCACGCATACAGGCTGGGAAACTGAGGCCCAGAGCAGCGATGTAATTTAGCAGCACAGTAGCACTGTCCGGTCCAGAGCCTCACAGCACATCTTGGAGGGCTTCTGCGATGGTGCTTGGATCCTAACTCCTCCTGCACCTCCCCGGGGCACTTCTCCACAGCCTGGCCGACCTCACTGTTAACGTGCCACTGCCAGGGGTGGGCTTCACATGCTCTGCACAGCCAGACTGCACCGAGTCCTGCTGCTGACGCCTTCCTAACCCAAGAGCCTTCCCTTCCTTTCAGTCCCTGAAGCTGACTCCCTCCTCCTGCCCCTGCATCTCACCCCCCCACTGGCTCACTCCCACATGAGTCCAAGTTGTTGCCCTCCCATCCCACCCTGTCCTGCCACACCCTCTCCTAGCTGAGGGGCGAGTGACTGCCTGGACTCTGATGGGAGCGAAATGGCGGCATGGAAGGTGGCACCACAAGGAAATGGCGGAGCAGCACAGCAAGGGATGAGGAGAGGGGGCACTCGGGTGCAGTGGAGGCAGCGGGAAATCTGGCCTTCTCTTGTGTTCTGGGGAAGCCGAAGGGGGGAGAGCACAGACAGAAGTGGGGCGGGGACTGGGCAGAGCTGGGAGACCAGGGCAAGAAGCTGCAGGGAGAGACAGCTAATGATGCATTGGAAGCGGGAAAGGGAGCAGCAGCCTTTTGAGAGTCACGAGGAGACACAAGGGTGGGGCTAGGAGCCAGGGCAATTCGTAGGCACTGACCAAGGGCAGGACAGGGACTCAGAGGTGTGGTGCAAGTTGAACGGATGGGCTGTGGTCAGCAAAGGAGAGCGGGAAGCTCCGAGGCAGGCTGGCTGGTGGGGAGGAGGAAGAAGAAGCTGCTGCCCAAAGGCGGGGGAGGACTGAGGTGCAGAGCAAAGGGTCTGGCATGGAGGGGAATTAACTCTGCCAGGGGCGAGATGAGGCAAAGGGGGGTAAGCAAGAACGAGCACAAACAGCCAGAACAGCAAAGGAAATTTCCAGGCAGTGAGGCGGCTCCAGCTATGGAGCCCTTGCCCGAGCGAAGGGCAGGGTGTCCTCTTTGTGAGGGCAATTACACCTCGGCGGGCCCGGGCACAGGGACGTGGACTGTGGGGAGCAGCCTGCACTCGCCTGGGGAAAGACCAGATGGTCTAAGGAGCCTCTTCAGTCGGGATTCCCCCTCACACGGGGTGTAAGCTCAGTCACGAGTGTCTCTCCTGACAGGCCCAGGCAGGGGAGCGGAGGATCAGGACTCTGACCAGGCCCAGGCCCTGTCTTGGCAGGGAGGGCTGGGCTGGGGTTGGGGTGCTCACTTAGGGGACAGTTCGCCTCATAGTTCAGGCAGGTTAGTGCAATAATTATCAATCCCTTTGGAGCTGAGAGAAAATGACCAAGGAGGCCAGTTTTCAATTTCCCAGCTGTGTCCAGCTAACAGCCTGTGAATAAACCCGTCAGCCTGATTACTCCTTAATTAATATTACTAGCTACAAGAAATATTTCTTGGCATTCACAAGGCTGGGGCTCATCTGTTGCTGTCTTCCCAGCCAGTCACCTTGGAGAACACTGTCTCTTGCCCCAAGCCGGGATCGCATGCCCTCTCAGAGCCCAGGCAAATTCCAGGGAGGGGTTTAAGTGTACAGCTTGAGAATTCCAGGGGGGGGTATCAGTAGGGCCAAAGCGCAATTGAAATTGCGACTGGCTAAGGATGTGAAGGATAACAAGAAAGGTTTCTACAGGCATGTTAATGAGAAGAAGGTGATCAGAGAGGGTGAGTGGCCCCTACTGGATGAAGGAGGTAACCTAGTGACAGAGGATGTGGGGAAAGCTGAAGTACTCAATGCTTTCTTTGCCTCTGTATTCACGGACAAGGTGGGCTCACAGACTAATGCGCTAAGTGATGCAAGACGAGATGAAGATGGACAGCCCTTGGTGGGTAAAGAACAGGTTAGGAGCTATTTAGAAAAGCTAAACGTACACAAATCCATGGGACTGGACTTAATGCATCCGAGGATACTGAGGGAGTTGGCAAATGTAATTGAGGAGCCTTTGGCCATTATCTTTGAAAAGTCGTGGAGATCGGGAGAGATCCCAGATGATTGGAAAAAGGCTAATGTAGTGCCCATCTTCAAAAAAGGGAAGAAGGATGATCCAGGGAACTATAGGCCAGTCAGTCTTACCTTGGTTCCTGGAAAATCATGGAAGGGATCCTTAAGGAATCTATTTTGAGGCACTTGGAAGAGAGGAAAGTGATTAGGAATAGTCAGTATGGATTCACAAAGAGAAAGTTGTGCCTGACCAATCTGATTAGCTTCTATGATGAGGTAACTGGCTCTGTTGACAAGGGGAAGTTAGTGGATGTGATATTCCTTGACTTTAGCAAGGCTTTTGATACGGTCTCCCACAATATACTTACCAGCAAGTTAAGGGAATGTGGATTGGATAAATGGATGGTGAGATGGATAGAAAGCTGACTAGAAGGCTGGACCCAGCAGGTAGTGATCAATGGCTCGATGTCAGGATGGTGGTTGGTTTCCTGAAGGAAGGTTCCAAAGAGGATGGAGAAAGGTTGTTCTCTGTAGTGACAGATGGCAGGACAAGGAGCAATGGTCTCACTAGGAGGGTGGTGAAGCACTGGAATGGGTTACCTAGGGAAGTAGTGGAGTCTCCATCCCTAGAGGTGTTTAAGTCTCAGCTTGACAAAGCCCTGGCTGGGTTGATTTAGTTGGGATTGGTCCTGCCTAGAGCAGGGGGCTGGACTTAATGACCTTCTGAGGTCTCTTCCAGCTCTATGGTTCTATGATTCTATGATACTTCATAAATGGGTCTTTCATTTTCAGTTGGAAATATAAACAGTTGTCATGCTCCACCCCAGAGAGAGCTGCATTCCATTGGTGGGGAGAATCAGTCAGAAATTGGTTTTGTGAAGGATTTTGGAATTTGACCGGTGTTGCCATTGCACAGGATTTGAAGTGGACCTGGTTTCTGGGGTAGATGTGAAAAATTTCACTACATTTTGAACAATATTTTTATTGATTTTTTTTAAACCTGTTGTTCACTGGCTTTCTAACAACAGAGCTCAGTTTTCTATTTGGAAATACAGTTTTCAGCAAATAAATAATTAAGATTATGTGGACAATGACTGATAAATACAATGGTAAGATTGTAGAAAACATTGCAAAAAAACCTGAAAACGCTGATAATCTTTCAATTGTTTGAAAAAAAAAAGTGCCATTTTTCATCACAAACACTTTGTGTGACAAAAATTGATCCACTGTAGTGATGGCTGGGCTTGATGGCTTAGACATATAACTTGTAGGTGAAGACCCCTTCAAAGACAATGCACTAAAACCAAACACAATGGAGCCCCCAATACCCCGCAGGTGGCTCAGTGGTGGGAAACCTCCATTCTCGGCACAGATGGATCGAGGGGCCATTATTTAAATTCCGATCTGTACAAGGTGCAGACCCTGGCTATGTAGGTGTGGGAATGAAGCAGGGTTTGGCCAAGGATCCAAAGACAGTGAAACTCCTGAGCTGCTTTCTTGAGATCACAGCGCCAAATGTCTGGGACTTGGCATGGGCGGGCACCTGGTCTGGCGGCATCACCCCCCACAGTGACAGGTGACCCTACCCCTGCCTTGATCAGCTGAAAGGAAACTGGGATCAGTTCACAGCTGATTCATTAACCATAATGCACCTTGCACATAGCAAATAGCTGGATCGTCTATGCCATTCACGCATTTCCTGAGCACAGCTTGTATTGAGGGGCATAAATGGGACTGGGAAAGAAAGAGAGACAGTTAAGGAATATTGCACAAGACACAGTTTAGATAGAGAGGTGCTAGCCAGGAAGATAACTGCACCCGGAATATCCCTGTCCAGTACCTCTCTCTTTCTCTCTCCCCCCATAGCGTGGGGTTACATCAGACCAGTAACCACCAGTCCACTCGGAGTTTGTTTACAAAGGCTGTTAACATGGTGCACATTCTTGCGAGGGCTTGGTGCTGGGCATGCGCCAAGGAGCGAACACGTCTCACTACAGCCTCAGCGCAGCCTCGCACCCGGTCAAGTTTTATTCCCTACTCAAAGACTCAATGTGAGGGCTGACTCAGTTGCTCCTTTCAGCCCCCAATCCATCTGGCTGTGCCTTGCTGGCCGTGTCACTCTGGCAGCAAGTGTGTCAGGGTCTAGAGAGGCAGAAGCCGGCCTCCTTGTCTTATTCACACTGAGCCTGGCCAACAGAGCTCTAGTATCATCTCTGCAGCACTCTCTTCAGCCTGGCACACTGTACTCTCCCCAGGTGCCCAGCGCCCTCCCCCCTACATCACACGTGTGACCCCGTGACGGTAGCGGGGTACATTGCTAGCATTAGGCTGCGCAAAAAGAATGGTGATGAGATGAAAGAATCCATTCCCACTACTATAATAATTATACTTAGCACTTATCTTCAAAGCACTGTACAAAAATTAACTAATGAATCCTCCCAAAGCCCCCTGGGAGGAAAAGAAGAATTACAACTCCCATGTTGGGAACAAATATGAATGATGGATAGTTTGATAGATACATCCACCAAGGTGAGATCTTTATGCTAGTTCTGTGCCTCAGACTGCGGGTTTTTAAATATTGTAAAAGTGCCTCGGACAATTACCCATATACTTGAAATGAAATGAACCAGGCTGGAGGGAGTAGATAGACGGGATGAACAGCTAAAGCAGATAGGTTGGATGGGAAAACAGAGCAGACAGAATACGTAGATGAAATGGCTAGGCTGGGTATGATGTGTAGACAGGACAGAGGCATGGGGTGGGGGTCGGTTAGAAAGCCAGATCAGCACAGACAGACAGACAGACAGGGCAAAAGTCGGCCCCCATCCCAAAGGTGCCAGAAGAGCGCTGATTTCAGAGTGGACATGCCTGCTGTGTGCAGAGGAGGGAGGAGAGAGCTGTGAGAACACAGCTGCTGTTTCATGGCATCCGTTAGGTTTTAATCAGCAGAATTTATGTGCCAGCAGGAACCGCTCCGGTCATTTTGCTGGGGAGGGCAAACAATGTTTTCAGTGCCACCACCTCCCCACCATCTGAACCAAAACCCCAATCAACTCCCTCCCCAATCAGTCAGCTGAGCAAAACCAGCTAGCCAATCAGAGCAAGGAGAAAAACAAAACCAGTTCTGTGTCTCCTGGATGCTGGCACCCGAGGTCACCGCCCTGCGCCCCTGCTGCCTGCTAGCAGTGCAGTGTTTGTGATGCAAAGACAGACTGGCAAGCAGGGGGAGGCAACTAGTGTGATCCAAGAGTCACAGGGACTTCACCAATGGGCTTGTCTCCCAAATCCTTACAGGCGAGTGTTCCGTGCTGACGGGCACCCCAGCCAAACACGGCCCACAAAACCCGTGGGCCCTGAGCAGCCTGCAGGAGAAGAGAGCGGTCTCTGATCCGGCACCCACTGAACCCAAGAGAAAGACTAATGGCACTGGTCTTTGGATCAGGCCTATCAAGGGGATGTGCCGGGGAGGTTGCTGGACACAGCCTCTGCTCTGGGCTCTCTGGCGCAGGGACTGCGCTGCCCGGTGCCTTTTGCAAATCCTGGCCTGGATTTAGCAGTCACACAATGGACTGAAGGCTGCACAGCCGAGATCAAGCATTGGGTGTGTATCCTACCTCCTTGGGGGCTTTGGTCTAGCTGGGCATGGGCTCTGCATGCCCTCAGCCAGTCGCTCTGCCGCCCAACCCTGCCGGCTGTGTCTGCAGGGCCCTGACGCTGCTCGCCACTTTCTGTCTGCTATCATTAAATAATTATCCCCGATGGCAGCACTCAGACACCCTCCCAACAGGGGCTGACCACGGCAAGGCAAGGTCAGAGAAACTGTTTCATTATCGCCTCTGAGCATCTCGGCGCCTAGGCCTGGATCCTCAGTTGCACATAGGCCCCATTGCGCTGCTCTGGCAACACAAAGGGACCAAACCAAGATCTGAGAACATCCCCTGGAACACGGGTCTCCCTGGCCAGTGGGGAGCTGCTGGGAGGGCTGTATGCCAGCCCCACAGCCAGTTTCTGCTGTAAGGGGCAGATGAGAGGCATGGCTGGGTGCACTGAGCAATAGCTGCTCTCTGCTTGCTCTGCTTTCCAGGGCTGCAGGGGGTCAGGGGAAGCGGAGTGTAGAGCAGTGTAGCCCTGAGGCTGCTCTGACACTGGGGATGGGCAGGTCCTGCATGGTCCCAGAATGCAAGGGGCCAGATTCTCCCTAACTCTAACCCAGCCCGATTGGAGCCATTCACACCAGAGTGTTTTACACCCGCTTTGCATGGTGCAGCTGACTCCTCAAGGTGCAGGGCAGCAGTGAATCGAGGCCAGGCAGCATTAGCATGCTTTAAATCCACCTTTGTTCTCCCTCCTCTCCCCCCGCAATACCTGCCCCAGAGGCTGGAGCAGAGCAACTGACTCAGGCAGGTGGGAGGTACCACTCACTTGCCCTCTCTGGGGCACTTCCTAACCAGCGTCCTGGGGCTGCAAACCGTGGGCTGCTGAGGTTGTTGGACTCTTCCACCAAGTGGACCCTCTGGGCTCTCTGGGTGCTGAGCCCCATGGACCAGCAGGACTTGAGCTGGGTTACTGATTTTCATACCTGCTCTCCAGCTGGAGCATGCCCAGCACGGCCTTGGGGGGCGTGGCCTGCTCCATCCAAAGAGCAGGATTAACCCTCTCAGTACCATTGCAGGGTGATGTGCCCCATCACACAGACATAGGGCCTATTAATTGTTGATTATGGCTCCTTTACACCAGCTATGGACCATAGGGCAGCTGTAAATCACATCCTCTGGGAATAAGGTGGCACAGGGGTTCTCTCCACTGAAGTGCTGAGCTAGGCTGTTCTGGGGGCAGGTCGGACAAGGACGGGCCCAATCCTGGGGGTGGGCCAGAGGAAGGACAGGTTGCATGGCCAGGCCAGATCTGGCAAAGTTCTACAGGGATCATGGAAACCAGACCCCATGCTGGGGCTGCACCATCTCTTATGAGCCCAGACTAGATAAAAGTGCACACTGCTCCAGTCCAGACATGGGTATGCCTCTAATATCCCTGCTAAGAATGTAAGAGCTGACAAACTGCCTCAATACATGGGCCAGCTTGTCCAGCATCCTGTTTTCCGACAGTGGCCCATGCCAGAAATTCAGAGGGAGTGTCTGGAACCAGGTAATTTTGGAACGATCCATCCATCTTCCACTCCAAGCTTGTGGCAGGCCCCCCAAGCATGACCATCTTGGGCCAGAGCTCTCGATGGACCAATCCTCCAGGAACATATGCAGTTCTTCTTTGAACCCAGTTATAGTTTTTGCCATCAGAGCATCCCATGGCAATGAGTTCCACAGGGTAACTGTTCAGGGTGTGAAAGAATAATGTCTTGTGTGTATAAAATCTGTCATATGTTCACTGGTTTTTCTAGTGTGTGAAAGGATACACAACAGGAGCAAGCCTGGAACAGTCTGACCGTGTAGTGTCTCGCTCTTGCCTGATCCCATCCAGTGGGCGGGCACTGGAGGTGTGTGATGAATCTGCCAAGCAGAAAACTGCCCCTCCCCTCCTCGGTCCCCTATGACCCTCTAGGGATGATTACAGATATAACATGGATACCGCCCTTTCATGCTTAACAAATGTAACAAAGGGGGTTCTGTCTTGGTCCTTTTGCTTCCTTATGTCTGCAGAATGCACAGAGGCCCTGGAAATAAATCCACCAATGCTATTACTGCCCTGTCTTCCCTGCCATTTTATAACAAACATCCTAATTAGAACATAATAATCATAATTGTAATTACAACTCATTAGTTCTACAATTTATTATTACTCTCCACAATCATAATGTAACTGTAAGATTCATGCAGCAATAACATAACATGGCCTGTGAGCCTTTCAAAGGTCACTCTAATCACCGAGAATCCCTTCAGCCCATGCTTTGCTGTACCCGAACAGAGCAATGGGCCATCTAGCTCAGTGTTCTGTTCCCTATCCCTGACTGAGATCAATGCCAGATGCTGCCACCAAAGACATAAAGCTCCCATAATCATCTAATTGTGCAATGCCATGCTGAGTATGTGAAGGGATTTCTTCCTGACTCAGCTGGGGATCATCTTATGTCCTGAAGCATGAGGATTAATAGCCCTTGTAATTTTATTCCAGCAACTGCAGCAGCTGCTGCTAGTTGTATGACTGTCTAATCATCATTGTTTTCCAGAATACACTGTGGTGGTGAGTTCCACAGGTTTTCCATAGAGTCACAGATTGTAAGGTGAGACGCTTCCATCATGATCATCTAATCGGAAACTCCTACCTAATGAACCCAGGCCAGAAAACCCACGCAGTAATTTCTGTATTCAGCCCATAATGACTGAGCTGAATCAACTCCTTTAGAAAGACATCCAGATTTCATTTAAAGGCTGTGAATGCAGGAGACTCGATCACATCCTTCAGGAAGCTGCTCCAATGGTTAATTACCTTCCCTATTAAAATGCATCTTATTTCTCCTCTGAACACATCTAGCTTCAGACTCCAAACACTGTCTTTTTCGTTAGATTAGAGAGTCATCTACTCTCAGAGATCTCTTCCCCCATTAGGTACTTGAAGACTGAGATGAAGACACTTTTTAACCTTCTCTTGCCTAAAGTAAATAATGGAACGTCTTAAGTCTTTCTCTATAACAAGGTTTGGAAAGATTAGATTTTTGTCGTTTAATGTCAGTAAATGTCAATTTCACTGCATGCACACAAACCAACAAATAGCGTTTCCAGTGATAATTGAAATTTACAGATAAGCAAAGTAAGAAAAATGATGCTTAAGAACTTACTAGCATTTGATGGAAGGATATTTACTTTGTTGACACGTGATGTTGACAATTTGTGTTTTAACAATTTACAAAGCTTTAACTTTCAGAAACTTTCTTTAACGTTTAGAAACTTTCTGTCTGCTATCATTAAATAATTATCCCCGATGGCAGCACTACACACCTGATTAGAGAGCTCTGCGATTTTGTGCTCACCCACAACTACTTCCAATTCAGAGACAATTTCTATCTTCAAGTCAGCGGCAACGTCTTTATGGCTGACCTTGAAAAGCTCTTGCTCCCTAACAACCTTACTCTACTTACACTACATCGATGACATCTTCATCATATGGACCCACAGGAAAGAAACCCTTGAAGAATTTTACAAGGATTTCAACAACTTTCACCCCACCATCAACCTCAGCCTGGATCAGTCTTTAACACTACAGTACTATTAAAGTGATGCATAAATTTCCACCACCCTATACCAGAAACCTACCGGCTGCTACTCTTACCTTCATGCCTCTGAAGCAAAATGCAGGACTATGTAGCACTTTAAAGACTAGCAAGATGGTTTATTAGATGATGAGCTTTCGTGGGCCATGCCTCTAGCTTCCATCCCAGACACATTTCTCAATCTATTGTGTACAGTCAAGTATTTGCTCCAGTCCCATAGACAGAGACAAACACCTACAGGATCTATATAGAGCATTCTTAAAACTGAAATACTCACCCGGAGAAGTGAAAAAACAGATCGACAGAGCCAAAAAAGTACCCAGACAAGAATTACTTCAAGACAGGCCCAGAAGAGAAAACAACAGAATTCCACCTGTTATCACCTACAGTCCACAACGTAAACCCCTCCAATGCATTATCCACAATCTACAACCTATCCTGGAAAATGACCCCTCACTCTCACAGGCCTTGGGGCAAAGGCCAGTTCTTACCTACAGACAACCTCTTAGCCTCAAACAAATTCTTTCCAGTAACCACGCAACACACCTGCATCATACTCATCCAGGAACTCACCCCTGCAATCAGCCCCGGTGCCAACTTTGTGACATATCTACACTAGCGATTTCATCACTGGACCCAATGATATCAGCCACCAAATAAAAGGCTCATTTATCTGCACAGCTGCTAATGTGATCTAGGCCATTAAATGCCAGCAATGCCCATTGGCCAAACTGGACAGTCTCTACGGGAAAGAATTAATGGACACAAATCGATATCCGAAAAGGGAACACACAAAACCCGCTGGAGAATACTTTAATCTTCCTGGGCACTCATCAATGGATCTCCAAGTTGCCATTTTGTTTCAGACAAATTCCACAAGCCAAATACACAGAGAAGGATTGGAACTTAACTTCATTCACACATTTAATTCTTATGAAAATGGTCTGAACCGGGATATAGGATGGCTCACACACTGTCTTCCACCTTTTAATGACTTAACCAAACAATGGAGGTGCTAATGTTTCTTAACAGCCTCTTGTAACTATTTGAACTATCTACTCACTGTCTCTTTTTCTTCCTCCTCTCTCCTTCTCCCTCCCCCTTCCTCCTTCCCTTATTTATTCTTGGATCTGGACTTCTTATACTCCAGTCATCTGAAGAAGTGGGTTTTGCCCATGAAAGCTCATGATTCCATCTACATGTTTTGTTAGTCTTTAAGGTGCCACTAGACTATTTGTTGCATTTTAAGTTTTTCCTGTTACAGACTAAGTTGGCTCCCCCTCTGAAGCTTTTAAATAATTAACCCCACTGTGTGCCCCCTGCAACTTACCACACCTCTGAACATTTAAATAGCTGAAAATAGAAAAAAATGCTTAAAATAATCATTGATACTATTTGTCAAAATTATAAAGAAGAATAGAATTCTACCAAAGGCATATTCTCCAGTTTTCTAATTATTCTCATTGGTGCAAATTGTATCAACCATACCCAGGGAAAGTACCTTTCTCAGCACCATCCGATATTTCATACAGGAATTCCTCATTTAACACTATAGCTATGTTTCAGAAAATGATCGTGTTAAGTGAAAACGTGTTATGCTGGGTCAATGTTCCCATTGAAAATAATGGAAAAGGTGGTGTCCGTTGGGACTGGGACATAAGGTTGGAGGAGAAAGGGGACTGGGCTACAGTGTTTGGGTCTGGGGAAGGGAAGGGAAGGGAAGGGAAGAGAAAGAGAAAGAGAAAGAGGGGGGGATTGGATTGGGAGTATGCCCCTGTGACAGGTCTGCCGGGACCCGCACTGCGTCCGGCTTGGGGGAGTCAGCGGGGAACGGCGCAGCGAGCGGCGAACCGTCCGCCGCTTTGCAGGGAGGCGGAGGAAGCCCTGCATAGGCGCCGGCAATGGGCTGGCTGGGGAAATCGTGTTATTCTGGGGACGGTCGTGTAATTAAAAAAACGTTCCCTAAAAAAAAAATTGTGCTATCGTGAAAATGTGTTAAGCGGGCACGTGTTACATGAGGAATTACTGTATTCCTCTAACCCTGCTCTTCTTTTTCTAAGCAAAATACTCTTGTGGTGGAACTCTGGCCTGACTGAAGTTGATGCTAAAGGACTCATTGACCTCAGTGGGGTCAGGATTTCACTCTAGTCTTTTTATTACTTCATGGATGGTAGCCCTGCGTACCCGTCATTTTTACTGCTGAGTATCTGTACTGTAGGAAAGCCCAGAGATCCAAGTGAGGGATCAGGTGCTGTAAAAAGTTGATAGAAGCATAGTCCTTGTGCACAGGATCTTATAATCTTCATATTGATTTCCACTGGACACAATTTCCTACCAGCGCTCCACGGGTCTGTGACTGGGTGCACATGTAGCAGCCTGCAGAGACCCCTTGCATACAGCAGACAAAGCATTGGCATAACTGTAGCCCTCACCCTGCACAGGCACAGGTGGGGAGCGGTCAGTCCCCCTGAACAGAGCCACGTGTATCTTTTATCAGCTCCAGGACTTAGGTGAGCCACTTCCAGGATCCACGCCAAGCCCAGAGCCTTTCGGTAAAAGGCCACATGGTTCCATGGCCTTGCCCTGCTCTGACTACGCAGCTGCCATGAGACCACTAACTGGACGCACAGCACCAGTGGTGCCCCATCAGCCCATGAGTTTGTTCTGTCCCGTATCAGTGCACGTGCGGGCAGTCACCCTATGTGCCTAGGGTCCTGATGAGAGGTACAGACCGGCTGGTATCCCCTGGATGCGACGCTGTAGCCCTGGTACACTCTGTCTTGGCTTTGTCCTATACCAGGCCCCCTGAGCCAGCCAGTTCCCTGTGGTTTCAGGTGTTAATTCCTAGCCAGAGTGTGGAGTCAGGTGGCAGTGCCAGCTGGGAGCCAAGTGCAGCAGTACCCATTTTAAGCCAGGGTGATGGACTGCGTTAGAGGGCCAGCCCCACATCTCTCTGCTGAGGGTGGAATGCCCCTTGGGGAGGGGCCAGCAGAAACCCTCTGCACATCTTGGGTCCTACGGCAAGGAAGTGAGCGACACACAGTACCCGTGCAAGGGGTGGACTACCAGGGAGACAGGCCGTGCTAGGCAGGAGGGGCCCGAGAGCTCTGGGGAATCTCAGTGCTTCTGCAGGGTCCCCATGGCAGCTAGTTTTTGAGCTTGCACCGTAGGAAATGCAGGCGGACACTTGAGCCAGGCGAGCGTCAATGCTGGGATCACGCTAGAACCTCTGCACTGAAACCCGCACACAGACCCGCACACAGAACCACACACAGACCCGCACACAGACCCGCACACAGACAAGGCGATCTGGGCTCAAACACGAGACTCTGTGACTTTCCCTCACAACTGCACCTCTTGCCCAGCCCAGGAGTCCCCCATTTCCAGGCATGCCCAGGGCTGGCCTTACCATGAGGAGAGCCATGAGAGGAGTAGAACAGGAAGGGGCAGAATTGAGACCTTTCAAAGTTTTGGCCCAAGCGAGGGGGCAGGGCGGGCATCATTTGAGCTCCCCGCTTCAGGTGCCAAAATGTTAGGATATTAGGAAAAACTATTTCCCTAGGAGGGTGGTGAAGCACTGGAATGGGTTCCCTAGGGAAGTAGTGGAGTCTCCATCCCTAGAGGTGTTTAAGTCTCGGCTTGACAAGGCCCTGGCCGGGTTGATTTAGTTGGGATTGGTCCTGCCTAGTGTAGGGGGCTGGACTTGATGACCTTCTGAGATCTCTTCTAGCTCTACAGTTCTATGATTCTACGTTGTGGGCCAGCCCTGGGCATGCCCCAGACGTCTGCACGCCTCAGGAGCAGTGAGGCACAGAAATGTGAGGGGGCAACTCCTTGTGTGTCCTACCTTAGAGCCACTCACCGGGTCTCCTCTTGGACCCCAGAGTCTCCAGAGCCACTCACCGGGTCTCCTCTTGGACCCCAGAGGCCCCAGAGCCACTCACCGGGTCTCCTCTTGGACCCCAGAGGCCCCAGAGCCACTCACCGGGTCTCCTCTTGGACCCCAGAGGCCCCAGAGCCACTCACCGGGTCTCCTCTTGGACCCCAGAGGCCCCAGAGCCACTCACTGGGTCTCCTCTTGGACCCCAGAGCCACTCACCGGGTCTCCTCTTGGACCCCAGAGGCCCCAGAGCCACTCACCAGGTCTTCTCTTGGACCCTAAAGGCCCCAGAGCCACTCACTGGGTCTCCTCTTGGACCCCAGAGGCCCCAGAGCCACTCACCAGGTCTTCTCTTGGACCCTAAAGGCCCCAGAGCCACTCACCGGGTCTCCTCTTGGACCCCAGAGGCCCCAGAGCCACTCACCGGGTCTCCTCTTGGACCCCAGAGGCCCCAGAGCCACTCACCGGGTCTCCTCTTGGACCCCAGAGGCCCCAGAGCCACTCACCAGGTCTCCTCTTGGACCCCAGAGCCACTCACCGGGTCTCCTCTTGGACCCCAGAGGCCCCAGAGCCACTCACTGGGTCTCCTCTTGGACCCCAGAGGCCCCAGAGCCACTCACCAGGTCTCCTCTTGGACCCCAGAGCCACTCACCGGGTCTCCTCTTGGACCCCAGAGGCCCCAGAGCCACTCACCGGGTCTCCTCTTGGACCCCAGAGCCACTCACTGGGTCTCCTCTTGGACCCCAGAGGCCCCAGAGCCACTCACCAGGTCTCCTCTTGGATCCTAAAGGCCCCAGAGCCACTCACCGGGTCTCCTCTTGGACCCCAGAGGCCCCAGAGCCACTCACCGGGTCTCCTCTTGGACAGTCTGCACTGGTTAGGGTGTTTGGGGTTTTTTGGTGATTTTCATGGTGAGGGAACATGCCAGCTTGCTGGTGCTGCTGACAGAAGCCCTTTGTGCAGCCATACAGCAAGGGGGGTGGCAGGAGATGCCAGCTTCCCATACGTTGCCCTGATGACACGCATCAGACCCACTGCCAAGGGTGTACAGTGGTTTCTCCTCCAGGCCCCTTTGGTCCAGACCCTCCCTGCTTAAAGGGGCCACTGCCATCAATTGACCCAGTGGGTCTTGCGATGGAGACACTCGCCTGCAAGGGCCTGATTTCAGAAGAGCCCCAAATGGGGGCCCCTTGTCCTGGATGTGCTTAGACACAAATAAGACTCAGCTGCTGCCCAAAGAGCAGGCTCTCTACGTAGATGAGACAGACGCAGGGGGAGAGGGGAAATGGGGGCATAGGGGGCCAGGGGCCAGGAGACAGAAAGGAAGTTGGGGGAAGGGAGAGAAACACAGGGCAGAAGGAGCAGTTGCCTAATGTGGGGGGTGGGGCAAATAATCCAGAAGAAAAAGCTTAGTTGCTCCACAAAGGCCCTGGCTCTCCCTTGATCTCCCACGGGCACCAATCGTCTGCTAGGGATTAGGAGACGTATGTTACCTGGGTCCCGGCCCGGCCCTCACGGCGTCCTCACACAGGGAATCCAGCCCTCTGCTCCAACGAAGGCCTTATTACCTGGGCTAGCTCAACAGGTCTCCTCCAGGCAGGGTGGGAAACGTGCTTGTGAGGGGGGTTGAAGAGACTCGGGAGACATCTAACTCTCAGCTAAAGGCTCCCAGCTTAAAATAATGTGGCCTAGCCCCGGAGCCTGCATTCCCCAGGTTCAACCATCCCTGAAAGAAGGAAAATGGAGCTGGAAGCACAAAGCAAAGCAGCTTCAGTCAGAACAAGGGCAGAGACGAGCCAAGGGGATGCTCAGTGAGACTCACTCACACTTCAGCCGGCCAACGCCCACAGTAACCAGCCCCGGCCCATCGGACATTACAGGACAAACATCGAGGGACACCGGTGTCAGGGGAGCTGCGACTCACTGAACCTGCTGGGGTCTTCGTGCTTCGCTGCCCACAGGGAGAGACAGACAAGTGGGCACCAGCCTCCCTTGAAGAGAGGTGGCAAGGAGGAGAGTCGGATGGGGCCATCCTGATCATGCGTCCTCACGCCTGGGCTGCAGGGGCTGGAGCAGTTTGTGTAGTGGGGGTGCTGAGAGCCGCTGAACCAAACGGCGTGCAATGGAGTCTCAGGCCAGCAGGTGCAGCCCTCGGCTTGGCGTCTCATGCCTACGGGTTCTCGGGTTGGAGATCCCACCTGGGCAGGAGGTGCATCCCAGCCATGCTGCCTTCCAGGTGGCAAGTCCCTGCACTTTCCAGGCTGGGGCAACACAAACGTTGGCTTTAAACTTTGCTCCAAAAATGTTCTGTTTCCTTTTGGGCCCTTCCCCTCAAAGCAGGATGTCCGGTCCGGCCCGGCCGGGGCTGGCTGGCACAGCCGGCTGGTGAAAGTAGCCAGGCCCACCAGGTTATCTGATGCCATTGTCTGCACAGTCCCTGCCCTTCATCGCTGTGAACTTCAGTGCGGGCTGAACCCACAGGCATGGCCCCTCCCTCCCTGCCAGGCAACCAGGATCAGTGAGTGAGCTGCAGCCAGTGTTTCAGCCCCCTCTCTCACTGCTGGGTTTTGTAGAGGACTCTCCATCGGCCCACCTCTCCTGCCCAGGGCTGCATCTCCCCCGTCTCCAGCTGCTACCTGGCTTCCCTCCCCCTCCCACGTCATATCCCTCCAGGAGCCCTCCAACTCAGGGGCTTCTGCCACTCCACCCTGTAGAGTGGGTGCTTTAGACATGAGCACTCCTTTGCTCGCTGGCTTCCTCCCACCTCACCCTTGCCTCTGGCTGACTGGCTGGAAGGTTCCCTAAGAGCCAGGATGCACAATGCTGAGAGCACACTAGGGGTATGTCTAGACTACATGGCTCCATTGATGGAGCCATGTAGATGAGTTGACTAGACGTAGGACAATGAATCATAGAATCATAGAATACTAGGACTGGACGGTACCTCGAGAGGTCATCGAGTTCAGTCCCCTGCCCTCATGGCAGGACCAAATATTGTCTAGACCATCCCTGATAGACATTTATCTAACCTACTCTTAAATATCTCCAGAGATGGGCATTCCACAGCCACCCTGGGCAATTTATTCCAGTATTTGACCACCCTGACAGTTAGGAACTTTTTCCTAATGTCCAACCTAAACCTCCCCTGCTGCAGTTTAAGCCCATTGCTTCTTGTTCTATCCTCAGAGGCCAAGATGAACAAGTTTTCTCCCTCCTCCTTACGACACCCTTTTAGATACCTGAAAACTGCTATCAGGTCCCCCCTCAGTCTTCTCTTTTCTAAACTAAACAAACCCATTTCTTTCAGCCTTCCCTCATAGGTCATGTTCTCTAGACCTTTAATCATTCTTGTTGCTCTTCTCTGGACCCTCTCCAATTTCTCCACATCTTTCTTGAAATGCAGTGCCCAGAACTGGACACAATACTCCAACTGAGGCCTAATCAGTGCAGAGTAGAGCGGAAGAATGACTTCTCGAGTCTTGCTCACAACACACCTGTTAATGCATTCCAGAATCATGTTTGCTTTTGTTTGCAACAGCATCACACTGCTGACTCATATTCATAACCCCTAGATCCCTTTCTGCCGTACTCCTTCCTAGACAGTCACTTCCCATTCCGTATGTGTGAAATTGATTGTTCATCAATTGATTTACATCAAAATGGCCGCTGCGCTGTGCCGATCAGCTGTTTGGCGGCACAACAGGGCAGTCTGGACGCTCTGCGATCGACAATGGAAGCCTTTGTCGACCGCTCCGGTAACCTCATTTCACACGGGATAACGGAGCGGTCGACAAAGGCTTCTGTTGTCAACCGTGGAGCGTCCAGACTCCCGTGCTGTGCCACCAAACAGCTGCTTGGCACAGCGCGGCGGCCATTTTGATGTAAATGAAGCGGCGATTATTTAAATCATCGCTTCATTTTCCTATGTCTAGTAAACTCATTTACACGGCTCTGTCGACGGAGCCATGTAGTCTAGACATACCCTGAGCCAGCACTGTGCACACAGGTGTCAGGCTATGGGTAGCTTCCGCACGGACAGGCACATGCTTAGGGATGCTGCTTCTCCATGCTCATGTGTGTCCCTTTACTGCCATGGGACATGGCCATCGGGTCTCGGGCACGGGTGTTTTCCTGCAATAAATACAATTAAGCTGCGTTTCCCCTGAAGAGCATACAGAAAAATGCACACCGCTTTGTCCACGAGTCACACATACCTTTGGGTCCATACTGATGCCTGTGCAGTGAGAGCCGCCTACTCTTTCTGTTCCTCAGCTGCAACCCTCTCTCTCTCCTTCTTTCTCACCCCCTTGCTTCTTTCCTCTGTTGCTAGGAAAGGACCGTTGCCAGGTGATGAGATGCTGGATCCAGCATGTGCAAATACAGAACCCAGAGCTTTTGAAAATGCTTAAGGGGTCTGTCCAGGCCCCCACCCCAGTACAGAATGCCAGCCTCTGGGACCGGAGTCTGAGAGATGCTTGAGCAGAAAAAACCCATAGTTCTTGCGGGAGCAAACATATACCAAGCTCCGGGGCTGCAGATGGTCCTTTCTGTTTCATCCTGTTCATCAGGAAATGCAGCCACTCAGGGCCACCCATTGAGAAATAGAGAAACAAACCCCACAAACAGCCAGTGGGTTTGGGGAAATGCAGTGATCAGCTCCAAGGCTCCTGGAGCCAAAGCTGGATTCTGCGAGACCACTCCAAAGTCGGAGGGAGCTTGCCAGTGGGAGGATGTATGTGATTTGGTGCTCACCTCGTTACCAAAGGGACCAATTCTTCACTGCTGTGAATAGTCACTGAGTACGTGATGCTTCCCCCTCACAAATGTCACAGGATCGGGCCTAACTACGAACACATGGAATCACAGTGAGGGGTTTCAAAGCCAGCTCCAGAAACGCCTACCCTGTGTCACTAGCTCCATCAGTGGCTTGGCCAATGGTCTCTCTCAGTGCGGGCTGCTATTATAAAAGCTCCCCAAGGGACACCCAGGGTATGCCTACACTACCTCCCTAGTTTGAACTAGGGTGGTTAATGTAGTCATACGAACTTGCAAATGAAGCCCGGGATTTGAATTTCCCGGGCTTCATTTGCATGTTGCCGGGCGCCGCCATTTTTAAATGTCCGCTCGTGGAACAAGGCGTACAGATAGTTCAGAATAGGAAGCCTAGACCGAACTATCTAGTTTGTGCCGCGTGTAGCCGCGGGCACGGAGTCCGCACTAGCGGACATTTAAAAATGGCGGCGCCCGGCAACATGCAAATGAAGCCCGGGAAATTCAAATCCCGGGCTTCATTTGCAAGTTCGTATGACTACATTACCACCCTCGTTCGAACCAGGGTGGTAGTGGAGACATACCCCCAGAGAGCAGGACTCAGGGAATGCAGCTCCGCATTGGGAAATCAGTGGGCAGGGTAACGTCTTTTAAGGGTCCAACTTCTGTTGGGAAGAGAGACAAGCATTGAGTGACAAAAGGCTGTGGAGGGCCTGAGGAAGAGCTCTGCACAAGCTTAGAAACATGTCTCATTCGCCAACAGAAGTTGGTCCAATACGAGTTATTACTTCACCCACCTTGTTTCTCTAATATTTTGGGACCAACATGGCTACAACCAAACTACAAACAGCAGTGGGAAACAAGACACTTTCCAAGCTGTAAGGAAATACTCTAAAGAAGTGTTTTCTAACTCAGCTGTGGTTAAACCCATTGCCGCATTAATGGATCTTTGGTGAAAGATCTTAGGTTACAGCAGTTTTGACTTCCTGTTGCCTCTGAATGGCAAATCCCACACTGGACTCTCAAACGGGAAGTGTGCTGCTGTTCCTTAATCATTCATTATTGTTATATATAAACAACTGCAAAATACCTGTTCTTGGGATTTCTATTTTTCCCCATAGACTACATCTGTATTTAGGGAGTTATTTCAAAGTAAGTTATTCTGAAATCCTAAATCCCACAATAACTATTTCAGAATAAGCTATTCCTCTTCACAAGCAGGAGTTATTATTTCGAAATAACAAGCCCTTTATTTTGAAATAACGGGCTTGGTAGTATGGACACTTGCCTTGTTATTTCGAAATAACTCCCCAGTGTAGACATGCCCCTAGTGACCACAACGAGTTTACATTGCACGAGGGCTTTGTTTACTCGTCTATATGTAAAGCATTAAGAATATCAGGGCTCATCTGGGCTGTTTTGCCGAAACGCTCTGTGGGTGACTGGAGAATTAGTGGGATTATGACATCAAGAGGCAATCCGAGCTATTGAGAAGGGGAGGAATTTTGAGTCAACTCATTTAAAAGGCTCTTTTGTGTGTTTTTGTCAATAGCCACTTAACTCAAACTCCTGGCAAACTCTCTGGAGAAAATTCTCTTTGGGAAAGATTCAGCGTCTCTGATCTTTCAGTTAATGGCTGATAAGTCTCCAGTTTTCTGGGCCTCCAAGGAATCCCTCCAAAAAACCAGGGAAGATCAGACTTGACATTCCTGCTATTTCTAAAAGGAAAGTAAGAAAAACCCAACTTTCATTTTAAATAGACACACGACTTCTCAAGCTTTCCCTGTGGCACTGGAAAGCTGGAGGCTAGAGGTACCAATCTTCTCCTTCCCTGGTAAGTTTAAGCAATTTGGTCCACTGTCACAGTCTTCACTGAGTGGGGACTCATCTCGGCTAAGGGTGCAGAAGTGCCAAGGCCACATTGCCTGCTGATGTGGAGTTAGGGTTTCCACACTAACCAGGAGTGCCCCCAGCCACCTGTGCCCAGTCCTGCCATCTCTGCCCTGCGAAAAATTGGAATTCTTTAGGCAGGAGCTTTCCTTCTCCCCTCCCCCCGTGTTTGTCCAGCGTCTAGCACAACCGGGCCCTGTTGTGTGACTGGGACTCTTAGCTCCTAGCAATCCAAGTGCTATGGAGAATCGCAAGGGCAGTGGGCACCAGTGCAAAGGTCTGTGGAGCTTATGCAACGAGCTGTTCATGTGTGGGCAGGTGGGTGGTGCTCACAGCTGACTAAGAACCACTCTCCCTCCTCTGAGGCCCATTTCCTGCTGGCTTGGAAAGAACGGAGGGTTTTTCCGACATTGGTAACGCTCTTTCCACGAGGAAGAAGCCTCTCTCGGAAAGAGCTCTTTCAGAAAAAGGCGCGTGTGGACGGGGAAGAGAGAGTTCTTTCGGAAGAAGAGGGAAGAGGAAAAAGCACAGGTACCCTGGTGGCCACTGCGCCCATCGCAATCACAGCGTCCATGTGAGAGAGCGTCCATTCAGTGTGAGCGCTACCCTTCAAAAAAGCGATCTGCTTTTCCGATGCCCTTTGGCAGTGTGGACGCTCTCTTTTGGAAGCAGTTTTTTCAGAAGATCTCTTCTGGAAAAGCTTCTTCTGAAAGAAGCCTGCAGTCTAGACATCGGCCCAGAGAAGCAGCTCTCTCTCTCTCTCTCTCTCTCTCTCTTGCTCTCTCGTGCCCCTTGTCACCCAGTTCAAATATCCCCGCTTGCCTCAGGGCCCTTACAAAAGATTCCTAGGACACCACACACTGTGCTAACACGACTGCAGGCAATGCCCTTGGAATACCGTTTAAAAGGAAAATAACAATAACTGCATTCACAAATACTTGTGCAAATCAATGCACTGGCCCCTCGGCTGATGTAACGTGTCTGGAGTTTCTCACTGGGCTCGAGTCATGGAGCTGGCATGTACCTTGCACAGCCGGGGAAGGGGGAAGTCCCACGAAATCAGAAGGGGACTTAACACTCCAGAACACCCTTAAGGATCGGGGCAAAAGGGCCTTTTAAACATGCTGGATGAGCTAATACAGGTTTCATGACCAAGATGGACTCCTCCTCCTGTCTCATACTAGTCACCCTACCAATTGGGTTACCACCAAGTGATGTTTCACTGGGTAACAAGCCACACTTCAGTAATCGCAGATTGTGACCAGCTAGGTGTAACGCGTGGCTATCTCTTGCCTTTGGCTGTAGTCAGGAGGTGCTCAGAGGGTCGCACAAAGCTCACTCGTCATGCTTGCAGCGTTGCTAGGCAGTTGTGGGGTCTCTTGCTTTCTGTGACCTTCCCCAAGAAATTCCCAAGCCACTTCTCTGCATGCAGAGGTCAGCAGCCATTTTGTTCTCAGAACTCAGTGCAGTACATCAGAGGAGATGCATGAACACTGCCAGTTCTCGCAGCTTCATCATCTCTTAGTAGCTGGTGGTTTTTGGACATCCTGGGTCAGACAGCTACACAAGAATTGTAGCTGCATTAGAAATATACTACGCTTCCAGTCAGGGCTCCTGGCTGAAAGTAAAACTGGAAAGTGTGTCTCTGAAAGGCTCCCGTGGCTGAAGGCAGAGACAAAGAACCCATCATTTATTCATTTAAAAATATTATCATTTTGAAGCGAATCTCATTACGTGTGGAGACGTGACTTGTGGGTTTGGAACACCGCATGTGCACTAGACATTTGGCCTGTCTTGTTTTGCTGTTTTCCCTTCATCCAAGAAAGGCTGTCAGCACTGAAAGCATCTAGCTGCTTTTTCAATGGGGAATCCTGGGGCACCTGTATTTGGTTTCTGAGGGAGCCGTGCTAGTTTGTGTCAGCAAAAACAACAAGGAGTCTGGTGGCATCTTAAAGACTAAGGGTATGTCTACACTGCCACCCTAGTTCAAACTAGGGTGGCTAATGTAGGCATTTGAACTTGCAAATGAAGCCCGGGATTTAAATATCCTGGGCTTCATTTGCATGTTCCTGGGCAGGCACCATTTTTAAATGCCCGTAGTTCGAACTCCCTGCCTGCGGCTACATGTGGCACGGGCTAGGTAGTTCAAACTAAAGCCCCTAATTCAGAATGACGTTACTCCTCCTGCAATGAGGAGTAACGGTAGTCCAAATTAGGGGCTTTAGTTTGAACTACCTAGCCCGTGCCACATGTAGCCGCGGGCAGGGAGTTGGAACTACCGGGCATTTAAAAATGGCAGTGCCCGGGAACATGCAAATAAAGCTCAGGATATTTAAATCCCGGGCTTCATTTGCAAGTTCAAATGCCTACATTAGCCACCCTAGTTCGAACTAGGGTGGCAGCGCAGACATACCCATTGTCTTTAAGGTGCCACATGACTCTTGGCATGTTTGTGGATCCAGACTTACACAGCTGCTTTTTCTGGCTGGAGATCATAACCCCTATGCTCATTCACAGTGCCCCTGGTGTGTCATTCTCCTGTCCTCTTCCCCCCGGAGTCTTCCCTCAGCATCTTCTAGGACACAGTCGCGCCTACTCTGTTCAACTAGAGCCGGGTTCAAAGTCTTTCCATAGACTCCAGAGGCCCCTAGTGCTAGGCACAGCCCATCCAAAACACTCCACAAGACATTCTATCAGCTCGGCCCCTCATGGCTACAGGAAGAGATGCTGAGGCAGCTGGCAGTCTCCTGGAGAGGAAACGGAGAGGGAGGGCAGTGGAGAAGGAGCGAGCACAGAGAGCGAAGGAGGCAGACTGCAGGAGTGAGATTTCTCTTCCTCTGAAGGGAATGCTCCAAGGTGCCTGATAACAAAAAACCTCTTGTCAGCATTTAGAGCCAGCCTCGTTCGCTTCAAAAGGAACCCAAGGCTTGCTCCTGGAGATGCATTAAAAAGCCTCTTTAGTGCTAGATTGTAACCTATGTTCCTAACCGTGGAGTCAACTCTGCCACTGTCACCTTCCATTTACATGGACGCTCATCCACGCGCGGCTCTGCTGCTAACCGGTGCTGGCTCCACGAGCAGCTATTGGCTGAGTGTGTGCGCGTGCGTGTGTGTATGTGTGTGAATACAGTGTGTGTATGCATATGTGCGTGTGTGCATGTGTGTGAGAATGCAGTGTGTGTGCATGTATGTGAGTGTGAATACAGTGTGTATGTGTGTGTGCGCATGCGTGTGTGTATGTGTGAATACAGTGTGCGTGCATGTATGTGAGTGTGAATACAGTGTGTATGTGTGTGCGCATGCGTGTGTGTATGTGTGAATACAGTGTGCGTGCATGTATGAGTGTGAATACAGTGTGTATATGCATATGTGCGTGTGCATGTGTGTGAATACAGTGTGTGTGTGAATACTGTATGTGTGAATGTGTGTGCATGTGTGTGTGAATGCAATGTGTGTGCATGTATGTGAGTGTGAATACAGTGTGTGTGTGTGTGTGTGTGTGTGTGTGTGTGTGTGTGTACAACACTAGCACTTTTCAGTAAAAGTTGAAAGTCAGGTGGCAGAACTGGCCTAGCCGGCCTGAAAACTGCCAGAGAAGTTGATTTTGGCACTTGCTGTTATTTATTCGTGGGCTTACATGTTGTCAGACAAGAAATCTATCCCTCCTCAGCCCTGTCTGTGAGATTGCACATCCCCGGGGCATTTTGCGCTGCACACAGTACAGTGTCAAATATCCTCAGCTGAGCCGGATGGGCTGAGGACGTATTATCAGACGCACACTGGGGCCTCTGAAGATAAGCTGCATGGTGAGCCTGCTGACTGCATACCTGACATGGACAGCAGGTTCCAAACACACACAAGGAAGAACTTTTCCTCAGTCTGTTAACCTGTGGAACTCATTGTCAGTGGATGTTGTGAAGGCCAAAAGTATAACTGGGCTCAAAAAAGAACTTGCTAAGTTCACTGAGAGCAGGTCCATCAATAGGTATTAGCTAAGGTTGTCAGGGAAAAACACCATGGTTCAGGTGCCTCTAAGTCTCCAAATGCCAGAAGCAGAGACTGGATGCCAGGGACTAGATCACTCCACCTTTTTGCCCTATCCTGTTCCTTCCCTCAGAAGCACCTTGCACTGGCCACTGCCAGAAAGTGGATACTGAGCTAGATGGGTGATTGGTCTGACCCATCATGGCCAGCCTTAGGGTATGTCTACACTGTGACACTATTTTGGGATAACGTCCATTATCCCGAAATAGCGCTGTGTGCATCTTACCAGCATGCCTGTTATTTCAAAATATGTTTGAAATAACGAGTGTCTTATTCCAGCTTCCTGTAAACCACGTTGCACGAGGAATAAGGAAGACGCTAGAATAGTGCTCCATTTTGAAATTTGGTGCTGTGTAGAAAGCACCAAATTTCGAAATAGGCTCTCTGCAAATAAACTCTGCAATTAGTGTCGCTCAAATTGCGTTGCTTATTTCAAGTTACACACCACTGTGTAGACGCACCCTGATAGGCCTGTTCCCAATTCAAACACCTCTGGGCCCAGCTCCATCTGTCTGGGAATCCATCTGGCTCTCCTCCACAGAGTAGCTGAGAGCTTCACACTCCCTGGTGGATTTTACCCTCCAAAACCCCAGGCGGTAGGAAGTGCTGCCCCCATTTTACAGGCAGTGAAAGGGGGCCAGTGGCTGTGAAGTGACCTACACAGGGTCACACAGGAAGCTTGCAGCTGAACTAGGAATTAAACTTCAGCCCCCTGGGTACCAGAATGTGATTCACTAGCTCATCCTTGCTCCCACTCCAGGGCTGAGCCTGGGGACGCTGGTTGTACATTTAGCCCTGAGCAGAAACACAGGGCTCGGTGTCACTCAGAGTAATGCCATTGCACTATTGCCCTCAGAGCGCTGGTGCCCTAGCATTCCTCACCCCAACACCAGTGAGCAAAGGTGCTGGCATCCTCCTGCCAGGCCCTGACCATAGCCCACCCCACCCATCCTGCCTTGCCCCACCCCAGGCCCTGCTCCCATCTCACCCTTTCTCCCAAGTGCCCAGCCTTGACCCACCTGTTCCCACCCAGTTCCATGCTGGTCTCAGAGTGTGCCCATCCCTGCTTCCCCCACCATCCCCCAGAGCTTTCTGGATTTGCAAAACAGCTGATTGCACCAGGTGGGAGGGGCTGGAATGAAGGGGGAGAAGCTAATCAGCTGGACCTGGGGCAAGTGAAAGGCAGTGGGGAGAAGGCTGGGAAAGAGGGGGAGCTGACTGCCAGTAGGTTCTAAGCACCCACTAATTTTTTTCCATGGGTGCCCCAGCCCTGGAGTAGCCACAGAGTCATGCTTACGCTGGGGAGTCCCATCAGGGCCTGGTTACACAGCCAGTCTGCCCTGCTCCATGCTGATTAGGGAGGCTAAAAGGGGCAGATGGGATTGGCTGGCACATGGTTTTGAAATGATCTGCTGCCTCAGTTCCCGCCTCCTTGGCTGTGTCCTGGGCATTTGTGCCCACCGGCCTCCATCTGCCAGTGGTTCCGACTGTGTGATTTAAAGCTGACATCCAAACAGATGTTTGTACAAAGGGCACGAAGGGTGGCGGGTGGATGCAGATGTTTCCAGGGAGGCTCAAATTAAGAGATGGGTGAATGTCAGTGTTGACTGGAGGGTGCATGTGTGTGACAGGCAGACAGAGTGCATGCACATACATAAATACATGGAAAGGACTTGGAGGAATTTAGAAGGCATATAGTCATTTTGGGCTCAATTCTGCATTTCTGACATAGAAACTGATTGAGCAAAGGGTTTAAACGTGCACCTGTGCTTTGCTGAACCAGGGACTGAACAAAACAAAAGTCCCAGCGATGTTCACACGAGCTTTGACAGCAGTGGAAGATTTGCCTGAATAAGAAATGCAGAACCTGGGGAGAAATGAGAATATGGTGCTTCTACATTTCTCAGAGCTGTTTTGGCCCCCCGGCTCTCACCTAGGTCCCCGGCTTGCCCCGTTGTCTGAGGGGGGTGGTAAAAGTGGCTGTGAGGAACTCGGTCATAAAATAAATATAACCATACAAAACAAAGTCATTTAAAATATTGTTGCACTGTTTGATCCCCAAATACTGCTCAGACTAACTACAAATGATACAGGGATGCATCAGTCCCCCTTTCGGCGATACGCAGCCAGCCCTGGAGTGGGAGGCTACAGACTCTGAAGTATCAGAAAGCAAAGCAGGATTCAGTCAGGTGACCTCCAGGAGGAATTTCATGTGGGCAGTGGAATTTACCAGGGCACTGGGGTCAATTGTTTCTCTTTGTGAAAAGCACCATGGGGTTTTTAAGGCCACGAGCGGCCAGCAGCTTGGTTTTTCAGCTCTTCCATCCAGCAGCACAGCACTGGGCCCCCCCTCAAGATGGGCCCTTGACTCCCCAAGGAAAGAAAGGGACATGCACCATCAGCGCAGGCAACACCAGCATCACTTCCTGCTTCTGCTCCATGGCCAAGCCAATGGATAATTACTTACATCTGGGTTCAGTGAGGACCAGGGCTCTCAGCAACTACCCTGATCCTGGCATTCGGGCTCAGGGGACCTTTCATTTACATGCAAAGCTCTGGCATTGCATTCAGGGAATGGGGAAGGCAGAAGTTAAGTTGCATTTGATTCCAGCTATTCCACACCTTAGTACGCCAGCTCTGGAAACCTGTGTGCTCATTCTCAGGCCAGTGGGAACAGACACACTCTCACGTACGCAGAGAGATGCACATGTGTGTAACACACTGGGCAGAGAGTGTCTCATGTCCCTAGCATGGCCAGTCGCGAGATGAGTCTGTTATAATTCTCATCTCTATGGTTCATTCCTTTACCTTAAACCTGGGGTGATGTGAACATGTGAGGTGTGGAGAGCACCGCACTGTGGAAATATGGGGCTCCAGGCTTACTTGAGGAGGCAGGGACAAGAGAAGGCTCCAGAAGGTTTGAAACCAGCCTGTGAGTCAATAGAAATCCTGGGGACCCTCCATCCCAGCCTGGAACCCCTGCCCCGATACTCAGTACTTCCATTCATTCCACCCCATCCCTCCCTCCACCCTCCTGATTGCCATGAGCTTCCTCCCCACAGCCAGCATGAGCAGTGGAGGTTCCTGGCGTCAGATTGGGGACCCTGCCTGCCAGAGCTGAGCAAAGAATCAACTTGCCTGGTTCAGCAGCCAAAGCAAAAAACTCCCCCCAAAAGGTGTTTCATGGTAAAACCAAAACAGATTTTTTTTCATTTTTTCCTTGATGGAACAAACGAAAAATCCACTCGGAGTGAACAAAACATTTCAAATGTCAACTTGAAGCAACATTTTCTAAACAAAATGTCAATATGAACTGGCCTTTCAATTTGAAAATATTGTTTCAAAACTAAAACGCTGAAATAATATGTCCCAGAAAGGTCAAAGCAAACCCTTGTGACAGTTCTGATCTCCCCCCCCCCCACAGTTTTTTATTTTTGTCTGAAATTATTTGCCAAATGCACCCTGAATTCACAAATTGTTTCAGAGCCTCCTGCGCCAACTGCATTTTGGTGAAATTTCACTCGCCACCTCTGCTTGTCACGGCATGCCCACATAAATATACCCCTTCGAAATCAACAGAAACATGCCAAAGCACATCCCTGTTGAACCACAACATCTTCAAAGCAGCACTCACAGCTCAGCCAAGCAGCTGTGCCACACAAGGTGACAGCGCTGCATCAACCCCGAGGCTCTGTCTACACTGTCAAGATTTTGCACAAAAGCAGCCACTTTTGCGCAAAAACTTGCCGTCTGTCTACACTGGCGGGGAGTTCTTGCACAAGAACACTGACGTTCTAATGTGTGAAATCAGGGCTTCTTGTGCAAGAACTCTGATGCTCCCGCTCAGGAAAAAGCCTTCTTGTGCAACTGTTCTTGCGCAAGAAGCCAGTGTAGACAGGCAACATGAATTTCTTGCGCAAGAAAGCCCAATGGCTAAAATGGCCATCGGAGCTTTCTTGTGCAAGAGAGCATCTATACTGGCACAGATGCTTTTGCACAAAAGCACATCTCTTGCGCAGAAGCACATGCCAGTGTAGACGCTCTCTTGTGCAAATACTTTAACGCAAAAACTCTTGCGTTAAAGCTATTTGCGCAAAATCTTGCCAATGTAGACGTAGCCCAAGTGTTCCAAAAGCAGGAGTCAGGCCCCAGTAGAACTGGGACACGTGTAATTCATTTTTAGGAAAGAAGGCACATGACTCAGTTTCCCTGCTTACATTGCATTGCTAACCATCAGGAGTGAAGGAGTTAATCTCTTTTGTTTCCAGTGGGGCAGATCCGACAGAGCTTTCCTCAAGGACTACCACAGAGAGATGTGAGCTGCTATGAGCCCATAGAATATCCACCGGCCATGAGCGCTATAAAAGTTGTGTCTCTTTGGGAGCTAGGGATGGTATTCTAGTTCCACAGGGAGGGTTACTGGCTTGCCCCAGAAACTAAAATCAGTTGGGGGATAATTAATGCAAAATGTAGGTCAGGTAAACAGTTTGGGAGAAGCACCACCCACTGGGGAGACTTGCATAGACATGGTCCAAGGAAGGATGGTAGATTGTGTCAGCCAGCTCTGACTCAGGAGGCCCTCACTTGATCCACAAACTGATATGAGGCTTTAACTAGCAGTGCAAAACTCTCCCAGAGGGGTCTGAAGGACTTTGGGGACTTGGCATGGTCCCCAGGCGGAAGGCGGGTGACACCCAGTAAGCTAGGTGTGCATCAAGACTGCCTATTGTTTTACAGGATGGGTTCTCTAACACCTTGAACTCAGTACAGATAGTGCTCTCTGATGCTATGGTGGTCAGTGGCAAACACTCTTCTAGCCCCTGGAAAAGAGCAGAAGGGCAGGGGCTGGACTAAGGCAGTGAATTAAAAAGGGAAATGCAGCCTAATCCCTGGCATGAAGGGAGAGAGGAACATGAGCTCCCAACCTGAGGCATGAGACCTGAGTTGGAGTGCCCTCAAGGTGCCCACACAGGGCTCTGAGGTGCAGGTGCTCTGGAACTGTGACATGCCTCTTCCAACAATTGTAAGATTGGCTTAACTATCAGGAGATTGTAAACATTAATGAAAATGGAGTTAGTTTCATTTCCCTTCTTGCAATTACACAATTGGGTCCACATTTTCACACTTTCGGAGGGACTCGGGTCATGTTTCCACACTTTTCTCTGCCACCAGAAGAGCTAGAAACTTCTTTTTTAAAAACAAGAATGAAAGTTAAAGGTTCTCACCTAGCCACATGACTCCAGGAGCTGGGACTTTAGGAAAAATGAAACCACAAAAACTCACCGCCCTGTATCCTTGTTATCTGACCTTGAACATGAGCAACTGCTCAGTTCCTGTATTTCTGTCTGTAATTACATGTACAATTTGGAAAGAGGAGGAAAAGGTCACACACACACACACACACACACACACACACACACACACACACACACACACACAAGCTGGCTTCAGTTTCTGTGCATCTGTGCTTATCTAAGAACATCTGTTAATTTCATGCATGGCTCTGGAGCAAGGCACTCAGAGACAAGGGAGCAGAATGAAAAAGCCAGTGAGTGTGCGCATGTGAGAGGAAGAGGATCGAACGTCACGCCCCTCCAATCACCTTCCTTTCAGCCTGGCCACCCATTGCCCAGCTGACGAGGGGAAGGGCGACAGCAGAGAACAGCACACAGGCTGGGGGGAGGGAGAGATGTCTCGCTCAGTCAATGGGATCAATACACGCGCTTCTAAAGGACAAACAGTGGAAGCAGCTAAGAGGAAGCCTTCAAAGGGCCGAGGTTTGGGATTCAGACAGGAGTGAAACACGGAGTGAGGCTGAACTGGAGAAGGTGAGACAGGCTCTGAGCACCTGTCATGCCTCAGGGTTCTCGGTGTCTGTGCTCGTGGCATCTTCCACAGGCTGCCAAGTGCCTCATCTCACAACGAGACACCACCCCGGAGGACAGTGCTATGGCTCAACAAGGCCAGAGGGCATATGGTGGTATTAGCCCACTTGGGACTATGGGTCTGTTTGCTCTTTCAATGCTAGAGATGTTGGGGCAGCCTTGCAGCCAGTAGAATAGAAGCTACGAGGACAGAAATCCGGGAAAAGCCCCGATAATGTCTCATTTCTTAAGCTCGCACCCCGGCACAGGGTGGCAAGGCTCTCTCTGGTGGGGCAAGAGCACTGATTGGAGGCACCTTCTGCCAACACAAGGAGCTTTGTGGGCACGACCAATGTAATTAAAGCATCTCGTGGTCATCAGTGTAACTGGAGTTGTCGTAACTCGGCAGTGTAGACATGGCCTTAATCTGCACCTAATTCATCCTTCCGGTTGTGAGGAGTTACCTATGTGACAGCCACGCCCCGTGCCTGGAGGAGCCCAGCTGCCTTCTTAGCCATGGGAAAAAAGAGGATGAGACAGAGAGCACCCGGCCTGGCCATGTTTTAATTTGCCATTGACAAATGCAGACAGTAATTACACTGCCTGCCTCCTGATGCAGGCTCTGGTGCATATGTTGCTTTTCTAGTGCTGAAATAACCAGCTCATTTATCTCCATCACAAGCAGCAAGAAGCAAGCTGCCCCCTCCCGGCCTGGCCTGTGGCACGATGCCACTGGCACTGAAAGGCTCTCGCCCCACAAGGGGGAAGAGAAGGGGCAAGGCTGGCCCCACATTCCACCCAGCACCTTGCCGTCAGTCCATCCGTCAGGCAGTGCCATGAGCAAGATGCCGAGCCTGGTTGCAACCATGTGCCTGCTTCTCCATGGATGTGCAGGACAATTAGCACTGGCCGGAGCCAGAGTTTGAGAGAGACTCTCCGAGCTCCCTTCCCTCAGCTCGGCCGGTGCAGCTCACTCTCGCTCTGTAGCTCAGCAGCTGCTCATATAAAGGACTGCGCAGCAGCCGCTGGGGCGCTCATCTGGCAGGGGAGCCTCAGACTTGTCTCTGGGGAGTCAGAGCAGCTAGGAGGCACAGTGGAGCGAGACAGATCCTTCTGTGAGTGTGCTCCTACAGCTGGGAGCTGA
The DNA here is from genome assembly GCF_049634645.1 of Pelodiscus sinensis. Classification (NCBI taxonomy): domain Eukaryota; kingdom Metazoa; phylum Chordata; order Testudines; family Trionychidae; genus Pelodiscus; species Pelodiscus sinensis. The sequence continues at coordinate 30,433,011 of NC_134728.1, read as the reverse complement.
ACATCTGGAATCGGAGAGGTTCCCAAAGCCTGCTGTCCCAAAAGCCCCACGTCGGGACCCCTCATGCACAAGGGCTATGGCTGTAGGAAGGACTTGGGCTTGAGTTAGGCAGGCCAAGATGACGATGGGCTGAAGAGACAATAGCCAGATTCAACTTGGGATGTGGATTTCAAATTCTCAAGGTGCTCAGATCTGGGATTTTGATTCATCTTGTTGCAGAAATGAGGGGACAGTGGTGGCAGATCTGGATTTGGATTTGGATCTGGATCTGGATTTGGGTTCTGACTTCCAACTTGCTTCAAAGTTCGGAATGAGCCCAGTTCCAGGTTTGAGCCTCATGGCCTTTTAGGTCTGCTTCTATCTCTACAATGGTCTGTGCTCCAGCCAGCATACAGGACGGAGTCACAAAGGAGGCACGGATCCAACTCTGCTTTGCAATGCCACAGAAGGTGAAAAGCTAAGGCACCAAATTCCTGCCTCAGCTAACTTGACTGAGGTCATTGCAATGCTCCTCCCAGGGTAAACCTGCCCTGCTTTCAGCGCTGGGCTTGTGTTGCAAACACTGAGTAACAGCAGCTCTTTGGTCCCAAATGTGTTTAAAAAGTTTCCTCATATTGGCAGAGAGGCAAGTATTTCTCCAGAAGCATAAATCCACGTGCCCCTTAGCTCGATCCTGCTAGGTCCCCTAAAGTCTGGAGCATGAGAGGCAGAGCAGGAAAGTCAGACTTCCTAGGCAACCCATAACCCACAAAGTGAAAGGAGAATCTCATACACAAGACACCTGCAAACTGTCACAGTCCCTGGGAAGAAAGGACCATGGACAAGAGATCTCAAGCAGAAAAGGATTGCTTGGAAGAAGTTATATTACTTTCTCGCACCATCATTTAATCCTGTGGTGTCCAGCACGCTAGCCACTAGTCACATGTGGCTATTTGGCTAGTTGAGTGTGGTTAGCTGGCTTGAATAATGTGGCTGTTTAGCCAGTTGAGTGTGGCTAGTTCATTATAGCAGTAGCCACTCTAGTGGCTATAACTTCAGAACTGGTTAGACACCACAGATTTAATCTATAGCTTGGGAGAGCGAAAAATCATAATAACTATCGTTTTGCAACATGCCCTCCAGAATATATTTCCCCATCTGCTTGGTAATAGAGAAAAGGGGCAATTTTGGCCTCCAGTGAGGAGTTCAGACCATGCAGCCTCCATTCAATATATTTCAATTACCGTTCATAAAAACATAGAAACCAAGGTGGAGAGAGCGAGAGAGCGAGCGAGAACACAAGTGCTTCGAAAGGTTCGCTGCTTGCGTGGCAATGCTACGGGATCACCAAGTCAATGAACTCCCCTCTGTGCAGGGGATTTGCTTGGTAGCACTTTATTTTAAGAGCCTCATCATTATCAATGTGTTCTCTGTGTGTTGTGGTACCACTGAGCCTAATGAATTTGTTTGGCCTTATTGGGAAAATCATATGCTCATCCATAGGTATTCCAACATAATCCCACATAAACACATGGACCGTGAAATTAAAAACAAGCACCCACAGCTGATGACGGGTAATTCCAGCCAAGTCAATGGAATTACTCCAGACAGGCCCCAGTGGACGGAGAGCAGAGCGTGGCCTTGGTAGCTTGTGAAGTCACTAGTGCCAAAGGATCTTTCCCCCTTTCCATTAGGATGCCACTTGACGATTTGCAATGAGCATTCTGGGAAGTCATAATCATTTGCCATTTAGACAGAGTCTGCTTCTGATCCTGTAAAGTGCTTAGCGCCTCCATTTCACTTTGGCTGGACTGGGAAGGCGCTCAGCACCTCACAGGACCTGGATTGTGGTCACCCGAATGGGAATAGCTCCCCATGTCCTCTCCCCACCCGTATAAAGCCTGATCACACTGTACCCAAGTTATCCTGGGCACAGTCTTTCTCCAGCGATGGGGATTCACTCTGTCCTGCTTAGCTGTGCACATGGAGCCTGATTCTACAGGGAGCCATGTAGCAGCAACACCCGCTCATTTCACCACCTGTCAATGCTTTAGGAAAATTGGCATATGGATATAAATACTCATAACTGGAAGATGCTTTAGACAAAACACCCCATGTAACCTACAAATCTTAATGTTACAATCAGCTGGATCTGTATATGCTCTTTTGGTGCAGGTATCATTTTTGTATGTAAAGTCAGAAATATGAAGTATGAGACTGTTTATAGTTTTAAATGTGCTAATGAGAGCAATTACTAATGTCCCCCCTTGAAGCCCGACTGATCTGGTGACATGTAAACAACCTTGTTTGTCCTATAAGTCTAAGCAGTGGTTGGTCCTAGGAAAACATGTGGCCATAATGGAATTCTATCTTGATCCTGGTAAATTTCCATGGAAGAGGGGGAAGTAGAACAAGGGTTCCTGCCCGGAGGGAAAAACGAAGCAATGGAAAGTGATCAGCCCTTTGTCTTCAGCTGGCCTGGCACACTCCAAAAAGATACAAAGAAGGTGGGAGATGCAAGTGAGAGTAAAAGGGTTTGTTTGTCTCTGACTTGAAGACTATGCCTGAAATAAGAACAGCTCTTTGGGGTAAGAATTTGCTTGCAATACGTTTTTTAGTGAATTAGAACTAGCTATGTGTTTTCTTTTCATTTTAATGTAGTAACTTATTTTGTCTGTTTTCACTTGTAATCACTTAAATCCTATTGTTTGTGTTTAATAAAAACACTTTTGTTTACTAAGGGCACATCTGCACAGCACCCTAAACTTGAAATAAGATACGCAATTTGTGCTACACAAATTGCATATCTTATGTTGATTGTACTTCAAAATAGCTTATTTTGAAATAGAGCACATCTACACAGCACCAAATTTTGAAATAATGCACGATTTTGAGAAATCTCTTAACCCTCATGGAACAAGGGCCACAGGGATGCTGGAATAGCACGTCTTTTATTTCAAAAAATATTTCAAAATATTGGGTGCGTTTAGAAGATGCAGGGTAGCTATTTTGGGATACCTCTAGTATCCCGAAAGAGCCCCACTGTCTAGACATTCCCTAACAGGCCCAGTGTAAATAATTGTTACCTGGGGAGAATAAATGTGAATATCTCTCTTTCACTGATAAAGAGGGCAAATACCCTCATGAGGTTTTCCTGTGTAAAACTTTTACACAGAGAAAGACGGATTTATTTGGGGTTTTGGTCCCTTTGGAGGGTTGGTTTCCTGGGTGCTATGCCCCAGAACTGCATCCTCCCAGAGCCAAAGTTCTTCAGTGTCCGCATTGCTCTGTGTGGGGCAGTTACCCAAACTCTGCGGGGAGAGCAGAGAATCTGGCCTACCGGGACAGAGTAGTGGGGAGTTGCAGAGAGCAGGTGTCAGTGGCATGATCGGCAGACAGGGAACAATCTCAAGAAGACTTCTGAGACTGCACACGTCACAATTGGTTCTGTTTGCAGTATAGAGCTTTGCCTAGAAGTCACACTCCCTACTGTGCCGCAGGGATGAAAGTAACTTACATTTCTTGTAAGTATTGTCCTATCACAATCTGCCCCCCCTTGGAGGGGGCCTTAGGATGAGGAGGGTCGTTTGGTGATATTAACAGTACCTATAATAAATTTGAATGTGGGGTGGAGTGTGGGGGGCTCAGGGCAGAAGGTTGGGGTGGGGGATGAAAGAATTAGGGCAGGGGGCTGGGGCTGGGGCTGTAGGAGTCAGGGTTGGGGTGTATGAGGGGCTCAGGGTAGGGGTATGAGGAGGGGCTCAGAATAGAGAGGCTGGGGGGCTCAGAACAGAGGAGATGTGGGGAGTGTAGGGGTAAGAATGGGGGGCCAAGAGAGATATTTCAGAGGGTGGGGAGGGCTGCAGCTGCGCGTACCAGTTGCTGTGTGGGTCTTCCTGTTTGCTGTGACTAGGGAGCAAGGGCAAAGTGTTGCAGACCCTGCTGTGTCCCTCTGCCCCTCCCTGGGCAGCTGGGAGCAAGAGGGATGCATCAGGCTCTGCACTTTCCCCTGACTCCCTAGTCACAGCAAACTGGAACAAAACCCTACAGTGACCAGCTGCAGACCCTCCACCCCCAAAATTGTGGGGGGAGGGGAGTATCATGGGGCTGTGGCCGTCCCAGACCGGCCCCTGCAGAGCACAGAGCACTCCGCCCCTCCCCTGTACCTGAGTGCCCCAATCAGCCAGCTTCTTGCCAGAGCGCTGCTCTGAGCACACTGGCTCACTTTCACCTGTGATGCGCCTTACGTTTTAGCTCATGCCCCCTTGACGGATCCCTATCCCAGCTTCAGTATCGCACACTGGGGCAGGCGCTGCTGCAATGTCAGGCTCTTTCTTCTTTGTGTCTCTTGGCCGCACACCCTAGGGTCAGTCTCCACTGAAAGCAGAGGGGTGACTGCAGCACAACAGAGCGTGGGCCAGCTGTGTGAGTACCCACGCAGGGCCCCAGGTGGGACGTGCAGCCCATGGTGCCGCAGCTCCACGGCTGGAGTTATGGGAGCTGAGTAGAAGGAGGCAAGCTCAGGTATTTCGACTCGTTCTGCAGTCCCACCTCTGACCGCAGCGTCCGCAGACTCTCAGAGTGTCCCATGTTCTTCCAGAGTTTTCCAACCGAATTCCACATAAACACTTGGACCATGACATGGACACTAAGGGCCCACAGGTAATGAGGACTCCTTCCGCACCAGTCAATGGAGAATGTCCTGGCTAAGATCTGGAGGGCTCAGAGCTGAGCCAACACAATAGCGTGTTCAGCTGATTGATGCTCCAGAGGATTGGCAGCTCCAGCCTCCTCCTCATGGGCCCCTCCCTCCAACACACACATTCTCCCTCACCCCAGCAGGGGCGACATTGCAGATTTTAGTGACGAGGAAAACTTCAGCTGTGATTCCAGGGGTGACGTGGATATCTGAAAACTCTAGTTTTTTGGCAGGTAACTTAGCAATTAGCTGACAGGAGCCTTTATTTTTCTAGATAAAAGAAAGAAAATTAAATCAATATTAGAGCCACTCTGCTCTAATACTGACATGATCTCACACCTTGTGGCCAGCTACTTAAGGAACCCTGGTTAGGTTTAAAATTGTAAAGTATAGTCATACTGTATTACTAACTGCAGAGAGAGATGCTATCCAGCCTCCAGGATTGAGCTCTAGGGAAAATGGGGTCTAGTAGGTAACAGCAGCAGTAGATACATCTGGGTTCTAGATAAGAACCTAAGAATGGTCATACTGGGTGAGACTAATGGCCCATCTAGCCCAGTATCCTGTCTTCCAACACTGGCCAATGCCAGATGGCCCAGAAAGAATTAACAGAACAAGGAATCATCAAATGATCCATCCTCTGTCTCCTATTCCCAGCTTCTGGTAAACAGAGACTAGGGACACTGTTCCTGACCACCCTGGCTAATAGCCTAGACCTGTCCTCCATGAATTTATCTAGTTCTTTTTTGAACCCTGTTATAGTTTTGGCCTTCACAACATCCCACGGCAAAGAGTTCCACAGGTTAACTATATGTGATGTGAAAAATAATTTATTTTGTTTTAAATCTGTGGCCTATTAATTTCACAGGGTGAGCCCTAGTCAGTGGCTGTGTCTACACTGGGCCACTTATTCCGGAAAATCAGCCGCTTTTCTGGAATAAGCTGCGAGCTGTCTACACTGGCCCTTGAATTTCCGGAAAAGCAACGATGCTCTATTGTACAAAATCAGCCGCTATTCCGGAAAAACTATTCTGCTCCCGCTCGGGCATAAGTCCTTATTCCGAAACACTGTTCTGGAAAAGGGCCAGTGTAGACAGCCCAGTAGTATTTTCCAGAAAAAAGCCCCGATCGCGAAAATGGCGATCGGGGCTCTTTTCCGGAAAAGCGCATCTACATTGGCCACAGACGCTTTTCCGGAAAAAGGGCTTTTCCGGAAAAGCAGCCTGCCAATGTAGACGCTCCTTTTCTGGAAAAACTGAAAATGGAATAGTATTCCATTTTAAGCAGTTCCGGAAATTCATGCCAGTGTAGACACAGCCCTTGTGTTATGTGAAGAAGTAAACATTTCCTTATTATTTTTTTCCACATCATTTATGATTTTATAAACCTCCATTTATCTCCCTTAGTTATCTCTTTTCAAAGCTGAAAAGTCTCAGTCTTTTTAATCTCTCCTCATATGGAAACTGTTCCATACCCCTAATAATTTCTGTTGGCCTTCTTTGTACCCTTTTCAAATCCAATATATATTTTTGACATGGCTGAACAGAGCTACATGCAGTATTCAAGATGTGGCTGTACCAGGGATTTATAAAGAGGCAATGTGGTATTTTCTGTTTTATTATCTATCCCTTTCCTAATTATTCCCAAATGTTCTGTTAGCTTTTTTGATTGTCACTGCACATTGAACAGATGCTTTCAGAGAACTATCTACAATGACTCCAAAACCCCTTTCTGAAGTGGAAGCAGCTAATTTAGACCCTTTCATTTTGTGTACAGTTGGAATTATAATTTGCCATGTGCATTACTTTGCATTTATCAACATTGAATTCCATCTGCTATTTTGTTGCTCAGTCGCCCAGTTTAGTGAGCTCCATTTGTATCTCTTTGCAGTCAGCTTTGGAATTAACTATCTGGAGTAATATTGTATCATCTCCAAATTTTGCTACCTCAAGGTTTACCCCTTTTTCTAAATCATTTATCAATATGTTGAACAGCCCCAGTCCCAGAACAAACCCTGTGGGCACGACTATTTATCTCTCTCTAGTCTGAAAACTGACCATTTAGTCCTACTGTTTGTTTCCTGTCTTTTAACTGGCGTGCCTGGCAATGCTTTCACGATCATCTAATAATTCTTAATTTAGTGTGTTTAACAACAAATCTTTTGTTATCTTAATCACCCTGTCTTTGTTAATAAACAGCCTCCTGGCCCCAAGGGAGAACTCTGGGAGCAGCATAGAACCCATCACATTCCATACTCAGTCTGTGTGTTGCAATTAAGAACTCCATCCGGGCAGACCTCTGGTACAAAACTTGGCCTCAATGGCACCCCTGCAGCCCTGGCCTCTTTGCTCACTGTCTGTGAGTCACTAGGAGCTGGAGCTGTTGTTGAACATACAGCCGAGAACAACTGCTGTCAAGTCTCCAGCCACGCTCAGTTCCACTGAATTTTTTCTGTCTGAGCAACTGATTTAATGATGCAAGAAAAACAAACAAACAAGCGAGCAAACACGGTGAGAACCAAGACAGATGTCTCTGGAGAGGAGCTGGCTTGCAGATGTGATTGGGATGATTGTTGAGAAAGATAAACTGCTTAATTAAAATCCCTTTTTGACTTCTGGGGCTCTGTTTAAAACGAAGCTCAGATTTCTCCTCCCCCTTCATGTATCCTCTTTTCTGCCTCTACTTTTCTTTTCTCTTCACCATGGGACTCCGCTGTGAGCTTCCTCACAACAGTGCCCAGATGATCTGTTAATAACTCTCTTGACAAGCCCATTCAGCAAAGGCCAATTCAGCAAAGCAGTTAAGTGTACGTTTACATCCCTCCTGCTTAAATCCCATTGGAATCAACATGGTCTGGTCACATTTTCAAACGTGAGCATGTGCGATGGTGCGTTGCTGAGCTGGGATGGGATTGCTCATGTGCTTGCAATTAAGCAGGTGCTTGCTGAGAGTCACCCCCTTAAATTTCACCTCTTTGCCCTGAATTTATGGATTTAGTCGCTTAGTATCACTTCCCATCCAGTTTGTTTCTCGCATTCCTTCCATTTGCTTGTAGCCCTCTTTTATTCTTATCCATCCTGACTTGCAGCGCTGGTCTTCTACTTCTCTGCCAAGTTGGAAGCAGGTAGAGGATCACATTCTTAGCCAACAGCTCCCTCCTACCCCTGCTTTATGGGCTTTAGAGCCACACAAGGAGTCCACCCTCCCCCCCACGCACACACACACTGGTCATGAACAGAAACGAATATATCAAAAGGCTGAAGGGAAGAGCCATTTGGGCGTTTGTCCTGCACGGGGGTAGCCTGGGTGTAACGGACAGTGGGACTTCAGGCAGCTCTCTGCACACAAAGAATTCACTAGGGTGGACTTGGACTCTTCCTCGCAAATGGTTCTTCTGCCCTTCTGTCTCCAATGCTCTCCCAGCTGGCCTACAGATGAGTCTTTCCTTGTGCAAGTTCAGCCCCACCTGTTCCTCACCAAGGCTAAGCATTATGGGGCAAATCCAACCCCTTCCGCTGCACCCCCTCAGCTCCCATGGCCACAGAAATGGGGCAGAGTCATGGTGTCAGGGGAAGACTGAACTGAAGCTGCACAGAGCAGATGGTTCCCGCGTGGCAGCACCAGGGGGACAGAGGACTGGCCACTGCAGGCGTCCTCTAGTGCTTTCCATCCCAGGGGTTAGGAACGAGGGCCTGCAACCCAGCCCGGGACTAGCTTTCACTTCCAGGCAGACTGATGAATCCAGATGGGCTCCAGCAGAATGGCCGGATTAGCCAACCCACTTGATTGAGGGAAGGGAGCCAGCAGGCTTGCTGCTAAGCCCATCTGCAGCTTGTCAGTCACTCATGCTGAACCCATCGCTGTGATTGCTCCTGTGCCTGCCATGGCCCCAGACTTGATCCAGCCCTGACCCTCCATTTTTTCGTTCCACTCCAGCCCTGTCTCCTGCTTGGTTTCTGACCCTGGCCCTGACCACTGCAGCTCCCTTTGGGGAGCTGACTTTGGGGCTGCTTCTAATGTATCCAAGGCTATGTCTACACTCACAGCTTCTTGTGTGAGAAATATGCAAATGAGGCCAAGCATGGAATATTGCCAAGCCTCATTTGCATACCTAATGAGCCGCCATTTTTGCTGAAGAAGCTCTTGCACCAGAAAAACTCTCTTGCGCAATGCCGCTACACTGATTATTTTCAGGAATAACGGCATTGTGCAAGAGGGTTTTTCTTGTGCAAGAAGGGGCAATGTAGACAGCTCCTTCTGGTGCAAGAGCCTCTTCTGCAAAAATGGCAGCTCATTAGGTATGCAAATGAGGCTCGGCAATATTCCACGCTTAGCCTCACTTGCATATTTCTCACGCAAGAAGCCGTGAGTGTAGACATAGCCCAAGGGTGCAGAGGGAGTTGGCTGAGGTGATTGCAGAGCCATTGATCATTTTCTCTGAAAACTCGTGGAGATCAGGGGAGTTCCCGGATGATTGGAAAAAAGTGTACTGCCCATCTTTAAAAAAGGGAAGAAGAATGATCCAGGGCACCACAGACCAGTGAGCCTCATCTCAGTCCCCAGAAAAATCATGGAGGGGATCCTCAAGGAATCCATTTTGAAGCTCTTGGAAGAGGCGAAGGTGATCAGGAACCGCCAACATGGATTCACCAAGGGCAAGTCCTGCCTGACCAATCTGATTAGCTTCTATGATGAGGTAACTGGCTCTGTGGACATGGGGAAGTCAGTGGATGTGATACACTTTGATTTAGCAAAGCTTTCGATATGGTCTCCCACAGTATTCTTGCCAGCAAGTTAAGGAGGCACGCATAGGATAAATGCACTGTAAGGTGGATAAAGAGCTGGCTAGATCACTGGACTTACCAGGTAGTGATCAATGGCTTGATGTCTGGTTGGTGGTCAGTATCAAGTGGAGTGCCCTGACAGTCAGTTCTGGGGCTGGTTTTGTTCAACATCTTTGTTAATGACCTGGATGAGGGGATGGGTTGCACCCTCAGCAAGTTCACAGGTGACACTAAGCTAGGGGGAGAGGTAGATATGCTGGAGGGCAGGGATAGGGTCCAGAGTGACCTAGGCAAATTGGAGGATTGGGCCAAAAGAAATCTGATGAGGTTCAACAAGGACAAGTGTAGAGTCCTGCACTTGGAATGGAAGAATCCCAAGCATTGTTACAGGCTGGGGACTGACTGCCTAAGCAGCAGTTCAGCAGAAAATCACCTGGGGATGACAGTAGATGAGAAGCTGGATATGAATCAAGAGTGCACCCTTGTAGCCAAGAAAGCTAATGGCATATTGGGGTGCATTAGGAAGAACATTGCTAGCAGAACTAGAGAAATGATCATTCTGGTATATTGCATCCAATTCTGAACCTCTCATTACAGAAAGGATGTGATCTTGCTGTAAATTACCCAATAGCATGATATTACACAGGTAATCAACTCCTAGCTCAGCAATTTAGAAAATTCCTGTGCTTATCTCTCTATCTGTGGAACCTCTACATACCCTGCTATCGATCTGATCAATGTTTGGAATTTGTCAGATTTTCTAAATGGTTTTCACTGGCACTGGTTAGATGAACTCCTCATGTTTTCTACAGAGCAGAGACAAAATAAATTAAAAGTTCTGTTGCATCCACAATCATACCCTCCTCTATTATCTAGGAAGTGGAAGTTAAACAACAGACTTTTGTCCTATAGCCACAGATATTCTTGCTGACTGCAAACACACTGGTAGGGAAACTAGTAAGAAAACAGAAAGCAATACAGGTAGAAGGATAGAAAAAGTGGTAAGGACAGAAATGTATTTGTAATATTTATTTTGAAGCTCTCACACATGGCACTAGAAACTATAAAATATGGACTTGACAGTACCCTTTTAATCAGATACTACTTCCAGTGTCTGAAGTCATGATTCATTTGGGCACTCACTAAAGTGTAAGTGCTAACCAAGCAGAGGCAGAATGACACAAGATAAAACTGGGAAATTATTATTTTCTCGTAAACTTTTTAATGGTCGAGTTTAAAACTGTAGTAGAGCCTCGCAGTAGCCCCTTAACACACTGAATGCGTGTTCAAGTCACCTATTTTCTCTTGCATCAGTCAGCCAGCCGCCCGTCAGCACCTTAGACAGCTCTCAACGTAGCACTAACTTGTAAAACAGTGTTTCACAACCTTTTTTAATAAGTACCCCCAGTACCTACAGTTTTCAGACACCCAATTTTTTTCTACCATTGCAACACATTTGTTTAAACAACTTAATTGTAGCTGGGCGGGCGATGACATTTTAGGGCGTAAAAAGTACAAAAATAATAAAACGCTGTAAAACATAAAACAAAAATTCAGTTTTCTCCAAATTTCAGTTGTGTTGACGTACCCCACCCCCAGACTTCTCTCGAGTACTGCTAAGAGTACTCGTTACCACTGGTTGAGAAACACTGCTATAACACAGCCCTGCAAACTCTCCTTTCAAAAAAGCAAGCTGGGGTAAACTCTCCGTTTATGTCTCCATAATGAATGCAAATTATTTCTTTCCCTCCCGAAATGTTAGGTTAATAATTTCAGCTGAGTCTTTCCAGTTTCTGACAGAAGAGAGGGGACTAGGTTCAGAATTTAGAATTCTAAGCCTCCCATTCACATCATCACAACACCCTTTGAAACATGCACCCGGCCTTCGTAACTTCATGGAATAACAAGCACTGAAATGCAGCACATGAGGGAAGTATTCTGCCTTCAGGTTTAAATTTGGTGTAAGAGTCAGAGTTACTTCAGTTTTACATGTGTACAACAGAGTAGAATTTGGTGCAAGCCTCAGGACCACGGTGAATTTTTTAGTCACCATTACAATTATTTTAGAAACAAAAAAAGCACAAAAAAGTTTTTGTTCTTAGTTTTACTGACGTTTCCCACAAGGGCCATGCACCACTTCCATCTTGCTTCCATGCTGGTTTCTTTCTGTTTGTTTCCTTTAACTTATGTGTAGTTCATGTCTTCTCCAATACGCCTGGGTCTGGAATAAAGATCTGGAACTTTGTCTTCAACTTTGGTGCCTAGCCAGAAGTGGCAGTGCAGTGTGTATGTCTGTTTAGGTGGGTCCCACAATAAAGATTGCTAGGGTACTTTTCACTGCTCTGTCCTGTCAGAGACGTGGGGAGGCAGCAGGCTTAAAATTTATGATAGCACTGGTACGAGCCCTTGACTTTTACCCAGAGGGAGAAAGATTAAAGGGGCTGCTTCATTTCACAAGCCATTTTGCATATCAGCAATTTCTAATTGATTTTGCATATTGAAATTGAAGATAATATGTCAATCTTTAGTCCCTAAGGGTATGTCTACACTACCACCCTAGTTCGAACTAGGGTGGTAATGTAGGCAACCGGAGTTGCAAATGAAGCCCGGGAAATTCAAATACCGGGCTTCATTTGCAACTCCGGTTGCCTACATTACCACCCTAGTTCGAACTAGGGTGGTAGTGTAGACATACCCTAACATAGATAAGGAATATATATACACAAACCCATCAAGAGATTTACAATATTCAGTCTGGGAACAAAGAGCCAGCATTTTCCATGTGGTCCTTAAGGTGTTATTGCTTCTCCAGTTGTTCAGGGTACAACGATGAATCCATGCTCTCAATCAGCAACATTGTGACACGTCCCCATGCATCGTATTGATTTTTCAGCCTAATTTTGACTGTTCAAATGTTGCCAGCACAACAGATGAGATTAAAAGGTTTCAACTTTCAAGATGGAAAAAATATGTGAAGTATTCTAGTAGGATGAAGGTCACTCAGATCTCTTCTCCCCTCTCCCGCTGGCACTTCTAGGAAAGGCTGCTCTAAGTATTTCATTGTTAGCTGAGTCTAAACACTGGGGCTACGTCTACACTGGCCCCTTCTCCGGAAGAGGCATGCTAATTTCTAACTTTGGAATAAGGAAATCCGCAGGGGATTTAAATACCCCCCACGGGATTTAAATAAACATGGCTGCCGCTTTTTTTCCGGCTTGGGGAAAAGCCGGAAAAGAGCTTCTAGACTGGCGTGATCCTCCGGAATAAAGCCCTTTTCCGGAGGATCTTTTATTCCTACTTGAAAGAAGAAACATGCCACCTTCACTACCATGGCTGAGGTGAGACCTAGGCATAATGGGTACATTTCAAGGGTGGAACAGTAGCCTGTAGTGCCAGCCTCAGTTCTGAACTGTCTTGCTTCTGTAGCTATGTCACAGCTGCAATGTTACGTGAATGTGATTTAATGCACAACATGGGGCTCCTTTCTGGTCAGTTAATGATATAAAAGACGCCTTTCCCGATTCTGGGCAGTGAACAGAGACAGATAGTCATGCTTTATCGATAGAGCAAGACCCTTTCTGTAGAAGTCACTATAATTGCAGGTTTAAATAGAAAGCTAAATTTCTGAGCTCTTGATAAACAGCTCCCTGAATCGCAGCAGTGACTGCACTATGATAAGAAAAGGATTCAGTTGCTTACACAAATCTTTAATTGACGCAGGTCACATCCTGGTATTAGGTCTGACAAGCTTCTGAGCACATCCTGTCAAGAGCTGAGTTCCCTCAACTCCCATTGAGTTCCCTGGGCATTGAAGTAACTCAGCATCTCGCAAAGTCAGTGCTGTTGAGAGGAACTTTTAGCCCCGTGATTTTGCTTTGTAAAGACTAAAGGCAAAATCAGCACTTTTTTTCTGCAAGTCAGTTCCCTCCACTGTAGTGACAGAAGGAAATGACAGCGCATGTTTGATCCCACCACATTTCACAGAAATTCTCATAGGACAGTAGCAAACAGCTTCTCAAATGACCCCAGTGCCCCTGCCTTAGCAGTGTAGCCCTCTGGCCATTTGAAACATTATTTCAATGTAAAGTATTTCCGTGTTGCTGCTGCAAATTTGTATATCTTCTTCTCCTGGTTTATGTCTGCAGGGTAACATCTATGCTGAGGCGAAAGCAGCAACTCATGTTCATTCTGTCACATCATTTGGAATTTGATACACTTCACTTAGACTCCCATTTGAACCTTTGATTTTCTTTCTGTTGGCGAACGGCTGATTTATGTTCTCTGAACTTCTCAGCCATCTTCTTGGAGCTGACTTTTTTTCTTAAATGATTAACAATACAAAGGAAAATAAAATATATAAACTGCTGATAGGAAGCCAGTGTCCAAGAATACAGAATACAGTATCCCACCATACACATTTTGACACGTGCCTCTGTAACATATGTTGCACATGGAAATGATGAAAATGCAGAATTACAGAAAGGTTGAGTTTCTGGAAGAAATCAGTCTTCAAATGGGCTATTACTTCACCATTATTTCTTTTGCACTAGCACCAAAGTGCCAAACAGACTCTATTTTAGTAGCAGAGGGTATGTCTACACTACAACGTTAATTCAAACTAACTTAGTTCGAATTAGTTAATTCGAACTAAGCTAATTCGAACTAATGGATCCAGACTAAAAAACTAGTTCGAATTAGCATTTTGCCGGGGTTAAGGATGGCCAGAAGCAGTGCCGGCAGGGCATCAGAGAAGGACTTAGAGCGTAGAGATGCTGCCTCAGGCTAGCTGAGGGCTGTGCTTAAAGGGTCCCGACCCCCACCCCGGACAGACAGTTCTCAGGGGTGCCCCGCTTGCAAAGCAGTCCTGGCTTGGACTGCCTGGACTACCCACACTGGGCACATCACAGCACTCGGCCATCAGACCGTCTGCACTTGCCGCAGGCTGCCATCTGGGGAGAGGGAGCAATTGGGGGGCTGCAGGAGAGCTTCCACCCCCAGAAGCCCACAGAGCCAGCCCAGTCCTCCCCATCGGGGGCTCGTACCCCATTCCTCCCTCACCTCCTTCCACTTACCCTTCTCTAGCCCCTCTTCTTGATGTACAAAATAAAGATAACGTGTCTTCCAAAATGGAATCTGTCTTTATTGAACAAAACTGGGGGAGACTGGGAAAAAGAGGTGGGAGAGGGGAAGAGAGGCTGGGAGAGGGGAGGGCAACTACAATGATGAGGGGTTGGGAACAGGTCCCATATGAAGAGAGGCTAAAGAGACTGGGACTTTTCAGCTTAGAAAAGATAAGACGGAGGGGGGACAGGATAGAGGTCTCTAAAAGCAGGAGTTGGGTGGAGAGGGTGCATCAAGAAAAGTTCTTCATTAGTTCCCATAAAGAAGTACTAGAGGACACCAAAGGAAAGGAATGGGTAGCAGGCTTCAAACTAGTAACAGAAAGTTGTTCTTCACAAAGCAAAGAGTCAACCTGTGGAACTCCTTGCTGCAGGAGGATGTGAAGGCTACAACTAGAACAGAGTTTAAAGGGAAGTGAGATCAAGTCATGGAGGTTGGGTCCATGGAGTGCTATTAGCCAGGGGTTAGGAGTGGTGTCCCTGCCCAAGGTTTGTGGAAGGCTGGAGAGGGATGGTACGAGACAAATGGCTTGGTCACTGTCTTCGGTCCATCCCCTCCAGGGTCTCTAGGGTTGGCCACTGTCGGCAGACAGGCTACTGGGCTAGATGGACCTTTGGTCTGACCCAGGACGGCCATTGTAAGCTCAGGGCTCAGGGTCGGGGGTCTCAGTGGACCCCCTTGATTCTCTTGCACACCTGCTCCTGGGTGGCCAGGCTGGCAGCTCTCCTGCCCTAGCTGGCCACTTTCCTGTGCCTAGTGCGGAGATCGTGGACGAGGTCCACGATGTCCGCACTAGCCCAGGCGGGTGCCCGCCTCTTGCGGTCCCGGGCAAGCTCCCGGGAGCCGCCAGCCTGGTCCCGGGAAGAGGGGGAGGGGTGAGGGGCATGGGGTGGGTGGCTCGATCCGTGCCAGGTGCAGGGTCTGCTGGCTGGGTGCTGGCAGGCTTGCACCTGGCACGGGCACCGTAGCCAGCCTGTGCCCCTTTAAGGGGTCCGGGTCCGGGAGGGGGGCTGACGAGTTTCCCTGGTGTTGGCCAGAGTGGCCACCAGGGAAACCTGGGGAGGGCTAGCCTCCCACTAGTTCAAATTAAGGGGCTACACACCCCTTAATTCGAACTAGTAAGTTCGAACTAGGCTTAATCCTCGTGGAATGAGGTTTACCTAGTTTGAACTAAGCACTCCGTTAATTCGAATTAAATTCGAACTAGCGGAGCGCTAGTGTAGCGCCTATCAAAGTTAGTTCGAACTAACGTCCGTTAGTTCAAACTAACTCTGTAGTGTAGGCATACCCAAACTGAGCAAACAACACAGAGACAGACCCTGCACCCTGGATTTAGAAAATACACAACACAAGAAAGTATTTCACACTGTGTTCATCCCTATTTAGCACAGCATACTCAACTTGAAGAAGCACATTCTCAAGTGCCATGGAAGCCAGTGACATTTAAGTACATGCTTAACTTTAGGCATGCGCTTAAGTGCTTTGTCAAACAGGAACTTGGATTGCTGCTTCGGGGTCAAGGTGTGATTACAGTAATACTATTTCATTTCTAAAAGTATATGACCAGTACCAACCCTCCCAATATAACATTGGCTAATATTTCATAGCAGCATGAATGTGCTCCCTGAAAATATTGTCCTTGGGGCACCTTGAGTGAATGAAACAAGACTACTTCTAAAGGCTTGCACAAGTAACTCCTGACAAGTCAAACTGTTCTCCTTAGACAACTAGAGTTACTTCCCACTAGTCTCATCTTGTATTTTGCCTCATATTGACCAGGTCCAGATGATATCCTGACAAGTCGTCTTTAGCACAAGTAGGCATGATCCTAGAACAGAGTCCAATGGAGGAAATGCAGCTCCTAGAAAACCTCTTTGATGAGAAACCCAGGAGCCCTGTTTGCATACACCTGGCTCCTCTGAGTCTTTGCTATGCTCACAGAGCAGGCTTAGGTTGGCATCTCTATGCTTATTTGTTTCCCAGCGTGTTATTCATAGGCTTCATTCTCCAGCACAGGAACAGCTTTGCAAATAACCATACAAGCTGATGAATGGAGTATAATGAATAAATAGGATTTTCAGAGCAGTGATCTGGGTTGCGAGGGCCATTGGCATGTCAGAAATAGCAGCTACTTTTAACACAAATTCGATTACAAAAGACAACACAAGAGTGGGAAAGATTCCTGCAGACACCTGCATGTTAAATAGATTAGTAGGCAATGATTATCGGGTGCCATGATGTCAAGCCATAGACTGACGTTTTATTTTTATAAGCAGCCCTTTTTTGCTTCTTACTGTAGGAACACATAGATTTATTTATGCTGTCTGAAGGCAGCACCCGAACAGTTGGAGTTTGATGCTGCTATAATCTTTTTGGACTATAAAAAACAACTCATGTCTTTCCATAGCATATGGTTCTCTTCTTACAACAACACATCCCAGAACTTTCAATTAAGTTTTTGGAAACTATGTCACTATACACATGACTCATTTCCAAAGTGCATTAACAAGGGAAATGATCCCCTTTGCCAAGTCTTTTCCCATCAGGAACAAAACACTACCTGGTCTCTTTCCTTCTTCATACATTAACAAAAACAACACTCCTCTAGATCTCCTTCCATTGACACTGAGCCTGAGTGGAAAGCATCCAACTACATGTTATAAATATTTAGAATGGTCCTGCAAGCACTGACCTCATGAATTTCAGGCAATGTGCTGCTCCCTGACAATTGCTCTTCAACCCCAGAAACATTCATTCATTCATTCATTCATTCATTCATTCACCTGAGCTTGAGCATGGTTGCTGTTTACAGCACCAAGGACTTGGAGTGGATCTATCAACCTCAGAAGTATTTTCTTCTATCATGCCTTTATCTGGAAATGGGTGACAGGGAAGGGATCATGTGAGGATTACCTGTTGGGTTCTCTCCCTCTGGGGCATCTGATATTGGCCACTATCGGCAGATAGGACGCTGGGCTAGATGAACCATTGGTCTGACCCAGTGTGGCTGTTTTTATGTTCTTAGGCATCTTATCTCACGCACACACATGCATGCACCCTTCCCCCCAAGTTAACATGCAGTTCCAATTTCTGAATTGCTGAATCATACAATCCTAGGGCTGGAAGAGACCTCAGGAATCACTGAGTCCAGTCTCCTGCCCAAAGCAGGACCAACCCCAACTAAATCAACCCAGCCAGGGCGTGGTCAAGCTGAGACTTAAAAACCCCTAGGGATGGACATTCCACCCCCTCCCTAGGGAACCCATCCCAGTGCCTCACTACCCTCCTAGGGAAACAGTTTTTCCTAATATCCAACCTGGACCTCCCCCATCATAACTTGAGACCATTGCTCCTTGTTCTGCCATCTGTCACCACTGAGAACAGCCTCTCTCCATCCTCTTTGGAACCTCCCTTCAGGGAGTTGAAGGCTGCTCTCAAATCCCCCCTCACTCTTCTCTTCTGCAGACTAAATAAGCCCAAATCCTCAGCCTCTCCTCATAGGTCATATGCTCCAACCCCCTAATCATTTTTGTTGCTTTCCATAGGACCTTGTCCAATACATCCACATCCTTTCTGTAGTGGGGGCCCCAGAACAGGATGCAATACTCTAGATGTGGCCTCACCAGTGCTGAATAAAGGGGAATAATTACTTCTCTGGATCTGCTAGCAATGCTCCTCCTAATGCACCCTAATGTGCCATTAGCCTTCTTGGCTACAAGGGCATCCAGCTTCTCATCCACTCTTATCCCCAGGTCCTTTTCTGCAGAACTGCTGCTTACTCATTCGGTTCCCAGCCCATAACAATGCTTGGGATTCTTCCATCCAAAGTGCAGGACTCTACACTTGTCCTTGTTGAACCTCATCAGATTTCATTTGGCCCAATCCTCCAATTTGTCTAAGTCACTCTGGCCCACATCCCTACCTTCCAACTTATCTGTCTCTCCCCCTATCTTAGTGTCATCCACAAACTTGCTGAGGGTGCAACCCATCCCCTCATTCAGGTCATTAATAAAGATGTTGAACGAAACCAGCCCTAGAACTGATCCTTGGGGCACTCCACTTGAAACTGATTGCCAATCAGACACCGAGACGTTGACGACTACCCGCTGGGCCCGACAGTCTAGCCTTCTTTCTATCCATCTTACAATGCATTTATCCAATTCGTACTTCCTTAACTTGCTGGCAAGAATACTGTGGGAGACCGTATCAAAAGCTTTGCTAAATCAAGATATATTGCATCCACTGACTTCCCCATGTTGACAGAGCCAGTTGCCTCATCATAGAAGCTAATCAGATTGGTCAGGCAGGACTTGCCCTTGGTGAATCCCTGCTGACTATTCCTGATCACTTTCCCCTCTTCCAAGTGCTTCAAAATGGATTCCTTGAGAATCCCCTCCATGATTTTTCCAGGGCTGAGGTAAGGCTGACAAGTCTGTGGTTCCCTGGATTGTCTTCTTTCCCTTTTTTTGAAGAAGGGCACTACATTTGCCTTTTCCCAATCATCCAGGATCTCTCCTGATCTCCACAAGTTTTCAAATATAACGGCCAAAGGCTCTGCAATGACATCTGCCAACTTCCTCAGAACCCTTGGTTAAATCAGTTAAAGTGACCCCAGAAAATGTGATCCTAACACTCAGCTCATTCATACACCAGTTGGCCTCAACCCTTCTATCATCAGGGCCCATTTCTCTCAGAGCAAATGGCCTCAAGCTCCACTCTCCTGTGAGCTGATGGCACCGGGCCGGATCATCACCTGGTGTAAGGTAGCATCACTCCACTGATGAACATGGACCTGAAGCTCTGTCCCAATATTCTTATAGCCCAGCCATTCCTGCAGCAGGGCCTAGTGTAGACGTCACTGGGGCGTGTCTGAGTAGGAAGGGGCGTTTGTGTGCAGTGCTTGCTGACGGGCCCAGGCTGGAACTGGAGAGTAGGTTGTGAAATTCCCTAGTGCATGAGGACTCCCTGGGAGGGGCAGAACGAGTGAGAGAGGCAGGCGCTTAATAGAACCTGCCCCTGTCACTGCTCCGATTGTCTCCCTCTGGATTTCCTCCCCCATTCTATCCCCTTCTCTTTGACCCCTGGCTGCTGCTCCTCCTTCCCCAAAGTCTCCACCCAGGCTGGGCACCCACAGGAGGGGCAGGGGAGGAGAGATGATTACCTGCTCTTAGTGCTACGGCTGCAGTGTCCAGTGCTGGGAGTCATGAGTACCACAGGGTTAGTCCACCTCAGACCCTGCTCTCTGCTGGCAGGTAGGAGAGACAGTCAGAGCAGCAGCTGTCCCAAAGGTACGGAAATGTAAAAGAAAACCCTGTACAGTGTCACAGCGCCTGGTATATTCTTATTTGTAACATTGTTAAGCAAATAAAAGTACAACAAAGAATTTCAGGCTTCACGCAGACATCATCTGGCCTCAGCACCATCGGCATGGCTTGGGGGGACAGCTCCAGTCAAGCCATGGATTCCATTTCAGGTTGGTGGAGAGGGGGGAACACAATTTTAAAATAGATTCCAGAGGCTACTTAGGCAGCTGAAAACGCTTGTGTTTTTGCAGATTATAACATAGAAATGTCTGATGGGAGCACTGTATCTAATTCCTATATCAAGAAAGAAAATTAAATAAATATCAGACCCACTCAGCTCAAATACTAACATGTTCTGACATCTTGTGGCAAATCACTTCAGGGATGCAGGTCTAGGTTAAAATTGTAACATATTCTTATGTAGATCCCCTTCCTAAAGTCAGAAGGGACCATTGTGATTATCTTCAAATTACAAAGACTTCACTATTTACACTAGTTTAAACCAACAAGTGACCCATTTCTCATATTGCAGAAGATGATGGAAAACCCCTAGGTCTCTGCCAATCTGACCTGGGGGGAAAATTCCTTCCCAATCCCAAATATGATCAGTTAGACTCACGGTGTCCAACTGCTATAGTGAACTAGTTACACTCAACTGGCCAAATAGCCACATTGTTCAAGCCAACTAGCCACACTCAACTGGCTAAATAGCCACATGTGGCTAGTGGCTAGCGTGTTGGACACCATAGAGTTAGACCCTGGGCAAGTGGGCAAGACCCACCAGCCAGAAACCTGGGAAATAATTCTCTGTAGTAACTCAGAGCCCTCCCCATGTAGTGTCCTGTCTCCAGCTACTGGGGATTTTTGCTCCAAGCAGTCGCTGATAGACCACATGCCGTGGTAGGCAGCCCTGACAGACCATTTTCTCCATAAACCTAACAAGTTCAGTCTTGAAACCAGTTAGGTTTTTTGCCCCACTGCTCTGCTTCAGAGACTGCTCCAGAACTTGATTCCTCTGATGGTTAGAACCAGTGCTTTTTTTGTGACAGTATTGCCCGGTACACAGTACCAGCACCTCCAGTCACAGCTTACCTGGAAAGAATAGAGCATACCAGCACCTCTGTAATGAAAAATGTCCACTTCTTAAAGGGGCTGCATCTCTTAAAAAGGCAATGCTGGCCCCACCATTTTTTTTTTTTTTTTGCTCATCAACTTTCCCCTGGAGTACTGGCACCTTTTTTTTTAAAAAACAAAAAAAGCATTGGTTAGAACCTTCGCCTAATACCCTGATAAACATGCCAAATTTTGAAATAATGTCCTATTTTGAGATATCCCTTAACCCTCATGGAATGAGAGTTACAGAGATGCCAAAACATCACACCTTTTATTTCAAAAATATTTCGAAATAAGGGCCGGCTTGTTAAGATGTGGGGTATCTATTTCAGGATAACTCCGGGATTCCAAAATAGCCATACTGTGCAGACATACCCTGAGTCTCCTCTCATAAGGAAGGTTTTCCATCCCTCAGATCATCCTAGCAGCCCTCTGCATCTGTTCCTCTCTGAATTCATCTTCCTTAACCATGGCAGACCAGAACTGCAGGTGAGGTCTCACCAGTGCCTTGTGTAATAGCACTACCATGTCCCTGTCTCTCCTGGAAATACCTTGCCTGATGCATCCCAGGAGGGCCACGTTAGGCTTTTCACAGTCTTATCGCATTGATACATTGCTCGTCATCTTCCTGTGATCGGCCAATGCCCTCAGCTCTTTCTCCTCCTCTGACTTGCAATTTGTAAGTCCCCAGCTTATAGCAGAAATTCTTGCAGTTAGCCCCTATGCATGTCCTTGACCTTTGCACTATTACATTTCTTTTCATTTTGATTACAAGGTCATCCAGCTCTTGTACGATATTCCAGCCCTCCTCAGGATTGGCAATACCTCCCAACCATGTGTTACCTGCACATTTTAGAAGCACTCACCCACTTTTGGTGCCAATGTCAGTAATAAAAATGTTAAAATAGGTTGGGCCCAGACTGATCCCTGAGGAATTCCACTAGCAATCTGCCTCCAGCCTGGGAATTCATCTGTTGAAGTCTTCCCTTTAACCAGCTCTACCTTTCAGTTCTCAGTTTAAAAAAAAATTATTAAAGCTAATGTTAAAACACAGTGTGACAGGGTCAGGCCAGAGGGCTACAGGAGAGTGGGGGAGGGGAAATATGAGCCCCAGATTAAATGGGTTTCTAGCCCAGCGTAGACTCACAAGGGCTGATCCAGAACCAGCAGGAACCTGCTAAAGTAAGTCAGAGCAATCAGGCCAGTTAAAACACCTGGTATCAATTAGGAAGCATCCAGACTCCAGGGAACCAGACCAATCAGAACACCTGGGGGACAATTAAAAGCCAGTTGAGACTGGTTTTAAAAGGCTTCCCTTCTAGTTGTTCAATGTGTGAGGAAGGAGCTTATGAGAGACAGTATGGTGGAGAATCTGAGAGAAGAAAGTGCAAGCAGGTAGCAGGAGGAAGAATGACTAGTAAGGAAGGTGCTGGGGAAGGCTGCAGGGAAGTGATCCAGGGATTCACAGGTACAAAGAAGGGCCACTAGGATGACCTGAGGAATGGAAAACCTGTCTTATGAAAGGAGACTCAGGGAGCTTGGCTTGTTTACCTTAACCAAAAGAAGGCTGAGGGGGGACATGATTGCTCTCTTTAAATATATTAGAGGGATAAATACCAGGGAGGGAGAGGAATTATTTAAGCTTAATACCAATGTGGACACAAGAACAAATGGATATAAGCTGGCTAGTAGGAAGTTTAGACTTGAGATTAGACAAAGGTTTCTAACCATTAGAGGAGTGAGGTTCTGGAATGGCCTTCCAAGGGAAGTAGTGGGGGCAAAAGACCTATCTGGCTTCAAGATTAAACTAGATGGGTTTATGAAGGGGATGGTTTGATGAGATAACATGATCTTGGTAACTAATTGACCATTCATTATCAGTGGGAAATAGGTCAATGGAGGGATGATAGGAGTTACTGTAGAGAACTTTCTGGGTGTCTGGCTGGTGAGTCTTGCTCACATGCTCAGGGTTTAGCTGATCGTCATATTTGGGGTCGGGAAGGAATTTTCCTCCAGGGTAGATTGGCAGAGGCCCTGGAGGTTTTTCGCCTTCCTCAGTAGCATGGGGCACAGATCACAGCTGGAGGATTCTCTGCATCTTGGGGTCTTCAAAGTATTTGAAGGCTTCAATATCTGAGAGATAGGTGAGAGGATTATTCTAGGAGGGGTGGGTGAGATTTTGTGGCCTGCACTGTGCAGGGGGTCAGACTAGATGATCATAATAGTCCCTTCTGACCTTAAAGTCTATGATTCATAGCAATCACACAGCTGTTCCCAGAACCATTGTAGACAGCTGTTATTACAGGGTCCCTGGGCTGGAACCTGGAGTGGAGCTCCCTACCAGCTCCCTATTTCACTACTAGAAAGATACTGGTTTTGGTACAAGAGCAGGGCTGGGCAAAATAGGGCATGTGGGCTGGATTTGGCCCACCAAGCCACTGTATCCAGCCCGTGGACACAAGAAGGAGCCTCAGGCAAACTCTCTGCTTGCCCCAGCCCCTGCATGCTGCTCAGAAAAACAGCTGACAGGTTGCTTGCGTTTCTCAGTTGTGAACCTGGGGGGGGGGGGGGGAGGGAGAAGAGGCTTCAGGAGCTGTCCCCACCCCCAGCAAAATCCCATTGCCCAGTTTCTGGCCAATGGAGCTGCCCTTTTGAAGAATGGGCAGCATGTGAAACCCCACTCCCCCTCCGCTCGGGCTCTTATTCAGAGACACACATGGCCCTGCAGCCTGTGTGGGGTCGGGGCAGTCAGGGAGACTGACTGAGAAGTGTGCTGGGCTGCAGGCTGGGAGTCAAACAAGTAAGTCTCCTGGCCAGAGCCTGCCTCTTGCATCCCAGTTCCTCGCTTCCCCCACTCCACATAATCCAAACCCTCCACCGTCTCATGAGCCCATACCCCTTCCCAGATCCAGCACCCCAATCCCCTGCCCTAGGTCACAATTCAAACCTTGACACCCCCTCCTGAACCCCAGTACTCTGCCCCAGGTCACAACCCCCTCCTGCCCTTGGTCATAAGGCAAACTCCTGAACCCCAATCTTGTGCCCCAGGTCACAACTGCCTCCTTCACCCAAACTCCCCCCCCGACCTCACAGGCCCTCATGCACCCCAATCCCTTACTTCAAGCTCTCTTCTGCACCCAAGCTCCATCCCAGACCCCACACCTCCTCCACTAATACCATGGAAGAGCACAGCTCTCAAGCACTTTCCAAAAACTTGGAGTGCCCCCCCCCCCAACCAAAAATATTGACCATCCCTGTACAAGAGTTTGTCCTACCCTGTACCACTGGGAGGGGCCACAAAGACTGAGGTTTGGTTTCCCCTCTTGTCCCCATGGAGGCCCGTGATGAGAGCAGCTCAACAAACAGCAAGCTGGGGTCTAAATTGAGGGCTGCTGTGAGCCACCGAGGCAAGTCATCTGTCTGAAAGCATGGGACCCACCAAGGTTAAGGAGCAGCTTTGTCACGACAGGTTAAGAAAATGGTGTCTGTACATCGAGGTATAGTACTTAAATTAGCCACAAATCCAAAGTTTGTTTTCAAAAAATCCAAGATTCATGAAGTACAAAATCACCAATTCCCCAAATTTAGGGAACTAGATTAAACAATACAGAGTAGAATAAATACAAGTACTCAGGTTCAAGTACTCAGTACATCACTCACGTAGAGTTACATAGAAAGTTGGTTGTGGAAAACAAATACATCAATGAATGAAGATCGTCCCTCAGAGCATGAGAATTTAGGGCAGGTTGTCCCTTAGAAAATACAGTCCATTGGGAAAGTAGTTGTTACTTTCCCAACTGCACTTCTCTTTGGCACTCCAGCTCATCTCTCCTGGCATTGCTTATGTCTGGTGATGTGTTCCAGGCAGATATCCCATGACCACTGGACAGTGTCTGACAACATGAGTCGCTGCATTAGTCGAGCGTAGCATTGACCAATTCCACAGTTCCCTCTTCTCCAGTTTAACTAATGATTTCTCATGTGGAAAGGTATGAAATGCATTACAGCTGCGCCCTGAGTTGCGAACGGTTGAGTTGCGACCATTCGCACTTACGACCAAAGCTCCCAAAGGCAGTCCCCGAGTTACGAACGACACCCGCGCTTATGAACAGCGCGGTCGTGTGTAACTCCATGGGGTCCGAATTACGAATGGATCGAGTTACGGCCAAGTGTTTGGTCCGTAACTCATTCGTAACTCGGGGAGAGGCTGTACTGGCATCCAGGTAGATTAAATCTACTGCATTTCCTTTGTCTACAAAATCAGTTATCTTCTCAAAGAAATATATTAGTAACTTTGTTACCATCTCTTGCATCCAACAATTGTTAAAAAATCTCCAGTTCCTTTCTATCTGCTCTCCAAGCTTGGAAGAGATCATTTCTCTCTCTCTCTCTCTCTCTCTCTAAAAAAAGATTTTCCTGAGCATCATGTCACTCTGCATCCTGCAGTCCCTCTCCCCCTCACTTTCTCCAGTTTTCTTTCTCCAGTGTGGCAGCCTCCTTCCTCCCCAACGGCAGGGGAAGCCCCGGAGAGCACCCCTCCTCCTCTGGCAGCCACGGAGAAGAGCCAGGCACAATTTGGCCCAGGCCTCACTCCATGGAGGCTGGGGAGAGGAAAAATCCAGGGCCAGTAGGGGGAAAAGGGGCTAGCAGAGGCATAGGGGCAAGAACCGGGGTGGTCTTGTGCAAGCCAGCCGTGGACCCTCCCTGGCAGTGGGGGAAGGGAGCGCTTCGGCCACACAACCCCCCAAAGACTGGAGGGAGAGAGCTGGGCCAGCCTTAGCCTGGCCCAATCTTTGGTGGCCGGGGTGTGTGTGTGTGTGTGTGTGCGGAGAGAAGAGCCAGGGCTGGCTTGGATTCAGGGGGGCCTGGTGGCTGGGGGAAGAGAACCAGGGCAGACCAGGACTGACATGCCTCGGCCTGGCCCTCCCCAGAGTCCGGGGTCTGCCTACCCCCAGAGAGAAAGGGGGTTGGTGAGCATAGCGCGGCAGGGGGCACTGCCCCCTAGATTCACTTTAAGAAAGTTCTTATCTTAATCGCCTGCTAATCACTCTTGTACAACTTCCTGCCTCATTGGTGCAAGCAGGAAGCAGCACATCTTTATCTCCTCTGCAGAATTCTTTGCATTACACACTGGGTACGTCTAGACTACATGCCTCTGTCGCCAGAGGCATGTAGATTAGGCTACCCGACAGAGTAAAATGAAGCGGCGATTTAAATAATCGCCGCTTCATTTAAATTTACATGGCTGCCGCTTTGAGCCGACAAACAGCTGATCAGCTGTTTGTCGGCTCAGCGCGATAGTCTGGACGCTCCCCTGCCGACATCAAAGGGAGCTGTCGACAACCCAGGTATGCCTCCTGGGATGAGGCATACCTGGGTTG
Source organism: Pelodiscus sinensis (assembly GCF_049634645.1). Classification (NCBI taxonomy): domain Eukaryota; kingdom Metazoa; phylum Chordata; order Testudines; family Trionychidae; genus Pelodiscus; species Pelodiscus sinensis. The sequence continues at coordinate 30,406,631 of NC_134728.1, read as the reverse complement.
TCGACAGCTCCCTTTGATGTCGGCAGGGGAGCGTCCAGACTATCGCGCTGAGCCGACAAACAGCTGATCAGCTGTTTGTCGGCTCAAAGCGGCAGCCATGTAAATTTAAATGAAGCGGCGATTATTTAAATCGCCGCTTCATTTTACTCTGTCGGGTAGCCTAATCTACATGCCTCTGGCGACAGAGGCATGTAGTCTAGACGTACCCCACCACCCATCCCACAGACACAGTCACCAACTCCCCTCACATCCTGCCTTACACCACCCTTTGCACCGACACACACTCCAACTCCCCTCACTCCCTACCTTATACTGTTGACCATAGTGACACCCTTGCTAATGCCCCACATTCTTCATAATAATATTATTATGATATGATTTTGGTAGAGTTGTGATGCATTCTGTGCAAAATAAGGCATCTCAGATATCACTGAAATCATTATAATTTACTACATATGATTCTCCTACTTGTATACGTGTCATTTTTGTATCTGAAGCCAGAAATATTGTCTTTGCATCTATTACAAAGGTGTTTACACTTGGGGAATCCCACTAAGTGGAATGCAATCAATCTAGATGGCCTGGTGGGAAGGGCCACTAATCTACCACTGAGGAGCCTTCATGAGGACACTATGAATAGCCTCCCAGTTATGGCTACTGTGACCCTACAGAAGCATGTGACCAAGACACCTGGCACTGGACTCCTTCTTGGAATACAAGTACTTTCCCACTGATCAGGAATGGGAACCCAGAGGGGAGACAAAGGGATCCCACCACATGCTATTGAAGGCAAGGGAGTGACATCATCACGGCTCTTCACTGGCTCCCTGGCCAGAGAGACTCCTGGAAACACTGGAGGAATAAGGACCGAACAAGGGAGAAGTGCTGTCCCAAGCTAAGGGGACGTTCAGCCTGTGAAAGGAAAACCTGGGGTGTCTAAGCTGCAAGCCCGTTCAGCTTGCCCCCCAAGAATCTCTGCAAATTAACCGTTAGGGTGAGATTGTGCTACTCATGTCCAATCTCATTAGGAGATATTAAGTGTCGTTTGCCTGTTTTGTTTATTTGCTAGATAATCTGCGTTGATCAGTTTGTTATTCCTCATAATCACTTAAAACCTGTCTTTTCTAGTTAATACTCTTGCTTATGTTTTGTCTAAAATCATAATCCGGGGCGGAAAGCTGTGCCTATTCCTCTCCACATTGAGGGAGGGGGAGAACTTCATGGGCATGTACTGGACAGTTCTCTGTGCAGTGCAAGACAGTATCATTCTGGGAGTACTCTTCAGAGGAGATGTGTGCAAGCAATTTCCCTGGGAGCCTTTCTGAGACTGCAATCCATGCTGCGATCTTTCCAGTGGTGCCTGCATTTGAAAGATCATGGGGAGAAAACGGCAGCTGCCATGCATGGGCAGCTGTGTGTATTTCCTCTTTTGTAAGCAGAAATGGCGGCGCCTGTGATTTTGTTTCCTTAGATTCATGCTGCAGCAGAAGATTTATTTTTATGCATTTGTTGCTGTGACTGTGGGTAGCGCTGAGCACACTGACCTCCCCATTCAGACGTACAGTGCAGCAGTGTACTTATCTGCAGCATCCTTATAATTATTATCCAAATGCGCACCATGGAAACCAGCAGGAAGGGGAACTCCCAGTGCAATATGTCTGTTTTAGGGGGAGAGCAAAGGGGACCAGGCGTATTTTGAAGATCTTGGCACTAAGGACAACACACAATGCAGAGCACAATCTGTGGGCCCCTGCGCCGGTCCATACTGCTGCCTGAAGGGGAAACAGGAAGCAGGAGTTAGGAGACAAAGCATACGAACACTACAGGGAGAAGGTTCCCTTCCCTCCCTCCAGCCTTCCCACCTCTGGGGGGTGGTAGGAGGAAACAATATCAGGATTGGCTGCTCTGTCTGGCACGTCCTCCTAAACCCCCAGGGATTTCCAGAGGAGATATGGATGGAAGATACTGCTATGTTCATCCCCACAGTCCCCACCACGGCTTCTAAGGCACATCTTCTGGTAGCAGCCCCTCTGCTGTGAGAGCAACACCAGAGGGGAAGGAAGGCTGCAGCATTTGAGAACTGCACAGGTCTTGCTGCTCTGATCATTTCCCCCTGGCTGCTGGAGATTGGTGAAGTGTGGGGACGTATTCTCCTTACCAGAAGCTGGGGCTATCACTGGGTCTCTGTGGCTGTAAGGCCAGCGCTATTTCAGCCACGTGGCTGCAGGGAAGCCTGCATAAAGTGATCACCCAGGAGACCAGCAAACTGGTCGGGAAGGCTTGAAATGAAGAGCAAGTGCAATTGCCTGGGAAGACTGGAGGAGGCCAAGAGATGGAATCCTTAGTGCAGTGGGTGGACATTGCACTGGTGGGACATGTCCCCACGTTCTCCCCTGGGAGCTGTCCTTTGCTTTCTCGGGAGCCAGCCCTGCTGCTTCTCCCTCCAGCACCTCTTTGTACAGGACGAGGAGCTAAACTATCAATGCACAGAACCAGGTTGTGCCGGGATGCTCCGGGTGTCTGTCCATTAGGGGCGCTCGGCCCTGCCAGAAGCTCCAGGGGGAGTGCGCCTCAAGCAGGCACAAAGCTCCAAAGCACGCTGCAAGTTCTCCCCAGGTGGCCGGTGCCCTCCTGTTGTGCCCCTGAGGATCCTGGGAAGATGCAGTGCTTATGTGCGGTGGAGCAGGGAGCATGCCTGGCTTAGGACAAGGAGGGTTCCTTGTTCTGCCTTTACTTCCCATACACACAAAGGCCAGGGCCACCCTAGCCCATGGGTAGAGCCTCCCAAGTACTGATCTTCATGCCCTTTCCAGACATTAATGAATAACTCTTCCCACCTCACTGCCAAGGAGGACGATGCCATTAGCAAAGACAGACTTCCACCAGAAACAAAGCTGGCCCATCATCCCTATTTGGAGATGAAGAACTTACAGTTCGTTGACTTGCTTTCAGCCACTGGCAGAGCAGGATGAGAACACAGCTCTCTTGACACTGAGTCCTTAGAGACCTGGCCCTAAGGCCCGGCAGAGCAGGGTGAATTTTTGACAGTCCCATATTTGTTACTCCTGCTCATGACTCCAGGTGACCGTCTAGGGATTGAAGTCCTCTACGGCTGTTGATGATGGTTATTCCCTGTGCATTTTGACATGCAGGGCTAGAAGCCAACTGCTGATGAAAAACGCTACACAAGCTGGTTCCTGTTTTATGATATGAATGATCACAGATTGTATGTCTGATCCATGCCTCAGTTTCCCCGTAAAATAGGGTTAAATGTTCGAGTTCAAAAATTTTTACCTGGAAAGTGCTTTCACCATATCAAAACCGCAAGCAAAAATATTTTTGGCAAAAATGTTTGACATCTGTTTTTTCACAAAACGGTAGGGTAGGGTAGGGTTTTTTTCTAAACCAAAATCATTACCAAAAATGTCATTTAAAAAAAAAATGAAAACTGAATTTTTGAACTGAAAACTGGCTTTCTGGTAAATGAAAGCTTTAGAAAATAATGTCAGAAACAATTTTGATAAGAAATGTCACCAACATTGTCAGAAGTATAAAATGGGTTCAAGTACGGTGAAATGGAAACCATTTTGAAAATTTTTGGCAAAATTAGTTCCCGGTGTTTTGAACAGCTCCAACAATGATATTTATAAGAACACAAGAGGAAATACTAGAATATTGGCCGGTATCAGCAGACAGGACACAGAGCTAGATGGACCTTTGGTCTGACCCAGTCTGGCCGCTCTTACGTCCTTAATATCCACAGCTGTCATGTTTAATGCAAAAACAGAGTTTTTGGAAGGAAAAGCCCCTCCCACATCAGGGTTAAAGCTGATCTCCAGCTGTTAGGGACTCGGATGAGAACTTCGTGATGGCAGATTTTCCCAGGTCTCCGCTCTACAGTAGGGTTCTTGCACTTTCTTCTGAATCATCTGTACTGGGCATTACCTGAGCCAGTGTACTGAGCCAGATAAATGGCCAGTCCCAGAGAGGCTGGCAATTCCCATGCTCCTTTGTACTGTACAAAATTGGCCATTTTGCTGTCATGGTTCTGGTCAGTATTCCCTGCAAGCAGTGCACTTGTGCGTCCACTCAGAAGAGATTCAGATGCTGCCCAGCTGATTAACAGAGTATCCCCAGGTAGGCTTCGTTTCTATGGGTGGTGCACATTTGCACACGCCTCAGTGCATCTGACATTATTCCACATGTGGATGGGCAAAATCTGCACATGGATGGAAAAGACTAGAGGGAATGTTGGTCCTGGTGCCCCTTTTGCTGTTTGCTTTGCAGAGACATTTGTGCCACAGGCTTTCAGTCGCAGCATGAGTGATCCCGAAGAGTAAATTTCACAAGCACGTGCCAAGCTTCCTTGGAAGCAAATCCCCTCCCTCTGCGAGAGCTGACAGCAGAAGCAACGGCGGACTCAGTCAGACTCTGACTTCACAAAGAATTGACACGAGAGGCCTGTGCCCGGTCCCATTGGCATCCATGGGGATTGCTCGCAGCGTTCAAGCTAATCCCGTGCATCAGGGCGGAAGCAGCAACGCACCCTCCAGCCCAGACCCAGCCATGCTCTTCAGCACCTGCATTTTGGTGACTAGTCCCATTGGCAGCACTGGCACTACTCACCTGCTTAGGTGGTTTGCAGAGCGGGGGCCAAAGTGCTCCGCACTGTGCAGGATCTGAGTCTAAGGGCTTTGCTGACTCAGCCCCTGCCAGGGAAATGAAACAAGGCCCCGTGGCGTCTCCGACCCAAACGCAGCTTGAGTATCGGATGCTTGCAGGGAGCGGTGCGCCACCCCTCCTGCCTGAAAAGTATTGACCTCCAGCACTGCATAAACCAAAGGAAACTGCAATCAGCTCACAGGTATTCTCTGACCAGAAGCAAGAGCAAAATGAACCCGATGGTTATTACTGGCTAACATCTGTACTGCGGGAGGGAGCGGGTGACTAACGCTGGCTCGGCTCTGCGCACAGGGCAGTTGGGAGGCATAATTCATTAGCGCTTGCAAACTGAGGCACTTGGGAGATGAAAGGGACTCTCCATGCACCAAGCATCATTATTGCTCTGGTTCCTCAACTCTTTAAGAGGGAGATTGAATGATGCTGCCACACCAGTACTGTTGTTTCACAAGCACCTTCCTGGAGTGCCAAAAAAGAAGTTCCTAGAAAACAAATCGTGAACAACGCACAAAGCTTCATGCGATGCGGCAGCAGAATGAATGTCCCGCTGCGGACGCTCCCTTGGGGCCGAGCCCAGGCGCAGCAATCTAACAATCAGCAAGTGACCCGCAACTGCCCACTCTACACAACTCGCGGCCATTCCTCTTGCACTGCCTTGTGCTACCTCCTCGGCATTAGCTGATTCATTAGTCCTGCCGCTCCTTGCTTGTTACAGGGCACCCAGTTCAACCTCTGGGAGCCTCTCCCGCTTCCGATGCAACATTGACAATGGGAGGGGAGGCTCCAGCTTAGTCTCAGCAGGCTCCATCCTGCCCATACGAAAGCTGCAGGGCACAGCTCAGCCTCACATGATCCTCGCCGGCTTTGTTGACTCAGCTGGAGCTGAGGCCGGGGGTGGATGGATGCCAGAATGAAGGGACTCTGCTGAGAGCACCTGGCCACTGGCAGCAGGAGCAGACCCCCCACCTGCCCTTCCCGGATGGAGGGCTGTCTGCCAAGGGGCGGAGCTCGGACTCACAGAGCGACGTCACTCAGCTGGGAAAGCAGCGGCGTGACGGAGCTGAGCGGAGAGGAGCTCCAGAGGGCCTGGGGCCCGGGCAGAACAGAAATCTGGTCTTAGGAGCTGTGGAATTCCTGTGCAGATTCCGGGATCTCTTGGGCTGGGACACCCTTGTGCTCTTCCTTACAGGAGGGATTTGGGCCTGTGTGGAGATGGCCAGCCATGGACTCGTTTGCCCCCTGAAATCCAGCCAAAGGTGGGCCTGGCTTTGGATACCAGCTGCCTGCGTGAAATGCCTTTGGTGTCCAGCTCTAAGGGGACAAAGCCCCAGCGTCACCCACTGGCTCCGATGAGCCCCCTTGTTGGGAGTCTCAGCAAACACGCCCTGGATGATAGAAACTGAGCTCCGGTCTCTTCACCCCCTCCAGGGTGATGCTAATGGTGTGGCGGAAACTTGCTCTGCTTCTACCCATGCATCTTACCTGGCCTGCATCCAGGCTGACCTCTCTCCAGGGCTGTCAGCCAATGACTTTCAAGACATTCATTTCTAGCTGGTTCTTCAAGCGCCCCTAGTCTGTTTGCCACAAGCTGGGAATCAACAACAGGGGACTGAGCACTTGCTCTATTCATTCCCTCTGGGGCACCTGGCCTTGGCCACCGTGGGAAGACAGGGCACTGGGCTAGATGGACCTCTGGTCTGACCCGAAGGCTACATCTAGACTGAAGGCTTTTCGGAAGAAGCTTTTCTGGACGAGATCTTCCAAAAACTGTCTTCCGAAAGAGAGCGTCCACACTGCCAAAGTGCATCAAACGCCAACTGCTTTTTCAACAGAGTCCACACTGAACTGACGCTCTCTCGCGTGGAAGCTGTGATTACTGTGGGCGGAGTGGCCACCAGGGCACCTGTGCTTTTTCCTCTTTCCTCTTCTTCTGAAAGAACTCCCTCTTCCCTGTCCACACACGCCTTTTCCCAAAAGAGCTCTTTCCGAAAAAGGCTGCTGCTTGTAGAAAGAGGTTTACCAATGTCCGAAAAACCCCTCAGTTTTTTCCATTTTTTCTCTCAAAAGAACGCAATTGGAGTGTGGACGTAAGTGAAGTTTTTTTGGAAAAATGCCAGCTTTTTCCAAAAAATCTCTATAGTGTAGACATAGCCAGAATGGCTGTTCTTATGGGCTGGATGCAAATATCTGTGCTCTGGTTAATAGTCCCTTACTCCACTGTCATCCTGCAGGGAGGTGCTAGCTGGAGAAACTGGCCCTCCCTGACTCCCCAAAACCATGGAAACCCAAAAGCACTTGGACTTTGAATTGCTCTACATGAAACATACTGAGAAGCCTCCTTCTGGTGGATTCTCAGCCAATGCAGACGTTGTGGGCCTGCCTGTTTGACTGGCTGCAGAGACAGCTTCCTTCTGTTTGAATTGTCACATGCCCGGTGTGTCTGCAGTGACTTCACAGCAGTGCCAGTCTGCTGCCCAGCCCTTTGCTTCCTGGCAAAGCCGTTCTCCTGCACACTGTGTCCTGCTTCCTGAAGCCCACTTCCTCCTCATTTATCTTTCCAGAGCTACCATTTCCCAGAGAAGAAGCAGAGAGCTATGAACAGGCCCATCCCGAGAATTGATGGGGCCCCGCCCAAAGACAGCCCCAGAGTGGCGGGATGACAATTTTTTAGAGATGTGAGTTTATAACCTTCAGCCACTCACCAATGAAATAGTTTTAAAGCCAATTTTAACTTAAGATCCTGTCTACTCACACAGTAAATTCAGCCACTGACAGTATAGACCTGGGCTTGGCAAATGCCAGTTAAATGGCTTCCTTACCGCCTGAACGGCTCTTTCCCAGGGTCAAGATCTGCCAATAGCTCGGGCCGGCTGTGTCACTCGTAAGTTAACTAGATCCCCTCCGGAGGAAGCAGAGCCACAGAGGAGGGGGAGGAAGAGGCAGCTGGATGGACATGAAGACCCAGTGGTGCTCCAGGTGTTCAGGTGCCCTACACAGCTGTGTGTTGTGTGTCTGGGTAAGGATGGTCCGGGCTATGGAACCAGTGAGGGCTTTTCCCCCTGCCTCAGCAAGCAGAGAAGTGTTCTCCCCTGTCTAAACTTCCACAGGTTTTCCATAAATAGCAACCACATGGGGTTTGCGAAAGAGTGGAAGCTTCCAAAAGAGGCTGAGTGGAGCAGAAAGAATCAGCCAAGTGCACTGAGCACAGCAGGCATCAATGGGGCAAACATCTCCTCCAAATGACCAAGGGACTAGCAGCTGCTTTCATCTAGATAGAAACTAAGACTCTGCAAAGAGCAGTGACCTCCTCATCCGCCTTTTTCTCCTCCCCCTGCAAATGTTACTGCAGCCAGTGAAACCACAGAGGCATTTTCTACAAATTGTCCAGTAAGGCACACTGACCAAAACAGGCGTGTGTGTGTGTGTGTGCGCGCGCGCGCGTGTGTGTGTGTGTGTGTGTGTGTGCGCGCCCTGTGTTGAAAGAAGATGCCCCAACAGAACGAAGGAGCCAGCATTCTCTTTAAATATTCCACACCATCTTTGCTTGGAGGGAAATAAAATATTTATCAGAGACTCATGGTTTTTGCAAAGGACATTAAAGATTAAATTTTTGATGCCTGTAAAATTTAATTGGCTTCAATGTATGATAGTTTGTATCTCTGAAGACGACAATACTTTCCTGGCCAATGCCATCAGCATTAACCTCCTCTTGGACGACCTGCATGTGTCCTTAAAGTTGCCAATGATTCCTCCTTTTTGATCAGTTACTGTCTCTCATATCCACCCCTTGGCACATCCACCCATCCAGAAAGGTGCTGCAATCACAGACCAAAGCATCGTTGAATATGGAAGAGATGATCTAGGGTGACAGGAGGGCCTTTTATCTCATAAAAGATTATGATCGACATTTGCTATTAGAGTATGTCATCACACACTAAGCCTCCCGGGGAGTGTTGGAATAGGAGTTTTCTGAATTGATCATGTGGTTGCTATGCTAGATGACTGATTTACTACACGCCTGCTTTTGTCAGCAGTAACAGCCTTCACTGCGCAACAGCTGAAGCAGCTACAATCCCAGCTGAAGTCAATGGAGAGGTGAGCGATTGACTTCAGTGGGGCTAGGAATGGGGCCTATGGGCAAAGCCTTTCTCTGGCTCTGCTCCTGCAATCTGGTCTACATGGGCAGCCACTCGCAGAACCCAGTGGAGGTGAAGCGGGCCCAGGATGAGCTCAGTCTGAGACCTCTGGCCAGAATTTAGCAAAAACACTGGGACTCTGATGCCAGGGGACTATTGATATAGTTAAATGCTTTGCTGGCCTCCTGCAGGATCTTCAAGGTCTATACGCGGGGATCAGAGCAGGACTGAGGCAACTGCTGCAGAGCCTTACCTATCTTCTGAGCCTTTCTGGTGTGGCAGGTGCGTGGGCGGGTGGGAGATGCCAAATGGGAAAGTTTCAGGGTGGCAGGGATGAAAAGGATCAGACTATGCACACGTGTCACTGGAAATTTGCATGTAATTGAAATTACAGAGCATGTGCCTGTAGGCCTGGCAGGTGAACTTTTACAAAGTGAAGCTAAGTAAATAAACAAACACCATACACCACCATTAAACCATTTAGTGCAGAGAAAATGATTCCTTGTGCGCTTTCATTCCTGGCTTTCTTAAAGACGCCGTTAGCCTCTCTCACAAATTAACCTCTCTCGCCTTTAATCTAGCTCATGAATTAATTCATCCCCAACCTTTTAAATAATTGAGCTTTCTATCTTTGAATGTAAATGCATCTGTGCTGTTATAGGCTTGGTTTTAGCACAGCAAACAGCACCCAAAAATGAGCGAGCCAGCTAAACGGGTTAATAACAGACAAACCAACAACTGCAAAGCAAAAGCTGTTTGTGCAGGTGGCCTGGGGCAGCTGTCTATTGCCTGGCAAAGCCCTGTCTATGTGATCCTAAGACCACGTGCTGGTGCCTGCTGAGACCAAAGAGAAAGCAGGAGAGCAAAGAAGGTGCTGAGGAATTCCCAGGGCCTGGCTTGATCGGCCCAATGGCACTGGGCTGTACCAAGGGTTCAGTGTTGTTACAATCCATTCTGCTACCGCACCTTTCCCAGGAGGATCTCAAAGCAATTCCAACCATGATTCAAGCAACTCGGAGAAGTTAGCTTTGGAGTGATGCAGCCACAGTCTGTAAATACCTACATGGGGAGCAGCTATTTGGTAACTGTCTCTTCACTCTAGCAAGTTCCAACCCCGTCCAATGGGTGGAAGATGAAGCTAGACAAATTCAGGGGGGAAATAAGGTGTGAGTTTTAACACTGAATGTAATTAACCATTGGAACAAATTGCCAAGCATTGGTGTAGATTCACCATCCCTGGCAATGTTTAAATCAAGGATGGATGTTTTCTTGAGAGGTGCTTTCATTCAAGCAGCAGGAATTTTCTCTTCTGGCCGGTGCTATACAGGGCCTGCCTAAATCACAGTGCTCCTAGCTGGCCTTGAACTCTAGAAATTAGGGTAGCCTCTTGGCTTATTCGGTTTGGGAGAGGCTGGGACAGGCTGCAGGACCTCAGAGCAGCTCTGGGCAGCACCCTCTGGTTACTGGTAGTAGAGCCTCTCTCTAAAAGCAAATCTCCATTGCAGTGGGAAGGATAATTCAAGCCCTTGTGTGTAGCTGGAGGCAGTAAAATGTATTTATTCCCAGCCCCCTTAGCATCCCTGGTCTGGTCACATCGTCTCTAACCTCCTCCATTCCTACCATCTCTGTCCTCCCACTCCAATCCCTGTGATCTGCCCCCCCCTTCTGTGCAAGGGGCTAGAGACCACAGCACAGAGGTCTGAGAGACCCAATGCCCCCAGAGAGTTGGAATATCCAGAGCTTGATTGCACAGACTGCGGGGAGGGGAGAGGAAGGATATCAGATCATAGGAACTAAACTCCTAATTATCCTTTGCCAGTCTTGCAGAAAATCTGCTCACTTGCTCGCTCACTCTCGCCTAGCAATGTGCTCTCCCCTCCTTTTCTGAAACCCTGGTATCTGAGCAAAGGCGAGGGAAAGGGAAATCATGCTAGTCCAAGTACTGGAGCCCAACTGTCCTGCTCTGGGATTTTTCCCTTCAGGCAGAGTTTCTGCTGATGTTGTACTTGTCCAACTGTGCTCTGCAGAGAGCCCAGGCTGGCCGATTATTCTCAGCGTGTCTCAGCTGCATCAGCACAGGGAGGAACTGAGCTCTCTTGACCTTCAACCCAGCGGCTCTCCAAATGTACATTTCCTGTTGATGCCTTGGGCTTTGAAAGAGCTTTACAAAAATCCCTCCGCTCCTGTATGCCGAGCAGAAACTTACAAGTGCCAAATAAATACCTAGGCAGGGTGTACTGCAACCCCTTCCCCCTGCTCAGTCAGCTCCGAAGCCAACGCACCAGGGCAGGTCTCACTGTTTGGAAATCAGCAGTAGCTCCACTGAAAGCAGCAGAATTCCCAGTGTAAAAGAAATCAGAGGCAGCCCAATGAGTTTTAAAATGTATCTTCTACTCTGGTTCATATTTCATAGTCTAATCTTCCCAGAGCCCTTGCATTCCAAAGCCTACATGTGCTACTTTGATACTCAGTCTTCCCCTGAGGAGCTGGGTTTCCAGTATTTTACCGATTTCCTTTTTCAGCCAACCTTGTCAATGTAAACAGCAAACACAATTTTTTTTTTTTTTTTTTGCTTCCAGATTAATCTTTCTCTTCTTCCCCACACTTCCGAAGAAGGTTTGCTCAGAGAGGTAATTCTTCGCTTCCCACCAGTCAAAATCCTCCCTTCACAGAACTGCATTTTAAAAAGAGCCATTGAGAGAACATGTCAAATAAAATGTGACCAAATAACTAGTAGATGTCAGATAAGCATTAAGGGTATTTTTCCTGGTGTGACATAAAAGGAGACAATCCATCACTATATTTTTTTAAAAGCATGAATACCAGGCAGGAAAAATAAAAGTGTGAGGAAATCAATAGATTATTAGTATTAATGTATTATGGTAACACACCACAGCCCATTTTGGCAGGGCCTGTATGAACATAACAAAGAGACAGTCTTGGCCATGGGGCATTTACAGTCTAAGCTCATGAATATGTCCCATCTCTTGTACTGTCCATCTGAGGAGCTCAAACCTCTTTACGGCCCAACAAGCCTTCCCACTTGCTCCTGGAGTTAGGCCAAAGTTGTGTAGATTAGGAGCACTAGGCACAGATGACTTGCTCAAGGTCATTCAGAGAGTAATTATTCATGGTTTACAGTCGTGCTGGATAGACATAACGTGGGGTTCTACAGGGGTCAGTTTTGGGACTGGTCTGGTCAATATCTTTAGATGAAGGCATGGAGAGTATGATTATTAAGTTTGCAGATGATACCAAGCTGAGAGGAGTTGCAAGTGCTTTGGATGATAGGGTCAAAATTCAGGAAAAAAGTGGATACATTGGAGATGGTCCAGAGAAAAGCAACAAAAATGATTAAAGGTCTAGAAAACATGAGCTATGAGGGAAGACTGAAAGAATTGGGTTTGTTTAGTTTGGAAAAGAGAAGACTGAGAAGGGACATGATAGCAGCTTTCAAGTATCTAAAAGGGTGTTACAAAGAGGACAGAGAAAATTATTCTCCTTAACCTCTGAAGATAGGACAAGAAGCAATGGGCTTAAACTGCAGCAAGGGAGGTTTAAGTTGGACATTAGGAAAAAATTTCCTAACTGTCAGGGTAGTTAAGCCCTGGAATAAATTGCCGAGGGAGGTTGAGGAATCTCCATCACTGGAGATATTTAAGAGCAGGCTAGATAAACCTCTATGGTCTAGCTGGTGCTTGGTCCTGCTATGAGTGCAGGGGACTGGACTTGATGATCTCTCAAGGTCCCTTCCAATTGTTCCTCCTCTAAACCATCTGCTCTTCCCACATGCACTGGGGGTGCGTGCGCTGTAGTACGGATTGCTTATTACTTGCCGTGCAAACCACTGAGAAGGATCAGAGTGCAAGCAGAGAGGATGATGGGAAAGCATGAAGCGGGTGAGGCTTCTTGAGCTTTGTAGGAGCTCTGCATCTTGGGAAAGCAGCCAGGGGCCAATGATGAGTTTAGAACCTAACCTTAGGCTCCTGTTTTTTAAAACCTTGACCTCATCATTAACATTAGAAAGGCCATCAGCACAAATCTGACTAACCTACTCCAGGAATGCAAAGCATGTTACAGGCACAAATTCATTACCCCCAGGCCCACCTCTTGTGATGCCAGGGACTGTTGTTATCCCGGTATCAAAGAGGAGCAAACTAAGGTACGAGAGATGTTAAGTGACCTGATGGAGGTCACAATGGTGAATCAGTGGCAGGGGCTGATAACACAGGAGTCCTTAAACTAGTCCCCTGATGCAAGCAGAAGATAATACCCATTGGGCTGCCTTTATCAGAGACGTTCAAAAGTAACATGAATTTAGGAGACAGGAGGGGGCAGTGGCGTCAGAGGCCTTAATTATTCCATGTAACAGGGAAATCTCTGTTTGTTTACACAAATTCATAAGCTTTGAGTGGCAGGGCTGGTCATTTTGTTCACAACGGGGTCCTGCTGCATGACTGGAGTTCCTAGGAGCTACTGAACAACAACAGACCGGGAGGTCAATAATGAAGTTCTTTGATCCCATCACAACCCAAAACACCCACAGAATGAAAACTGTCAGTCGTATGACTCAGCATCCCAATGAGGGTTTCAAATCCAACAGTCTGCGATTAAGCGTATTTGTTCCTGTGCGATGCCGGAGCAGCAGAGCAGCCCCTACCTCAGCTTTGCAGGACCACAGACAGCTCCTCTCATCACCAGAAACTGTTTCAGCACTTTGGACAGGTCCATCCAGAATTCCCTGTGCAGCATATTTGCAAGCTTTAAAAAAAAAGCCATACTTCACCTACCATAGGGTGCGTGCATGAGTGTGTGTCTACGCCCGCATGAGTCCATGGACAAGAGAGCTGTATTGATGAAAGACCCTAGAGTGGCGAGATTCCCAATAGTTTACAATGCCACAGGCTGGATTACAGAACACATTCTGCATGAGAGAAGCCCAAAGTCTGGACCAAACCTCCATCAATAATAGCACATTCTTTGGGCCCTGGGACACACAGTGAGACTGGCAGATACATCAGTGCATTTGAGAGTTCTATAGGATAGGAGGGTCAATAGGATCACAGACATTATTACACTGGGATTTAAGTGTAGGGGTAAAATATAATAAAACATGGTTGCTCGGTGCATCTCTCTTGTCTGTGTTAGATGCTCTTCACTGCCCAAGCTAATAATGCAACCAACAGTGACAGTCCCTTCACTCCTGCCACATAACATCACCGAGATTAAGATTCATTGTTAACAAACTTTCCTTCCTTTATGTTCCTAGCTCACTCGCACAACCAGCCTCATTGCTCCTACTACAGTGGTGGGCGGCTTACAGATATCTAAGGCAGATAGAACACGTATTTTAATTACAGGCATTTTTACTAACCGATTCATTTACAAGCTCCAGACAAATCAGTTTCCACTGGCCTCTTGCTCTATAATTTCACCCATGAGAGTTCTCTCCCAAATGCTTAGCAGACCCTCCCCCTCCAGAAACCAATCACCCACACTCACCCTTCACCCCACAGCCATGCCACATGGTATGACAGACATCCTAATTTAAACACTTTCCGTGGTCCCATCCTTTGAATATGATCATCCCCTCCTTTTCTTATGTGCTCTGCTGAACAAGGCTGACATTGAATGAGCCACCATTGACATCAGCATTAGTGCTCCTGGGCATGAATGGAGACCACAGAGCTATTGCTTCAGGCTCTCTGCAAACTCGGGCAGATGTTGCTAAATGGGTTGCATTTGGATCAGGTTCTGAAGGTTTGCTTGGCAACTGTCTCAGCTACAGACTAGCTGATGTGACCAAAAAACAAGGCGCGAGAAGACAGATGGCTTCGTTCTAATAATAATCCCTGGCACCTGGCGGCAGTGCCTCACCCACAGCATTCCTCAGCCAGTCCTCAGAGCGATTGCTACAGCTATCCCGGAGCTGCTCTGTTTGCCCACGCTCGACGGGCTTGGGGGTCGACATGCTCCCTGTGAGTTTTTACTTCTACCATGCACTTGCCCCACAATGTCTGCTGCTGATGGTACCATACACCCAAGAGGGTCATGGCTGTGGAGCACCATGGGGACAAGTGAGCTAGGCCTCTGCTTAGCTGTCAATGGGAGCTAGTTCTGTGCTGTGCTCTGCCCTGTTCTCATCGGAGTGTGCTGGGTTGGGGGGTGGCAGGGGCAGACGCTCTCGGTGCCTTCCACCCACCCGTGGACCCAGGCAACACAAGGGAGGATTTCCTCCTAAGAGCAGCGATCAGTCCAATAGCTGTCTGCGTGCCCCAGGATGGTCGCACTCCCCAGCCACACATGGCAGCAGGGTTTCTCATACACAAACATCTGCCATAGAAAAGCAAATGCAAGCTCCAAGAAATGAAAAACTCCCATAGCCATAAACGACTGATTGCATCATCACCTTACCCAGCAAAGGACCGACGCTGGGCTCCCATAGGACAGCGTGGGGGCAGGCAGAGGGAGGGAGGGAGGGAACGGACCTTTCTTTACAAAGCAGCCGCACATATGGACGATAGAGCAGCTACGGTTTTGTTGTCTGATGCTGGCCCCTTCAAGGCTGAGCTAGTGGCATGTACACAGGCGGCCAAGGCAGGTTATAGTGCCATTTTACAGTGTGACCGTAGGCATGCACCTAGAATGCTCAATGTGGTCTTCAGCGTGATACCTTACAGAATAAATAGCCATCACACAGACAGAAAAAAGCAGAGCAACTTAAATGATGCAGGGACCAGAGAGGATGACTTCTGAGGAGAGACTAAGGGAATTTAAATTGGGTAGCTGAGAAAAATATGCCAAAGGGGCACCAGATAACACTATATAAATATCTAAAGGGCAATCACATGAAGAAGGGGAAAGAGTTCCTTAGGCACCGGCAGCAAGGCCAGGAGCAATGATGCTGAAGCACAGAGAGGGAAGAGATTAGCTGCGATATCAGGAGAGTCTTTTGCTATAGGGATGCAGAGGCAGCAGAGCTGTTTGCCTAAGAATCGTGGCACCGTTTTCAGAGGACTCCACCGCCTGATCGGCGAGAAGGAATTGTGTCAGGCCCTGGGGCCAGCTACTCTGCAGACGTACCAGGGTAAGGTGTGACCGGCCTGGCCAATGTTCCCCACTTTTCGGTTGGTGAAGTCAGACGTTGACAATGACTACTGGACAGAGACAGGGCTGCTGAATAGGAACTTTCCCAGTGTCCAACTACAAGTTCATCTCAAAAGCCATCTTAGCCTGGAGCCTTCTAATTGCATTGGCTGAAGGTAGCTACCAAAGCTGGGATCTCAAACTGGATTTCAACACAACCTGAGTATTCAACTCCCTAGCCCTCCCTTGAGGATTCCAGCCTGAAGGAACCACCAGGCTCATGTGCAGAGAACCCAGGCTCAGCCAGTATTAAGAATCCTTGGGCAGCTCTTGTAGCTCACCAAACACCAAGGCCTCTTTTAGGATGTCCTTGGAGCAACCTGGAAGGGTTGGAAGGGACATCAGCAAAAAAAATTCAGACAAAAAAAAAGGAATTAAAATTTCCAGTTCCACACCTGAGTCCCCCGGCCATGTTGGGCCTAAATATATATACGTATATATATCAATTTCTATTCCCTGCTGTTCTGTGAAAAACCCACACAAACAACAGTGACTATTGGCAGGACACAAAGTGTTGTCAAATGCACAAAGGAAGCACACTGAACAAAGAGAGAGAGAAAAAGAATAGATTTTCCTTTAAGCCCTTTTAGGTACATGACACTCTTGAGTTTTCTTTTAACAATAATAAGAACAACAGATGAAAGATTTTTAGACAAAAGGGTGATTATTTTTACACTGACAATGTCCCTTTAACAATTAAGGTCCAATAATTATGGGCCATATTCTGGTCTCAATAACTCTGGTGCAAATCTACAGTAGACCTGTTTAAGTGGAGGAGCAAGTCTGGATTTATACCAGTGTACCTGTGGTCCAACTGCTCCTTAATTTGAGACAGTCTTTCCAAGACGGAGCTCACTCAAACCTGCCATTGTTTCACACCTACTGTAGTTAATTTACTTGGATCAATGCTCAGAACATTTTTTTTGCAAACCACCAGTTTACCAAATACATAGATACAAAAGCCCCATGTGCCAATTTGACAGACTGCATCCTTTGAAGAACATACAGATGGGATTTCACCATGAAAATTCATGACCCTAAAGGAAGAAAAATGACCATAAGGCAGCAAACTGAAGGAAGCCAGTGGAAGAAAAGCTTTTTGGTTTTTATTCCTGCAGTAGTTTATCTCCAAAGGGCCCAAAAGGAGAACACATTTGGATCTGAAGGTTTTCATGTGCATCTGTAATTACCGAGTTACCAGCACTAGATGAAAGCAAGTGTGCTGACACTTCAGTGAAA
The DNA here is from genome assembly GCF_049634645.1 of Pelodiscus sinensis. Classification (NCBI taxonomy): domain Eukaryota; kingdom Metazoa; phylum Chordata; order Testudines; family Trionychidae; genus Pelodiscus; species Pelodiscus sinensis. The sequence goes on along the minus strand of NC_134728.1, from coordinate 30,389,430 downwards.
TGGGTTGCCCTTTAATTTCTTTCTAGCCAGCTGTGAGGGTTGTCATGGCGACACTACATCTGTCACCCATTGTTCATGGCTTTTTCAAATGAACCAAGACCAGAGGCTTTCTCCTCCTCTCCCTCCCCAGGCACACCTGTTCTGGGTTTTGTTTCCCCCTGTCTCTCTCATGTAAGAAGTTGTTAATTCCCAGGATGAACTGATCCTACTGGCACACTGAGGAAGGCAGGTCCAGCCTGCACGTGGACACAGTCACTGCAGATATTGCCTTTGCTTGAAACAATATCTGAGCCTGGAATGAGGCATCGGTCCCATCACAACACCTGGCCTGGGTGAGGCCTGGGAGAATCTATGGACAGGCGTCGGTGCTTTCAACAGGAAGGTGGCTCAGTCTCATCCTCTTTGGGGCAGCCTTGCCCTGCCCAGAAACACGGCTACGGCCCTCATTCGGAATGCTGCTCTGCAGGGACATCAGCGTAACGGCACAGAGGCAGCCCCGTGTCGCAGTGTCTGACGCCAAAGGAACCATTCCGAACCGGCAATGCTCATCCTCAGCTTGGGATTTCGTGCTGTTGCCTCCCGCAGTGTGTCAGAGACCGGATGTTCACATAAGAACGGCCGTAGCAGGTCAGAGCAAAGGTCCATCTAGCCCAGTGTCCTGGCTGCCGACAGTGGCCAATACCAGGTGCCCCAGAGGGAGTGAACCGAACAGGTAATGATCAAGCGATCTGCCATCCATCTCCACCCTCTGACAAACAGACACTAGGGACACCGTTCCTTACCCAGCCTGGCTAATAGCCATTAGAGGACTTAACCTCCATGAATTTATCTAGCTCTTTTTTAAACCCTGTTATAGTCCTAGCCTTCACAACCTCCCCAGGCAAGGAGTTCCACAGATTGACAGTGCGCTGTGTGAAGAAGAACTTCCTTTTATTTGTTTTAAGCCTGCTGTCCATTAATTTCATTTGGTAGCCCCTAGTTCTTATATTATGGGAAGTTCTTATATTATGGGAAGTTCTTATATTATGGGAAACTATGCATACTAAGGGCGGGATCCTGGAATCCAGGGCTCGCAGCGGCATCGGGAGCGACGGGATCTCATTCTCACCTTAGCAAGGCACCTTGACAAATTTCCATGGATGGCGCAGGAATGCTTATTCTGAGGGTGGGGATGCCCTGGGTCCATAGAGAGCCTCATTGCTCCCTCTGATGGTACACACACTAGGGACAGCCAGGTGCACACGGAAGCTTTGTGGCTAGCACAGATGGAGGAGAGGCAGGGGGCCTGTGTTTTATTCTTGGGTGTGCCATGGTCTTGCTGGGTGACCTTGGGCAACTCACTCCCCCGTGCTGTGCCTTGGTTTCCCCATCTGCAGAATGGGGATGAGACCACTGAGCTAGGGCCAGGGGGCCAGGAAGCTGAATTCACCGCTATCTGTAAAGCTCTCTGAAATCCCTAGTTGGAAGATGCCACAGACGTACCAAGTAGAGTGCATATTTCCAAATGGCTGCCTTCTGGCAGCACTGGGGGGATCCGGAATAAAAGAGCTTGCACTCTTAGCTACCGCGGGCAGTTTATAGCCGGATACTAAAAAGAACATTGGCAACAAGCAATACCAGGGAAAGCTTCGCTCTTCGTTTAACCCGGATGGGTCTGTTGCAGCAAAGCAATAAATACGAAGGGTCACAAACGTGTTTGGGTGTCTCTGGGCAATACTGAGACACCTTTGGTTTATGATTCAGCAGCTCTTGCCACTTACAGCTCTTATTGCGAAGCCAGCAGCAGCTCTCTCTGCGGGGAAGTCGGCGCACTGGCTGCATCTCGGCCCAGCACCACTTGCAAGGATGGGTTCCTGCAGGAGACTTTAACTCCTTGTGCTGCAAGTGGCACAAGGCCCCGCTCACACCCTTCTGTTTTCAGTCAGGACCTGGCGGGGAGAGGAAACCACAGGCACGGTGCCACTCGCCGCCCTCTCTCTTGTTAGCACCAAATTCAAATTGGACCCGTTCTGAGCATTTCCTCCAGGCCAGTCTCAGTCCCTCCAAACTAGAGGGAATGAAGGCAGTTACATGAGAGCGTAATTAGTTGGCAGGGCTCTCCATACGGCTTGGGGATTCCCAGGTACAATGGGAATTACATTCTCAACAGGATATCACCAAGGGTGCTGAGCCAGGACTATCCCTTACCCCCCCGCCCCCACCATCCTCCGCTCTGGGTTAGGAAAGTCTTTGCCATTTTTCATCTCTGGGGGTGGCTGTTTTACCAAACCAGATTTCATTAAAAAGTCAGTAAATGCTGGCAGCCTAGCACTTCTGAGCCACTCTATGATGACAAGTTCAATACTTAACTCACCAGCATCTCCAGCCCAGCCCAGCTCTCCTGGGCAACCCTACAATAACAAAGCAGTGTGCACAGTCCAGTGTGCAATTGCAACCCTGCAATAACAAAGCCATGCACACATTTCACAGCTTACCGACAACCCTCCCATAATAAACCTGCATGTGCAGGCCAGTGACCTTGAACGATCTTACAATAAACTTGTACATGCTGCCAAGCCCTCCTGAGCAACTGTCTGGTAAAGCAGCAGGATGTACAGCCCCGAACTCGTGGTGTATGACACCAGGGTTCCCATCCAGCTTTCACAAGCAGCCTGACAATAAGAGAACAGCACACACAGCTCAGCATCCATAACAAAGTGGGGTTTGTAGATGGTGGAGGTGGGGCCGAAATGCAGTCAGCAAACATGTCAGACTCCAGTTATCAGAAATAACCCAGCGGGAGTTGCTGCTTTTTTAATGATGCACTAAGTGGGTTGGTGTCCTTCTCTGATGGGGACAAAATGACTGGTCCCTGGACATAGGTTTGCTGGGACGTGGTGGGGTACTGCCAGGGATGGGAATGGGACATTTGTAGCTCCTCATGGTGGCTGGATTTACACCAACGTAAAGGAGACCGAAATCTCATCTGCTCAGATGCTGGGGGGAAGCCCTGAGACCAGATCCAGAGTCCGTCCTTCCATTGGCTTCGATGGCCTTTGCCTCGCCCAGCTCCAGAGGGGTGCTCTGCAGAAGCCACCAGGCCTAGAGAGACAGAGCAGAACTCTCTGGACTCAGACCAACCGCGTCATGAAGGTGAGAGGTTTTGATGCGCCTTCCGCCCTGGCTGCGTCAGGGAGGAGTGTGCTGGATCTTTGGGGAGGGGTCTGTCTTTCTTAGAGCCTGGCCCCTCTGTGACTTTGCTGTATGTGTCTACCCCACCACTCCCTCTCCGCCTCTGTGCCCGGGTGCCTCTGCACTGCTACGGGGCTGGGCTTCCCAGCTGGGGTAGACAGGCTGCTTTGCGACTTGCTGATGCACTTCTACCCGTGCGCACGACCCGGCAAAGCCAAAGGCCAGCTGGGGGATGGAACCATTGTGTCCCACTCTCGCACTCAGGGACAAGTCCCACCAGCATGCGCCTGGCCCGGGTCAGCACGCAGAAGGACACGAGGACACAGCCTGCCCCAGAACATGCAGCTGGGGCTGCAGAATGAAATGTGAGACACTCTCATCAAATGCCTTTGGAAATAAAAGCTTCGGAGGGGTGGCTGAGTTAGTCTGGACAGGAGAAACTTAAAAACCCCCAAATGGTCTGGTAGCACTTTACAGACTAACAAACCATGCAGATGGGATCCTGAGCTTTCATCGGAAGAAGTGGGCTGTGCCCACAAAAGCTCATGATCCTGTCCACATGTTTGGAAACGAAGCTCAGGAAAATTCCCTCCCCCCCTCTTTTTTTTTTTTTTCAAGCACAAGAGAGTGAGGGTGGAGTCAAGTGCCAGCGAGCGGCGGGAGTGACAGAATGGAGGACGGCCGCCCACCGGACAGGGCTCCTCAGGGAATCGGCCTGGGAGATGTGCGCAAGGTACAATCCAGCACTTACACGTGCTGAAAGCCAAGGCTGCAGCCCCTGGAGTCCCAGCACCGGCGCCGCAGGATTCCTCAGTCTGGATGGGGCCAGACGGTCCGACTCATGCGCCAGGCTGCTGCTGGAATGGACAGGACAGGGAGCTAGCAGGTTTTTCCTCCCGTTTCTGCACCCCACACTGGCTTGCCGGTCTGCTTTGTATCAGTTAGCCCTGTTAGCGCAGTGACCCCTTGAGGAACCGCGAGCTAAGCGGTGTTAGGGTAGGTCAATAGAGGGAAAGGAGAGCTCAGAAGACAACACAGGGGCAGGCAGGTGCCTTTGGGGTTTTTCAAAGGGAGGGATCCTCCCATGCTGCCCCTGCTATGGGTGCTCTGCAGCTAGGTGGCCAGAGTCCATGGCGATGGGCACGATATAAGAACTTACAGTTACACACAATAGCATTTTACAAAACAACAAATGGTCCTGTAGCACCTTACAGACGACGGCTGTGCCCAGGAAAGCTTATGATAGTATCTATATACGTTTTGGTTAGTTTCTAAGGTGCTACAGGGCCATTTGTCGTTACTTACGTTTTTTTTAATTACAGACTAACAGGGCGACCCCTCTGTAGCCTTTTACAGAGAGACATAATCCGGGGATGGATCTCTGGTGATCACTAATGCTGCCACGCCACTTACCTACAAGAGGGCAGGAAGTTAATCGTGATTTCCTGCCCAAGCTCTAGCTTTCTGACTCCACGAATCCGCCCTCTCCCCAGAACTCCTGCAGTCCCAACTGGACAAGTTGTTCTTGTCAGCCCCTCCCATGCTTTATGAAAATCAGCTTATGAATATGCATAACTCAAAGATGCTTTAGGCAAAATGCATCATGTCACATACCATTTCAAAGATACAATCTGCAGGCTGTGTATATTCTATTGCTGTGCACGTATCATTCTTGTATGTGAAATTAGAAATACGAAGTGTGGATCCATTTATCATTGTACATGCGCTAATGAGGCCATTCCCGATACTCTGGAAACATCATGGCTCAGTACTCAAGATAACGTTCTGTAAATGGTTTTGTTTTTCCTGTAAGCCTGGATTCTGGTTGGTCATGCCAGGCATGTGGCCTGGCCACCTGATGCTGGAACCCATTTTGGATCCAGTACTTTTTCACCCAAAGTGAGAAAAATTTGAACTGATCACAAAAAACTCCCTCCTTGGGGAAAAGAGGTGTAAAGGGGGGAGGGGACCAAACTGCATTAGGTAGTGGCCAAACGCCAAGAGACCCTCCCCTTACCATGAAGATGCCTGCTGAACAGGGGGAAGGATCGGGCCCAAGCAAGGAGGCTGCTTAGCTTGTGAAAGAGATGATTAGGACAACTGGTCGGGTAAGAATTTGCTTGTAACCAGTTTCTTTTTGTATTACAATTACCTGGTGTGTTTTGTTTATTTTGGCTTAATAAATGTCTTTGATTTGCCTGTTTTCACTTGCAGCCACTAACATCCTGCTTTTTATACTTACTAACAACACTGTTGGTTATTATCAAGCTCAGCGTAAATTACTGTTACTGGGAGGAGAGGGAGGAGCAACCACTGTGCATCTCTCTCTTTCTCTGATAAAGGGAGGTGACCTTATCAGCTTTCTTTGTGTAGAACTTTCATCCAGAGTAAGATGGATTTATTTGGGGTGTTGGTCCTATCAGGGAGCTGTGTTCCTGGGGGCTGTCGACAGTCTTATAGCTCAGCCCTCCCATAGCTGTGCTGGTTCAGCATCTGTGTTGGTCTGCTGGGGGGGGGGGGGTTACCCCAAATCTGTGCCTTGGCTGGGGGAGACCAGGGCTCCTGGTCCAGCAGGACGGGGTGGGACTGAATCCCAGAGGGCAGGCTGGTGGGCTCAGTGGCATGACCAGCACTCTGGGTGACAGCCCCAAGGGGATCCCTACGCGCCAAGTCGCCACAGTCTCCATGTATCTTACTGAGGGGCTTTTGGCTCTTGCTGAATGTGAGTCTAATCGGCTGCAAGCCCAGAAACTCCTGCTGGTGAGACCACCGCGAGTGATGCCTTGTGCCCCTGTTCCTCTAGCCACCCCCTGCTACTAGCCTTGGATAGCCCAGCAGTGGAAAGGCCCCCTCAGAACGCCCTTTCTTCCCCACTTTGATTGTGACTGGTTCTCTACAAAGCTGACTCAACACAAGGCTCTGGGTGATTGCAGTCTGATGGCTTGGGTGGGGTGGGGGAGAGAGAGGGGAGGGCTAACAAGACTCTGTTTAAGCATCTAATTCGATCAGAGTAAACCTCCGGAATGGCAAAGTTACAGCGTTTTTCCCTGGAGACATCGGGCCCTGTCAAGATTGCAGCTTGATTCTGATCTACATAATTCGCAATAATCCTTAGAACTGACTCGAGCAATGAGGTTCATTGCACGGCTCACTGGATTTAATCCCCCACTCTGGCGGCTCTAACGAAGCTAATAGCATAGACAGCGCCGGAACACATGTATAGCTAGGAGGCAGAGATAAAGTGCTAATCCTACCATATGCGTTCAACCTGCTTTCTTCTTCCACTCTCACCCCGATGTCTCTCAAGAGCACAGGGAAAGAGGGAGAGGCCATGAAATCAAGGCAGATTCCTCCATGTGTGCATATGATCAGCCTACAGCTCTGGAACCAGAACCGTTCCTGCACAGCGATGTATGTTTGTTGGGTCACATCAACATGCTGTTTTCCAGGGGTAGGGTAGCAGCAATGGACCCTGTGGCCTGTCCAGCATGGTGGACAGAGACAGTGAGGGAGGGTCCATCCACTAAATGGGTGAGGACATCCAAGTAGCTCCATGTGAAGCTGCAACTTTACCTGAATGGAGGGGTGCTCTTGGCTGGTTTGGGGTCCCCAGAAACCCAGCAGCTGCTCCACAGGGCTAGCCACAGCAAGCTCACACACCCTTAACATGACTGCGTTTGTCCACCTAAGCTGTGCTAGTTCATGTTCCCTGCTTCAGTGTTCCCCTGTGCAGACATCCAGCCAGGGGGGCTTGGCCCATTTATAGGATCTTTCATATGCAGACCTCAAAGAGCCCTGTCAGCCTCTATTCACTGAGTCTCAGCGCCCCTTTGAGGCCGGTGACTTTGCTCCCCATTTAACACAATGAGGATGCCAAGGTGACTTGCCCAGGGTCACTGAGTGAGTCTGTGACAGAACTTGGACCAGAACCCAGCTCTCCGGACACCTAGGCCTGCAGCTGCCCTCTTGTGTAACCTGGACAATGGGGACAGCAGAGGTGGAGTCCTCCTGGATCCCAGCAGCCCTCTAGTGCGCGCTTCACAGCCAGAGGGGTGAGAACTGTCTCCCCCCCGATCCGTTTGTCTAATAACACAACTACAAATAGTCACCGCTGGATCAAGCAGCTGCAGTGTGTGCGTCTCTCCCCTCCTGGGGCAGAGAACCCTATCGCCTATAGGCAACGGCCCTCAGCCTTTCCCGACATTGGCTGCTCTTCCCCGTCTCACTAAGAACTCAGGGATCTGGAATCTGTGGCAGGGAGATGACTCAGCCTGGCTTCTTAAAGTGATGAATGGGTCTGGCTGCGGGCGGGGGAGAGAGGGGGGCTGGAGATGCACACACATACACACACACAGTTTAGGATGGGAGGTGAAGCTGCCAACTCCTGAAATGTCAGAAACCACCCTCCAGGTGGGGAGCAACTTTGCCTTTTGAATCCTCCCCCATTGCCCTCTAGCCCTTGCCCCCAGCCCCAATCGCCAGGGGAGGCCTTGTTATGCAAAGATGCCCAGCCAAGAGGGGGCTGCAAGGAGATGCACATGCAGAGGCTTCCTTGGGGGGAGATTGTTTGTTTAATTCAAACCAGAAGGTGGAGCTGGCTAAAGATGCCGCGGCATTAGCTTTGCGGCTGGAGAGGAGAGCCCTCATGCTGTTCTCATGAGCTGCTTGCAAAGGGCCCAGCTAGTGTCTCAGAAACCCGGGTGGAGAAACAACCAGGGGGGCAGCATTCATCTTAAATCAAGGAACGTTCAGTTCCCAGGACTGCAGCCTAAGGCTGAACATGTTTGGGTAACTCAGAGAGGAGTTGGGGCGCTGGCTAGGCAAGGGGGAGGGAGCCGTGCTTTCTGCTTGTTTTCGTGGGACGTCAGCCTATCTACCCATCTCCTCCCTGTGTCCGTTTTGTCCATCTAACGTGTCCCAGAGCTAACTGTGGGTAATTTGGGGCAGGGACTCTCTGTACAGCACCTAGCACCGTGTATACCTGGTTGGGGTTCCTGGGTGCTGAGTTATTTAGCCACCAGCTCAGATGATCAGATATTGGGCACACACCACCAGGAGTGTGCTGAGGGCTCTGTGTCTGGCTCACACCAGCGCTGCCTGCCAATGATTTGGAGCAAGGAGGCCATGTTGCTCTTCCAGAGTTGGTACGCATCAGAGCCAAACCCCGCCGGCCACGGAGACGTATTCTATAGACATCGGCCGGCTTTGGATGAGTCCCCAAACACACCTCTGGAAGCACAAGGCACATGCATCCTCCTGGCCTTCACTGTAGTTTGCTCCTGGGTTGCTCGCTAGACAGCTAAGAACCCAGCATTGCAGAAGTGTAGCATGTTTGGGGTCTGGGGTGCAGGAATCTTGCAGGGACCCTTACTGGAAAGGCTGCAGGAGGGTGGGGACTGGAAGAGACGGTGTATGTGTGTATGGCGGGGGGGGGGGGGAGAGTTTTCTGTATGAGAAGGAGGAGACAGTTCCAGTTCTTTCCATAAAATGTGTATGATCATATGCTAGGGCAGTGGACTGCTCCTTCCATCGCAGCACCCCACACTGCTTTAATTCAGCCTGCGGCTGGTCCTAAGCCCTGGAGGAAGAGGACAGCAAGGAAAAGAGGAAGAAGGTCAGGAAAGGGCCATACCCAGGGAGGCCCAGATCCAAGGCCCATTGGCTGACAAGCTTTTGGGCTCCGTGAGAGGCAGCTCAGGCCCTCAAACATGAGCTGGCAACCAAAGTAGAGACTTCTTTGAAAATACAGCACATAAACCATAGTCCCGTGTCTGGGTCTGCCTGGGATCTCCCCAGCTTGGCCTGGCTCAGCGTTTTCAGGGGAGCTGCCCACGGCAGAGCCGGGATGCTGGAGGACGTGGGGTTTGTGATGGTAATATGGCGGCGGAAGCCATCCTGCCCCAATGCCCCAGCGGGGTGCTGTGCTGCAGACAGCCCTGCCCTTTTATCACAACTGATTGTCGCAAGGAAGGCTTTTAGACCCGGGGTCCCAGCCAAACCCCGATGCAGGGCAGTATTTCCCCATTTCCCACATTTGCCTCGCGGTGTCAGCTGGAGAGTCCATTCCATTAGCTCATGCAAAGCGCTGCTGAGCTCACCACCCAAATGTTGCATTCCACCCCAGAGGCAGCTGCATTACAGCAACTGGGGAACCAGCCTTGTAGATGCAGCTTTTGGGATCCTTCTGTGTGAAAGATGCTCCTCAACCACAATTCATCCACATGCTCATTAAGCAAAAAATCACCCACATCACTCTTGAGCTGAAGTTTCAACAGCCGCTGCCAAGTTTATTTCCAGCGCCGCTTGGGAGCGTATTTAAGCTTCCCTTTGGAAATGTCAGTGCGCTGGTCGGAAGAAGTTGGGTACAATTTCCTTTTAAATAGAATCAAGCATATGGGAGGAGGATGATTATATCTGTCCCAAGCTGCCAAATGTCTTTTACAGAGCTAAAATCTTCCCCAACGTGTCCCAGCCCACAGTGTTCCTGAGCGGTGATGCTGGCGCTGAGAATTTTAAATTAGCAGATCTACTGCATGTGCAAAAAATCTCTTTCTCCAGCCACATCCTAGGGGGCTCCGGTTCTGAGAGGGTGGCAATGGCTGAGTGATTCCCTTTGCTGGCTGGGATAACTTTTCATCTGAGACGACTAATTTAAACTACGTGTAGGCCATAAGAATCCAATAGAATGGTGCATTGTACCATCAAACACACCCCCCCTCCCTCCCATATCACTCCACAGACATGCAGGGGCTGCCTTACACTGCGTGAGAATTCCCCAAGGGACACAGGAGCAGCACAAGGTGCCTCTGGCATGGGAGCATGCTGGGGAGAGGAGTGTGGTGGAGTGGTTAGTGCTAAAGGGATACCAGAAGGCAGAGCAGCCCAGAGGTGCTGTGGGGAGGCTGCCATAAGTTGGAACAGCCCTTGTATCTGGGCAAACTGACCCCCAGTTTAGGGATCACTCAACTTCGGTGCTGCGCTGCAGGAACCCATGGGGGTGTTGTTAGTAAGCGGCACGTGTGTCCCTGAGCCGTGCTCTAGTTGGGCGCGAGGAGGTGCACGGCTGCGGCAGGTTCCAGGGGTTCTCATTCCCCGTCACTCATCATCTAACCCCGCGAGTCCATGGAGGGTCTCCTGGCACTTCTCAAATGACTGTGAACCCCACTGAGTCATGGTATCAGCATCCTGCATCCACGAGGTCCCGCCCCCCCTGCAATTTAACTGGATACACCAGTGCTCCTGCCCCCCCAAACATGTGACATTGCTGTTGTGCGATGGAGACGGGGATCCCTGAGGGGTGCGTCTCTCTAGGTCTGTAATGTTGCGAGAGCTTGCAAAGTGCTCTGCAATCGTTAGGACTTAAATATGTGAACTATTATCAGCTCCCACAACCATCTGACTTTACCTCCTAAGTTTACTTAGCTGCGACGCAATCTGCCAGGGATCGGATGTTATAAAACTGGGTTATTAAAAGCACAGTTATTACTTAGTTGTGAGAAGTGACAACACCCAGGTATTTCTGTCTGGTCTCATTTAACATAGTGACTTCTGCAGTCAAGCACGTAAGACTGGCCAGACTGGCTCAGACCAAAGGTGTCCTGTGTCCTGTCTGCCAACAGTGGCCAACGCCAGGGGCCCCAGAGGGATTGAACGGAACAGGGATTTATCAAGTGATCCCCCCTCCCCCCCGTCGCCCATTCCGAGATTCTGGCAAACAGAGCGTAGGGACACCATCCCTGCCCAACCTGGCTAATAGCCACTGATGGACCTGTGCTCCAGGGACTTATCTAGGTCTCTTGGAATCCTGTGATAGTCTTGGTCTTCACAACATCACCAGGGAAGGAGTTCTTGTCTTTCTGTTGGGTTCTAAGCTTGTGTCATTATTAGGATGGTAAGGGGGTTGGTGGAAGGGCTCGGGCCATTCCCCTGGGCTGACCTCATTAGCTCCCATCAGATTCCTGTTCTGCCTTGTCTGGGTCTCCTCGGGACCGTGGCCAAGCAAACAAGGCGTTTAACCTGGTGTGAGATGGTCTGTGGCAGCCTCCAAAAGGCAATGGAAGATCCCTGCTGCCTTCCCCCCAGCAACTGAGCCTGGTTTCTCCGGGCTGGGAAAGCACAGTTGGGAATGGATCAACTTGCCGCACGCTGCAAGAGGCAGAGCAGCCGGTGCAGACTCTGACGCCTTCCTTTGCTGCAGGGGATCCCCTCAGCACAGCCACAGCAAAAAGGCTGGAGGGGTGCTCCTGGTTCAGCCATGGAGGGGATGGGGTGAATTCAGCCGCTTGCCCTCTGTGGCTATTCCTGGCTGGGCATGTGGAGGGAGACTACATGGAGCATATTTCTGACCAGGAAATGCGTTGCCTTTGCAATGCATCGGCTTGGGGATTTTCTGCGTGATCTCTGTTAGCCTGCATCCCTGCTCCCGGAACACTGGGATATTCCAGCAGGACACTGCCCAGCCCCAGTGCGCCAGGGCGGCTCCCGGCCCACTTCCCAGCCAGGTCTCCCAGGGCTCAGCACCGCAAGGGGCGGAGCGTTCTCCCACCCCCATTTACACACCTGAAGTACAGGGAGGCAAAGTGACCCAGCAAGCAGTGGCAGAGCCAGGGCTCCCGACTCCCAGCCCTGACCATTGGACTGCACTGCTTCACCCGTGGAGGGGCCGCTTCAGGGAAAGCATTTTGGTTTGGGTGGGAACATGCCCTGCTAGATCCTGCCCTTTTCCTATTCCTGGTCCTTGTGCACTGCAAAGACCAGCAGGAGCCTGATCTGTGCTGGAGGCTCCTTTCTTCTGCCTCTCCGTGGCAGACAAGCCCCAGGAGCCCGCTGGCCGGGATGCTTGGGGTGAGGCGTGTGCTGGAGTCGCAGGCTCCCCAAGGGCTGGGTATTAACGCTGGGCTGACGGCTCCCCGCCTGAGCCTCCCCGAGACCAGCTCCCTTGCAAGGGGGGTCACCTCTGCTCAGTCCTGCCGGAGGCGAGACCACAGAGCAGAGTACGGCGCCTCAGCAGTCTCTTTCCACCTTGCCCGCTAACCCGGCCATGTCCCTTCTCCGGCCCAGGTCATCTCATGGCTGCAGCCTCGCAGTGGGGAGGCTGGCTGGGGCAGCGAAAGCTAGCTGCACTCACCATTGGCAGCTGCTGCCTGTGAATTCTGCAGTGAAATGTACACAAGCCCCAAAGGGACAAACAAAGGCAGGCACCTGGCGTCCACGGGGTCTTCCCCAGCTGCCTGCAAGACCCTGCGGGGCCAGGAGATGGCGCTTTCCCTTCGCCTCAGAACCAACCCAGTGCGGTGCATGGTGCTGGGGGAGAGAAGCCCCGCCCACTCCTGGCCCTTACAGTTCCCTGGCACTTGCTACAGGAGCAGGGGTGTTAGTTCTGGGGGTCTTGGCCAAATGTCAGCTTGGGATTTCAGGCCAGCTCTTTCCCCCCTAGAGCCGTGGTGTCCAGCCAGTTCTGAAGCAGTAGCCCCTATAGTGGCTACCGCTATAGTGAACTAGCCACACTCAACTGGCCAAATAGCCACATGTGGACACCATGGAACTAGAGCAGGGGTGTCCAAACTTTTTTCAAAGAGGGCCAGATTTGATGAAGTGAACATGCGTGAGGGCCGACCATTTTGCCTGACATTCTTTGAACCATTAAAATTAAATGCAAATTAACTATTTTATGCAAAGTTTATTGCAAACAGCATACTTTTCATTTCGTCACATGGATGACAAATCTAAACAAGTGTTAAATCACTCTGCCTTTCATATCTGAAGGCCAGATGAAAAAAAAAAATCCAGGAAGCTGAAATATATGTCAGGAACATTGTAAAGTACATTACATATTATTGGTAATAAAGGTTGTCTGTCAACTTTTAAGTTCAAAAAATATGAACAGGAACATAACACCAAGTATACATGTTGTGTCCAAATATATTTATAACTGATTTAGACCAACTGACATTAACTGAGATTTTACAATGTATTCATCTCAATACATATGGATTCGTTGGGGGCCATAAAAGATAGATATTGCCAAATTACCTGGGGGGCCGTATTAAACCGGAACACGGGCCGCAATTGGCCCGCGGGCCGGACTTTGGACATGCCTGAACTAGAGGAACCATTTTTCATTCCCCTGCTCAGTAATGGTGAGTTGCTGTTTGCTGTTTGCTCTTCAGCAGCTTGCCCCTTTGCCTTCAGAGACAGCTGCGTTTCAGTGCTGCGGGAAGGGATTCCAGAATACACATCACACACTCTGTGAAGGTGTATGTGTTGGGACTCACAGCCCCCGCACCGGCAGACACCCAGCCGCGTCTGGAGTTCATCTTTGTTCCTCGCTTAAGCAATACATAACCAAAGTCAGATGTTAGCCCAAGCACTCTCCTGAGCTGGCTGTTCCTTGCAGGACCCCTGTCCTTTTTCTAGCTATTTTTTTGCCTTGAAGACTATCTTCAATACAGCGATGGAAATTGTAATCGGTGGCTCCTGTCCACACAATCCATCATTTTACTGCTCCAAGCACTAACCATCGTGACACCAACCTTCCAGGAGGCTGTGGTCTGGAGGAGTGGACTACCATAATACCTAACTTTTCACCCATTGTTCTCCAAAAGTGTTATATGATAGATGGGGAAACTGAGGCACAGAGCAGTGACGGTGGGTGTGACTTGCCCAGAGTCACCCAGTAGGCCAGTGGAAAAACTGAGAACAGAAGCTAGGCAAGTCCTAGACCAGGTCTGCCAAATCCTAGACCAGTGTTCTAGCCATTAGGTAACACTACCTCTTCAAAGGCTGCAAGGAAACAGACACATACACCCACTTACTTGGCTAACCTGGCATTTGGCCCTAGGAACTGACCCCACTGCAGTGGGTCTGAGTCCTGCTTGCCCGGGCTGCACCAAGGGACCAGAAGACGGCCATGCTAAACCCCAGCGCAGCAAAACCAGTCTTTTCCCAGCAGGTCTGGTGAGGGGGGGCCAAGCAGAGCAGCTGTGCTCCAGCTCCTCTCTCCTCCCACCAGCCAGTCCTGAGCGTGTGGGCTGCTTCGCTAGGAGCTGCAAATCTGGGATTTGCTCTGAGAGCACTAGACTGCAGTACTCTGTGAGGGTCTGTCTACACCAGCCCTCTAGTTCGAACTAGGGAGGCTAATGTAGGCATTCAAAGTTGCAAATCAAGCCCGGGATTAAATATGAAGCAAAATGCAGGACAATGTAGCACTTTAAAGACTAACAAGATGGTTTATTAGATGATGAGCTTTCGTGGGCCAGACCCACTTCCTCAGATCAAATAGTGGAAGAAAGTAGTCACAACCATATATATCAAAGGATACAAGGACTTAACAAGTCTTTGAACTTTCTCACCCATTATCAAGACAGTTTCCCCAATTATCACCTGTAATACCATTAACTCACAAACATCCCACTCTCCCTACCTTTAATATCAGCAATTCACAGACACTTACCTTCCTTCCTCCCCCTTCCCACCCCCCCGCATCCTCCTTCTGTTCTGCAATGTGATTTGTCCTTTTCATATTTGTTCATTTTTTTAATTGTATCCTTTGGTATATATGGTTGTGACTACTTTCTTCCACTATTTGATCTGAGGAAGTGGGTCTGGCCCACGAAAGCTCATCATCTAATAAACCATCTTGTTAGTCTTTAAAGTGCTACATTGTCCTGCATTTTGCTTCAACTACCCCAGACTAACACGGCTACATTTCTATCACTATCGGGATTAAATATCCCGCTCTTGATTTGCATCTTGCCGGCCGGTCACCATTTTTTGAAATTTACAAGTCCGGACTAACTGTCCACGTCTACACGCGGCAGGGACCCGGTAGTTCGAATGAAAGCCCGAGTTCGAACTACCTCTTATTCCTCCTGGAATGAGGTTTAACAGGTAGTTCGAACTAGGGCTTTAATTCGAACTACCGGGCCCCCGCCGCACGTAGATGTGGGCAGTTAGTTCGGACTTGTACATTTCAAAAATGGCGACTGGCCGGGAAGTTGCAAATCAAGCTATTTAAATCAAGATATTTAAAAATCAAAATATTTCAATCCCGGGCTTGATTTGTAACTTCGAATGCCTACATTAGCCTCCCTAGTTTGAACTAGGGGGCTAGTGTAGACATACCCTGAGAGAAGAGAAACCAGAACTCCAGAGAGGGGGATAGTGCGAGTGGAGGGAGGGTTACAGAAATGTTGCCTTCAGCTTCTCTCCCCCTCCTCGTCCTCCACGCACACAGCCTGAAGCTGGCTTGTGCCAGCGTTTGGCGTGCGGAGCAGATGGCACGAGAAGGGCCGAGAGACATGGCGAGGAACTGGGCATTCGCCAGGTTACTCGGGCACTGCTGGGGAAGGCGAGAGGGGCAGCCTGAGGCCCAGCCACACTGATGCAAAGGATTCCAGACACAGTGTGAACCAAGTGGATGGCCTCATGAGGGGCACAGCAGTGGATGTTCCTCTAACAGGTGGGGGCAAAGCACTGCTGGGGGGCTGGGTGGGAAGGGGTTAAGTACCACAGACACACATTGTGCCCACATCACCAGCTCCCTGCTGCTGGGCTCCACCCTGCTCAATTCTCAAAATCTGGGGGCCGACTTGCAGAGTCAGGGACGTCTCATAGTAAGTGCAGGTGGCAGGGTCGGGTTCAGTGTGTGCAAGGCCTTGATTATACAACTGGATCTATGTAGCAGAGGCCCACCAGAGGCTCTGGCCCCACGTGTGCTGTAGGGGCCTGTCATGGTCATGAGGGATGGCCAGCAGCCTGGGGACTAAGGGATTAACTGTACCTTGCCAGGTAGCAGTCAGCCAATAGAAATGCAAATAGGGATTTCAAACTGAGACAAAGGAATTTGGGGGTTTTCCCTCCTTTGTCTTGAGCCAGTTTGCTCTAGATACTGAGGGAGCCTGAAGCCAGGTCTGTCTCCAAGAAAATGTGTAAGTAGGGTAAAGTTTAGATAAATCCATTAGGTTTTATTGTTTTCTGTTGTGGGACTTTGGATCTGCTGTCTGTGCTGTTAGAAATAGGCTTCCCTCTCTTTTGTAACTAAGTTTTGAGCCCACGGGAAAATTCCCCATGAGTTTATTAATTGGTGGCTCTTAGCATCTAGGCAAACCAACTCTGCTTGCAACAGGAGTATTGTTTTGATAATAAAAGTTCTTTCTTTTTTAGTAACCTGGTATCGGTTCAGTTCTGTGTCCTGGACAATCTGTCTGTGGGAGATGCAGGCCTCTGCCTAGGGGACAGCAGCCACACACTGCAGCTTGTATTTTCTCTTTCTTTTTCAAGCTCTTTGGAGAAAAGAGCTTGGGGTGCCTTGGGGTTGGTTTCAAGTGTCCACCCCTGTTTGTGGGTTCAAAAGCACTTGATGGTGCCAGTGGATTTTTATCCCCAACATCTAGGTTTTTAAGATTTTGGGGGGGAAGTTTTATACCAAAGGCTGGAAACATACAGTTTTGGGGTATTTTGTGGGCCCCCACTTCTGCATTTATCATGTCAGAGCGGGGAATTAGCCTCGACATGGTGGCAGAGTGGTGGGGTTATTTTGAGACCCCAGGATTTTTAAAAGGACACCGAACTGAGCCAATACCAGGTTAATAAACTTTTATTACCTGTTGTGTTTCCTCCCTCTGGGGCACCTGGCATTGGCCACTGTCGGCAGGCAGGATACTGGGCTAGATGGGCTGTTGGTCTGACCCGTGTGGCCGCTCTTATGTCCTTATGTATTGAACACACAACGGCAACTGTCTCCAGCAGTAATCCTGGGAAGGGACAGGCTTTCCCAGAGCCTCCCTCCCAGCGTGCGCCCTTGTAGCCAGGCGTGGCAAAGCCAAAACTCTGCTTCACGTTGCCCACAGTGACCCAAGTCCAGTTCAGCCCCTTCCAGGGTAGCGGAGTCCCTGAATCCAATAGACGTACAAACAAAAGACGCCCCAAGTTCAGTCTTTATCCACTTCCCAGCAGACAGGGCCCAGTGACAACAGCCTGTCTTAGCAAGTGGCTTTGTGGCTTTTCTCTAGTTAATGCTCTGGGATCGGCCTAGCCTCGTCCCCAGGCTCCAGCAGCTCAGGCTCCTCCTGCATCTGGGTCTGAGCCAGGCTCCTGGCCTCACACAGAAGCAGCCTGTCTGCTGACTTCCCCCGCAGGGAAATCTAACGCTCAGCACAGGGGCACCGGGCATGGCCGACTGAACCCAGCACTGCTCTGAAAGCCGCAGCAGCTAGGAGGGTCAGTCTACTCTGGCACAGGGAGCAAAGCCGCGACGGTTACCCAGAGACAGTGGTTAACAGGCGTGTGCACAGAGGAATAACGTCTGTCATGTCCTTGCAGAGTCTCTGAAACATTCAAGCCCAGCACACAGGAAGGGCCGAATGGTCAAAAGAGCCGAGAGCCAAACCGTCCAGCCTTCAGCCCCGGGGTCGGGTTCTTGTAAGTCCAGAAGCTGAGCTGTCCCCGGTGCACCCACAAACTCCGAACATCTGGCCACTTGTTTTGGGGTCTAACTGGATACTGAGCCCTTTGGAAATGTCTGTCCCCTCCCCCCGGTGACTAACGATGTGAAATCTGGGCCCAGCTCTGTCCTGGAAGCCCAAGGTGGGTTATATACAGAGATCCAGCCTAGACCAACAGCGCTGCCCCCGAAGGCGCCATCCTGAATTCTGTCCTGAGCAGCTGCAAATAGAACTGGGACACAGAAGTGGGCCAGTGCTCTGGGAGCCTCCTCCCGGCCCTAGGATGCAAGTTGGCTGTGCAGAAGGGGCCCGTTTGTGCTAATGGGAGCGCAAGGTGAAGCAGTTCTCAAAAGAGAGGAGACCAGAAAGCCAGCATGAAATGGGCCTGGGGCAGGGGTATCATGGGCACTGTCCTCCCAAAGCACCCACACGCCACCCCCGGAACACCTACCGTAGACGTACTGGGGGCCGAGCGTTGCTGCCTCCAGCGCCTGTCCTGTGTGCTCCGGAGCCGTGCACCCTCCTCCCTCCCGGTGGTGCTGGGGGGCCGTGCAGCCTCCTCCCTCCCGGTGGTGCTGGGGGGCCGTGCAGCCTCTTCCCTCCCGGTGGTGCTGGGGGGCCATGCACCCTCTTCCCTCCCGGTGGTGCTGGGGGGCCGTGCACCCTCTTCCCTCCCGGTGGTGCTGGGGGGCCGTGCACCCTCCTCCCTCCCGGTGGTGCTGGGGGGCCGTGCACCCTCTTCCCTCCCGGTGGTGCTGGGGGGCCGTGCACCCTCTTCCCTCCCGGTGGTGCTGGGGGGCCGTGCACCCTCTTCCTTCCCGGTGGTGCTGGGGGGCCGTGCACCCTCCTCCCTCCCAGTGGTGCTGTGGGGCCGTGCACCCTCCTCCCTCCCGGTGGTGCTGGGGGGCAGGGTCTGGGTAGAAGAAGCGGGGTGGGGACTGGGCTGGGGGCTTGCATCCCCCAGCCCTACCTTCACCCACCGCCCATGAAACAGGCACTGCTGGAAGATGGAGCAGGAGAGCACGGGCCAGCAAGCCCCAGCAGCAGGCGAATCCTTCACTGGTGGGGACTGAGCAATATGGGCCCGGTGAGTCCAGCGCTGGTTTTGATCCTCTCTCTCCATGTGCAGGCTGAGTTCTGCGCGGCGGGACTGCACCTGGGTCTCTGCCAGCAGAGACCGACAGCACTGAGGACACCACGGTCACGGTGTAGAACACAAACGCAGTGATTGAAAGGCGGCTGCTTTCTTCAGCCTTCCTGTAATGGCACATTCCTTCACTGTCAGTCAGAAGGGGGCAGCGACGGGCTGGCCCGGGATTTAGTGCGCCCGTCTCCAGAGATGCTCTCAACAATAGCATGACCTGGTCTTGAGGAGACTGGAGAATCTAACGCATCTATTTTATTGTATCTAATCTATCCATCCGGCTCATCCTTCCTATTAAATCTAGCCATGCAAATCTGTCTCTCCATCCATCCCACACCATCATTTCAACCTCTGCCATCACTTTCACTTATCAGACTCTATTCTGCCCATCTCGTTAGAAAAAAATCCAGCCAGCCAGCCATCCATCAAGTTCTTCATATGCAATCCAAGTCCCCCCACCCGTCTAGATTGTCATTTATCACACATCACAGCCAGACAACTATCAGTATCCCCATCCATCAGGCTGGGAAAGCTTTGCTGGGTGTTAGACTTCTAGACAGGGAAAAAAATGTGCTCTGGTATTAGATCCCAACACAAGATGCTGTTGCAGTGAGTGCGGGTCATTGATCTGGGAAGATGATTAATATAGCGCTGGGAACGAGCAGTGGAGGGCAACGAAGCGTCTATACTCCGGAGTCTTTACTTACCTTTTACTGTGCTTGCACTCAGGCAAACACGCGCAAGGCTCAAAGGATGTGCCACACACAATCACACCAGCAGCCTTACTCCGCTGTCCTGCCCCCAACATTGTGTGTACAGTACAAGGCACTCCAGAGGACGTTGCAAAACACCACTCGTAATGAGCCAATGATAGCACAGCCACCACCCTCCCTTCTCCATGAGCCACTGGCTCATGTCGCGATGCATGAGGGTTTATAATAGGGTCTCAAACTCCTGCCCCACAGCCAAGTCCTGGCCAGAGCGATTGCACAATTGGCCCAGGACTCCTGGTGGACTGGAGGGGGGCACCCCCAGAGATTCCCTAGTGTATGGGGAAGCAACCACTGCCAGTGTACAGCACCAGGCACCCCAGTGATCCCCAATGCTGGGAGGAGCGGGGGGCCATAGGGGAGAGAGCAGGGCGATGATGGGAAGGGGCGAGGCTTGGAGCTGGTAACAGACAGCTCCTCTTCCCTCTGCCCGCAGAAAGTCCCGGGCTGGACTATGCAATCATGCTACTGCCATTACATATTTTTCTCCTTTGCCTGGTTTATCTGAACACCAACTGTTTGGGGTGAGGCACCGCAATCCACAGCCCCTCACAGGCAGTTACAGCAGACAGACAAGTGCTGGCCGAACCTCGGAACTTCCCTTCTTCAGGAAATATTAAAATTAAAAAAAAGTTGTTTTGGAACAAAAGGCAGAAAGTTCACAATGTCCTGATTCCGAAACACCTCTCTACAGAACACCCCCTCGATTCCGAAATACTTCACCGCAGAACACCCCCTTGATTCCGAAACACCTCACTGCAGAACACCGTCCTGATTCCGAAACACCTCGCTGCAGAACACCCCCTCGATTCCGAAATACTTCACCGCAGAACACCCCCTTGATTCCGAAACACCTCACTGCAGAACACCGTCCTGATTCCGAAACACCTCGCTGCAGAACACCCCCTTGATTCCGAAACACCTCACTGCAGAACACCGTCCTGATTCCAAAACACCTCGCTGCAGAACACCGTCCTGATTCCAAAACACCTCGCTGCAGAACACCGTCCTGATTCCAAAACACCTCACTGCAGAACACCGTCCTGATTCCGAAACACCTCGCTGCAGAACACCCCCTTGATTCCGAAACACCTCACTGCAGAACACCGTCCTGATTCCAAAACACCTCGCTGCAGAACACCGTCCTGATTCCGAAACACCTCACTGCAGAACACCGTCCTGATTCCAAAACACCTCGCTGCAGACCACCACCCTGTTCCCTTGTGAAAACTGCATAATCAAATGTCACTGGACAGGCTGAGTGGAGACTGATGAGCCACTGTGGAGCCAGGAGCTGGAGAACTGGGTCTCCCAGCTCCCTGACTGACAGGACAGCTGTGGCCTGTTTCTCAGGAGTCAGACAGCCCAGGCAGCAGATGCCTGGGCCCCAGGACACCTGGCTCGATGGCAGCCCGCCAGGTGGACAAGCTGGCAGGAAACCAGGCAAATTTCAAAGGGAAACTGGTTGAAACTGACATGTTTCTGCTGAAATTGTCGTTTGGATGATTTGGTGCTTCCCAATGGGAACCGGTTCCATCATCAGTGTTCATGGAGCACGCGTCTACCGGAAATGGCACAAATATACATAGAAAAAAGCCAAACCAAATCCCCGTCCCAGGGAAATTGAAGAAAAGCTCTAGTCGTGCCCAAGTCCTCAACTGGATCTTTTTGACGACGTAGGATCTTAAATCAGCCTGGTTTGTTTCATTGAGTTACAAAAGCTTTCCTATTCTCCTTGAACTGGGCAGCTCCTGTCTCCTCCAGCAAGGCCGAGGTACCTCTGCAAATCTTGCAAAGAGTCTCTTCTTTCTCTCCACTCCTGTTGCAGTGCAGGCACCAGACTCTCCCGCTGCGTCTAGACTGGCATGATTTTGCGGAAATACTTTTAACGGAAAAGTTTTTCCGTTAAAAGTATTTCCGCAAAAGAGCGTCTAGATTGGCACGGATGCTTTTGTTCAGAAAGTGCTTTTGCGCAAAATCATCCGTGCCCAGAATAGATGTGCTTTTGCGCAGGAAAGCTCTGATGGCCATTTTAGCCATTGGGCTTTCTTGAGTATTTGCGCAAGAAGCACTGAATTCTTACATGCGAACGTCAGTGTTCTTGCGCAAATTCAAGCGGCCAGTGTAGACAGCTGGCAAGTTTTTGCACCAAAGCGGCTGCAAAATCTTGCTAGTCTATAGACGCACCCTCCATGTTTACCTCCAGAGCCACTGAGAGCAGAGAGCAGCATATTCCACTGCCCAGAACAGAAAGCAACTGTCCCTAAGCACTGCCCCAGCCGCAGGGGGCAGCCACGTGTTGAGAGGGATAGCGGTTTCTCTGGCTGGATGATTGCTGCCATCCTTTCAGTTCACGTCAGCGAGAGGTTTCGTTCAGCCCGCAAGCAGGGAGAGAAAGCATCGCCATTATGCAGCCCTAGAAACATTGCTCGCTATGGGGCAGCAAGTCCGGTCTCAGTCCGAAATTGCCTAGGCAGAAGCCAAATGGAGCCTGGGACTATGGCCGTGTTGGAATCTGCAGGAGAAAGAGAAAAGCTAGGCCTTGAGTCAGCATCTTTAGCAAGAGAGGTAAAACTGAGACCCCGCCATGCAGAGACCTGAAGATCCAGCACGCCCTTTCTGGGAGTCGCTGATAAAGCATGTTGAGATTTTCAGCCCTCGAGTTAGGCTCCTAAGTCCTTATTTAGGTTGCCAGAAGTGTTGGGCTGCATTTTCACCACATAGGAGGGCAGAGTGTGGCCACCATCACCAGGAGAAAGGCCTGGGACATTCTCTGCTCCGCCCATTAAGGGTAGTCCACACTAGCACTGAAGGAAGAACCTGCCTCCACTAGTTCTGATCGAGCTAGCATGCTGAAACCGGTGTAGTCGTAACATCCTGAGTGTCGGCTGGAGCTTCTCAGCCTGAGGACAAACCCCACCAGGACCTTGAGTATGTGCTCAGGTGCTAGCTTCCTCAGCCACTGCGCCTGCAGGGCTACTTGTAGCAGGCTGGCTCCGTCACTGCCGACGTATCCAGCCAAGTTCCTCTTGGCCTGTGTGCGAGCAGAGATTGAGGAGTTCCAGGCCTTCACATCCCCGCTGAAACAGAACAGGAGTGTGAGTGAATTCCCATATGGATGGGCCCATGGGCAGGGACAGCCCACTGTTACTTAGTCTGTAAGGGTATGTCTACACTACCACCCTAGTTCGAAGTAGGGTGGTTAATGTAGTCATACGAACTTGCAAATGAAGCCCGGGATTTGAATTTCCCAGGCTTCGTTTGCATGTTGCCGGGCGCCGCCATTTTTAAATGCCGGCTAGTTCGGACTCCGTGCCCGTGGCTACTCCTCGTTCCAGGAGTAACGGTAGTTCAGAATAGGAAGCCTAGTCCGAACTACCTAGTTTGTGCCGCGTGTAGCCGCGGGCACGGAGTCCGCACTAGCGGACATTTAAAAATGGCGGCGCTCGGCAACATGCAAATGAAGCCCGGGAAATTCAAATCCCGGGCTTCATTTGCAAGTTCGTATGACTACATTAACCACCCTACTTCGAACCAGGGTGGTAGTGTAGACATACCCTAAGCTCTTTGAGGCAGGGTCTTTATTTGTATAGCGCCTCCCACAGAGGGGTCCATGATGCACCACAGTACTAGAAACCAGCAGGATTTTCAGGAGCTCCCTGCAGCAGAGGGAGGGAAACTCCTCCAAGCCTCTCTTCAATGTGGCCAGCCTTTATTGGCCAGTGCACTCCCCTGACACATCATCAGCCTTCTGGGATGCTTGGTCTGGATGCAGGTAAAGGACCAAGGAACTAGGCCCGGCCTGTGAGCGGGATGCCGTCTGGAGCTGGAGAGACGCCGGGGGCTTTGCAGGTGGGTGGTCAGTGGCTGCCTCCACCTGAGTCCCAGGAGACCCCCCCTAATTTCACAGCACAGCTTTGGGACCTGAGTGGGAGCAGCTTCGGAACCAGCCAGGGCACGTCACTGACTCAGCTCGAGGCAGCCCTCCAGCCTAGCTTGCGTAGCCAGCAGCATTCCTAGACCAAAACTACCGAGCCCCACAGCCAAACCTGTGGCAGCGTGTGGCCCCTGCTGGCTGGCAGTGCACTCTTCCCCAGCTCACAGCGCCAGTGGATTTCTCCAGGGTCTTCCTTAAAAGCTCGATGTGTCTCCGGGCCCAACGCAAGGCTCTTGTTGCAGCTGGACGCGGGAAGCGTGATGAGGCACCGGGCTAATCCAGCAGCTTTTCCTACAGGCTCGTCCGAATCCCGCTGCATCCCACAGGGAGCCAGCCTGGGACTCTCATTCACGTGGATTTGGCAAGGGGCAGCAGCATGGTCTGATGGTGACAGCACCTGGCTGGGCAGCAGGAAAAGCCTGGGGATTAATCCAGGCACTGCGCGACTGCACATTCAGCTGGTGGTGTGGGGCTAACGGGGCCTCAGTTTCTCCAGGGACTGACAGAATTTGCCCACCCTTGTAACATGCTTTCAGCCCTTGTGGTGACCGGCGCTTGGTACCTACACACTAAGGCCTTCGCCTGGCCCCCAACCCAAGGCCCCAGATTTTCGGTGTGTAACTGGCTACCCTTGCTCAGGGGAGAGAGACCTGGGGCTGCTGTAGCACAATGCCAGGGCTGGAGGGCCCCTTCCAGGCCCTTTCTCTCTGGAGCACCCTGCAGGCGCCCACAGCAGAGACACCAAGCAGCAGAAAAGGGACCTCTAGCTCGTTCCAGCCCGACTCCTGCCTCATTGCCTAGCTCTGGCAGCCCCTATCCCTCTGCAAACACTTCTCTGACTCACCCCTCTGCACTTCCGACTGGCTGAACAGACCTCTCATGGCCTTGGCTCAGCCTGCGACTCCGAGCCTCTCTCTGCTCTTCTTCATTATCAACCCAGCGAGTGTGCGACTGGCCCTCACTCGCCACAGCGTCCGGCTGAGGTGGCCCCACCTGTCTTAGGTGCCGCTCTCCCCTTGAAATCCAGAGGAGTCAGCCCCGGCAACACCTCTGAGGATCCAGACCAAGGAGCCTGGTTCGAGCCTCGGACCAGCCAGGAGGGGCGTTGGAGACCTGCCATGCCCTGGTCTGAGTAAAGCCATCCTGGCCCAGGCTGTGAGCTGCATGTTGCTTCGCCTGGCCCCGTGGGCCCCGAGGAGCAGAAGAGAGCTGCAGTTCAGTGTATTACATGCCTCTAACCCCCCTCTTGTTTAGGCTCATAGCAGGGCTGGCTGCACAGGCGTTATCCTAGGCGCCCACTGCTGCCCATTACAAGGCCCCCTTAAGCTGCCAGGGCAGTGGTATGAAGGTCTGGGGCTAGGAAAGTCCACTCCAGACCACTTCATCACACCTCCCCAGCTCCGGCATCTCTCCTGCTGCCCACAGGACATCCAGAACTAGTCCTGTGAACTTCAGGGGCTTGGAAGTCGACTTTCCCTCTTGGCTCTGCTATTAAGCCCCATATTGAAATAGTCACCTCTGGTCCCAGGTGACCATTCTTCCATGAGAAGACAGGGCTGGGAACGGGGCTGCAGGGCTCTATTTCCTAATGCTGACCACAAGGCCGTGTTCTCGTGTCAGCCCCGTCTGAGCGCCCAGGGGAGCTCCTGGGGTTTTCTTTCCTTCGGCGCACCGGCAGCTCTGATGCCAGCAGGCGCGTGTGGAGCTCCGGGGAGAGGGCTGCCCGGTCAGGAGCTGCTGCAGAGAAAGAGCCATCCATGGGGAGCCACTTTCAGGAGCAGGCCTGGGGATCTCTAGCTGAATTCTGCTCCTGCGCCCTAACTCTGCAGGGGAGGCCTCCTCGAGGCTCAGCCCCGCTGGGAAGGGGCAGGGTGCTGGCTGGTCACTGCCTGGGAGGAAGGTCTCTCTGCCTTTCTCCGCTACCCCTGCTCTCCCCTCTGCGAGGAGCAGCCCCACCGAAGCCTGCGAGGGTGCAGCTCAGAGTCGGGGGAAGGCAGCAGAGTTGCGGTTTGGGTGGCGGCCCAGAGTCGGGGGAGGAGTTGCCTTTCTCTCTGATTCCAGCCTGCCAGCCGTGTCCCTGAGCTGCTCGCAGCAGTCCAGTGAGTCACACCAGAACAGGTGACCCGAAAGGTGGCTTTATCCCCTCCCCCGCTCCCATTGGCTACCTGCTGTCGTGTGGCACATCAGGATGGAGGGGGGGCGCTGGCTCTGGCTCTCTCCCAGGGCTTGGAGCCTCAAGCCAGGACCTTTGGCACTGGGCTGGCTGCAGCTCGCAGCTCTGGAGCCAGCAGCAGGGGGACTTGGCATAAACCAGTGACGCGATTCACCTTCCCATTTGCAAGGGCCTCTGCCTGCCCCACCCCCACATGGCACCCCCCTCCCCCAGTAAGATTTCCTCTCCCGGGGCGCTAGGGCAGCCAGACCACAAAGGACTGGGGGAGGCTGGGAGAGGGTGGGGGAGGAGCTGGTCCCACAGATTTATTTGCTTACGTTTTATTTAAAATAGAGAAAATAGAGTAAAATAAAGTGAAAGCGACAGCTCCAATTTCTGCATTAATGAATAAATGAAACATGTCCCAAGAGGATAATTAAGCGCTTTGAACCAAACATGTGTCAACTAAATAGAAAAAAGCCAGACACAAATCAGAGCAACTGCAATTAAGGGGAAGAGCCGTATGTGTGATTCCGGGGGAGGGGAGAGACGCCTCCCGCGGAGCCTGTGTACTCCCTCCCCAGCCATTAAGCCATTTGCTCCCATCCATAAAGGGACCAGCGGGAGCAACGGAACCAATTCCAAGCCGTTGGGTAGAATTAAATTCCTGGGAGGGAAATCTGGCTGTTCTCCTCCCTGCCCCCCTCCACTCAGATTTTCTCTCCCCCACTCTTGTCTCCAGACAAGCCCTTGTATCATGACAGACACCAACCTGCAGCCTCCCAGTCAGCAAGGGCATAGTCCCACGTAATATCCTTTCCCCCACATTGCAGTCACGAGTGTTTCCCTCCCAGCCCCTTTCTCTGCCCTGCAGTGTAGGGACAAAGGAGAACACACACCAGGCTCTTCCTTGGGGAGGTGTTGCTTTTGTTCTTCCATGTGGGTTTCCCTTTGTTTAATACAACAGTCAGGGTATGTCTACATTACAGAGTTTTTTCGGAAAACCTCCAGTTATGTCCACACTGCAATCACATTCTTTTGAAAGAAAATCGAAAGAACAGAGGGGTTTTCCAGCACTGGCAAACCTCTTTCTATGAGGAAGAAGCCTTTTGCCAAAAGAGCTCTTTCAGAAAAGGCGTGTGTGGACAGGAAAGAGGGAGTTCTTTTGGAAGAAGAAGAAAGAGGAAAAAGTACAGGTGCAGTGATGGCCACTCCATCCATAGTGGATGCTATCTTTCAAAAAAGCAGATGGCGTTTTCAATGCCCTTTGGCAGTGTGGATGCTCTCTTTCGGAAGAAGTTTTTTCGGAAGATCTCTTCCAGAAAAGCTTCTTCCAAAAGGCATGACAGAAGGCATGACGCAGAATCCAACAGGAAGGAGGTTCAAACAAGACCTGGCTTGGCAGGATGTTTGGGGTTTATGTCTCCCTGAGTCTGGATTTATGTCAGAGTAGCTGAGTCCAAGAAGCAGGCCTGGAAATCAGAGCGTACCCAGATTTGTGATGGTGCTTAGGCATGGCGCTTAGTCACAAACACCCCAAACTCCTTGCTTCTTCAGGGCTCATCCACATACAGGAATCTTCCTGAAGGACCTTCCCGTGCTTTCAATGTCACAGTTGGCAGGAAAATAAAGAAAAAGGAACCATCTACTACATTAACTCTACACTTGCTATAAAAGAAACAGACACACACCCCGTTAATCATTTTAAATGACACTGTGGGACTACAAATAAGTCCTTTTATTAGCACAGGCGGTGGGCAAAAAAGTAATTCTGTCCAAAATGCCACAGATTCTCCTGCAGTGATAGCTCAGGAAAATGTGATGGGAGGTTATAACTGCTGAAAAAGCAATTTGCTGTCAAGGATGCAGATCTAAAGTGTTCTACGCTTTTTGGGATGAAGTAATTGGGCATCTTACCTACATACATGGCAGAGTCTTGTTCAGTGCTGCCAAGTCTCGCGATTTTATCACGAGTCTTCCAATTTTTACTGCTCTTTTTAAAGCCCAAGTCTGTGGAGATGAGAATTTCTGCTTTTATTGACGAGTAAGTTTCTAGCCCACATATTTGCAGAGAAAAACCTGAAAACGTGATTCACATACACAATAACAGTGCAGCAGCCATGAAGGCAAAGAAAAGCCCCATCATGTATTGTTTTTTAAAATCTCATGATTTTTGGAGGCCTGAATAATAGGGGAAGTAGAGGTGGGTGACAACCTCGGAAGGTAGACTGCCCCCGGGGAGGGTAGATTTCAGGGTCCTGAGCAAAGGAAGAAAAGAGAATAGTAAAATACACACCTTGGACTTCAGAAAAGCAGACTTTGACTCCCTCAGAGACCTGATGGGCAACATCCCCTGGGACGCTAACATGAAGCGGAAAGGAGTCCAGGACAGCTGGCAGTATTTTAAAGAAGCCTTATTGAAGGCATAGAAAGAAACCATCCCGACGCGTAGCAAGAGAAGCAAACATGGTAGGAGACCGGATTGGCTTACAGGGGAAATCCTTAGTGAACTTAAGCACAAAAAGGGAGCTTACAAAAAGTGGAAACTTGGACAGATGACTAGGGAGGGATATAAATGTAAAGCTCGAGAATGCCAGGGGGTTATCAGGAAGGCAAAAGAGCAATTGGAATTGCGACTGGCAAAGGATGTGAAGGATAACAAGAACGGTTTTTACAGGCATCTTAACAAGAAGGTGATCAGAAAGGGTGTGGGGCCCCTACTGGATGAAGGAGGTAACCTAGTGACAGATGATGTAGGGAAAGCTGAAGTACTCAATGCTTTCTTTGCCTCTGTCTTCATGGACAAGGTCAGCTCCCAGACTAATGTGCTAAGTGATGCAAGATGGGATGAAGATGGACAGCTCGTGGTGGGTAAAGAACACGTTAGGAACTATTTAGAAAAGCTAAACATACACAAATCCATGGGTCCGGACTTAATGCATCCGAGGGTACTGAGGGAATTGACAAATGTCATTGAGGAGCCTTTGGCCATTAGCTTTGAAAAGTCATGGAGATCCGGAGAGATCCCGTATGATTGGAAAAAGGCAAATGTAGTGCCCATCTTCAAAAAAAGGAAGAAGGACGATCCAGGGAACTATAGGTCAGTCAGTCTTACCTCGGTCCCTGGAAAAATCATGGAAGGGATCCTTAAGGAATCTATTTTGAAGCACTTGGAAGAGAGGAAAATGATCAGGAATAGTCAGCATGGATTCACGAAGGGCAAGTTGTGCCTGACCAATCTGATTAGGCTTCTATGATGAGGTAACTGGCTCTGTAAACATGGGAAAGTCAGTGGATGTGATATACCTTGACTTTAGCAAAGCTTTTGATACGGTCTCCCACAATATTCTTGCCGGCAAGTTAAGGGATTGTGGATTGGATAAATGGACGGTAAGATGGACAGAAAGCTGGCTAGAAGGCCGGGCCCAGCGGGTAGTGATCAATGGCTCGCTGTCAGGATAGCGGTCAGTTTCTAGCAGAGTGCCCCAAGGTTCGGTTCTAGGACCGGTTTTGTTCAATATCTTTATTAATGACCTGGCAGAGGGGATGGATTGCACCCTCAGCAAGTTTGCAGATGACACTAAGCTAGGGGGAGAGGTCAATACACTCTAGGGCAGAGATTGGGTCCAGAGTGACTTAGACAAATTGGAGGATTGGGCCACAAGAAATCTGATGAAGTTCAACAAGGACAAGTGCAGAGTCTTGCACCTGGGTTGGAAGAATCCCAAGCATTGTTACAGCTAAGTAATAGTTCTGCAGAAAAGGACCTGGGGGTTACAGTGGATGAGAAGCTGGATATGAGTCAACAGTGTGTCCTTGTAGCCAAGAAGGCTAATGACATATTAGGTTGCATTAGGAGGAGCATTGCCAGCAGATCCAGAGATGTCATTATTCTCCTTTCTTCGACTCTTGTGAGGCCACATCTCGAGTATTGTGTCCAGTTCTGGGCCCCCCACTACAAAAAGGATGTGGACACATTGGAGAGGGTCCAGCGGAGGGCAACCAAAATGATTAGGGGGCTGGAGCATATGACCTATGAGTAGAGGCTGAGGGAGCTGGGTCTGTTTAGTCTGCAGAAGCGAAGAGTGAGGGGGGATTTGAGAGCAGCCTTCAACTTCCTGAAGGGAGGTTCCAAAGATGATGGAGAGAGGCTGTTCTCAGTAGTGACAGATGGCAGAACAAGGAGCAATGGTCTCAAGTTGTGGTGGGAGAGGTCCACGTTGGATATTAGGAAAAACTATTTCACTAGGAGGGTGGTGAAGCACTGGGATGGGTTCCCTAGGGAGGTGATGGAATCTCCATCCCTAGAGATTTTTAAGTCTCGGCTTGACAAAGCCCTGGCTGGGATGATTGAGTTGGGATTAGTCCTGCCTTGGGCAGGGGGCTGGACTTGATGACCTTCTGAGGTCTCTTCCAGCTCTATGATTCTATGAATACTTGGTGTTGACAATGCTGCTGGAGCTGGTTTTGCCACATGGCAGATTTGGAGGTTTGAGTTTATAGATGCATTTCCCTCTTTACTGGCTCTTGGAGAAGAACCAATAGTGCATGGTCCTTATCAGGATCCATAAGGCCTAATGAACCCATAATGTAACACTGCCTCTCTGTATGGATCTCATAGACTCCTAGGTTTCTGGGCTGCCTTGCACGCTTCCCCAGGCTTGTTCTACATTATAGGAGTGACTGCACTGAGCCTCGGGGAATGAAGAAAAACAAGCTACAAGGCTCAGCTGGTGGCAACATTAGAAAGATGGGCTCGCGAGGCCTTTCATACTAACCCCAATGGAAACTGCTGTGACCCACGGCCTCTCACGCCCTGCTGCCATCTCAGCCCCACAGACAGACACTGAAGCACACATCTTGTAATCTCAGGGTGCATCTGCTGATGGACAGCGGCACCACAGTGGTTCACAACTGCTCCATACCAGGACCCTCACCCCATTTAGCACCATGGGAGAGGCAGAGTGCCCCACCTGCCAGAGCAGAGTAGCCTGTGAGTATAGAGAAGCCAACATATCCTGCACCTGGGATTGCACACAGCCCCAGGTGGGCCCCAGACAGGCACCGTGGCAATAACCAACACTGTGTGCCAAGGGGTAGAATCTGAACTCTCACTCGGCAGCTTTCAAGGCCTGGTACCAGCACGGCCAACAAGCCTTCTGGTTCATGCCAGCCACCGTGTACAGAGCCGAGACAGGCCCCAACGCGCTCGGGTACTGAGCCGTCCTGGAGTCGCACACCCCATAACAGATCCCTTCCCACCGGACACACCAGTCAGCTTATCCGTGACCTCCTCTTTCCCTGATGATCCACACACTCGCCTCCCCTCCGAGCCACACCCCCCGCCAATGCAGCAGCTATTTACACAGGCCCCTCACCTCCAGAGCAGCCCTTCCACTGGCATCTCCTGCATCCAAACCCAGTGCTCAGCCTGCCAGGTTCCTAGGCACCCTGAGGGAGCTGGTCGGGCTGTGTGCGGCCCGCCTGTCACCGCTCTGTGCTGCGCTAGGGACAAGCGACGGCAGGGCGATGGCATGTGGGGCTGCATCTGGTTCCCTCCGGGGGAAGGGGGAATAAGCCAACAACCAACAATCACTTTAACTCTTCCCGGAAGAGAAGCGGTCCAGGTGCAGGGAATGCCTGTGGCAATGGCACTGCGTGTCCATCTGGTTCGTGCTGCTGGGGATCACTCTCCCCAGCCGGCCGCGCATGCCGTGCCCCCGGCTCACAGGGATCCCGAGCGCTGCTTATGGGCTGAGCAATACCGCCGGGGTGCCTACCTCACTGCAGGGTCCCGCTCCCCTCCGTAGCCTGCTGGTGCTGCGTGTCCATGTGAGCACTGCGTGGGGTCCCCTCCAGGGGTGGGAGCTTTGCACTGGCTGCCACAACAAGCCAGCTGCTCTCCTCAACCTGGGGAGGAGAATGGAAAACAAGAGTCAAAGGGAACACAAGGCAAACCCAGTGTGGGAGCTGTAGCTTCCTTGGGGCCCTCTCTGCCCCCATCACATTCCCTCCTGGGGGAAGGGTGGTCTCCACCCTCTCTCAGACACCCTGCCCCATCTCTTCTGCCCCCCAGTGTCTGTTTCACCCTCCTCTCACCCCCAGAACTTGCACCATTTCTTAAGGCAGAAAATTCATTGTTATAACCTGACCCACACTGGGTCCCCGTGTGACCAGCCCCCAATAGGGTTGCCAGATGGTTTCAACAAAAATACCGGACACACTTGGCATGACATCACAATCGACATCCCATCTGATTTAGAACACACCGGACAGTTCTATTGTCTCATTTCTATTTGCTCAAACACTGGACTGTCTGGTTCAACACCGGACACCTGGCAACCCTACCCCCTCCGGGAATCTCACATGGTCCTTCCCCGCCATCTTCCCTTCCCACCCGTCTGCACAGGCGCCTGGAGCTGCCAACATGCTCACATCTAGGGAGAACGAAGGGACAAGCATCTGGTTTACCTGCCCTGGGGAGCTGTGACAGACAACACCCCAGGATATCCCTATGGCAGGGCCTGGCCCGGCTGGGGCGCTGCCCTTTGCCCCCAGTTTGGCTCTTGCCCTTCCCAAGCAGAATTCCTTACACTGAGATTCATGGACTGAGTCTGACAACATACCAAGGAGTCTCTCTAGACCGGCATAGGCTTCCCAGAGCCCTTCTCAGGAGGTGGCTGGGGAATTCCAGCTAACTGTGATGCTCATTCTGGGCTGCCCCTTTGCACTCAGCCATTCCCCACTGCAAGCTGTCTGCCCCCACACTCTCTCCTCCTGCACCTCTCAGGGGGAGGCTTCTCTGTAATCTCCAGGCCCGGGCTGATCTATAGAGCCCTGGGAGCACTGATTGTCCTCAGTTAGGCTACATCTACACGGCAGGGCTTTGTGCAAGACGTCTTTTTCAGAAGAGATCTTGTGTAAAAACATCTTGTGCAAAAGCGCGGCCACACCTCGAAGGGCATCACTTTTGTGATGTGCTTTTGCGCAAGAAAGCGTCCACACTGCATAAGAAAGCTCTGATGGGCATTCACAGAACGGTCCTCAGAGCACCTGTGCTTTTTCCGATAGGCTCTTTTTGTGCAAGAAACCCCTGCGGAGCATCCACGCGTGCCTTTTGGCACAAGAGCTGTAGTGCAAAACGGAGTTACGCCTCGTAGAAGGAGGTTTACCTACACCGCAAAAAGCCCTCTGTCCTGTCGATTGACTGTAGGTTTTCTTGGGCAAAAACGTGCTTGAGGTGTGGACGCTCCACTGGCTTTTGCGCAAAAACCTTGTCATGTAGACATAGCCTTAGAGAGGCTAGCAACTGAGCCTCAGGGGGGCAGGGGCCAGTCATCTTCTGACACCTCAGGTTGCCTCCCAGCTGGTGCCAAGCCCCACAGCTCTAGTCCTTGCTCTAGAATTCACACTGCCTTCTTCACCACCCCTCCCTTGCTAGGTAGCTGGCAGTGATGGGACGAGTTGACACAGCAGCTCCTTAGTTCTCCAGGGCCCGGCCCAGGCTCTCCTGGCCAGCAGGTGCCTGGTGTTTCTTACCTGCCATGCGCTTGCAGCTAGATCCCCACAACAACGGCCCTGGGGCAGGGACGGGTGCTTTAAGCACCCCAGTGCACAGGCACCGCCTGAGGACAAGGCGAGGAGCAACACACTCAGCCTGAATCTGGTTCCAACCCCAGCTTCTCTGAGGAGGAATCACACTGCCCCATAGCAGCAAACCTCCATCTTGTCAGCACTCTGCCACCTCCCCGCAAAGGCTGTGCTTGCCCCCTCCGCAGTAGGTTCTGTCCATAGCGAGGCACAATCCCACGGTCTCAAGCATGAGTGGGGAGCCCTACAATTCACCCACTGAGAGACAGTCCCTGCCCCACAGAGCTTATAGGCTGAACAGACCACCCTACTGCCTCGAATCCCATCTGCTCCCTCAGCCTCAGGCCTCCCTCTCCTTGGACTGTCATCTACAGGGCTCCAGCTCGGCCAGGAGCTCTAAAAAACAAACGAGATCTAGTTCTCTGGACAAGTCCTAATCCCTCATGCCCAAGTCTCGGCTTGACACAGCCCTGGCTGGGTTGATCCAGTTGGGATTGGTCCTGCCTTGGGCACAGGCCTGGACTTGATGGCCTTCTGAGGTCTCTTCCAGCTCTATGGTTCTATGATTCTAAGGGCCACAGCCAGCTCTGGTTCAGTGGGGTGACTCCCTCTTGCCCCTTGGCCAGAATGGACCCCTAATTTGCCCGTGAAGACACCAGGCCCAAACTGCTAGTTAGAGGGAGGAGATGGCTGACGAGGAGAACCGGCCCTGGAAGCAGTGGGAGAGGTTCAGAAAGGATCTGAATATGCTCCCACCTCAGAGAGAGGGACACAAAAAATCTATCAGCCTCCTTCTGCTTCTCTGGAAATCCCGGCCCACGCTAGGATCACTCGTGTGCTTCTTCTCTGGGCTCTCAAAGAGCATCTGACAGCACAATCAGGTTTCACAAAGGCAACTGCCTGGGCACAGGCCTGCCTGGCTGCAATTCAATCTGTGTGGAGTTTTCAGGCTCAGAGGTTGAACGGGATGGGAGCGGCTAATCACAGCTAATCTAGGCCCGCCTCACGCCGTGCTGGAGGACAGAGCAGGAGAGCTGGCTGGGGGAGACTTGGGCTCTCAGGTGCATGAGCACCAGCAGCTCTTGGGGCACCAAGCTGCCTCTTTTCATGTACCCAGCCTGCACCTGGAGCCTCTGGTGAGCCTGGGAATGGGAGGCTGGGAAGATGAAGAGGCCAGATCCTCATTCAGCGTGTTCTGTGCACCATCGGCATGGCAACAGGCGGGGGGGGGGGGGTCTTTCTGTCACAGCCCCTCCTTGGAAGAAAGAGCGGTGGGTGAGAGAGGCCTTTCTGAGCCCCGCTTTTATTCCACGGGGGATGCCCTGCTCGTCAGCCCTGCCTCCACCGCACCCAGCACGTCTCCTCCCAGGATAATGGAGCTGTTATACTGCCGTTTCCCCACCACAGGCCCCAGCGCTCCCCCCCAAAGTCAGTGACACGCGTCCACACTTCCATGGGAACAGGCCTGCACCCTGAGTCAGCAATGCACACTCAGCAGCTGTCCCTTAGCGGCTCATCCTGCAGGACACTAGCCCCCCCGTGAGTCGAAGGATCGTAGACTAGGCCTTGAGGGGCAGACTGACTCCGGGTCACCTGCATGTAAAGGCTCTGTCCACCCCCTCACACCTACACCTGCCACCTGGTGGTGCTCCAGGCACCCCTCACCTCCACCCTGCCTCTCCGACACAGCTCCGGCACCCCTCACCTCCACCCTGCCTCTCCGGCACAGCTCCGGCACCCCTCACCTCACCCTGCCTCTCTGGCACAGCTCCGGCACCCCTCACCCCACCCTGCCTCTCCGGCACAGCTCCGGCACCCCTCACCCCACCCTGCCTCTCCGGCACAGCTCCGGCACCCCTCACCTCACCCTGCCTCTCTGGCACAGCTCCGGCACCCCTCACCTCACCCTGCCTCTCCGGCACAGCTCCGGCACCCCTCACCCCACCCTGCCTCTCCGGCACAGCTCCGGCACCCCTCACCTCACCCTGCCTCTCCGGCACAGCTCCGGCACCCCTCACCTCACCCTGCCTCTCCGGCACAGCTCCGGCACCCCTCACCTCACCCTGCCTCTCCGGCACAGCTCCGGCACCCCTCACCCCACCCTGCCTCTCCGGCACAGCTCCGGCACCCCTCACCTCACCCTGCCTCTCCGGCACAGCTCCGGCACCCCTCACCTCACCCTGCCTCTCCGGCACAGCTCCGGCACCCCTCACCTCAGCCTGCCTCTCCGGCACAGCTCCGGCACCCCTCACCTCAGCCTGCCTCTCCGGCACAGCTCCGGCACCCCTCACCTCACCCTGCCTCTCTGGCACAGCTCCGGCACCCCTCACCTCACCCTGCCTCTCCGGCACAGCTCCGGCACCCCTCACCTCACCCTGCCTCTCCGGCACAGCTCCGGCACCCCTCACCTCAGCCTGCCTCTCCGGCACAGCTCCGGCACCCCTCACCTCAGCCTGCCTCTCCGGCACAGCTCCGGCACCCCTCACCTCAGCCTGCCTCTCCGGCACAGCTCCGGCACCCCTCACCTCAGCCTGCCTCTCCGGCACAGCTCCGGCACCCCTCACCTCAGCCTGCCTCTCCGGCACAGCTCCGGCACCCCTCACCTCACCCTGCCTCTCCGGCACAGCTCGGGCACCCCTCACCTCACCCTGCCTCTCCGGCACAGCTCCGGCACCCCTCACCTCAGCCTGCCTCTCCGGCACAGCTCCGGCACCCCTCACCTCACCCTGCCTCTCCGGCACAGCTCCGGCACCCCTCACCTCACCCTGCCTCTCCGGCACAGCTCCGGCACCCCTCACCTCACCCTGCCTCTCCGGCACAGCTCCGGCACCCCTCACCTCAGCCTGCCTCTCCGGCACAGCTCTGGCACCCCTCACCTCACCCTGCCTCTCCGGCACAGCTCCGGCACCCCTCACCTCACCCTGCCTCTCCGGCACAGCTCCGGCACCCCTCACCTCACCCTGCCTCTCCGGCACAGCTCTGGCACCCCTCACCTCACCCTGCCTCTCCGGCACAGCTCTGGCACCCCTCACCTCACCCTGCCTCTCCGGCACAGCTCTGGCACCCCTCACCTCACCCTGCCTCTCCGGCACAGCTCTGGCACCCCTCACCTCAGCCTGCCTCTCCGGCACAGCTCTGGCACCCCTCACCTCAGCCTGCCTCTCCGGCACAGCTCTGGCACCCCTCACCTCAGCCTGCCTCTCCGGCACAGCTCTGGCACCCCTCACCTCACCTTGCCTCTCCGGCACAGCTCTGGCACCCCTCACCTCACCCTGCCTCTCCGGCACAGCTCTGGCACCCCTCACCTCACCCTGCCTCTCCGGCACAGCTCTGGCACCCCTCACTTCAGCCTGCCTCTCCGGCACAGCTCTGGCACCCCTCACCTCAGCCTGCCTCTCCGGCACAGCTCTGGCACCCCTCACCTCAGCCTGCCTCTCCGGCACAGCTCTGGCACCCCTCACCTTACCCTGCCTCTCCGGCACAGCTCTGGCACCCCTCACCTCACCCTGACTCTCCGGCACAGCTCTGGCATCCCTCACCTCCAACCTGCCTCTCCGGTGCGGAATGTGTCACCCAATTGTTTCCTATTTTTTTTTACAACCCAAGTAGTTTCTGTTTCACAATAGTGCAACAATTCTGCCTCTGTTTTTTCTATATTTCCCCTCCCTCAAACTGTTGCTCAAGAAGTGCCAAACATTTGAGTTTTTGTGCCCCTCTCCCTTTCACCGATGTGCCAGACAACCAGCGGCCCCCAAAGAGGGTTTCTTTTGCTTTTTCCCTTTTCCCATCTTGTAATTTTTCAAAATTTCCTGTCAAAAATCCGCGTGATGGTTATCGTCCCCCAGGGAGAGAGTCATTTCCAACCCAACCTGGTGTCAGCCCACAAGGAGTCCCAGCTTGAGGCAGCTGTCCGGTGGGAGCACAGCCTTGGTATCCCAGGGAATGGCTTTGCCCGGTGGCTGCCTGAGGCGGCACTGGGGCTCTAGCCCAACATGGGGAATTCAGCACGGCCTGTCACCACACATGGCTGTGTTGTCACAATGCACGTGGCTGAGCAAGGGCCCGACCTGTGCTACAGATTGTGTGTTGTTAGTATTTGCAATAGCAGGCTGCAGTTGTGTCACGCTTGCCATCTAAGGCACTCAAAGCACCTTGTAAAGGTCAAGTCTGACAACTGCCCCTGTAGGGTAGGGAAGTGCCATCTCCATTTTATAGCTGGGGAAACTGAGGCACAGTTAGGCACCATGATTTACCTAGGGTCTCTCAGTGAACCAGTAGGAGATCTGGGAAATAAAACCCAGGATCCTAAGTCTCAGGGTCCTCTTTAAACCACTAACCCACAGTGTTCTGCATGGCCCACTGTAAACTTTGTGTCTCAGGACAGGCCCCACAACGTTGAGGATTGGAGGGAGAGGTTGGCTGAAACAAGCACTGACCTACCCTTAGACCAAGGCTCAGTCCAGTCTCACACCAAACCCAGTCCCACATGATCCCCTTCCCTCCTAGCTTTTTGTCCTCTGCTTCAGGAAACAGACGTCCACTCCAAACCCCTGTGAGACCAGCTCACACAGGGGAGATCGATGCTCTGTAGAGTTCACCCCATCTCGTCACCATGGGCACGTGGACCCCCAGCCCGCGATGAGACAATGCAGCCAGCCACCTCTCTATGGGTATGTCTACACTACCCCGCTAGTTCGAACTAGGAGGGTAATGTAGGCATACCGCACTTGCAAATGAAGCCCGGGATTTGAATTTCCCGGGCTTCATTTGCATAAGCGGGGAGCCGCCATTTTTAAAACCCCGCTGGTTCGAACCCCGTGCAGCGCGGCTACACGGGGCTCGAACTAGGTAGTTCGGACTAGGCTTCCTAGTGGAACGAGGGGTACCGGTAGTTCGGAATAGGAAGCCTAGTCCGAACTACCTAGTTCGAGCCCCATGTAGCCGCGCTGCACGGGGTTCGAACCAGCGGGGTTTTAAAAATGGCGGCTCCCCGCTTATGCAAATGAAGCCCGGGAAATTCAAATCCCGGGCTTCATTTGCAAGTGCGGTATGCCTACATTACCCCGCTAGTTCGAACTAGCGGGGTAGTGTAGACATACCCTATGAAGCCATCTCTGCTTCACACGCCTGCTCCACACAAGGCTTCCAACTGACACTCATGCCTCACACTCGCCACCCCCCAGCCCGGGCAGAAGTCTGCCACAAGCCCCCAAACGACCCAGCCGTCGCTGACACTGCCTCATCTTCCCCAGGTCTCACCAATGGCACCTCCAGAGGGCGGCTCTGCACTGGCTCCACCCCTGAACTCCCCCACTCTGCTCCCCAAAGGTCCTCTATCGCCCCAGAAGCGAACTAGGAAGGTTCCCTGGGTATGGGTGTAACTAGGTGCCAGCAGTTGCAGACTCATGGATGTGGGCAGGACAGCGCTGCTGTTTAGCATCCAGCTCTATGGCATCCCAGACCCAGGACTCTCTGAGCTCTGATGCACGTTGGATCACTAGTGCCAGGAGTCCGGCTTCACGCCACAGCACTTGTGCCAGGATCCTAGCCTCCAAGTGCTGCATGACCCACCCACTGGAACACTTGTGCCAGGACTCTATAACCTGCGCTCCTTACTCAGGCAGATCTCCCATTGGTGGCAAGTGGCATTTGGCCTGTAAGGCAGCCAGGAGCAGGCCCCCGTCTCGGTACAGTGTGATCCACCCAGGGGGTGGTATGCGGGGATTCAGCCGCCAGCCAGCCTCCTACTGCAGAAGAGACGGCGTGTGCTGTCCGAGCAGCTGCTGCTCCTTGCTGTAGTGCAGCCCAGGTGTGATTGTGCCTTCCCCCAGGCCGCTCGCTGCTCACCCAGCCAGCTGCAGCGCCCGAGCGTGCCTGCTGCAGCCCTGCGCCGAGCAGCAGCAGACACTCGCCGCAGGACAGGACATGAGGAGGAGGACGGCAACACGGGCAGGGCCAGAGAGGAATGCGGCAATCAAAGGATCAAATAACAGTATGGCCGGTCAGGCCAGATCCTGCTTTCACCCCCACTAGCAGCAATCCAGAGCAGCCCTACTGAAGTCAATGGAAACACTCCTGGTTGTGCCAGTGTGACAGAGCAGAATTTAACCCCTGGCTGCTGGGCTGGCGCGGGTGGTGAGCTCGCATCCCATGCTGCTAACTCAGCATCTCCTGGCGCCTGCAGGAAGGCTGAGGCTTCTGCTGCTTGGATAGCACACCCAGTTTGTGGTGGTCACTTCCCTGGAGCAAGGCGGGACAGGGCTTGCTATGGAGCCCCTGGGGTGGGAGAAGTGTGATGCAGAGACTCTAGGAGCCCTGGCAAGAGTTGCACCTGGGTCAGAATTTCATCATCAAGTCGGTGCCTCGGGCCCTGTAGCCGGACAGGAACCCCCCTGTAACATCCATCTTGCTTGTCCCTCTCTGAGATGCCTGGAGCATACAGGGCACACAGAGCAGTAAAATCAGCATAGTCTCTGAAGCCTTGACAGGAGGCCCGGATATGCTAGCTCACAGCAACCCTGGACAACTGTAAGCAGAGATATGAGGGTGATTGAGCTAATCGCTGACCAAGAGGCTGCGGAGGAGTGCCCTTGACTGAAACCCATATTGATACGAACACTCGTCCGCGGGGGAGGAATCTCCCGCCCAGTAAAGAATGTCCAGTACTCACAATTTAGTTTTCTCTCTTGCAAGTGTAAATTCAGTTGAAACTCCCTTGTGAGAACTGAAGACGGACCAACACAATTTGGCACCATAGATAAGAAAGAGGATACGGGCCCCTCTGGGTATAAAGATGGGCCCAGCAGCACACTTACTCTGAGTGTCAATCTACCATTTATCTGCTGGTCGGGTTAGGTGATTGGCCTCCCGAGGTTCCACAGGGACGCCCACCTTGTATTCGTCTTTCCTAGGAATTGAGGGACCGGCCCTGGCCTGACACGCTGGAGTCGAGAGGCACAGAAGGGGGTAAAAATTGTACCTGGAGGTGTCCTTTGTCTTAAGCGTACACACAGACTTAGAGCTCTTTAAAGATTAAGCTGTTACTTGGTACCATTATTTCTATTTTCTCTCTTTATTTTCTTTGTAAACATTTTTAAGATCTATATTTGCTAGCAGTTAAGAAATGGCGCAATAGCCATTGTAACCATATGATTTATAAGCTTTTTTTAACAAACCTGTAACTGTTTAAGCTTTAACCTGACTCCTTCAGTTGCTGTAACAGAACCAAGCACAATTCAAAAGAACTCCAGCCAGTCATAGGGAGCAGACGCAGGCAGAGCTGGGCATTTGGATCGTGTCGCCTCCAGGGGACAGATTCATAGGGGCACCTCTCAGCCTTCCTTAGGCTGCCCGCTGCGAAGGGATCCTGTGTCCTAGCAGTCAAAGTCTGACGTGTAATAAGCTCTCCCTGTAAACTCTGGGGCGTCTGTCAGGCTGTTGGCTGCCCACCGCGAAGGGACCCTGGTCCTAGTGGTCAAAGACACGGACGTAAAACTTCTTGGGGCGCCCATCGGCTTCCTCTAGGCCGCCCACTGTGACAGGATCTTGTGTCCCAGCAGTTGAAGACTCGGGTGTATAACATATACACACGCACTGCCTTGACCATCGGCTGACAGGCCCCTGGGGCATAAGGATGAGAGCCCATGCATTAGATCAGATGCTACTAGATGGGACTGAGCAGGCAGGCGGGTCACGCCAACCTCGCCTCGGTGAGACTAGATCAGAGGAGACTGGAGTAAGGCCTTGTACCACGGGCCCTCACCCTAAGGCACACAACGTCAGCTACCAGACTAGCACAGCTGGGACGACGCATTTCGGTCTGTTTGCTGTGGTTCTTCACCATGGTGAGTCGACAGCCGATGATCTCCCGTCAGCTCCGTTGACTCTTCTCGTTCTGGTGGCAACCGGAGTAGGCCAGCAAGCGCTCAGTGGTTGATTTATCACGTTTCTCGCTGCCAGTCGATCCAGCCAGCAGTGAAGATGAGCCCTTGGACAGGGTTAATGGTGGGCAGGGGATTTGGCTTGGCAGGCTTTTCTCCTAGCCAGGATGGGTCTGCCAAAACTATCACTCAGCCCTCGCTCCACAAACCACTCAGCAACTCAACCTCAGCAGGAGAAGACCTACAGACCCATTTCTGTTCTCCCTTGCATGGCCCCTGGAAGAAGCAGGGCAGCAGATAGCAAGGATGCAATTGATGGAAGGGGACAGAGACCTAGAAAGGAAAGAACAGCAACTAAAAACCTAAAGATCACCAGCAAAAGCCAATGGATCCCATCGCTGCCACCAATGGTCCCAAGATGCTTCTACTTTCAGGATGCCAGCGTGCAAAGCCCAGGAGTGAGAGAAGCACGAAGCCCCCGACAGTGGCTGTGGGCTCAGGCTGGGATTTGCAAAGGCGGATAAGGGAGGGTGCTAAATCCCATCCAAATGCTGTGGGACTTGGGCACCTAATCGCCCCAGGCACCTCTGTACTACTCAGCTTAAAGGCACATCCAACGTTAGCACATAAAGCCAAGCCCTGCGCTCCGCAGCATGGCAAGCCAGGGAGCAGCAGCCAGCAATCAAAGGGGTGGGAGGAACACTTCTTTCCACCCACAGCCCCCTCTCAATTCCCTCCGCCTCCCGCACACCTCCTGTGTGTGCATTCCCTTTGCCCCGGCAGAGCAGGGCAAGTACCCGCCTCGTGGCTGTTGTGGAAGCTGAAAAAAATAGAGCCCCGATCCCACCAAGTGCAATGCTCCCTCAACCCCCGGAAGCCAATGGGAGATGAAAAGCTCAGCAGCTCAGCGTCTGGGGCCCCACTGCGGCCCCACTGCCTGGGACATGAGCTTGTTTAGCGCGGGGTGGGGAACCTTTTCTCGGGCAGGGGCTGCTGACCCACAGGAAAATCAATTGGGGGCCGCACACACGTGAGAAGCTCCTGGCTGAGAAGGAGACAGACCCTCCCCACATTCCCCTTGCACACCAGAGCCTGGGGGCCTGGGCTAGTAGATTTTGTTTGCTCCCTCCCCGCGGGTGGATGGCAGGGGGGCTGGAGGGCCAGTGTGGGCTCCCCAATGCTGAGTCTTGGGGGCCAGATCCAGGCAAGCCAGAGGCTGCATCTGGCTCCTGGGCCTGAGGTTTCCCACCTCCGGTTTAGAACATCACAATTACTGTGAGATCAAGCTCCACAGTCAAATCCAGGCCTTACTGCAAATCCAGGGGAAATTTCCTTTCCATTGACTCCTGATGTGACCTTCATCTCCTCATGGCCCAGGTAGAGACCAGCTCTGATGGCTCATTCCTCAGCAGGATTTTCTCTCACTTAATTGCACCTTCTTGCCGGGGCCCTGGGGACGTTGCAAACCAAGGCAGCCAAGCCAGTGGGGATGCTCTGAGTCGCACACTCCGAGAGGACAGTGCAGCCTCCAGGGAAGAACACTGGACTCTTCATTTGCCCTAGATAGGTCACTTGTTGATGGACAGGGACTTCCTATTGAAACTTGGGGCTTAACCAGGCAGAATATTTTCGGTTCCCAGGAGAGAGCTGGCACAGCAGAATTCCTTTAAACTAAGCCATATTCCCAACAGGTTCAGAGCTAAAGTATCCACAGGAGATGTCTGGGCTGATATTAGTGAGACTTGAACTCTCGGGGGGGCACGCAGATGTGCAGTAAGTACTGTAGAAATGCTCATCAGCCTGCTATATTAACATACAGGGGGTTGTTTCGGTCTCCTGACCCCCAAGACGTGAGGGGGGTGAGGGGTGCTCATGCCATGGTGCCCCCTCCCACTCTGGATTCTTTCTCCACAGAGCAGAGAGGGGGCTCAACAGGACTTGGGATGGAGTTTGCTGGCTGCTTTTGGGAATGGGCCAGGGCCAGGGCAGGGGGAGCCTGCCACCCAGGAGCCACCTGAGGTAAGCAGTGCCCAGCTGGAGTCCACATCCTGAACCTACCCCAGGCATGACCCCCTTGCACCCTAAGTCCCTGTCCAAGCCCCAAGCACCCCTGTATCCAAACACCCTCCAAAAGCTTGCACCTAGGACCCCCTCCGGCACCCCCTCCGGCCCCAGGCTCAGCTCAAAGCCCCTCCCACACTCCAAATCCCTTAATCCAAGACTGGAGCCTGCACCCCATCCCGCTGCCCTGCCTGGTGAAAGTGAGTGAGGATGGGGGAGGGAGGGAGGATGGAGTGAGCAGGGGCCGGGCCTCAGAGAAGAGGGCAGGACAAGGGTGTTTAGGTTGAGGTGGATCCTGGAGTGCACCTACATTCAAGAAGTGATCTTGTGCTTAAAGAGGTTGGAGACCTCTGCCTTAGATCAACAGCGCTCGGTAGGACAGGGGCTCTCTTTATGTGGTGTGTTTGCACAGCGCCTGCCCAGTGGATTCCTGACCAGCGCTGGGGCTCCAGACAGACAGACGGAGCTCCTGGAGAAATAAGTTACTGATGAGTTCTACTGATTGATCTCACCCTTGAACATCAAATAAAGAGCTAGCAAATCAGCCAACATGCCTCTCTGTATCTGCCCGTGTGTTACCCGCAGGTGGCTCATTAACATGTCTGCGGTAGCTCCGATCCATCAGCAAGTCTGAATCCTTATTTCGAGTCCAAGGGGGCAAGGCGAATGGCACAGCCTTCAACTTCTAATCATCCAGGAGGCATTCAAGTCCAGCTCTTTGTATGATCCGAAAGCCCGGATTAGTCACACAGACAGACTGGGGGAAGAGAGAGCTGGAAACGTGTGGACGAGGAGGAATGCAGCAGAGAGCACGTTCTGAGTTCCTGCCA
Organism: Pelodiscus sinensis; assembly: GCF_049634645.1. Lineage (NCBI taxonomy): Eukaryota > Metazoa > Chordata > Testudines > Trionychidae > Pelodiscus > Pelodiscus sinensis. Next base: position 30,345,451 of record NC_134728.1, on the reverse strand, counting down.
TTGCTTGGATGTTTTACCAGATTGCTCCCTCCATCTGCTAAACCCGGCAAGTTTATCTTTTGTAGTTTGCGCAGATCAACTCTTCCACGTACCCTGCAGCTAATGGGAGCACTGGGCTGAAGCAATCCCAGTCGGTCCATTGGGAACGATGGGGAAAGACCGGGGTTCAGACCCAAGGAGACATCGGGGGGTTGCAGTTGCCGTAAGGAGCTGAAGGAAACCACTTTATTGGTGAACCCAATCACAGGCCTCTCTCCAAACACCACACTCCAGCCCATTGAGATCCCAAATCATGAACAGAAAAGGAGGCCAGATCCTTATTGATTGTAAACTGACACTGACCTCAATGAGCTAGCCTGATTTGCACCTCAAATGGGCATCCTATAAACTCAAATTGCTTAAAAGCCATTCTCCCTTCACCTACCCCCCTATTTACTCATACTGGGGAAAACATTTTTAGGCATTTTTTTTGTGAAATGTCAGTGATGAGTTGGATCACAGGGGTCCCCTGTGCTGATCAAGCCACTGATGCCTGCCTCCCTGCCCTTTGGGGTGCCCCACAACACTGTCCCACTGGGCCAAAAGCTCTAGTCTCCCCCAGCCAAGGCACAGAGTTGGGGTAACCACCTCCCACAAAGGACCAAACCACTAAATAAATCCGCCTTACTCTGTATAAAATTTTTACACAGAGAAAGCCCATACGGTTTGCTCTTTTTTTCAGTGGAAGAGAGAGATGCACAGTGGTTGCTCTCCCCTTTCCCCCGTAACAATTATTTACACTGGGATTGATAATAAACAAAACTGTTCTGATGAAGTATAAAAGCTAGTATTTAAGTGACTGGGAGACAGACAGATCAAAGGAAATTACTAATCCAAAATAAACAAAACAAGCTAGCTAATCCTAATACAATAAGAAACTTGTTACACGTGAATTCTTACTGTAATGGTTGTTCTAATCATCTCTTTCACAAACTAAGCAGCTTCCTAGCTTGGGCCCGATCCTTCCTTCTGTTCAGACTTAGAAGTTTCCAGCAGGTATTTTAGGTGATAAGGGGGTGGGGAAGTCTCCTGGTGTCTGGTGACTGCCTCTCTTGTTTGGTTTCCCCATCCCTTTTGCCCAAGGCAAGAATTCTTTGTGATTTTTTTTCACCTTGAGTGGAAAAGTGCCAGATCCAAAATGGGTTCCAGCATCAGGTGGCCTTGATACATGTCTCTGCAGGACCAACCACAGTTTGAGCTTACAAGAAAAACAAAACCTTTCACTTGACTTGGTCACCCAGCCATCAAGTTCCTAACGTATCACTAATGGCCTTTATGTGGACTAATACAGCAGGTTTCCACTTAATATTTGTAACGTCACATACAAGAAAGACGCACACACACAAATAGGCCCTACACAATCAGTGGATTACAACGTTTAAAATGACGTTACATGACCTGTTTTGACTAAAGCATCTTCGAGTTATGCACATTCACATTCATGAGCCAATTTTCATAAAGCATGTGAAGGCTGGGACAGTCTGAAATACTGCCATCTTTTCATCCCTGCAACTAGTGGTCTCCCCAGGCAAAGCGGTTTCCTCTCTCAGGATGCCAGGGACACGCCAAATACGTTTCAACCCAAACTTCGCACTTGCAAATTTCTGACAGGGAGGACACAACCTCACTGACGAGCCGAGGGAGCCGATGGAGTGAGCAGAGAGGTCTGGGAGCCATGGCTACGTCTACACTGCAGGCTTTTTGTGCAAGAACTGTTTGGGCGCACAGACTATTGCTGTGTCTACACTGCACCCCTTTTCCGGAAAAGGGATGCAGATTAGACACTTTGGAATAGGCAAATCCGCAGGGGATTTAACTATCCCCCGCGGCATTTGCATTTACATGGCTGCCGCTTTTTTCCGGCTTGGGGATAAGCCGGAGAAAAGCGCCAGTCTAGACGTGATTCTCCGGAAAATAAACCGGAGAAAGTAGGAATAAAAGATCCTCCAGAAAAGGGTTTATTTTCCGGAGAATCACGTCTAGACTGGCACTTTTCTCTGGCTTTTTTTTTCCCAAGCCGGAAAAAAGCGGCAGCCATGTAAATGCAAATGCCGCGGGGGATAGTTAAATCCCCTGCGGATTTGCCTATTCCAAAGTGTCTAATCTGCATCCCTTTTCCGGAAAAGGGGTGCAGTGTAGACACAGCAATAGTGTTATCCAAATGGCACTGTGATGGGGCGTCTGCACCACACTGGCCCTTTAAGGGACAAATCCCAGCCCTGGGAGAGGAGTGGAGCGGTGGAGCCAGCAGCTGTGGCAGGTATTAACCAATTAGGGCCCAGCTGAGGGCAATATAAATACAGGCTCCAGCTGTGGAGCAAGAGAGGCCTGGCTACCAGGGAAGCTGGAGGCTTCCTGACTTAGAGCAGGGCTAGGGAGGACACCAGGGTCTGGGAGGGACCTGGGTCCTAGCACAGAGGTGGAGGAAAAATAGGTAACAAACAGCAGGCAAGTCACCAGAGCTGGAAAGCTAATTCCCAGAGTGTCCCGCAGGAGGCGCCCATGGTGCTGAGGCCTGCTGTGTTACAGGGCCAGTATTCAAACAGGAGCTCCCTTCCTTCCTGCTCATTCAGTGGTGAGTCCTGCACACGCCTCTGCAGGACTCTGGCTCTCCACACAATGCTGTCCCATGCCAGCATGCTCCAGAGCACGGGAGAAGGAGGCAGCATCCGAACGCTCTCACCTCAACCACTCCATCTCTGGCAGTGTCTGCCGTTTGCTGGTTTGCCTGTTCAGTCCCTTTTCTTGTCCATTTCCCACCTTCCCTTGCCCTTAATCGCTGCTAATTCAGTCCAGGAGCAGGAGGCATGAACCACATCCATCCGTTAGCTGCAGTGGCTCACCACAGGTGACCTTGGCCGGTTCAAGGACAACTGCTCTCCTTGGAACTGTTTAAATCCCCACAGAGAATGACACAGTGTGAATGGGGGCAAAGGCCACTGACCCCAAACCTGGTGCCTGCAGCTCCCAGCTGTTCCCCTCATAGCACCTTGGAGTCAGCTGTCTTGGTTCTTTGGCTTGCACCTGAGCCCAGAGCAGCCTGTTCTGCCCCTCCTGCAGCTCTAATTCATACCCTGTGACGAGGCTGCCTGCCAGCAGTATGCAGTACTGCAATGCCACATGGAGGGGGGTGGATGCTCTTGCCTCCCTCTCCTCCGCAGGACTGGCCTTGCACAGCCAGCTCAGGCGGGGAATAGAAAGAATCCGTTCCAAGGATGCCGCGGCAGGATTCACCCAAGTGATTCCTGCTGAGTGTCAGACAGAGATTTCCCAAATGTATCCTCTCAGGACTAGATCCCTGGGAATCCAGCATCATCTGGCCTGGGGTGTGGGCAGAGCTAACCAGCACGTTGAGGCTGGGCTGTTCTCCTTTGAAATTGGGGAGCTGTCCTCCCACCAGTGGCAATTCATTCCAGCCTCCAGGGCTGTTGGAGCCGAACTCAGACAGCTGGCGCTTTGTCTGCACCGTGCAGAGCCTGCAGCCAAAGGCCTCCTGAGGGGAAAGCCCCAGGACAGCCTGGAGTTTCCTTCTATAAACAAAGCCCTCCTGCGCCCAGTCTGAGACGTGACCCGAGTGTTTGGGAGCTTGCGCTCAGAGCCCCAGAGGAGAAACCGGCCCAGCCAGGATATCGATAGGCCCCTGCCCTGCCCGGGGAGATGGGCTGTCCTAGCACCACGGGCCTGGCAGGAGACTGTCTCCTGAGAATAGACGCTGTCAATGCCCTGTCTCTGTGCCCTGGGAGTGTGTGAGGCCAGGGCCGCTCCGTGTTGTCAGGGACCCCGAACAGGGGGAGAACCTGCGTCCTTTCATTCCATTGCAGTCACAGACCCAGTCAGATAAGCTGCAGCCACTGCTATTTTTCTTCCGGCTGCTAGGAGGTGTTCAACAAGACAGGAATTGCTGGCAGAGGACAAAGAACAGGCCGTATGGCTGAACGGACAGCAGCACATACGGGGCTCAGAGAGGTTTCTCCCTTCCCGCCATCACTGTGAGCTGCTGGGAGGCAGAGTTTGTCACAGTGATGACCCGGACTTACCCCTGCTCCCTGCCACTGCACGCTGGCCTTTGGGGCTGGCACACCTTGGGGCTGTGGGTCCCCCGATGTTGGAGGGAACTCGCATCTGGTTGGCAGCAGCTGCCAGCCCCAGAGGCATGGTTAGCTCCCTGCCAGTCATTCAGCTGCCTGGCTCCTCTGCCATGCTGCCCACTTGGCCTCCGGCCTCGAGAGGGGACAGCTGGGTGGAGCAAGCAGCTGGCGGAGGGAAGGGGGGGAGGAGATGGGGGCAGATGAGGAAGAGGACTGGCTTTTCCCTCAGCATCAGCTCCTGTGGGGAGCTGATGGGTGGGAGAGAATGGAAGGGGCATGGGGAACAAGGAAGAACGGCTTGGTCCCCACAGACCCAGTCACTGCAGCTGCACAAGGGGCAGGAAAAAGAAGGAGTCCAGGGACGGGTGAGAGGGTCCTGCTGTGGAGACAGGAAGGCAGGGCCAATCCCCTCTCAGATGGGGGCAGGAAGGGAGATCCTTAATGATGGGAGAGAGCCTGGTAGGGGCGATGAGGACAGGATCCTGGGTACCCGAAGGTGCTGAAGACGAGCGCTGGGAGGGGCCCATGGAAGATGGTGGAATATGAACAGTGTGTGATGGGACATTGCAAATGCTTTTATGACACTAGGAGGGTGGGGAAGCACTGGGCTGGGTTCCCTAGGGAGGGGGTGGAATCTCCATCCCTAGAGGTTTTTAAGTCTCGGCTGGACAAAGCCCTGGCTGGGATGATTGAGTTGGGTTGGTCCTCCTTTGGGCAGGGGCCTGGACTCGATGACTCCTGAGGTCTCTTCCAGCCCTAGGATTCTGTGACTCATGATTTGTAATTTCGTATTTGCTGCTTTGGACGGCCCCCACTGCCGACACTTCAAGTGCATCAGTGAAAGAGGCCATGTCACCTGATACTGAAACCCATCTTGAATTCGGTAACATTCCATGAGACGCTGGTGGGGAGGGGTTAAACTACCAAAGGATTCCTGCCTTATGCAAATCCCATTTAAAGGGTGGGGAAGACTAAGACTGAATTGGGGGTGGGTGGGCCGGGCCTAGGCTGAAAGGGCACCTGGCCTGCGAAAAAGATTCTTATAACCACATTTAAGGCGAGATTTTACATGTAACTAGTTTCTTTAATGACTCTAGCTTAAAGTATGTGCTTTGTATTGTTTTCTCAGTTACTTCTCTTCGTCTGTTTGCTACATCTCTGACCATTTAAAACACAGCTTTTCATAGTTCGTACACTTCTCTCTGGTTTAGAATATAACCCAGTTTATGGAGTTTCTAGCTGGGGGGGGCGAAAGGCTGTGCAGACGTCCCTTCACACTGAGGAAGGAGGAGAATTCCACATAACCAGGGGCCAGACCCCAGGTTTCAGGGATTTCCACATTGTTATACAATTAAAATAAGAGGATTTGACAGATCCAAGCCGCCTCAGGATTGCCATGGAAACATCTCCGGCGAAAGCATTGTCCTTCCCGAGGAATGCCTGCCTGCTCTGAGGCAATTTCGAGGGGTGGATTGTGTCCCCAGTGGATGGGATTTGCCGTCTATCCCATTGGTTCCTTATGGTTCATCCCTGATGCAGAGCCACACGGTCCTGATCACACCAAGCAGTGCAAGGCTGAGATCGACAGCGGCCTGGCCAAGACTTGCTGCAATTAGTATGGGAAGGAGGGTTTGCAGTGGGGTTCCAAAGACTGGGGGGAGGTGGAGGGTGGGTGCATTTTAATGCTGCTGTCCCTTTTCAATAGTAATGATTAGAGCCTGTTCTAACATGAAGGGCTCATGTCAAAGCTTCTCCTGCTGAATGGGCTCCTTCATGCCGGGGCGGGGGCCTCAGTGCTTCCTTAACCCGAAGCCCAGAGGCAGCCGAGCCTCATGTGCAATGGGCAGGAGGCGTTTTTTCACCTGCCAGAGCGAAACCCTCCAAGCTTCTCTCCTTGTCACTTCTGCACAGTCGTCATTTAAGAAATGCGACGAGGCAGGTTCTCGCCCCCAGTGTCACCAAGGCGGGGACACGAAAAGGCCACAAGTCAAGCTGCTTCGGTGGCTTCCCGGCATAATTTCAATCCCCTGCTCTCTGTCCTCATTTCCTATTCTGCTTCCCAGGGGATGTGTGAAAACCTTGGCTCATAGCGTCTCCTTTCTGAGAGCGGTGTCCCTTCTTCCCCACACAGGCAGAGCAGTGTCCCATTTTCCTTTTAGATGTCAAGATAAAACATTGCACGTGCACCCGCCAGCTCTGTCCCAGATTTGGTGCTTCAGGAAGAAGACGACAAAGCGAGAATACAGGGCACAAGCAACCACTTCCTCTTCAGACGGGAGTGTTCCGCCCCCTCCCCCTGAGCTGGGAACCGTCTCCTCGCCTTTCAGCCATCGCTTTGGTTTCCTTGCCCGTAGTCCCAGCTCTGCAGGGCTGTACGAGCCTGTGGCCTTAGCCCGACAAAGGGCCAAAGCTGAGTGGTCTCCTCACCCAAGATTATGGGCTGCCAGCCCATCTGTTTAGCTATTGATGTGGATGTAAGGAGTGGAGTCCGGCCATCCCCACATCCCTTCTGTGGAGGCCCCATCTGCCATGGAAGCCAAGACACCCCCCTCCTTCCCATGCCACGGGGAGGCGGAGCAGTGTGCCATGCCCCCCACCCAGCACGGGGAGGGTGGGTGGTGCACAGCCCCAGCTTCCCCAGCCCTGGAGTACACGTGGCCCTCAAGCACGTGGCCCTCAAGCTGCAGGCCGCCCATCACTGCTCGGAGACACGAGGGACGGATGAGATCCCACAGGCAATGTGCTTGTAACCCTATTACTCACGGGTGAGACTTTCAAAAGTGTCTCTGGGATGTAGGAACATAAATCCCACTGGCATGGCATCTGTGCTCCGAAGCCACCTAGGCACTTCTAAAAATCTCACACTCTATCTTCAGCTGTTCCTTTGTATCTAAGCTTCCTGCCAGCATTACCAAGCCCTTGGGGATGATTTGCAGGAACCCATTTGCTGAACAATCCTCTATTTTATTTTAACGTTTATTCTGCTTTGTACCTTACAATCAGTGGAAGGGAGTCCAGACCCATCCTCCTCCTGACACTGCAGTATACTAAGTGAGTCTCCCTCAGCGTTTCCCATAAAAACACAGACCCTCCCCAGCATGGCCCGATCCCTTTGGTCTTCATTAGCTGAAACACAGAGAAAATTGTTTGTCCTAAGGAGTTTAAATTCAAGACCCAACAGGGAATTTGGTGTGTAAATATCTGTGATGCCCTGGTCTGGGGCGTGCGGTATAATCCTTTCACTAGTAGCAGATCCCTTAACTAGTCCTAGCACCTAGCATGTACTTATTTAACTCAGAGGCTAGGTTTTTTTTAAGTGATGTAAAACTTGGGGGTAGGCAAGACAAATCAGACTTGTGAAAGGGAGCAACAGTCTGGAAAGGCTGAGAGCCACTGATTTAGATTGGCAATTGTCTGTTACCTGCCACAAAGCAATGGGTTAAGCTTAGGCCTTTTCTACATAGGAAAGTTGCACCAGTTTAACTTAAATCGCCTTAGGAAACCTTGTAGAACACCCTGGGGCATGCTTCTTTTGATTAGAGTAGCTTGTTTCGGTTTAGCTCAAATTCATAAGGAATCAGTGTAGCTAACTTGGTGTAGGATGCTAATAAACTGGAGTGTCTACTCTGTTTCTGGCACCGGTTTACCTAAACCCAGTTTCACACTGGGATTCATGTTAGATCAGTGCAAAATGTGCGTCTGGCCAGGCCTTGCGTGTCCATTTGTGGTTTCAGGCTTTGCCAAGGGTGAGTGGGGAAGGGCGAGGGGCAAGGTGCCACAAGGAGGGAGAGGGACGCGAGGCCTTTTGTGTCTCTCCTACCGCTGGAGCTTTCTCTCACCCCAGCTTTCTGAGTCACTGCTGGAGGCCGGTGGAGTGACGCGCAGGGGAGAACAGCCCAGGCTGTGCCGGGTGGGTGTGACAGGAATGACACACCACAGCTTGGAATCCTGCTTGGTGCAGAGCAGAGTCAGGCAGCCTGCTGGGAACTAACGAGCGAGCTGTTGCCACTGCGCTGTGCTGCTCGGGGAGCCAGAGTTCACGTGAAACACTAGCCCAGTGACACTGGCCGGGCTCGGCAGAGGAACTCGTCGGCAGGGGCGCTCTCCCCAGGTCAGGGCGGAGGGTTGCTGGCTCATGGGATGCAGGAGAAGGAGCTCGCCCTGCCACGGGCCCTGCCAGCAGGCAGGGTGTGACTCTGAGTTCTCTTCCTGACTCAACGGGCCACACGTGCTCTCCTGCTCAGCCCCTGCAAAAGGGGCAGGGGAATACATAGGGACTCGCAAGGGACAAGCACACCTTGAGCGGGTTGGAGTTTGGGCCTGACAGCTGGAGATGGAACAGGTAAGGGACAGGGCAGGGCCAGTGCACACACCCCTCCCACCCGAGTGGCTCGTTCCTCCTCCAGAGGAGACAATTCTCTGGGTGAGAAGGAACTGTCTTCGCCATTGTAACTGATGGGGATCTCTGTCCCTGGGAACTGAATGGAAACCACCAGACTCATTCCGCTTATGCCACTCCCAGCAATACACTTTCTGGTCCCCACCAGCAGAGGCTGGTGTCGAACCAGCAGTCGGGAGCCCATCTAACCCCATAGCCATCTCTCCCTTGGAGAATTAAGTTGCTATGAATCCAGAGCGTCCACTGATTTTATTAATAGAATACTAAGGTTGGACCTCAGGAGTCATCGAGTCCAGCCCCCTGCCCAAGGCAGGACCAACCCAACTCAATCATCCCAGCCAGGGCTTGGTCAAGCCAGGACTTAAAACCCTCTAGGGATGGAGATTCCACCACCTCCCTAGGGAACCCATCCCAGTGCTTCCTCACCCTCCTAGGGGAATCATTTTTCTTAATATCGCAACTAGTCCTCCCCAACTGCAACTTGAGACCATTGCTCCTTGTTCTGCCACCTGCCACCGCTGAGAACAGCCTCTCTCTCCATCCTCTTTGGAACCCCCCTTTGGGTAGTTGAAGGCTGCTATCAAATCCCCCCTCACTCCTCTCTTCTGCAGACTAAATAACCCCAAATCCCTCAGCTGCTCCTCCTAAGTCATGTGCTCCAGCCTCCTGATCATTTTTGTTGCCCTTCACTGGACTCCCTCCAAAGCGTCCACATTTTTTCTGTAGTGGGGGGCCCGGAACTGGATGCAGTGCTCCAGATGTGCCCTCACCAGTGCCGAATAAAGGGGAACAATCACTTCCCTGGCTTTCCTCCTGGGTGTCCTACCTCTCCTGTTCCCTTCCCAGGTCCACTCCTGTTGCTGCTCCTCCATGCCTCTGTGTTCCCTTTCCACTCGGCCACTTGCTGATGCTGGGTTTCTGGCTAGTGTCTGCAGGAAGTGTGGTTTCTCTGCTCTCGTTTTCCTATGGAGACTGGTGGACGGTGCTTTCACAACATGCTTTGTATTACCACACTGGCCACTCCCTCTAACTGCATCTGAGTGTCCGGACTGTGTGGCAGCAGGTCCGCTGCAGGCGATCAGAGAGATCCTGCTTGCAGTAGCTCAGCGGGAGTGCAAGAGCACAGCAGGTTGCTAGATCTCCCCCAGTTCAGTTGTAACATGAAGGATGCTGCCTACTCCAACTCTGACGCAGAAGCCGGCAAGCACTGCAGCCCACTGATCTCCTCAGAAGTATCAAGAAGAGTTTTGCGGGGGCAGAGAAGTTGAGCACTCCCGTTACCGTGCCAAGGGGCAGAGCTTTGCAGCCGCCCTGTCCAGGATGTCACGTCCTGCAGGGCACTGCTCTCCATCCTCAGGAGAGCTCAAGAACCACTCAGGCTGGATGAGAGAAGAATATTAATGGAAGTCTGGGAGAAAGGGTGAGTTTATTTAAGTCAGAGTAGCTAAGAGCCTTGGAAACTCTGCTCAGTCATTAAGTGGTGAGCAAAGAGCTCGGGATGAGTCACTGATGCTATTATAAACCATTTATTTTAAAGGTTGTAGAAAAGCAGTTGAAAAGTAAAGTGTTCCTTGAAGTCACTGACAGTCGCTCCTCCTCTGCATGAAGATCCTTCCCAGGGAGGTCGCACAACACTCAGTTCTTAGACCTCGGCTCTTCCCTTCTCTCTGCTGGTCATCACGTCTCTCCTTGTAACCTTAATGCCTACCTCTGTGCTAATGAATCCCACTGTCCACACTCTGCTCCGGCAGCCAATGGACGTTGGCTTCTCGCTTCTTCGCCTGCTCTCCCTTCTGTCATACTCAAGGTTGAGGCTCCACGGAAAACAGTTTACAAAGGGTTAATGGATTTAGTCCTAAACGGTTATTATATTGCTATAGTTCAACAGGTCGCTTGTAACCCGCCTGATAACCACCTGTAACGTCCATCATTCATGTCTGTGCCGTGCTTATAGCTGGTCAGAACCTGGGAAATGTGGACATTTTGGAACTGGCATTGGTCTCATTCTGGTTTGGGAGTGGGGCAGCTTGCGCAGGGGCCTGGATGCTCTGGGATTTCGTGGGCAGCCCACCAGGTGGGGCTACCTTGAAACTGTGGACCCTGGGAGCCTGCCCAGGACCTGTTTATTGGAAAATTCCCAACCCGTTCTACTTACACCAGCTGGCAATCCTTCATTAACCCTTTGTAAGGTTAATTTATAAATGGCACCTTAGTACAGACTGTGACGCTACCTTCAGAGAGAAGAGGCTCCGTAAGTGCAGCTCCTCTGTTTCTTGCCCAAGTCCGTTTCACTTACCCTTGCTGGCCATGTCCATGGCTTGCATTGATCTGCCTGTCTACACACACATCTCTTAGGGCAGCAGATCGGCTTGTCACCACCTCCCAACACCATCCCAGGTGCCAGTGACCCAAGGACTCTGCTCAAGCCCTCACCCATCCCTTTACCTGCAATCCCTTCATGGTGGCCATTCTCTGGCATGTGCAGAATGCCTGCTTGCCAATCTTCTCAGGCAGCCATTGCCCCCCTGTCTCTGCTCTCTGGAGCCGGGGCATCTCTTCTAAGTGAGTGTACAGCACCTAGCACAATGGGGCCCTGGTTCTGGCTTGGTCTGACTTAGGGGCCCGGAGCATATGACCTATGAGGAGAGGCTGAGGGAGTTGGGTCTGTTTAGTCTGTAGGAGCGAAGAGTGAGGGGGGATTTGATAGCAGCCTTCAACTTCCTGAAGGGAGGTTCCAAAGAGGATGGAGAGAGGCTGTTCACAGTAGTGACAGATGGCAGAACAAGGAGCAATGGGCTCAAGTTGTGGTGGGAGAGGTCCAGGTTGGATATTAGGAAAAACTATTTCACTAGGAGGGTGGTGAAACACTGGAACAGGTTACCTAGGGAAGTAGTGGAGTCTCCATCCCTAGAGGTGTTTAAGTCTCGGCTTGACAAAGCCCTGGCCGGGTTGATTTAGTTGGGATTGGTCCTGCCTAGAACAGGGGGCTGGACTTGATGGCCTTCTGAGGTCTCTTCCAGCTCTATGGTTCTATGGTCCTTTGGCAGCGCCCATATAACAGAATGAATAATAATAATCCTCGGGCAATGTCATTAGCTCCCCAGCCATTTCAGGAGCCAAGTCAGAATGGCTCTGCCTAGGTGACATTCGGGCTCTGTTGAAGTTGATGGGAGTTTTCCTACTGACATCAATGGAGCCAGAATTTCATCCTTTATTTTTAACGCTCTCCAAGGACGAGCTCCAGGAAGCATCTCTCCCACAGTTTGTCTGGCAACAGTCCCTGCTCGCTCAGCACAGAAGGCTTCTGCTCTGCAGCGCCTGCAATCTGGAGTGTGCGCTCCACCTCGCTGGCTCCCTGCTTCCTTTCAGAGCTGATCTGAACGCAGCTCTCGGCTGCCTCGTCTCTGCCCTCCCCCCCCCCCCCCCCCACACACACTTCTCTCCACCTACTGCTGGTTTCTATTATTTTCCTGCAATCAAGTTAGTTGACTCCACAAAGCATTCGAGAAGTGACTTGTCTGACAGGCGTTACACAGAGTTCAGTCCCCAGCTTGCTAGCAAATGGGTCCCATTCTGTTCCAATGGGGCTGCGGAACGGAATGGGACCCATTCTGCTTTTCCCCCACAGAGCTTTTCTGGCCTTGGGGCTGCAGCAGGGCGGAGAGGGAGAGAGCAGGGAGGAAAAGGCAGAGAGGGTGGAAGGGGACTGGGCTGAGGGGAAAAGGCGGAATGGGAAGGGGCCTTGGGTGGAGGACGGGCCAGCCACATGGGCAGGGCTGTAGGTGGAAGGGGCGGGAGGCTAGCCTCCCCCAGGGGAAACTTCATCTGCCGCCCATGGTAAGCACTATGGCTGGAAGGTGTTTACAGGATCAGGCCTTGCCGTTGTAGTGCATTATGCGACTGTTAACACTGGCCTGCCAGGTAACCAGAACCCCATTTCCTAGGGTTGCCAGGTGTCCGATATTGGCCCGGACAGTCCGGTATTTTCGCATCCTGTCCAGTAAAAACATTCAGAAAATACTGGACACCTAAAATGTCCAGTATTTTCTGATTTTTTTCCCTGTCCAGGAGGTGAAAATCCTAGGTGCTTACCAGGTTCTGCAGGGGAGCTGTCTGGCCTGGAGCAGGGAGACAAGATGGCAGATGGCCGCCAGCAGCCTTTTAGGGCCGAAAAGCCTCAAAAGCACTTCTTAACGGGGCCATGCTAGTTTTTTTTTTTTAAAAAATTTAAAAATTTTTGCTTAACTCTCGGGGTCCTTTTTTTTGCTCAACGACTTTGGTCTCCCCCTTTTTTTCTCAACAGAATTTTTTCCCCAGTGCTTATTTTGGGGGGGGGGTATTATTGGTTAAACCATCTGGCAACCCTACCACTTCCTGAGCTCCAGAACTGCCTGTCTGCAGTGTCTAGTCCCTCCCTCTCACTAGACCCTCACAGAAATGGCTACATTCACTGTCCCCAAAGAGACAGCACCCAGCTCAGCCTGTTACACTAGCTGAAGCCCTTCACTTCACTTCACTTCACTTCACTTCACTTCACTTCACTTCACTTCACTTCACAGCACTAAGCTGGGTTTGGAAATAAACAAGAGGAAGCTCATTAACAGAGCAGTGAGGTAAGAATAAAAGAGACAGTTATGGTTAGAAATAAAGTAAAACAATACACAATAGTCTAGTGTTTAAAACTTAATTTTAGCACATTTTAATTGCCTAAGCAATTTTCTTAATTATATCAAGTTCCCAGCTCCGCAGCCATCCAGCTCAGGCACTCCAATGTTCACAGGCTCACAGGGTGCTGTGGCTGAGTGCAGGGATGGCCCAAGACGAGCTGCCAGTAACTGGCGCCCCAGGCGGAATGCGCGATCAGCTCCCCCGCCTCCGAGACGAGCTGCCGGCAACTGGCGCCCCAGGCGGAATGCGCGATCAGCTCCCCCGCCTCCGAGACGAGCTGCCGGCAACTGGCGCCCTAGATGGAACGCGCAATTGGCGCCCCCGCATCCAAAGCCCTCAATGGCGGTGCGTCATCATTGGGCGCCCCGTTTAACGCGGCGCCGTAGGCGACTGCCGAGTCTGCCTAAATGCATGGGCCACCCCTGGCTGAGTGGGTATATCTGTACTGCAGTGCGATACCCACTGTGGCCCATGCCAGCTGATTCAGGCTCGCAGGGTCAGGTTAAGGGGCTGTTTAATTGTAGTACAGGCATTTGGGCCCAGGCTGCCACCCAAGGTCTGGGACCTTCCCTACTCACAGGGTCCCAGAGCCGGGACTCCAGCCCAAGCCTGAACGTCTAGTCACAGTTAAACAGCCCGAGTCAGCTGGAAGGGGCCAGCCCTGCTTTTTGATTGCGACATAGCTAGACCCTACGTCCCGGCAGTGGCGGGTCACTAGAAGGCTTTTTGCTCCCTGTGCAATACTCACAATCCAGTGTCCCTGTCTCGAGAGCCAGAAAGAACTTCCTGGGGGACAGATTCTGGCCTAGCATGATTGTTAAACCATCTTCTCCCTGCGTAAGCCTGGCGACTTTCATTGTCCTCTGCCAGTAACTGAGTTGGTCACTGGGTCAGTCAGAATCAGACACATTCCTTTGTCTCAGGCAGGCTGGGCTTATGTTTTGCCTCCTGAACACATTTTACAAATCCTTAACTCTTTGTACCCCCTCCCCCATACATCACACATGTTTTGGGGGCTGTGTGGCACTACATGGCGTATGCTATCTCACAAGACACATCTATATTATGAGCAATGAGTGTGTCAGGGCTGATCTGAGCCACCACGTGAGGGGACCCTCTGCCAGCTGGCCTTGAGGGACTCCTGAGGTCACAGCTATATTGTAGGGGAGGTTGGCCCAGTGTTGCTGGGCCTGGCTCCTTGCTCCTCTGAGAACGTTCATGGTTTACATTCCAGATTCGTCCACCTCCCCTACTAGCACATTAGCACATTCCCAGTGTTTGAGCTCTATGTGCGTGCGTGTGTGTGTGTGTGTGTGTGTGCGTGCGTGCGTGTGTGCGTCTCTTCACATCAGAGCTGTCATCCCAGCACCGCCGATAGGACACATAAAAGATATCCTCAGAGGCAGGACTGGGGCAGCAAAGACATTATAAGCTAACTGAAATCCATGAGGAAAAGCACCTGTGGAGTTCACCATTCAATACTGAAGATGCATTCTCCTGAGAGAGTCCCAGATAACTGGAGAACATTGTAGGCATCCTTCCATGACCAGTATATCAGAAGCCCTTATGCCAAAAGCAATGCAGTGCCCTCAGCCTCCCCCAGATTCAAGCTTTTAAGCAGGTGTGCTGAGCAGGGATGGATGAGCCAGTTTGTATAAAGGAGAAATACCCCAAACTTTTGCCCTAAACTGAAGCTGAACTTGATCTTTATCAGCAGTTTGGAAACACGTTTTTCCTTTATCCCCCACTGATTTCTTTCAGATCCCACAATGGTTCCCCTACTCCAGCTGCACCTTCGTCTCTCTCCCCCGATAGTGTTTTAGCCTTTCTGAACTTCTGGCCAAGATCAAATACCATCTGCAGACTCTCTGAAGACCAAGGGCCCTGGAGAACTCACGGTCTGGAGATGCCCATCCCCATTGGGCAGTTTCAGCAGGTTCACGTACAATTTGGATGAGGGTCAGAACTTTGGGGGGGTAAAAGTTTAATTTAGGTTTGATTTAAAGAAAGGTTCAGGTCCCACCTCATTCAGAGCATATGTGCAGCCCAGGCAATCCCACCACATCCAACCCAGTGGTTACCCTGGCTAGAACTTGCAGGTGAGTAAACAGCTTCCATTTCCTGGACCTTTCCATTTTTGGCCTCTCCGCTGAGGGCGACAACTACAAAGCCAGTTAGTACCAGCCAGGGTGTTGGAATGTTTATATGTGAACACCTGCCTACCTGTGATGGGAGAGAGGCCACTGGTTTGTTACCTGAAGGCCACCAAGCACTTGTTGAATGGGAATGACTTTGAGTTGCGACTGACCTGGGCAGGTTTGGAGCCATATGATCTACTTCTGGGGTCTGATGCATTTTTACTATATGGACTTTAGTTTGATAGTTGTAGGCTTGTGAGTACTTCCTTTCCTTTCATTCTTAGTAACATGGACTTGCCTCCCGTCCCATTCAGGACTGCCTGGAAGTCCATTCGGTCATGCTGACCCCCCATTCACAACCACATAAGCTCCTCCTCTTCTCCATTCCCAGTTATATGGACCCCATCCACTCCCATTCACACCCAAGTACAGTAAAACTCCGATAGTCCGACATCCAACTGTTCGGCACTCCTGATACTCCGGCATCAAAATGCCAAGCGCTCCTGACCAGCTGATTAAAAAGCCTGCCGCTTAGCACATATGCTGGCTGTAACCAGAGGGAGCATAAGGTTGTGGGAGGGAGGGAGAGAGTGGGATCGTGTTACAGTATGGAGAAGAGTGTTTTGCTTCAGTGAAGGGGAAAGGAGAAGGCAGGGGGAGGAGGATCAGGTTACAGCACAGAGGAGATGCCAGGAGGAAAGGGGAGGGGAGAGGGAGGGACATTGTGTCCTGACCAGCTGTTAAACCGTGCAGCTGTAGCGGACCTCTTGATTCTCCGGCAAATCTGATAATCCGGCACCACCTAGGTCCAAAAGGTGCTGGATTATCGGAAGTCTACTGTAATACTCCCGTGGCAACTATAAAGTGTTTCAGATTCCGCTGTATGCCAAACTGCCCAGGGTCTGACTTTAGCCAGCGTGATCAGCCTTCTGCTTTCTTGAGGAGAGAGTTGTCTGGTAGTTGGAGCACTGTGATGAGAGACAGGCCTCCCTGAATACTATTCCCATCTCTGCCCTCGGGCGAATCACCGTGTGCCCTTGAGAAAATCACTTCATTCCCTTTGTCCCGGTGTAAAATGGAAAGAACATTTCCTGCGACTGGTGCAAATTGAGGGCCTTAATAAATGAATGTTTATACCAACTTTTCAGAGCCGCAAATGAAAAAGGAATATTCTGTGTCTTAAATCACACGCTTTTATGCCCCGATTTGTACAGTGCTTTGAGATCGATCAATGAAAGTGCTAAGTAAGATCAGTTACATTGCACACGGAAGGAAAACATAAGTTGCCCACGTACATTACAAGATCAGAGAATTACTGGGGAAGGCAAAAGGAGGCAGGAGATTGAGGAGGAAGTTCCTGCCTGGAGAATAAAGTGCTTTATGCAGCATGCCCTGCACTTCACCCCACCTGTCAGCCAGGCCTGACAGGGCAGCTCTGGCTTGTGTTTATGCTGCTCAAGTCCAGACCAATTTACAGTGCTAGACACTGAAATCTTCCTATTCAAAAGGATTACAAATTACTGTCTGATCCACTAATTAGGAATGGGAGACAAGAGCATCTTATGACAGCGACTGTTAACAGCCATTTAGAAACTGTTCAGAAGGCATTTAGGTGTCATTAGGGCACAGCACCGTGACCCTGCCTATGCCTCTGAGAGCTGAATCCTGGCCCCACTAGGCCATCCAAGTGCTCCGGTGCCCCTGGGCTCTCCAGCTCGGGGAAGGCCCCAAAGCTCTGGCTTAGCTCCCCACAGGGCTGCTGTGTGGCGGGACTGGCAGTGCTCAGCTTGCTCTCAAGGAGCCTCCAGGCAAGCTGGCTCCCAGCCCCACTGCCACTGCTTCATATTTATGTAACAAAATTAAGAGCTGCTTAGCGGGGCCATCTCAGGCAGGGAAGACAAATCCCATCTTCACGCTGCTCCCAAGGGCCGGAGATGCTGGGTCTAGGAGGCAAGGTTGCCTGCATTTCCCCAGTGATCTCATCAGTGCCTGGGGAATTCAGAAGCCTGGATTTTCAGACTTTCCTGGCTTGCACAACTCTCCCCATCGTGGCTCTTTCTGCTGCTCTTTCCTCCCCAAACAATTTTTGTCCTTGGCACAGAACAGAGATGGGTCCAGTGAGTGAAAGATTCAAAGGTCTAAACAAAGAGGCTAGTTCCCTGTGGCCCTGAGTCATGTGTTGTCGTTCATAGCAGGGCAGACGAGTGTCACCCACTCCCATTCTGATCAGCATGTTTTACCCACTTCTGCGCTGGCATCAGTTCTATTAGGGGGGCAGCTATTATGGTCAAGGGCGCAGGACACCGCTCTGCCTGGCACTGCAGACACGTGTCGTCTGTGTCCCAGACAGCTCGCCATGCGCACGACGGGGACACAGCGCAGTGTCTCTGCATATGCTTTCCGGGAGATGAACCATGTGCATGCAGCTTGGCTGGGTCCTGCAAGGTGTAGTGCTCCCTCTGAGCCCCACCTATATGCTTGTGAAGATACCAAGGAGGAGAATTGTACAGGTTGGCAGCTGCATCAAATGCTAACTGGCTGCAAAGAGAGTCTAGACCCACTTGACATTAGACACAGCTGTCCAGGCGGCTAAACCTAGGAACTGAAGAGATGTATTAAATACTCCAAAAGTGTGGCTGAAATGTGGCCTCACACTGAGAGCTAATCGACTATGGCTAGGAACCCTGTCAGGAGCAGGCCGTCCAGCACTGAACAAGGGGCGATGGACATGACATAACCAATTTATTTTTTCCTGCTCATATGTCTGTGGCTTGTAGCAACTGATTCCATCACCCTGGGTCTGGGCTGAGGCAGATGAGAATACCAACCAAGGAATGGAACCTGCATAACCCAACACAGAACCCACAAATTCCAGGGCTACGTCTACACTGGCATGATTTTCCGGAAATGCTTTTAACAGAAAAGTTTTCCGTTTAAAGCATTTTCGGAACAGAGCGTCTAGATTGGCACAGATGCTTTTCCACAAAGCACTTTTTGTGGAAAAGTGTCCGTGCCAATCTAGACACGCTTTTCCGCAAAAAAGCCCCGATCGCTGTCTGAGCTGTCTACACTGGCCCTTTTGTGCAAAAGTTTTGCGCAAAAAGACTTTTGCCCAAACAGGAGGGCTGTCTAGACTGGCCAGTTTTTCCAGAAAATCAGCCGCTTTTCCAGAAAAACTTGCCAGTTGTCTACACTGGCCGCTTGAATTTCCGCAAAAGCACTGACTTCCTACTGTAAGAAATCAGTGCTTTTTGCGGAAATACTATGCTGCTCCCATTAGGGCAAAAGTCCCTTTTGCGCAAAACTTTTGCGCAAAAGGCCCAGTGTAGACAGCTCAGATTTGTTTTCCACAAAAAAGCCTCAATCGCGAATATGGCGATCGGGGCTTTTTTGCGCAAAAGCGCGTCTAGATTGGCCATGGACGCTTTTCCGCAAAACGTGCTTTTGCGGAAAAGCGTCCATGCCAATCTAGACGCGCTTTTCCGAAAATGCTTTTAACAGAAAACTTTTCCGTTAAAAGCATTTCCAGAAAATCATGCCAGTCTAGACATAGCCGAGCAGCATAGTATTTCCGCAAGAACACTGACAATCTTACATGAGATCGTCGGTGCTTTTGTGGAAATTCAAGCAGCCAGTGTAGACAGCTGGCAAGTTTTTCCGGAAAAGCGGCTGATTTTCCGGAAAAACTGGCCAGTCTAGACACAACCCAGGCAGAAATTTGACACCAAAAAGAGAGAAGAGCTGGAGACTGCATGAAATCCACTTAGGACTTAGCTGTTGCTGCTGATTTTACTTAATATAAACTCCTATGGCAGATATGCCCCAGCCCTGTGGCCATGATTGTCTAGTTATGTAGTGCAACTATGCGTGTTAAAGGCCAGATTTCCAAAAGACCCGAGCACTCAATATGTTCCCCATCAGCTGAGTCCTTTTGGAAATCTGGCTCTAACTTATGAAGCCCTGCAATATCCTGTGATATTTATTATTCATCTTTGTTTGGTAGTACCTGAGCACCAAGCGAAAGGGGGCCTACTGTGCTGGGTGTTGTAGAAACACCGAGTGTCGTTGGCCCTGTCTCACAGAGCTTACAGACGACATACATCAGAGAGACGCAGAACACACAAGTAGAGCAACCAATGGGATGGCACCAAATGC
The DNA here is from genome assembly GCF_049634645.1 of Pelodiscus sinensis. Classification (NCBI taxonomy): domain Eukaryota; kingdom Metazoa; phylum Chordata; order Testudines; family Trionychidae; genus Pelodiscus; species Pelodiscus sinensis. Next base: position 30,325,964 of record NC_134728.1, on the reverse strand, counting down.
TCATGTATGTACTTAGTTTTAGTTGGGTTTAGTTCGCAGGAATGACTAGGGGAGCAGGGCAGATGTGGAGGGAAGTGACTGGCAGGGAGGAGGAATTATTATGCTCCGTTTATCCAGTCAGGCCCAAAGAGGGTAGGTGACTTTGCCAAAGCTACACTGTGAGTTGGCGGCAGAACTGGGAATGACCCCAGCAGAGGCGCTGACCAGTTGCTTGCTTTACACACTAGACAACACTCTCTCCCTGCTCCTGAACCCTTCTCCCGAGTGCTCCCGCCTATCACAGGTACGCGCCATTCTCCTCCCCGCAGGTATCAGCTCTCCCTCTGTGACTTCCCAACGGTGATCCATTTCCACTGATCCCAGACGGTGGGACTGAGGGGGCTTCAGGGACTGTGCTACTTGATCAACCCGAGAACAGGAAGGCAGTGAGAGAAATACTGACAGGCTCTGAAGGGTAACGGGAAAGAGAACACTGCTAATGGCTGGCAGGGCTGGCTGAAATGTCAGTCAGAAAGCTGCTTCTGCCTGTGCTGGTGGGAGGACAATCCAGTTGGATTTTACCTCCTCCTGGGTGACTGAGGGAGAGATTACAGCAGGCAGACTGCAGCTTTGTGGCAGGCGATACTGAAGGCAAACAGTTGCCTCACATTCAGGGTCTCTGCCTGCATTGAAGAAATCTCTCCCTCCTGCGGTCAGTGGTCTGAGACATTTAGGTTCTGTCAGACTCTGTCAACACTGGGGCCTGGTGGGCGGAGGAATGAGACAAAGCAGCAAGGGGCTTCGATCTATATGGCAAGAAACATGTTAGGGGTTCAGGAACTAGAGCAGTCTCCCCTGCACTCTCCTTCCGTTTCTTGGCCATGGACAAGTGACAAGTCTTTTCCATTATTCAAGGTGATTTGTAAAAGGCGGGGGGCAGAAACCTTGAGGCAGGGCTTCCATATAGGCCTGAAATGGCTTTTCCTTTATTTGTAAGCTAGTTCCTCTTTTTAATTTCATTTCATTCTTTTTTGTTTTGGAAGAGTTTTGTCTTGCTTATTTCACACTGAAAATTCAGTTCAGGTCTTCCCCAAGGTTTATTGGTCCCCCTCCCCCCCTTCCCGCTCCCTGGAAGACTCTATGGATTGTCACTTCAGAGGTCCTATGCAAGTGGAACTCATCAAATGAGGCCAGGGGCACGTGCCAATGAAGTGTTTTAAAAATCAATTTAATTAAAAAAAAAAACTCCAAAAAAAACCCCTCCTTTAGACACAGGCCTGATCTACACTAGAAAATTAATTCGGGGTAATTACACCACTCAGAGGGGTGAAAAATCTGTCCCTCAGAGCAGTGTTATTAAGCTAACTTAACCCCCTGTAGAAAGACTATGTCCTGTTTGAGTAGGTGCTGTCTACCCCAAAGTGCGACAGTGGTGCTTTTATAGCATTTTGGCTACATCTACACTACGAGTTTTCTTGGCAAAAAATATGCAAATGAGGGACTCATTTGCATGAGTTGCGATCTCATTTGCATATTTTCTTCTGATCCAATTTTGCACTGGGGCTTTTGCACAAAAACAAGTAGTGTGGACGTTTTCTTTTTGTGCAAAGAAGTCCACACTGCTTGTTTTTGCACAAAAAACAGCGCAAAAACAGATCGGCAAAAAATGTGCAAATGAGATCACAACTCATGCAAATGAGTCCCTCATTTGCATATTTTTTTGCAGAGCAAACTCTGAGGCTATGTCTACACTGGGCCATTTATTCCAGAAAAGCAGCCGCTTTTCTGGAATAAGCTGCGAGCTTTCTACACTGGCCCCTTGAATTTCCGGAAAAGCAGTGACGATTTACTGTAAGAAATCAGCTGCTTTTCTGGAAAAACTATGCTGCTTCCACTCGGGCAAAAGTCCTTTTTCCGGAAAACTGTTCCAAAAAAGGGCCAGTGTAGACAGCACAGTAGTCTTTTCCGCAAAAAAGCCCCAATCGCGAAAATGACGATCGGGGCTTTTTTCCGGAAAAGCGCGTCTACATTGGCCACGGATGCTTTTCCGGAAAAAGGGCTTTTCTGGAAAAGCATCCTGCCAATGTAGACACTCTTTTCCCGGAAATACTTATAACGGAAAACTGTTCCGTTTTAAGCATTTCCGGAAAAAGGTGCCAGTGTAGACACAGCCAGGCTACGTCTACACTGGCCCCTTTTCCGAAAGGGGCATGCTAATTTTAAACTTCGTAATAGGGAAATCCGCGGGGGATTTAAATATCCCCCGCGGGATTTAAATAAAGATGTCCGCCGCTTTTTTCCGGCTTGTAGAAAAGCCGGAAAAGAGCGTCTAGACTGGCCCGATCCTCCGGAATAAAGCCCTATTCTGGAGGATCTTTTATTCCTACTTCAAAGTAGGAATAAGAGATCCTCCGGAATAGGGCTTTATTCCGGAGGATCGGGCCAGTCTAGACGCTCTTTTCCGGCTTTTCTACAAGCCGGAAAAAAGCGGCGGACATCTTTATTTAAATCCCGCGGGGGATATTTAAATCCCCCGCGGATTTCCCTATTACGAAGTTTAAAATTAGCATGCCCCTTTCGGAAAAGGGGCCAGTGTAGACGTAGCCCCATAGTGTCGATGTAGCCTTTGAGTGTAGACCTACCCAGCACTTATAACTTTGTGGTCTAGGCTATGACTTCATCAACTCAGACAATAACAAGGTTTAATCTGTATCTATATGGGTGTTTCCAATTGAACTAAGCGCATTCATTTGAAAACAAGCACTGTTTTGCGCATGTGAACATCGCCTGAGAAGGGAGGGAGATTTTAGCCAAGTTGATCTGAATGCACAAAAGAAGTCAGGCACCTAAAACAAATCACCGGATATTCTCAAAGCCTGCAGGTGTCTGAGCTTCTATATAGTGAAAGGAGAGAGACAGGGATCCTAGACTGTGATTCACAGAAGCCAGCATGCTAGGCAGGGAGCCACCTAAGCTAGCCAATGAGAAATGCTAATGATGGGGATGTGGGCTAAGATGTGGGGAAAAGGGTCCTAAATCAGGGCAGTGCTTATCTCCGCTTGGGGCACTGAGCTGCAAACCCCCTCCTGGAAGGCACCCACACTGTTTGGGCAAGTAGCAGCAGCAGCTCCAGCTCCCTTATGCCCTTTAGCTTGGGTTCTGATGTGGAAGAGCCCATGTTCAACTCTCACTTCTAAGAAGCAGGAATCTGAACAGAGATCTGCCAGCCCTCAGCTGCCTGCTCTAACCACTGGCCATGGGTTGAGTCACTCTCTCCTGGAACCCCGCATTGTCTCCCTGGCAATTGGGGGTAACCCGTTGGCATGCTTCTTAGTGTTTCTCCTCTGTCCTAGCAGGTAGCTGTTAGTAACTGCTTCCAGGTTAGTTGTCTTTGGTTGAAGAGATTTGTTAGGTCCTGGCAGTGTGGTGGTTGTCCTACTCAGGAAGCTCTGAAGCAGTAATCCTTGCAATGCACCACTGTAAGCTGCTTTCAAATGTTCCAGCAGTGTTAACACTGGATCCCTTGGATCCACCAGGGTCTTTTCAGCTCTGGTTCCTTTCTCTTTGACTATGCTTTTGGCGCCCTCTCCTATATTCAATATGGAGAAAATGTAGACGTCTAGAATGAAACTTTACCTTTATTTATTTGGCATTCGAAATAAACAATGTGAAAATAAAAATATATATTTTATGGATTTGTTTCTACTTTTCATGCACCCTAACCCAATTATACTGTACAGGGTAAACAGCCCAGTAGCTGACTCTTTTCAGTTTGCACCATTTTGAGTTGTACACAGTGTTTCTGATCAGCATTATAAACAGCTGCATTTCAAGTTGCAACTATCTTCCCTCTAAACGAACTGAGTTTTGGGACAAAAAACAGAACTATGTAGCACTTGAAAGACTAACAAGATGGTTTATTAGGTGATGAGCTTTCTTGGGCCAGACCCACTTCCTCAGATCAAATAGTGGAAGAAAATTGTCACAACAGTTTTGGGAAACCATGAAAATCTTTATTCCTTGATTCAGAAAGAGGTCTGGTTTGGAGTTGTAACCGTTCTGTACTGGGCCATTGATTTGTGCAAACATTTAGAACTTTGCTTTTCATGCTTTTGCTTTCACAAATTGTTTGAGACAAAGTTTTGAAGCTATTTCATGTTCTGTCAAGATGGTGGCTCATCCAACACACTTCTCTTTCAGCATGAAAGAACAAAGGTGCATCTTTATCAATCTTAACTTTGAAATGCTATTCTCCCCACTAGCAACCGACCCTGGAAGAGTCAAGAGAATTTGAAGAGCAATGAAAACATTGGGAAAGCTGTCTATGAGTCTGTAAGAAATAAACTTCAGGACATCTTGAGGTGCAAGACATCTTGGAAGGCGTGAAATAGCCTTCAGTTCACTGCACGAATCTACTGCATCAATATCTTTTTGAATTTCCATGGTGTCATGCTGAATCTAGCTTAATCTTACAAGAACTTGTGATTCTCCTTTTATGATCTTGTTAAAACCTCTTACCAAATGTTTCAAGTCCAACATAATACAAATTCTTTGTGGCCACAGTGTCTCCTAGTAACCCAGCAGAACAGCAGTGGCGGGTCACTCACCAGCCTTCACTACGCGGTGAGCAAGACATCGGCTGCTGAGACTGACAAAACTGCTAGACCCTGCACCTAGGTGGCGCTCTTTTGGCCTGAGACATTTTAACGATATTTACATACACAGCCATGCTCCACAATGGGAAATAAATAATAACTCGACTTCTGACATGGCAGTGATGCAGTTTTACAAGCACAATATTTGATACTTGCATTTGCAAGAGATAACATTCATATATTTTAATAGAGAAAAAGATCATTTCTGTCTAATTTGGCACCCCTTAAAGCCTGGTGCCCCCAGCCACTGCCGAGTTCGTCCACATGGTCGGACTGATGTCGTGAGTGGTGCACGCTTGCAGAATGGTTATCTGCATGGCAGGCATGACATCCCACAGTTGGAACTGTATTCTGTGACATGCATTTTGAATGAGAGGCACTCCTTCGTGGCACACTCACCTGGGAAGTAGTAGTACCAATTTGCTCTCTACAACAAGTCATTTCTCACTTCGCCAGGCTGGTGTCTTCCAACTCAAGCCATCAGCTAATACCGCCACAAACAAAGATGGCCTGTCAGCCTCCCTCTGTTAACTGACCGAATTCACGTCACTGTCCCTTAAGGATCAACTGGCTCACTTGGCCACTGGCGTCTTGTAACGACAACTTGTCCTTCCCGAGGCACATTCCTTCCAGGGTCACTGTAGCGTAGACAGTTCAGAATGATTTTGTCCAGCCGTTATTGCCAGAGCTTAGCCACCAGTGTGTAGATTCCGCGCTTTCCCCGTTACATCTGCTGATGTGAGCCGCCACTGTGTTGTCCTCAGTCTGCCTCTCAGGCCCACAACTTTCCCTCGAGCTTCACAGACTGTGCATTCCCCTTGCGTTCGTCGTCTGTGTCAAGGGAGCCTTCCAACCCTTTCAACGCCCTCACATTTCTCCAGTGAAATTGTGCAGATCTCTGTCAGCTCTTGCTGTATATAGCAAGGCACTTGCCTATCAGATGCAGCCCTTGGCTTGTCTCCAGGCCCTCTATAGGCGTTCTATCCTTGGAACAATAACAAAGGTACGTCTGCTTCTCTGCTTGTTGTGTGGGAGTGAGATTGCATCTGCCTACTGTGTATACATGCAGGCCTTTGTCTGCTGCGCCAGCAGAGGGCTCTTTGTCAGGCTGCACCAGAGTCATGCTGGGAGCATGTGGATTTCAGCACCCTTGCCTGCAGCTTGTGTGCCTTCCCTGTTAAGCGCAACAGACCGCTATTGCGGGTGCTGCCTGGAGTCCATGCACATCACTGCAGCTAGTCTGGATTCCTGCATGCCACTCGCCGGTTTGTGTTGCCCGCCTCTGGGAATAAGTGGCTGCACATTGCAGCAAATACTGCACCATTGCCTGGCTGCTGGACAGCGCCTCCGTGTGTTACTCATTCTCCCAAGGCCAGCAGGTGTCTAGACTGCTGATTGCAAGGTCTCAGCGCTCTTCTTTGCACTGACTGTGTGCAGTACGCCACTTCCTTCTCTGTGCATCCCCGCCGGGCACCCCTCACACACACTTCATTGGAGGACTCCTGTGCCCTTAGCCTGCCTTTGTAATTCTGCCTCTTCCACTGCTTGGCACGTTCCACTGGCTTTTTCCAGGATTAACTCACAGTCTTTCAGCAGATGCTCATGTACTTCTCTATCCCGGATCAGACACCTCCGCTCTCCTGCTACCTGCCTCCCCCTATTGACCGACTCTCTGAGGGGGCAAAACTGGAAGACTGGCTGTTGAACTTCATTGCAGATGCACGCCTGTGTTTTCTCAGACCTCGTGCACGCTTGTGTGCAGTGCAATGCCTCTGCAGCTTCCATTCCATTCCAGGCCAGATGTACTGGCCCGCTACATTCCCTTTGACTCAGGCAGTGCAAGGGAAGCAGAAAGATGGGGGTCAAGGAGAGGAAGCTGTGTCACAGCCAGCTGATTGACAGCTCCTGGGAGACCAGGTTGCACTGTGGCAGAAGCCATAGACAATCGGGCAGCTGTATCTGACTCCCTTTAAACCCCCACCACACACATTGCATCTAGCAGAGCTTAGACAGAGCTGAGAACTGAGTCCTCTGTGCTCAGACTGTTCTACAGAACTCCACTGAAATCCCCTCCCTGCACAGGAGAGAGCAGGAAACTATTGGAAATGTCCAGGCTCTGCACACACAGTTCTCTGCTGGAGAACTGCATGACGTGATATGGGTACAGTGCAGCCACCGGGTGTGACTGCAGGCTGCGCACACATATGCAAGCTGGCTCTAACCTAGCTAGTCTGGGGACTTATAGCTGGGGAAGTTACAGCCTGCGCTGGAGTGTGTAAAGCCCACCCAGAAGCTTGGCCTATGATGCTGTGACTTCATCGTACAGGCTGGACCTCCCTTAGGACCTGACTGGTCCTGAACTAGGGAATTTGCCAGCCCAGGGAAGGTCTCCTGCTACCAGCCCCCCCGCCCCCCCCGCTCACCTCCTCTCCCTGCCACCAGCTCCGCTTCAGCCCTGGTCGGTGCCCTACCTCCAGCCCCAGGCAGCTTCCCTACCACCTGCCCCGCTAGGCTGCTGGATGGCTCCAGCCCCAGCCCCGCTGCCACCAGCTGGCTCTAGCCCCACTGCCATTGACCAGCTCTGGCCAGGCTGCTGGATGTCAGCCCCACTGTCGCTGCCCAGCGCCAGTCCCTTACGGGCCGCCAGCCACCAGCCCCAGGCCCAGTCAGACTGCTGGATGCTGACCCCACTGCCTCTGCCCGCTCCAGCCCCAGACAGGCTGCCAGTGATTGCCCTGGCCTTGCTGCTGCTGGCCCTCCTATGACTAGTCTCCCAGCCCAGTGCTCTCTGGTCCAGGAACACGCATGGTCCTACCGGACCACAGATGTTGCCAGATCAGAGTCCCAGATTTGGGAGATGCAACCTGTACTAGCACCCAAGCTAACTAGATTAAAGCTAGCTTGGGTATGTCCACCTGAGCTGTAGTCACCCCATTGCTTGCAGCATAGACTGCCAAATGCAACCCTGTTCTGCTGAAGCTGAGGTTGGACAGTAAGTGATTGACAGATATTTAGGGAAAGGACTGTCAAAACAGGGTCTTTGGGTCTGTCTGCATTGCAGTTACACACTCGCAACTGGCCTGTGAAAGCTGACTCTGGCTTGGGATGGGGCTGTGTAGAGGTTAGGGCATGGACTGCAGACTTCTCAGGGACACCTGTCTCCATTCTGAAAACTATTTCTTCCTGCCCTTCGCATCCTATCTTTTAATCAGTTACCAATCCATGATAAGACCTTCCTTCTTCTCCCAGGACTGCGCACTTTGCTTTTCAAAGGGCTCTTGTCAAAGGCTTTCTGCAATGTTAAGTACGTTCTATCCACTGGACCACCCTGTCCACGTGCGTTGGGAGCCCCTCAAAGATTCTAATAGAATGGTGAGGCACGATTTCACTTTACAAAAACGTGTTGACTCTTGCCCATCGTATGGGGTTTATCTGGATGTGTGTGGTAAGTCTGTTCTTTACTATCGTTTCAGCCAATTTTCCTGGCATTGAAAGTTGGGTTTATGGGTCTGTAATTACTGGGATCGCCTCTGGAGCCTTTAAAAAAATTGGTTTCACATGAGCTATCCACCAGTCATCTGGCACACAAGCTGATTTCAATGACAAGTTCCATACCACACTCCGACGTAAAGCCTTCAGCACCAAAAGCTGCCAGTGTAAAGGACGTGAGCAGGAGGCTGGCAGCCAGAGCAAGAAGGATCAAGCAGGGATCAAAGGAGGGGAGACAGCTAAGAAAATTGCTGGTTAGGTCTCACTTAGGGGCATAATGCAGGCGGAAAGGCATTGGCCCTGAAGGATGCAATGTAAGTGATCCTGAAAGAATCTGGCTGGGAGCAACCCCGGGATACGGCTGCTCTTGCAGAGATTTTTGCTTTGAAAAGCAACAAGAGGAGGAGTTGGGCTTTCAGGGTAAAACAGGCGAACTGGAGCCTAATTCAAAGCTGGGATAATTCCACTGATGTCCTCAGCCAGCAAAGACCTTGGGCTCCAGTGAAAAATCCCCGCCCTGCTATGCTCTGGAAAAAGCCTGAGCACCCGTTAAGTCCCACACGTTGGTCCCTATGAAGTGGGACTTCAGTGGGGCCCAGGCCTAGGCTGGTCCTCTGCAGTGGAGGGGATTTCACCCTGGCTGTCTAAGGCATGTCTGCACTAGGGAACTATTTTGAAATAGTAACTCCTGAAATAACTATTTTAAACTAGCGTGTCCCTACTACAGGGAAGCCTCGAAATTAGTCCGAAGCAGGCTCCCCTCGTGTGGATGCACTACCTTGACTTAGAGCCCCAGGAAGCAATGGGGAGTAATTCCTTTGAATGACTCTAGAGAGCAGTTATCTCGAAATAGCAGCATCCACGCTCCCGCTATTTCGAAATAAGTGTTATTCCTCATGGAAAGGAAGAATTATTAGTTCGAAATAATGGACTTCGTAGTGTGGACACTCTGCTTTCTATTTCAAAATAAGGGGAGTTATTTTGAAATAACTCCTTAGTGTAGACCAGGGCTTCAGTTCTCTGCAGAATCTACAACTCCAAGGAACTCCAAAGAATAAACAACCCCTCTCTAAATTGCCATATCAAAGGGTGTGTCTAGACTACAGGGTTTTGTTGACAAAAGTGGACTTTTGTCAACAAAACTATACCTGCATCTACACTACCGCCGAGTTCTGTCGACATAACATTGACAAAACTCGGCAGTTTTGTCGACGGTGGTAAACCTCATTCTACGAGGAATAACGTCATCTGTCGACAGAAGGCGTTATTGCATCTACATTATCCTTTGCATCTACGCTGTCATCTCGACAAAGCAGCTTGCTTTGTCGACAGAACTGGATGTCGTCTAGACACTCTTTGTCGACAGAAGCTTTGTTGACAGTATCTGTAGACAAAGCCTCTGTCGACAAAAGCCTGTCGTCTAGACGTACCCAAAGGGTGTGTCTAGACTACATGCCTCCGTCGACGGAGGCATGTAGATTAGCCAGATCGGCAGAGGGAAATGAAGCCGTGATTAAAATAATCGCGGCTTCATTTAAATGTAAATGGCTGCCCTGCTCTGCCGATCAGCTGTTTGTCGGCAGATCGGGGCAGTCTAGACGCGACACGCCGACAAAGAAGCCTTTCTTGATTGGCACAGGTAAACCTGGTTTCACGAGGCATACCTGTGCCAATCAAGAAAGGCTTCTTTGTCGGCGCGTCGCGTCCAGACTGCCCCGATCTGCCGACAAACAGCTGATCGGTAGAGCGGGGCAGCCATTTACATTTAAATGAAGCCGCGATTATTTTATTCGCGGCTTCATTTCCCTCTGCCGATCTGGCTAATCTACATGCCTCCGTTGACGGAGGCATGTAGTTTAGATGTACCCAAACTGACTAGAAAATCCTCACCCTGTTCCCAAAGCGGAGAAGGGCCCTGAGTAAAGAACAGGAACAACTCTGTCTGGTCAAATATCGGAAGGGAAATGACAGTGTGCCAGGGAAGAACTGTAGTGTCCCATGGGAGCTTCTGGGCTAGGCCAGCGAGCTCGCCCATTGGCAGGTTAGAGAGGGTCAGACCTGGACATGAAGTGTGGGCCCCTCCTCTGCGTGGCAGGAGAGCTTTGTGAAGGCTGGGGGAGGGGGTCCTGAGGAAGAGGGATTGCGTTCTGGGACTTTCCTGTGCCATGGATGAGCAATGGGAAGCGGCAAGGCAACCTGCAGGAGGCGGGCTCCTCAGAGCTATGCTTTGCCCCAGAGAGTTTGCCTTTCCGGGACGAACGACCTCATACCCTTGAGAGGATCATCCCACAGTCAGTGCCACTGTGTGCTTTATTGCCCAGCCGCTTGCGCCTCAGGCCAGGGGCAGGTGAGGCGTTGGATTTTCCTAACCTTCTCGCCATTACTACGTGGCCTTTTGCCAAGTAGCTTCACACTGACCTATTGCAAAACAGATGGCCTCAAATGTACTCCTCCACTGGTATAGGGAGGGAAGGGAGGTAGCACATGCCTTTCCCCATAGCGGGGATGCCTTGGCTCTTGCCATGGGTCAGGTCAGCCAATGAAGCATGTCCTAATTGGAAAGGCCCTCTGGAATACTGCAGCAGCACCACAAGGCCAGGAACTTCCAGCCCCTCTTCTCCTGAGCCTGGAATTCACCATGGTCTGTTCCCACATGGCCAGTTTGCACCAGCCCCACAGCACTCACTGCGCAGGTACAACGCAGACAGCAGCAACCTAAGCTCCCCCCTTTCCCTCTGCTGTTCCCCCATGTGCCTCAGCCCTGACCTGGCAGTAACATAGTGAAGGCTGAGAGGGCAACACACTGCATGGCCCATTCAGTCCTTGGCCCATCTCTGGAGACTGCCAACAATGGGGCCACCGGTAATGAGGAAATGCTCCCCACCTCTGCCCAGAAACACAACCTAGACCATCGATGTGTGCCAAGTAGCCTCCAACTGCCGGTCATGTTGGGTCACTTCAAGCCTGGACCAGATACCTCGAGTGCGGCTATCCTGCTGCCGTTCCTCACAGCCATGACATGACATTGCCAGGAGCAGTAATTTGCATGTCTGAAGAGTGAGGCACCAGTCAGGATGAAGGTACGTTTGGGCAAAGACAAGAAACTCCAGTAGATGCTGAGGGGGGTGGGGTAGAGCCGAAATGTGTCATCACTATGGGAATACGAAAAAAACAAACAGACTCAGATGAGAGTCATACCATCAGCCAGCTTCTAGGCATCAGCTAAGCTGTTCTCTTTAAGACAGGGGTGGGAACCGTTTTTGTGTTGGGGGATCTGACCCACAGAAAAATCAGTTGGGCAGAGGGCAGTGGGGGCTGGAGTGCCAGTGGGCTCCCCAATGCTGGGGGGGAGGAGCTCTGAGTCCTGGGGCTGGATCCAGGCAAGCCAGGGACCACATCTGTCTCCTGGGCTCAGGGTTCCCCACCCCTCTTTAAGAGATGCCCCCGGCATATGTCTGCAACACTAGGCAGGAAACCTGGCGAAGACAGAAGGCTCTAGAAGTACGTCTACACTAGTCCCCTAGTTCGATTTAGGGAGGCTAATGAGGGCAACCGAAATTGCAAATGAAGCACGGGATTTAAATATCCCACACTTCATTAGCATGTTCCCGGCCAGTCGCCATTTTAGAAATTGACTAGCCCGAAGTAACTGCCCGCGTCTACACACGGCAGTGAAACGGGATTCCGAATTAAAGCCCTAAATCGAATTAGCTGTTATTCCTCCTGCAATGAGGTTTACCAGCTAATTCGATTTAGGGCTTTAATTCGGAATCCCATTTCACTGCCGCGTGTAGACGCGGGCAGTTACTTTGGGCTAGTCAATTTCTAAAATGGCGACCGGCCGAGAACATGCTAATGAAGCGCGGGATATTTAAATCCCGGGCTTCATTTGCAATTTCGGTCACCCTCATTAACCTCCCTAAATCGAACTGGGTGCTAGTGTAAACGTACCCTAAGACAGGGCTTCTCCAGAGGAGGCCCCAGGAGGGCTTACACAAGGGTGCCACCAAGGGGTCAGTCGTCTGATGCCTCTGGCACACGTGCACAGGGTCATGAAGGGTTCAGGTTTCAGGGCATTTCCTCCCAAGCGGTAGCACCTGCACAAGGCCGATGCTGGGCGTGATCTGCTAAAGGCTGGGCTCTGCGCTGCAGCATGGAAAAGGAGGCACATTTTATGGCCAATGAATAAGCAAATATTCCCTCAGACATGAGACCGGCCCATCTTCCCCGGTAAGCCTAGACTAATGAAAGGGCCAGGAGGGACGGTACTGCTTGGAAAAGTCAGACTTGCTCAGTCTCTCCCCTCATTTCCTCACACTGCTACTAGGAGGAAGGGAGCAGTGAGGTCCACTGTGAATTCATTCCCTTCTGAATTGGGAACCTAGTGAGGCAGCTCAGGAGCATTTTTGTTGTGCAGGGACCAATCCAGGAGAGACCCAGCATTCAAATGCAGCCACTCTGGGCTGTGCTGAAAGCTCTGGGGTAGAAATCAATCGACTGCCACTTAGTACATAGGCTTCCGAATGGATTACGCTGTGGCCATTAATCAGTCAACACGGTAGCAATCAGGAATCACAATATGTTTAAAAAAAAACCTTGGCAGAGACACAGAATAGATCCAGCCTGAGCCAGAGCCAGTCCAGGGCTTTTGTTGCATCCACATAATGCATACAAGGTTGGGCCAGGCTACCCCATGAACCGGCACCTCTGGAGTCATCCCAAAAGACAGCAATATGGAGTTTTGAGAGACGGGGCAATTAAAATGCAACAGGGATGAATTTGGGTTGCTTTGCCAAGGACCTCAACAGGGTTTATTCATTTATAGAAAGCATCACCACATCTCCTCACCCTTCCCCTCGCTCCCCATTTATTTCCAGAGTCAGCTTGGTCCTCTGCTACTGAGCCTGGGGCCTCTGGGACTGTCCCACTCCAGGAAAATGCAGCCTAGAATGTGGCTCTGTGCTCTCTGTGATTGAGTGGCTGCAGCAGTAGCACGTGGGATCCCAGAGCATGGCAGCATGATGCTTATCAAAGGTTTCATTGCAGCACTGAATGCACTGTGAGCACAGCACACCCCTCCGGAGACGCCCAGGTGCTTCAAAGGAGGGCTGCTGCTGCACCTCCAGGAACAGTTGTGCTCTGTGAACATGTGAGGTAACAGAGGTGTGAGGTAACAGTGGTGCTCAGGGAAGGTGTGAGGTAACAGGTGTGCAGTAACAGAGGTGTGCAGTAATAGTTTGGCACAGTGAAGGTGTGAGGTAAGAGGATGCAGTAACACTTCTGCTTTGTGCTCAGGGAAGGTGTGAGGTAACAGGTGTGCAGTAACAGAGGTATGCAGTAATAGTTCTGCTCAGTGAAGGTGTAAGGTAACAGAGGTATGCAGTAACAGAGGTGTGAGGTAACAGTAGTGCTCAGGGAAGGTATGCAGTAATAGAAGTAGGCAGTAACAGTTCTGCTCAGTGAAGGTGTGAGGTAACAGGTGTGCATTAACAGAGGTGTGCAATAACAATTCTGCTCAGTGTAGGTGTGAGGGAACAGGTGTGCAGTAACAGAGGTGTGTGGTAATAGTTCTGCGAAGTGAAGGTGTGCAGTAACAGAGGTGTGCAGTAACAATTCTACTCAGTGTAGGTGTGAGGGAACAGGTGTAAGGGAACAGTTCTGCTCAGTGTGGGTGGGCATTAACATAGGAGATGTATAACTTGTTGGCTGAAAATCTGTAACCATCCATGTTAGGAGCAGCTAGCTACAACAGCACTTGCTCTCTCCCTTTGGACCAGCACCAACACAGCATTTACTTACTCCCCAGCCTGCAAAGAGGCACTCAGGTGGACGGCAGGGTTCTCGTTTGGCAGACTCGTTGCTAATGCCATTGCAGGCCATGCTGCTGAGCTGATTCCAACCGATGCTCATGGTGTCTTTTGAAATCATCAATAAGAAACTCGTCTGCAACCTGTGTCCTGCTTGGGGGACAAGTTCCAACTATCCCACGTTGCTGGCTGCAGCAGCCCAGGGCTTTGGGCAGTGCCACGGATCAGCCCTTTGGACGGGACTAGGGACTGGTGGTGAGGGGCTATGTGGACGCAGCAGTAGAATAGCATGGGTGGTGCTGCACATGGGAAGCGGGCACAGCATCTGCCTGCAAGGTGCACTGTCCGAGTGTGCTCAGGAGAGGGTGAGGATTTTGCTGTTTCAAGGGCGATAGACTCCACCCCCCAGTTCTGTGTCTCCAGGCACAGCTAAGCACCACACTCCCTCACCACTCCTGGATTCAGCGCTCCTCACGCACGCTGCCTGCACAGGGATCCTGGGGTTGAAAAGCGGGATCAGGCATCAGGAGAGGGGAGAAGGGGCTGCAAGCACTGGGATATGTTGCTGCCGCCGCGTTCGATTCCAGGCCGCCATGCAAAGCGCAGGCATGTCACTGGCTGGGGGCACTTTCACTCACAGCACATGCACTGCGGGAGTGGAAGTAGGCCAGCTCCTGTCAGTTCCTGACAGTGCACCCTTGCCCAAGCATGACTGCAGCTAAATGTCCATGTGTCCATCCCCCTCCCCCACCCGGCGCTGTGCACACAGGGAGGAGGGCGGGAGAAGGCTGCAGCCGACCCTGCCCTGCCATTTGGTTCCCTGCCATTGACAACAGCAGGGTCACTGGAGAGGAAGGGAATAAGGGGGGGACCATGGTGCCGCTCCCAGAGGAGTCAGAGCCCGCACCTCCTGTCTCCCGGGGACAGACAAGAAACCGAACACGACAAAAGCCTCTGAGTCCCTGGCAGCACGAGGAAAGGGAAGGAAATAAGCACAGAGACACTGATTGCTGGGGCAAGCCCTCTCCGTGGAATGAGCCCGTGTCAGGTGACTAGACAGAGAAGAAACTGGGGCACTTCGGGGCTGGCGCCATAGTTCTCCATGGAGAGAAGGGAATGCTGTATTACTGGGTGTGAGTCCCCGCCCAGATCACACAAGGTTACAGGGATCCCCTGCAGAGACCCCAGTGTTACTAGGCATGAGCCTCTCAGTGGCTCCCCTATAATGATGCCATCATTCGTGGGGTGAGATCCCCTCTAACGTCCCCATGGTGCTATGGAGAAGTTGCCAACACTCCAAAATGCCTGTGTGCTCTTGGGCTTTCCTCCTGTCACATCACTGTGCCGAGGCTGAGCCTCTGGGTGCATCTACACAACACCCGCAACCTGAAATAAGCTATGCAATTTGCACTACACAAATTGCGTTGCTTATTTCGATTGCATTTTGAAATAGCTTATTTTGCAATTTGGCACTGTCTACATAGCGCCGAAGTTTGAAACAACGCATTATTCTGAAATTCCCCTTAACCCTCATGGAATAAGGGTTACTGGGAAGTTGGAATAAGCCACCCGTTATTTCAAAATCTGTTTCAAAATAACGGGCTGCTTCAATAAATGCAAATAGCTCCCAAAGTAACTTCCCAGAGTAGACATACCCTTAGAAACACAATGTGCCTGGCACTGGACTTTCCTTCCCACTCCCAGCTACCTTTCAATGGGCCCCAGTTGTTGGTTTTGGGGAGGCTTATCCAGTAGGGCTCCAGCTGCAATACAAGATGTACATCTCAGCTCCCTACACAGCCAGGGTATTGTGTTGGACTGGCTAGATTGTCAGGCTCAACAGGTAGTGATCAATGGCGCGACGTCTGGTTGGTTTGAAGCGGAGTGCCCCAAGGATCGGTTCTAGGGCTGGTTTTGTTCAACATCTTTATTAATGACCAGGCTGAGGGGATGGATTGCACCCTCAGCAAGTTTGCAGATGACACTAAGCTAGGGGGAGAGGTAGATACACTGGAGGGCAGGGATAGGGTCCAGAGTGACCTAGACAGATTACAGGATTGGGCCAAAAGAAATCTGATGAGGTTCATCAAGAACAAGTGCAGAGTCCTGCACTTGGGACAGAAGAATCCCAAGCACTGCTACAGGCTGGGGACCGACTGGCTAAGCAGCAATTCTGCAGAAAAAGACCTGGGGATGAGAAGCTGGATATGAGTCAATAGTGTGCCCTTGAACCCAAGAATGCTAATGGCATATTGGGGTGCATTAGTAGGAGTATTGCCAGCAGATCAAGAGAACTCATTATTCCCTTTTATTCGGCACTGGTGAGGCCACATCTAGAATATGACTTACGAGGAGCAGCTGAGGGATTTGGGGTTATTTAGTCTGCAGAAGAGAAGAGTGAGGGGGGATTTGATAGCAGCCTTCAACTTCCTGAAGGGAGGTTCCAAAGAGGATGGAGAAAGGCTGTTCTCAGTACTGAGGGATGGCAGAATAAGGAGCAATGGTCTCAAGTTACAGTGGGGGAGGTCTAGGTTGGATATTAGGAAACACTATTTCTCTAGGAGGGTGATGAAGCACTGGGCTGGGTTCCTTAAGGAGATGGTGGAATCTCCATCCCTAGAGGTTTTTTTAAGTCCTGGCTTGACAAAGCCCCGGCTGGGATGATTTAGTTGGATTGGTCCTGCTTTGGGCAGGGACTGGACTCGATGACTCCTGAGGTCTCTTCCAACCCTGGGATTCTGTGATTCTAGTTTGGGAAGCGTGGGGGTGATGCCCTCAATTCTCCCAGCATAATGGCAGGGGGTTGCAATGTGCATGTAAATAGGCCTGGGCAGCAGTTTCTGATTCACCAAGGGCCCTGCTGTTGATATTAGGGAGGAATTGTGAGATCTGAATAGTTTGGGAACTGCTCCGCACCTGACGTTACTGTGGTTGCTAGGTGATTAAACCATCCATCTGTTTATGACAGCACAGGGGAACAGTGAGTCAGTCCCTTTTTGTACAAGCAAGAGAATGACTCTTTCAATTCAGCCTCATCCCCCATCCTGCTCCTTCTCCACTGGGAGGTGTCGTGTCCACACTGACCGTTCACAATCAGCCTTTAGAAATGGGCGTGTCGCATCCTTTGGAGCGGGGATGCGCACTTCTCAGGGCTGGGTGGCGCAGGGATTGCGTCCGTTCATACAGCCCTTCATAGTAGGGGGTGTGGCCAAATGGCCAGCATCAGTACGGCAGCCCCCATGGTCAGAGCAGAGCCTCAATATTGCAGACCCCATGGTCAGGGCAGAGCCTCAATATTGCAGACCCCATGGTCAGGGCAGTGTGGCCAAACAGAGTCAATACAACTGGCAGACCAGTGGTGACCAGAGTAGGGGGACCTAGGCCCTCCCTACCCACTGGGTCCCAACCCAGGACCCTGTCAATGGCGTGTTTATCTGCCACCAGCTCGTGCCAGGCCTTGTCCCAGTTCTGTCACCATTTCCCTGCAAAGTTGCCCTCTCGGTCACTTCCTACTCAAGACTCTGGAATTTTCTGTCTGGATCTCTCCTTTAATCCCTGACACATCCACAGTCTTTGTGCCAGAGCCTGGCTTCATCTAGCTGGCCTCCGCGCCTTGGAGAGCAGGTGCTCCTCTCCCCAGAGCTAGCAACACACCTTCTTCCCCTCAGTCTGAGGATATGTCTACACTAGCCACCCTAGTTCGAAGTAGGGTGGCTAATGTAGTCATTCGAACTTGCAAATGAAGCCCGGGATTTAAATATCCCAGGCTTCATTTGCATGTTCCCAGGCGCCGCCATTTTTAAATGCCCGGTAGCTCGAACTATCTGCCCACGGCTACACGCGGCACGGGCTACACTGCATTGAGGAGTAACGGTAGTTTGAATTAAGAGTGTTAGTTTGAACTACTTAGCCCGTGCCGCGTGTAGCCCCGGGCAGGTAGTTCGAGCTACCGGGCATTTAAAATGGCGCCCGCCCGGGAACATGCAAATGAAGCCTGAGATATTTAAATCCCGGGCTTCATTTGCAAGTTCAAATGACTACATTAGCCACCCTAGTTCGAACTAGGGTGACTAGTGTAGACATACTCTGAGTGACTCTTTTATACCCTAGCTCCAGCTGGAGCATGTCTGGCAGAGGTGGAGGCGCTCTCGTCAGCGAAGAGTCGGGTTAATCCCTGTTGTACCAGTGCGGGGCTGATACATCCCTAGCAGATGTGACTGCAGGCTACAATCTCCCTAAATGCACCACAGTAGCTGCATGCCATTTCCACCGCTCAGTACCTTGGCCTGGCAACACAGCGCTTTGCTGATGAGGAGAACCATGGTGGCCACGGCTGAAGCCAAACAACAATACAATTACAGAAATCAAAAAATATTTATTCTGGGTGACACAGACTAAAGATCTTGTGACCGGTATTGAAGCAGCTCAGCAGAAGACTCAGGGTGACCTCCTAGCCCCATGCAAGTCAAGGAGAGTTTGTCCATTGGCTTCAGTGGGGCCAGGATTTCACCAGCTGAACTGTGGGAGTCCGTGGGCAGTGTCAGCAGCCTGCAGCCATCTGCTGCTCTCTGCCAGCTCCGTGGCCTAAAGCAATGTGAGCATACAGCCACATAGGCTGTGTGTAACCACAGAACAACACCACAGCAGGGTGCAAAGGGACAAGTTGGGACAGTGACAAATTTCAAAGTTTTCCGAGTTTGACAGATCCAAAACCATGTTTCTGGTTTTGTTTTTAGCTGTTGTTGGCCTCCTCCCCTACCCTTTCTTTTTCTTCTTCCAACCACTTTTTAGTGACAAAATGGACAAAGGAAAATGGTGGGGAAAGGGGCCCAAAACACCCCCAAAATATTTAGTTTCTCAGTTGGGGGGGCGGAGTTTTAGTTTAAATACTTAGAAATTTCCAACAAAGGAATAAGAATTCTACCCAAAATATTATTTTAATGGCCATTTTTCAACCACAAAAAAGTATTGAACAAGTTTTGTTAATAACTTTCCTAAATCACGTGATTAAAGGTCAGCCACAATTTGCAATTTCTACTTCTTTCAGTGCAGAGGGGCTATTGTGTGCAAATATGGACAAACCAGAGACTACCCACACTTCATTGTTGTCTACTTTACTGCACACTTAGGCCTGAAAGTCCTGTCACTCCAGTTAATTTCACAGGCATTGGGATCAGACCCCATGGCCACTGGGAACTTCACATCAGGAGCAGGAACAAAAAGAACTCAAGTCCTCCTGCTGTAAAAGCACAGGTCCATAGATGGGCAGAGATGGTGTCTTACCCTCTGTTTGTCACAGTCAGAATGGGTGACAGGAGGGATCACCTGAAGATTCCCTGTTCTGTTCATTCCCTCTGGGGCACCTGGCAGTGGCCACTGTCGAAAGACAGGATACAGGGCTAGATGGATCATTGGTCTGATCCAGTCTGGCCGTTCTTATGAGCTGAAGGAGAATCTCTGGCAGCAGTATAAGGACTATGACACACAGCAAATACTTCTGTTGTCGTCCAGTAGGGGCCAATAGTATGGTGCTGGCCTTGATCTGAATGGGTGAACTAAGGCACTGGTTCACAGTCTGTGACCCCTGGAGTGCTGGCTGGCTAAAGTGTGCTACCTCGCCTTGTTTCCAGCAGCTTTTGTAGCTGCCCAGGCTCCTCACTGCAGCTGGAAAGCAAAAGGGGGTGCTGGCCTGGTTTCTAGGGAGCACTAGGGGGAGGAGGACAGAGCACAAGGGTGCTGCTGAGATCTGAAGCTGTGATGTCCAAGCAGGACAATGTGTGCAGGAAAGAAGGGGTGGCCAGGCAACATGTGCAAGGGACCTGGTGGGGGTGTGTGCAGGTGCCTGGACAGAAATGGGCCAGGTGACAGGCAGGAGGAGCATGGGAGCAGAGGGAAGAGCTGGTGAAGGGGGATGGGAGAAGCAGACCAAGTTCTCTGCTGATGTAGCTCTGCTGACTCAGTGGAAATAGATCAGCAGAGTCTGGCCCAGCATGTGGCCAGGCCAAACCCAGATCACAGCAGTAACAGTTAAAGCTACATTAGATCCTTCCCCAGTGTTGGGTTTCCACTGGGCAATTGATGCAGCTGCAAAGGGCACACACGGGAGAGGAGGGGGAGCTACAGGCTCCGTATCTTTCCCAGTCCCCGGAGCCCTCCAGTCCCCACCGTCGCCCGGAACCCTGAACCTGCCTTTCAGTCTTCAGCTAGCCCCATCTGCGTGGCGTTTGCTTCCT
The DNA here is from genome assembly GCF_049634645.1 of Pelodiscus sinensis. Classification (NCBI taxonomy): domain Eukaryota; kingdom Metazoa; phylum Chordata; order Testudines; family Trionychidae; genus Pelodiscus; species Pelodiscus sinensis. Next base: position 30,305,801 of record NC_134728.1, on the reverse strand, counting down.
AGCGTTCCCTGGGAGCCAGGACTGCCAGCACTCAGCTCCCAAACGTGAGCCGGGCTGGGGGAGGACAGGCCGCTGCGTGGGAAGCACATTTCTCTTTAGCTTTCTTCCATTCCCAGTTTTCAATCTGCCTCCAAAGTTATTGGCTACCACGTTGGTAAGTGACGCTAACAGGCCTGGGTGCTGGGAGGCCGGGAGGGAGCGGGCCCGTCGCTCAGCGGCTGCTGGCAGAGGGCACTGGGAAGGCATGTGGCACAGGCAGACAGAGTGGAGGCACCACAGAAGGGAGGGTTTGAGGCGCTGGAGTTTGCCTCACATCTGTGCCTCTCCTGGGGCAGAGGTCGGGTTGCCAGATGGTTTCAGAAAAAATACCGAAAAAAAAACCACGCCGGGAAAAAGTTTGTTGAGAAAAAAAAAAGGACCCCGCGAGTTGTTAAGCAAAAAACCGCTGTACCCCCGCCCCTTAAAAGCCACATCATGAGGCTTTTTGGCCCTAACAGGCTGTTGGCGGCCGCCAGCCATTTTGCTTCCCTGCGCCAGGCTGAACAGCTCTCTGGTTAGCACTAAGGTTGCCGGGCTGCCCCGTATTGAGCTGGACAGACTGGGATTTTCACCTCCTGGCCAGGAAAAAATCAGAAAGTACCAGACATTTTAGGTGTCCAGTATTTTCTGAATTTTTTTACTGGACAGGAGGCGAAAGTAACAGACTGTCCAGTTTAATATCGGACACCTGGCAAGTCTAGGCCAAGGGGGAGGCAACAAAGCAGCTGCCAGGCTGAAAGGAGGGAGTGTCCCTCTCCAGCTCCTCAGCTCCTCGGAGAAGCAAGGCGGAGTGACCAGAGCCTGTCACCAGAAATGCTTCTGTTTCATTCCCCCCTCTCCAGCTGACCTCTGCTGAGAGGGCCCATTTTGTTGGGCAGGTTCCCCTCTCCCCCCAGGCTCTGGGGATCCGTGTGCCCAACCCTCTGAGATGGGGAGTGGGGCGAGCTTTAGAGCCTGTGGACCAGGAAGCATTCCAAAGGGAGTCTGCACTGCTCTCCCTGCCCTTGGGCGTTGGCACTTGGGCTACCAGCACCCCAGGAGCCGCAGCGGCAGGCCAGAAGCCCGCTGTGCAGGCATGTCATGAAACCAGACAATCCCTTGGGCTGCTCTGCACAGGGGAAGGGCCCCAACGCACTCTCGCTGCAGAGAACCGGGGTTTCAAACCGGGGTAGCTGGTCATGGTGGACCCGCCCACCCACCAGCCAGCAGGATTCTACACACTGGCCCCCAGTCTGCATGGAGCATGGTCATGTTGTACATCTTGCTAGCAACACAGGGCACGCCCCAGCGTAAACAAGCCCCCTTGCACATGCCGCACTGCCGCCCACTGTGTCCCCTTCTCTGTGCCAACCCACACTGCCCTTGGAGACAAAATACTCCGTTTATCACCTGGGTCCAGGCCCATCTCAGTCCTAGGCTCATGGCACCAGGAGAGAAGGGGACCAGAGGTGAGGGCATCTGCTGCTGCAAAGAGCCATGTGCTGCAAAAATGTAAAATGCTGAGACTGGGGACTGAGTACCATGGTGCGGGAGAGGGGAGGTAGTAAAAAGGCAGCAGAGCCGGGCCTGCCTCTGTGCAGACGCCGTACATCTTTCCCTCCAGGAAGCTCTAAATACTGCACAAACAATGGGCCTCCAAAGTCAAGCTGGGCTGGAAATGATTTTCCAATCCCGGGAAACTTTTTGTGCTTGAGAAAATGTTTCCATCTCAGATCAGGACAGAGCTGAAATCTCAAAACTGTTCATGAACAGACAATTAGTGCAAAATCCAGCTGTGGTCAATCAAAATGCCCCGTTTTGATTTCAACCTTTTCACGTTTTATGTAACATAGCTTAAATTTGGGAATCAGGTGTCATTTTGAATCAGGAAAACAAGATTTTTAGTTTCAAAAAATGTTTTAAAAGGGACACTGAAAAACCAGCTGTTTTTTTGAATGAGCAATTGGCTGACACTGACCCTTCTCATGCACAGCTTCAGTTTTGATGAAGCAGTATTTTCTGATGAGAAGACATCTCATTGAAAACTTCCCAACCAGCTCTACTCAGGTGACTCCAGAGTGGTAGGTCAATATTCCCATTTTACAGACTAGGAAACTGAGGCCCAGCATGTTGTAGTCACTTGACTGAACGGTCTCATAACTAGTCAGAAGCTGAGCTAGGAGTGATACTCCCAACTCCAGTAAAACCCCTAGCAAACAGCTTGTGCAAGGCACCTCTGGCTCTTCGCTGGTAGATAACTACAGATGATGTCCAGGTCCAGCCAGTCACTCCACAAAGGGAGGGGACCAGTCAGTTAGGATTAATGTGGCTCTCCCTAATGACAGTTGTAAACCCAGCACACATGTAGCCTTACACTGCTGTGCCCTGCTTAGTCCCTGGAACACTCTTCGGAATTTAGATGGTCCCCATCACCACCGTATCTGTGCACCTCCCTCTCTCCTATTTATCCTCACACTATCCCAGGGCTGTGCTGTTATCCCCATGGAGATGTGTCGCAGAGATTCAGGCTGTGTCTGCACTGCAATCAGCAGGTAGACTGGCTTTAATTTAGCTAGCACAACTAAAAATAGCAGTGAAGACACAACGGGAGGGACTGTACAAGCCCACCCCAGACACATACTCCCACTGCCAGCTCATGCTGAGAGGTGGCAGCAGAGATATACCCCGAGGCTATGTCTACACTGCAACTCTTTTCTGGGATACCAGAGGTATCAGAAAAGCAGACGGGTTCTTTCGCCATCCCTGTAAACCTCGTTGTATGAGGAAGAAGGGATGTGCCGAAAGAGGAGTTTTTTCCGAAATTTGGCGCCACATAGACACGCCAAATTTCGGAAAAGCCTCTTCCAAAAGAAAAGCGGAAAAAGATACGCAGATTGCGGTTCACAATTTGCATATTTTTTCCCAACTTTTCTTTGTAGTGTAGAGACAGCCTCTGTGAACAGCCCAAAGGTCACACAGAGAGTGTGGCAGATCAGGGAACTGAGCCGGCTCTTCCATGGCCTAAGCCACCCTGACCAGTGGACCATCCAAGCCTTTCTAGTGTCGGCCCATGGGAAAGATCAGTCGCATTTGGGAACTAGTTAGCAAGGCAGTGTAAATTCCATTCCCCATGGTAAAGAAGATGCCATTAAAATCCTCTCTCCCATGACACACTTAGAGCCTATTTCAGTAACAGCTTGGCAGGGGAATAACATTAGTGAACCTATAAATATCTCCTGGGGTGCTGCGTTGCTGAGAGCTATGGCAGGAGCCAGGTTTGGCAAGCACAGGTTCTGCCACGCTGGCAGCCTCCGTGGCGTTAGGTAAGCACCCAGAAACGTGGCCACTTCCCCAAAGCTCAGTGTCAGCCCAAGCGGTCAGGATGTCCGGGTCTCTGCCATTGCTCTGTGGTGCTCATGGAACTGCAGAAAGGCTGCTTCAGGGTGAGGCAACTGTTCTGTGAGCAGCCACCTGAATCCTCTCAGCTCCCGCGGAAAGCAGCTCTTAGAAGGGAAACAAGCTGAGGCTGTGAAACTGCGGGAGAACAGGAGGAAGAAGGGTCCAGAGGGAGGGCAGGGGAGAGATGTTGGGAACCATTACAAGCTACGTGGGGTGTTCCCTACGTGGCAGTGGGGCTGGCCTGGCTAGCTGGCTATGCAGACACCCTCCTGAGAGCTGCCGGTGCAGGGGGGAAGACCCACCTATAGCAGAGGGTGACGGTGCAAAGCCAGACTCCTTGGGATGAGCTGCGAGCTCTCGTTCCATGGGCATGGCGGCTCGGTGTCCTGGCAGGGGGTGAATTCCCGAGCAGGGCTGGGCTAGTGGATTTGGCTACAACAGTCCGATGAGACTAGGACTCTCCTGAGAAACAACTCGTGAGATTTTCAGACCAATCTGAATGTGCAGACTAGGAAGCGGGCTGTGTCCTGATGCTGCTTATCCAACCTGAACTGACCCTCCTAACCCACCTCCTGACACAAGGGGGCTAGTATCTGGGACCCCACTGAGCCGTGAGAGCGCCCCTTTCACTGTCCCACCACAGTCCAGAGGAGGGGGCAGGTTTTCCTTAGAGTGGCTGGGAGCCTGGGAGAATGCAGCCTCCAAGGGAAGCATGGGAAGGAGGGGCTGTGGGTCAAAGTGAAGCCCTGTCCCACGCTGACGTCAGGGAGGGAACAATGAGGCAACAGTTACAAGTGCCATCACCTGCCCTTCACATATATCCAAAGAGGAGACAATTCCCCTGGCTGACAAAGGGGTCAAGGAAGGTGCTATTGGCTGAGCATGTCTCTGCTTCTCTGTCTCACCTGTATGGATGTTGCTCGCAGGCCCAGCTCCAGTTACAGCCTGTCCTTTGCCACAGGGCATGGAGGTGTAATTCGTACATAGAATCACAGAATCATAGAACTCTAGAACTGGAAGGGACCTCAAGTCCTGTCCCCTCCCCTCATGGCAGGACCAAACACCGTCTACATCATCTGACAGGTGTCTGTCTAACCTGCTCTTAACTATCTCCAGTGATGGAAATTTCACAACCTCCCTAGGCAATTTATTCCAGTATTTAACCACCCTGACAGGGAGGAAGCTTTTCCTAATGTCCCACCTAAATCTCTTGTGATGCAATTTAAGCCCATTGCTTCTTATCCTATCCTCAGAGGCCAAGGAGAACAATTCTTCTCCCTCCTCTTTGTAAAATCCTTTTAGATACTTGAAAACCGCTGTCATGTCCCCTCTCAGTCTTCTCTTTTCTAAACAAAACAAGTCCAATTCCTTCAGCCTTCCTTCATAGCTCATGGTTTTTTTTAAATCATTTTTGTTGCTCTTCTCTGGACCTTCTCCAATTTCTCCAGATCTTTCTTGAAATGTGGTGCCCAGAACTAGACACAATATTCCATTTGAGGCCAAATCAGCGCAGAGTAGAGTGGAAGAATGACTTCTCGTGTCATGCTCATAACACTCCTGTTAATGCCTCCCAGAATCATGTTTGCTTTTTTTTTGCAACAGTGTCACTCTGTTGACTCATATTTAGCTTGTGGTCCGCTATGACCCCTACATCCCTTTCAGCAGGACTCCTTCCTAGACAGTCACGTCCCATTCTGTATGTGTGAAACTGATTGTTTCTTCCTTAGTGGAGCACTTTGCATGTATCCATATTAACTTAATCCTATTTACCTCAGACCATTTCTCTAATTTGTCCAGATCATGTTGAATGATGACCCTGTCCTCCAGAGCACTTGCAACCCCTCCCCACTTGGTATCATCTGCAAACTTAATAAACGCACTTTCTAAATCATTGATGAAGACATTGAACTGAACCAGTCCCAAAACAGACCCCTGCAGAACCCTTGTTCTGCCCTTCCAACATGATTGTGAATCATTACTAACCACTCTCTGACAATGGTTTTCCAGCCAGTTATGCACCCACCTTATTACCATCTAGATTGTGGCTTTCCGTTCCGGAGAGGGACACATTCCAAAGCACTACCTAAAAGCCAGGACAGTGTTATCACAGGAGGGGAGAAGCATGTAACGGCGTTGGAGGCTCACGGTACAGCTCCTTCTCTGGAAGAAAAGCAGGGATGTGACCTGAATACTAGCGAGCATGGCAGAGTTCTCCTAGGGATTTTTATGGCTAGGCTACTTGTAGGCCAGCAAAGCGGGCAGGGGGAAGCAAGACCAAGAGGGTCACAAGCAGGGAGGGTGGATTCTTTCCTACAAATGGCCCTCATCCGAAGGCATCATAGAGGACCCAGGAAGTCACAAAATTCTGCTTTCAGTGACGCTGGTATAAATCCAAGTGCCATGGCACCCGTACAGATTTACCCAGGTGTAACGGCAGAGAGACCCACAGGTGTAACGGCCTCCAGACTCACAGGGCTCAGACCTGAGAAAGCAGACTCATGCCCATAATCCACTCCCCCTCCAGCAAATACCCCTGCAGAGGGCAGGTGGGAACTCTTCTCCCTGCTGTGGCATGGCACAATGGCAGGTGCGATGCTGTGACGGAAGGGGGGGTCGCTTTCCTCACAAGCCTCAACTATTGTGTGGCTGCTGTCAAAGGAAGGAAACTGAACGCAGATGGGCCCCACTTCATGCTCCTTTTCCCATGGTATTTACAAACAGGAGCTGCTGCTGGAAACAATACACTGAGGCTGGGGGGATGGGAGAGGCCATTTCTCCCACACGTTACACCTACCCCGACTATAAGGGTAATAAATACATATAAACAGGTGCAGAGGGGCTCATGCAGAATGTTACAGGCTCAGCATCTTGTGCCACAGGTGCACATCTGTTGGCGCACCTACCGGCAACCATCCTCGTGCTCTGTAGACAGAGGGGAGAATGGGAGGGAGAGTCACCACGACCGCAATCCACCTGCTGTCCTCCCCCCAGGGAGCAGCACTCACCTGCCAAGCATGCGGAGAGTAACAGGACGGCCAAGGGATTTTGTATTTTTATTGCATACTCTACAGACGGGGCTTTCAAAGGCACTGAGCGCTGGCCTAACATTGCTCTCCTGGAGCATTTTCTACTTGATTTCCATGGGAGGAGAGTTAAACCAACACCTAGGGCTGTTGTTAATCCTGCCCTTACTGTAAAATAAAAAGCAGGAGAGTTTCTGCTAACATTTTCAGCCGACCTGTGGGATGTACTTCATGAAAAAGACAGGTCATGAGAAAAAAAAAGTATTATCTTAGTGTAATACCTACAGCTGGAATTGAACCTGGGGTCTCAGCCCCTACCAAGTGAGCCAAAAGCCAGCTGACACTAAGCTAAGGCTGCAGAGCAGACTCATTATGCTCTCTGTAAGAGGTCTCAGTACCACTGGCTGGGACGCTGTACCACACCCAGCAGCTATGTAGGTTACGCCAGCACAAAACTTCCCACAGAGGGTTAACTCTTTCCACAGCCTCGGTTTCAAGAGTCATCATTACTAGCATCAATAATTTGCAATGGTAGAGATGAGTGGGACATGGGATTCAAACAGACTGATCACTCGCGGAGCTTTAGGAGCCAGACTCAGAAAAGTGGTGCCCCTCGAAACGAGGGACAGAGATGCATGGCAGCAGGGAGTATGGAAGAGGAGGATGGACCCTTTTAAGGATCAGAGAGCCATATTCTCCATACTGAGGCATCATGGTAACCCAAGAAATGCAGGAGAAATTCTATTTAGGGTCTCAGCTGGGAGACCTAGATAAACGTACGGGCAGAAGCCATTTTGGAGCTCCCTGCAAGATGAGACAGGGTCAGACCTAGCGGAGCCAGAATCCTCCTGTATAATTCTGGATGCTGTTAACTCGCTCTCTCTGCAACTGGGAAGTTTTCTAGGGAGTCACTGTGAGCCCAAGCCTAGAGCCCTTACTCAGGGAAAACTGTCATTGAAACCGATGTGCCGTCAGTCCGAGCTCCACTCCTAGTGAAGCCAGAGAGAGCACAATGGAAGCTGGTCTGAGTGAAAACAGAGTCTGAGCCGGAGGGAGCTCCCTGGGAGCTTTCCCTAGAGCTTGGTCTACACAAGAACATTGGATCAGTTTAACCACATTGGTCGGGGTGTTGATTAATACACCCCCTGTGCAGGGTAGTTAAGCCAACCTAAGTCCCGGTGGGGGCAGCACTAGCTTCCATCCATGTAGCTACCAGCGGTCAGGGAGCCTGATTACCTGTGCCAGTGGGTGAACCCTTCCTCTCCGGGTAGGTAGGGTCTCCACAGAAGTGCTACAGAGCCGTGGCTGCATGCTGACAGTATAGACGAACCCTGAGTCTGAGTTCAGATACAGGCCCTCTGTTTGTTTCCTTCTGCATGCAAAGTCTAACACGAAGTCGCGCATGGAGTTTGTTAGGGTTCGTCAACATCCGTGAAGGCTGTAACCAGAGACTGTGTCCAGGAGGCCCCCAGCGGAGCGTTACAATAAGACAGTGGGAAGCATTTACAAAGCATGACATGCAAATAACCGTGCTGAGAAATGTCACGGTTTGGGTGCAGCAGCCAATGGTTTCCTAGGATCAACTGGCGGAACAGGAGCCGTTTGAAAGCACACAAAGCAAGACTTTCCTTAAACAAGCCATGACCACCTGTGCTACTCACTTTGCTGAGCACCCAGCACCTTGAAATCGGGCTCAGACATAGCGTTTGCCTGGACTCCTCAGAGCTGCAGCACAAGCAGCGATATCTGGAGCAATTACATCTTGATTTGTATGAATGCTGCAGTCGATGATGTGCTTCTGCTAGGTCAGAGCACATACCAAAAATGAAAACAAGTCCTTAGGTAGCACCTAGACTGCTGACTCAGAACAGCTCCCTTTGCTCACCCAGGTATCCTCTGGCAACAGCATGAGGGCAGGTTACTCCCAATGAGTAAGGCCAGCTACACAATCTTTGTCTGCATGGAGAAGTGCACTTTACGCCATGCCTAGAAGGTCAACAAAACATCCCGGGGGGGCAAAACCCAGAGTTAGGAGCTATCCACTGAAAACACCCTGCCTTGGGCCCCAGATGTAGTTAACCAAACCACGTCCACATTGGTGTATAGGGTCAGCCCTGGTCTTCCAGGTGGTTAGAACAGAAACCATGTAGAATGCATAGCTCAAAGTCAGCACCTTGAATAGCACCCATCAAGCAACTACAGAGTCAGCACAGCCATCTGGGAACGGGTGCTATGGTCCCTGTGACTGACCAGGCTAATGACTCCCACGTAACCATGTGCAGCTAAGCCCGGTGTGCACACCACTGAAAAGGCAGGTTGTGGCCAAACTGTTGCTCAGAGGCATCTTCATTGCAGCATTCTGCTCTCTTCACACAGGTGCCAATGAAAGTTCCACACATAGCAGGGACACAGAATACTTCATGCAGCTGGCCCCCGTGTTGCCTGTTCATCTTGGAAGGCCACAATATCAAACCAGTGCTCAGCTGAAGCCTTATTGTACACGTACTGGAGTGGGCCCCACAGGTTCATTTCCGCAACCACCGTGATGCTATTTGCACATACACAAAGATGCACAATGGGTTAAGAGGAGAAAACATCACCCAGCACCCACTAAGGTATCCAATCAGCCAACAAGATTGCTCCTGTTGTTTGGTTTGAATTCTTGGTGAACAGGAAAATTATTCTCCCAGGATGGAATTCACCCCTATGCACATGGGCCAGCACCAGTGGGTAGAAATTCACGGGCACATAAATCTCACATTAGCTCTGCACACAGGCACAAATGTCATCCTGAACTAGTTAATTTCTTAAGCACTTCAAAGGCTCCTCCATTTCATGTCTGTGTCTGGTACATTGTGTACAAAAACATCCTTGGGAGTGAAGGGATAGATCTTCTACTGGTGTAAATTAACATCACTCTATTTAAGTCAGTGGCAGTATTCTGATTTACACCACTGAGGTTCTGGCCCTAGATGTGGAAAAAACCTCTTCACTATCAGTACTAGAAAGAAACGAATCCAGGACTAGCTGCAGTACTCTATGATCAGCTGGCATATCCCCTGTTGGCTCGGTTGTTGTGATGTTTCATGGCTGAAGAGGCAGTTTCAGAAGGATTTGCAATTATGAAGCAACTATTATGAGATCGCTTGACCCTGCTGCTTCCCCAGCATGCTTCCTTGTATGGGTTTGTTATTGCTTCCATGGGGCGAGAAGAGAAATCCCCCATTTTCACCTGCGTCCCATTTTAGGATGGTAGGGAAGAGCCCAGGCTGCAATCCCAGAGCTCTGGGTTTAATACCTCATTCTATCACATAGTCCCTGTGTGAGTCTGGCCAAGACTCAGTGCCTCAGTTTCCCAACTCCAAAATAGGAGTAAGGTTCCTCCCTTCTCCGAGCCTTTGTCTGTTCCAGGTTAGATGGCAAACCTGTCCATCCTGCTGTGTTTGCCCTTCACTGAGCACAATGCGGCCTGGGGAGCGACTGTGGTCTCTGTGTGCTACTGAAATGCAAACAATTTCACACCCCTGCAAATCCTGAGAACTGGTCCCACACCCACACCTAGGCAGGCAGCCTCAGGCCCTGCGTGGAGCTTGTGTTCTTACTGGGAGAGAATTCCCTTGCTCCCACCTCCCTTCCAGGGTGAGGGACCTTCCAGCAAGGCAGTCTACTTTACTTCCCTGCCATTCCTGGTCCCCTTTGCCAGCTTCACAGAGTCTGAGAGGTTAGGATGCAGGGTACCAAACAGGCCACAGTGCAAGCCTGCCCCTACGCAAGCCAAGACCAACTATCCATCTTCCCTGCTCTGCTCTGCTCTGCTGGGGATTGTGGGCATCTCAGATCCACCCTCAAACCTCCCCCTTCCCGCCACCATGAGCGCACTTTGCCCCACAGCACCCCCTGCTGGCACCTTTCTGCCACGGCGGGTGGGTTTTCTCTCCAGCCCAGCCCCAGAAGGAAGCCGACAGGAAAGAGTTCGTTCTCTTTTGCTGCCCATCACTTGCTTTAGCACCAGGGCGGGATCCTGCTGCCGGCACGCAGGGTGAGCTCATGGAGAGGCCCGGCTCCACGCGGCCTGCAGGCGGAGGCCAGGGAGTATCAGCACTGTGCGTCCAGCCCCCCAGCGCGGAGCTCGCCACCGGCCCGTCTGCAAGCGCTTCGGGGGAGCCGGTTTCCTTCCTCGCTCCTCTGGAGTTCCAGCCCCGCGGGGCCTCTCCCCGCCCCAGCACGCGCCGGGAGTCCCGGGTGCTGGTCGTGTCACTTCGAGGGTACCCCCAGCCAGCCTCCCGCACGGGAGCAGGAGCCTGCTTCGGACCCCTTCTCCCTCGGCTCACCCCCGGCTCCGCCATGCACGGAGGGGGCTCGGGGCTGCTCGCTCGTGCAGCGCCCAGGCAGGCTCCTGCGCGCACACTCAACGGCTTGTCGCATTTGCCCCCCCCCCCCCCCCCACGTGCACCCTTCCTGCCTCCTCTCGCTCGTCCCACGCGCCTGGGCCGCTCCCCCGGGTTTGCACGCGCGCGCACACTCAGCTGCCCTCACGTAAACACATACACATGCTCGATTGTTGATCGCGCCCGGCGCCCACGGCCCACGCGTCTCGGCCCCGGGAGCAGGGCGGAGGGCAGGTCTGGACGGCTCCGGGGGGCAGAACAGTACATGAGGCTTTCCCGCCATGTGGCAAAAGCCCCGGGCTTCCTCCCGCTACGCAGCGCGTTCCTCTCGCTGCAGTTAGCTCCTCGGAGTGCAGCTGCATTGAGAAATCCAAGCCCCGGCGAGGACTCGACGCAACACAGCTTGGCTATGCAGCAGGGATAGAGCCGGGCTCTACAGCATCCAGCTCCTTCCACCGGCAGAGCTAACCACTCCCCGCCTGTGGCCACCGCTACCTGCTTGCCACGGCGGGGTTACGTCCGTGGGCTTGAACTTGAGCCAAGGCAAAAACCCAACAGACTGAACAGTGCAAAACGAGCAGAATGAATCGTCATCACCAACCCCCCCGCCAAAGCTGTGCAGGGATCGTGCCATTTTGATGATAACTCCCCCCCCCCCACACACACACACACAATTTGGGCAAACACAAGACACTCCGGGGGCGGCCAGGTCCGTGGCAATGTCTTAGGAGTTGATTAGTTCCCTAGAAAACCCTAAAAACTGGCCAGAGCCCAATCCAAGCCAACAACAGGCAAATAAGCCATGAATCATTCCACCTGCGGCCCCACACGAAGGGGCACGGGGTGCGCTTTCCTTTTCCCTTCGGTCCCTCCGAAGGGAGATTCGTAGCAGTGACATCTCTGGAACACGCGCCTTCTCCCCACGTAACAAACCCCTCGGGCAGATACAAGCCCCTTCGTCTCCAGGCCCTGACCGCCCCCCCCCCCCCCTTGCTAGGAGTAAAGATAAAGGCAGCTTAGGTCTCACCTGGCTCTCGGCGGAAGGGGCAGCGGCAGCGGCTCACCCAGGAGCGATCCCTTGCCCAGGTGGCACTTGTCCACAGAAAGCGTTGGCTGGAGCCCAGGAGAACGGTCGTGGCGCTTCTCTCCTTTTTTATATTTGTCTTCTTCCCTTTTGGAGAGAACCCTCCTCTCCCCCCTCATGCAGCAGCCTCCCTTCTCCCTGTGACGAGCACTGATGCGATGCCCATTCATTCAGCTTTTCCCCCCCTTCCGCCTCCCTTTCCCTGTACTGAGGTTGTTAGTGATGCTGCAGCAGTGCTGAGAGCCCCTTGAGAGCACAGTGCAGAGAAGGGAGGGGGGAGGAGGGAGTTGCAAAAAAAAAAAAAAAAAAAAAAGGAGGAGGGCTGCCCCCAAAACCAGACCTGGATCTGCAAGAGGACTCTGGAATTTTACACCAGGAAACGAGGACAGGAAGCAGGGCTGGGCCAAAGCTGCCACTGAACATTGCATTACCAGCCACTGGCTGCTTGACTCCCGCACCAAATAAACACACCGGAGCAGCTGAAGGACTCAATAAGTTATTAGCAAGAAGCTGCAGGTTCTATAAAGAGGCTGGCAGCAGACAGGCCCTGCCAGAGTTCAGGCTGTGTCAATGTTCCCGCTACACGCCTTTATTTTTAGAGGTGTAGAGCTCACCGACTGCACAGAAAAACTACCACTCAGAGGTGAGCGCTGGCGTGAAAAATTCCATGCCCAGAGCAATTATCGTTTCACGCTGTCTGTCGGGTTTTAACAATGGGAAGTGAATTCAGTGCTGGGGGAAGGTGGCATGTTGGCAGCCCTCATAAGAGAGAGAGAGAATATTTGGTGCTTTTCTACCACCTTCCCTCTGAAGATCTCAAAGCACCCTATGGCCTGCAAGCCCCCAACCCACATATCAGCCCCATTTTACAGAGAGGGACTTGTCTCCAATCATACAAGTGATCAGTGGCTGAACAGGAATTGAACCCATATCTCCCAGGTTTTCCTGCACCAAAATTTTCTCACCCTATTGCCTCCCTTGACCCTAGCCTAATTCTTTCTGCCTTCTTCACACCTTGGCATGAGCTTTCCCCACCCCGCTCAGCTTGCCCGCCCAATGTACGACCTGGAGGAACCCGACCGCCAGCTGCCTCTCTGTGGTGACACTTTAGGGGAGACAGCACACCCTGAAAGCACCCTCCCGGCTCTGTCTGCACCCCAAGGGCGACAATGCCACAGTTGCAGCACTGCAGCTACGGTGGAGTAGAGCCAATGCTTGCCAAAGGGGATTTTCCGTCTCTGTAGTAAATCCACCCCATTGAGCAGCGGTGGCTACTCCAGCCTAGCGGTGTTCACAGTGGGGCTTGGGTTGGTTTAACGACATCTCTCGGAGCAGGAATATTTCACAGCCTGAGCAAAGGACTTGGGCCAGCCTACGTTTTCGGTGTAGGCCAGGCCATGGTACTGTTGCTGGGCTAGTCGGTGAAATGCTCCTGGACTGGACTTTCCATGGGGCCCTGGAGTGGCTGCCCCAACGTGGCTCCTTTGCCTGGAAGGGCCCATCCCTATGTCTGCAGTTGAGTGTGAGGTGCAGCGGTGGGCCAAGAGTCCCTTCATTTTGCTTTGCATTTATTTTCCATGAAGGGCCGTTCCCAAGAGCTCCAGCAATGGAGCCTCAGTTGGCCTCGCCCTTGTGATGGTTAACTGTGCCATGGCCACTGCTGTAGCTCAGAAAGGGACTGAGACCACTGGCTCATGTCACATAAGTCACAGCCTGGACCTACAGCTCCCACACGTTTTTCAGTTGTCGGAATTCACTTGTGTATGGATGGGTAGCAGTTGGCTTCATAGCGGGGCTCATAGTTAAATCATAGGTCTGGGAGTCAGGAGATCTTGGTCCTAATTTCTGGTTCTGCCATAGACTCACGCTCTGACCTTGGGCAAGTCACTTAATCCAACATTTCCAATGGAAGCTCTGCTAGTTTGGAGCATCACATTTTTAGATGACTAAGGAACAGGCAGGTGCTATGTGGGGCACCCAGATACAGAAATGCCCAAATTTAGCAGCATGACTGAAAAACTGAAGCCTTACCCTCTGCACCTCAGTTTTCCTACCTGTAAGACAGCATAATGATGCTTACTGACCTGAAAGCTGGAGGATGAGTTGACACTGCTGTTGCTTTGAGATCCTGGGCCAGAATGCATTACGACATGGTGGTTTGTGTTATTGCTTTAGACCAGCATCTCTCAAAATGGAAGCCTGGCTTTCCTAGGGACGGCACCAGTCTCCGGGTATGTCTACACTACCCTCCTAATTCGAACTAGGAGGGTAATGTAGGCATACCGCACTTGCAAATGAAGCCCGGGATTTGAATTTCCTGGGCTTCATTTGCAAGTGCGGTATGCCTACATTACCCTCCTAGTTCGAATTAGGAGGGTAGTGTAGACATACCCTCCAAGAGCAATTGAAATCTACTAATATTTTCCTTCCTGGAGAAGTTACAGTCTAGATTCAGCAAAAGCACATCGGCCCTCAGAGCCGTGAAGACAGAACTGACCATTTGGCTGTAGCTCAGTCCTAAGGGGAAATAACCAAGCAAGAAATAATCCCCACGCACATGCACTGCTGTCTCTAGAACGCTCTCAGAGCGGGGCATTATCTCCCCAGTGTTTCCGGGGTGGCTGGATCCCTTTGCTGAGGCTCAGGGGACAAACACTACCTGCATGTTGGGAAAACCCTCTAAAGGCTTGTTGTCCCCAAATGACTTCTCTTTGGAAACAGAAGATTCAGAAGGCCGTTTGTTGGAGATGGAGATTGGGGCCTTGAGACATTATGGAGACAGGAATGGACTCCAATGGCTCGAGCTTCTTCCAAAGGCAGCTTTCTGCCACAGATCGATGCAGAAGAGAGCTCCTAGCACCCAGCGTGGGTACCAGCCAATCCCACTCCTTTCAGTTTCCTGAGAGCAGGGCTTTCACCATACCCTTCTGCAGCCCTACAGCTCCTAGGGTGTGTCTAGACTACATGCCTCCTTCGACGGAGGCATGTAGATTAGCCAGATCGGAAGAGGGAAATGAAGCCGCGATTAAAATAATCGCGGCTTCATTTAAATTTAAATGGCTGCCCCGCTCTGCCGATCAGCTGTTTGTCGGCAGATCGGGGGAGTCTGGACGCGATGCCCCGACAAAGAAGCCTTTCTTCATCGACACAGGTAAGCCTCGTGAAACCAGGCTTACCTGTGTCGATGAAGAAAGGCTTCTTTGTCGGGGCATCGCGTCCAGACTCCCCCGAACTGCCGACAAACAGCTGATCGGCAGATCGGGGCAGCCATTTAAATTTAAATGAAGCCGCGATTATTTTAATCGCGGCTTCATTTCCCTCTTCCGATCTGGCTAATCTACATGCCTCCGTCGAAGGAGGCATGTAGTCTAGACACACCCCTAGTGTCCAACCTGATGGGTGGGGAATGAAGATAAAGGCATGGCTGCCATTCATCTTGCCTGCCAGCATGGCCAGGCTGTGCGGCTCAGGGTATATTCTTTATGGCAGAAACACGAGTCGCTTTCAGTGGTCTTTTCACAGACGACTTTGGCAAACCCACAAAATCAAAATTTTGGTTAGAACAGAAACAAAATTTTCCCATTTTTCATCAGATCAAAAAGTACAAGAAAATTTCATTTGGGGTCTGGCAAAATGTTTTTATTTTTAGTTTGGCCATTTTAAACTTAAAAAAAATTAAAGGAAAGGAATTTTGAATAAAAAATGTGAAAGGTTTCATTTCAAAAATATCAAAATGAAGTTTCATCTTTTACAGATTTTTAGGGTTGTTTGCGGTTTTTTATATGAATAATTTGGCGCATTTTGACGCATATTCACAAAGCATTTTGTGTCACCAAAGTGGCGTTTTTTTGCCCATTTTTTTCTTGAACAGTGACCCCCCGAGCTCTGTTAGTAATATCATGGAACTGAGTCCGCACGCACATCCACCCACCGATAACGACTATGCAATTTGGCATAGTCCCTCGTAGGACTGATAGACAGATTTTATTTGCCAATTGTGTTAAGTGTTTGATTTTATTGCGTTTTATGTTTTGCAATTAGCCTCCCCTCCCCTCTGTATTTTGCCAATTGTGTTTTAAATTTAGTGCCGCAATAGGAGCACACTTCTATTAGGGCTGTTACTGTTCAGTTGTCCTACTACACCGCCACTACCACAATAGCGGCAGCAGCAGCTGTGAGAGGAAGTAATAGCCTCTTCGGGTACGTCTAAACTACATGGCTCCGTCGATGGAGCCATGTAGATTAGTGTGCTTGAAAAAGGGAAATGAAGCTGCGATTTAAATAATCGCTGATTCATTTACATCAAATTGGCTGCCGTGCTGTGCCGATCAGCTGTTTGGCAGCACAGAGCGGTAGTCTGGACGCTCCACAGTCGACAAAGGAAGCCCTATCGACCGCCCCAGTAAACCTCATTCCACGAGGCATAACGGGGCGGTCGACAAGGGCTCCGACCATGGAGTGTCCAGACTACCACGCTGTGCCGCCAAACAGCTGATCGGCACAGCATGGCAGCCATTTTGATGTAAATGAAGCAGCGATTATTTAAATCGCCGCTTCATTTCCCTATGTCTAGAAACCTCATCTACATGGCTCCGTCATCGGAGCCATGTAGTCTAGACATACCCGAACTAGATGTAGGTTGCCTGGAACATACCATTATAAAGAAAATTATTGTGCCCTTTTCTTGAAGTGCTCTAGCCCCTCCATGGTTTGCAGCAGGACCTTGGTTTGACAGGGAGGCTCCGTGATCGCAAGGACAAGACTTTTTCAGGTCTCAGAAAAATCTGCCGCAGTTTGCTTCAGTTCATGCTAAGCTGTCAAAAATTGCCACTTCCCGTTTATTTCACAGAGTTGGTTTCTATCTGAATGACAAAAATCCTCATCACTCTGTTGCTGTGGTTCTCAGAGCGTGGTCCACGGCCACAGACTCAGAGCTCGCCCCCCTGCAGAGGGGAGCCTGCGCTGGCTCTCCAGCCCCACATCTCCCCCCCACCGGTGTGGTTGGAGCACCAGTGCCTCCTTCCCACAGGGTGGGGAGAGCCCCGAGCCTCAATGACCGGATCCAGCTCACGGGGACAGGATCCGTATGCTGCCACTCCCCCTTCCATCGGCTGGGTAAAGGGCTGCTCTGGAAACTGCTTGCCTGGAGGCTTTCTCCGTTGGTCCCATTGACTGGAATCCACAGTGGGGACACGGAGCCAGGTAAACACCCCTCCATCTCTCTCACGCCCACACCCCTCTCCCCTCACACACTCCTGACCCTCATCCCGCTCCTGCACCCTCCCTCCTGCCCAGATCCCCCCACCCAACTTGCTCCTTCCCCCTCCCAGCCAGACCCCCCATCCCCAGCCCACTCCATTTTGTCAGCATGGGCAGTTGGCTGGTGGTCCGCAGAAAGGGTTGAGCAGGGTGGGCCAGGAAGTTTGAGAAGTCCTGCTCTGTTGCATGGCACGTGCATAGCCCTAGCGTCTCATTGCCGAGTCTCAAAGAGGTCAAAATCCAGATGGGACAATTGATTTGTCCCCCCATCCACACCCCCTTTGGGAGAGGGTGCTGCGCCTGGAACTAGGAGTTTCAAACTCATTTCTACAGACTGGTGCTAATAAATCTGTAGCCTCACACCCCACGTTTCACTTTCCATCTCCACTCTGTCCTCCTTTGTCTAGGCCTAGGGGACACCTAATTACACGTCACCCGCTGTGTGCTCTACTGGACGGACGCTGCTCAGTAATGAGGCAGCTGTTCAACGTCTAGTTTTCCCCTCCGCATTCAGTGTGTTGTCCCTGCCTTATTTACTGCGCTTGAACCAAGCCACACATCCACCGTGGAATTATTGATTTCCTCCTGGATTTTTCTGTAGCAATGGAGAACCAAGTGATTCCCCACACACTAATGAATTTATCTTTACAACTCTATTGCGAGAAAGCAGAGGATTGGCCTCATTTTACAAATGGGGAAACTGAGGCAATATCCCAAAGCCTCACAGTTAATGGCACAGCAAGGTTTAGAATGCAGGGCCACCTGATTCTAAACTCCCTGGCCAGCCTCCAGATCAGACTGCTTTACTGAAGGAGGCATAGAGAATGCCCAGCATGCACTGCAGTTTTGTGTGTTCAACACCTCTGAAAATCAGGCCCAAGGCATCTCTGACCGGGCTCCCAGGAAATGAAGACCATGGAAGTTGTGGCCCCTTGTGAAAGTTTCGTGTTCATCACCACACACAGAGCCTGTAGCTTTGCCAAGATCAGAATCCAGTTCTCCAATTCAACTACCTTAACCATTAGACTATCCTTTGTCTTCCTGCAAGCCCCTGCCTCATTCACTACATGCCTTCCAACACTAACCACAAATGAGATGGGAGGGAGGGGAGACATCAGCCCCCTTCTCTCCACAACCCTAGTTCAGCCCCTGAACCCATCCTGTTGTGCACTGAACACAGCAGGGGTCCTGTGGAAAAAATATATTAAGACTGTATCATAATTTATACACACAAAGGACCTGAATTAACATTGCATGGCCAACCCTAATTCGGACATTTTCTGACTTTTGAGTGCCCAACTGCAAGCCAAATGACTTGAAAGCGGGGCGGTAGGGATGACATGGGACATCCCAGCAATACGGAACTGAACACTGATCGGCTACATGCCGGGTGTTTGCACATGTGCGATGCAGGGGCAGGATATGAATGGGGGATTTAGGTCTCAGAGTGAAGTCGTGTATGTGCCAGCTGGTCAGTCCCTGGGAGCAGAGACGTGGTGGAGCAAAGCAGAGAGGAGCTGCCTCCCTGGGCGCTGACCAGAGCAGGTGGCCAGTGCTGTTACCAGAATGGAGTACTTTGCTTTTCGCCCAGTGCAGCCCCAGGCCCTGTCTGCAGGGTCCAAACCACCTGCGCTCAACAATGGCAACCCTGGCAATCCAGACACACTGCGGGAAGTGGGGGATCCCAGGTGTTCTGGGCAGAGCTGGCCCCCAGGAGGATGGAGGGAGAGCCCCAAGAAAGCAGAGGTAATGTATTGAGATGAATGGCTGTGAGCGACACAGTTTGTATGAACAATGAAGGGACCCAGGCGGCTTTTGCTGGGGTTACCCACCTCTGGGCATTTGGGCAGCACCCTCTAGGCACAAGGAGACTAGGAGAGGGCTGAGGCTTTGAGCAGCAGGGCGTTTACGTTCTTTGGCTGCTGTCCGGGAGCTCTGCCAAGCTGGGGATAAGGGAGATGTGTCCAAGAGATGGCGCAGGATGGGTCTCCCACTGAGGCTGTGCAAGTGCCTGCCCAGCCAGGGGCTGCTGCGGAGTGCTCCTAGGCCTTACAGTGCTCACGCTGCAGAAGCACTTGGGGGGCAGTTAGGTGGTAAAGGATTCTCTGGGGATCTTGTGACCCCACTGACATTGGACTAGAGAAGAGTGGAGGAGGGGGTGGGGGGGCGGGGTGACATGACACACATAGCTCAAAAGGAGGCAACCGCCCCCCCACCGCCGCCACACACACTCCTGTGTACAGTGAACCTCCCCCGCTAGGCTCTGTGAGCCCGCTGACTGTCTGCCAAGACTCACCTAGCTCTTGCTCTCCCAGTCGGCGCCCAGTTCACTCTGGCCCAGCCCCCGTTCGGCCCAACTGGCGATTCCACAGCTTTTGTCGCGTCTGTTACCTTCTGAACTCAAGGACTGGTAAATAACAGCCCCTTCAAGGCCAGCGCAGACGTAAGAGTCCTAATCAATACAGAGGGGATAAAACTCAACACAACCCAGCTCGACTCCCCCGATCCAAACATGCCTCGAAGTTCAGGTAAGTTTGAGACAGACATTGTGGCTCAGACCAGTCGGCGCCAGCGACAGGCAGGTTTGCGTGCAGGTAACAAAACACAGAGAATGTACAAGTGCCACCTGGAGAACCCTGGGAAATGCAGCAGCGCGATTCCCACACCTAGAAATTGCTGCAGATCCAGAACAGCGCGTCTATGGACTCAGTTACAAAGGAAAGAATACAGTGTTATTTAAAGCATGCAGAGAAGAACTAAGGTCACCCTGGGGCTCTGTCTGATCCTGTCTCAGATGGCATGTCAGGCTGCCAGCCCTCTCGTGGAGTCTGTGACCCTCTGACATTCCCCTTGGGAAACTGCCCCTTCCTGTCTATGGGTCCGGTTCACACAAAAAGCCTGTTTCACCAAGGAACAGACGGGCAGTGAACAATACTACACCCCCCGCTAGATCAGTCATCACAATCCTTCCTAACAGGTAAATGGCCATTTTTTCACAGTCCATCCAGCATCGGTGGGGCTTAAAATGAATGTTTCTGAGGTTCCTTCTCTCTCTCTCTGGGAAAAGCCAGGGGACTTCCCTGCTGGAGATCTGCAGCCAGATTATGGGCCCTCCTCAAAGCTGGAACAAGGCAAAGGGACTGACACCAGACAGTCTGGTCCTGAGCTCAGATCCCATGAGGAGAGGGAATAGCCTCTTACATCAGGATTTGGCAGTGCCCAAGTCCTAGGGAAGCTGGTATGCTGGAGAGCCACCAAGGGAAGGGCACAAGGGCTTGGCAGGAGTGAAGCACAGAGGAAGGAGAACATAACGCATGGGGGTAAATGTAGCAGCACTGTGAGCCCGTCACTTGCAGGTCACTGAATTTGGCCCAATATGTGAAGAGACGGGTAAGGGCAGGGGCATGTAATGCACTTACCATCCCAGAGGGGGGAGAATTATTGATGGGGACCCAGGAAAGGCAGATCTAGGAGTAATGGGATAAAAGTGAAGCAAGGAGCTCAGTGAGATTCCAAAAGGAATTAGATCAGCGATGGGCAACCTAGGCTGGTGAGTGGGACGCAGGAGTGGCCTGGCCTCCCTCCTCTCAGTGGGCCCCAAGGTGGCATCCCAAGACAGGGCACTTTCGCCAAGTGCGCTTGCCTACCTAGAACTCCCCAGTGCTGACTGGACTGTAGCAGAGCTTTGATTGGCTGCAGAGGGAGTGCCCGGCCCACACAGTCAGTGTTGTGTGCAGCCAGCATCCGTCTCACTTCACAGGCCCTTTCTTTTGTTATGTGTGTCACTTTAGTAACACCGGTAGTGAACAGAAACTAGCAGAAACTAGCAACCCTGCACGTGGGCAACAGTAACAAAATGTCTCGCAGGCCACTCACGATGGGCCACATGCGACTCATGGGCTGCAGGTTGCCCCCCACCGGATTAGACACTTAGGAATAAGGACAGCACCTGCAGGTCCACTGGCCCAGACAGAAAACATCCTAAGGCCACCAGGGTCCATGCTGCAGAGCAGATGCTGCTCCCCACCTGGAGCCAAGGTGAAATTTCCCCTGTGGTACCGCCCTGCACAATTACGTGCACGAGGAGAGGTTTGTGATGGCCTCCGAAATATTTGGCACGAGCCCTGGACAGGCACAGGACAACCAATTGCTCTGGTGCAACGTGACAATTCTTATGTTCCTTAGGACAAGTGGAAACATTTCATGATCATGTCAGTTAGGTTCTGGACTAGTCTTGCCATCCTGAGAGTTATTTATATTTAGGCTAGACAAAGCTCTTGGCAGTATTCCACAAGGCCCAATCCTGCATTGAATGGGAGGGGGAGCAGAGACTATAGTGCAGAGATGGCTGCCTTCTTTATACCCTAAGAAGCAAATATTTTTGCTGCTAAATGTGAGTAAGCATGGAATGCAGTATCCCTTGGGGACTCCACTGTAGAGCAGAACCTTACAGCCCTGAGGACAGACGCTGCTAGACCCCAGCTTTCTGGTTAGACATACCCTGGCAAGGAAGCAGAGGCCATGTAGGCATGCGGGCCAGCTCCAGAGAAGAATCGAGCTGAGGGTCCCGCAGCCCTTCCCAAACAACAATGCACTAAGGCTCACAGGACTCTTGACTTTCCAGGGTCTGAGCAAGAGACCATGGTGCAGCCAATACCCAGCTTTGCTCTGCACAGCTTGTCTTCTCCTGAAACCCTCCGCAGGCCCACGACAGACTTACAAAGCCCAGGCTAGGGTTCCCAAAGGCACCACTGGAGCTGACTTCCACTAGGATTTGGGAGCCTCGGGGTGTTTGGATAAATCCCAGCCCAAATGAATGGTGGAAGGACAGAAAGGAAAGAAGAGGGGGCGAGGAGAGTCAATGAGGCTGAGCAGAGGGAGGAAGCTGCTCCAGAGAGCAGGGGCTGCAGGGGAGAAAGCTCCTGCCCCAGCAGCGATAAGACTGGGCGGATGCACAAGAAGGAGAGTGGCGGCCGGACAAGAGAGAGGAGGGAAAAGAGGAGCAGAGGAGCACGTTGCCAGACATCCCTACCTCAGCGAGTGCAATGCATGGGGCTTAGCACACATGGCTTGATCACCCGCTCCTGCCCGGCTTCAGAGACTGTGACGCTACCACCCCGGAGCCAAACAAACCTCTTGCAGCTCTAAGGTGATGGCTGGTGGGTTTGATGCCGAAGGTCGGGAGCCACAGTTCGTTCACAAATGGACAAGGAGAATGGAAGAGCTGGGCTTGTAGGGGCTGGCCAAGCCCGGGGGTGTGAGCCACTTGCTCTCTGTGAGCGCGGGGGGGAGTGGGAAGATCCCTCTAGAGAGGGGGAAGGGCTACTGATGCTAAATGGCAATGAACAAATGGGAGAAACTGGCCATGAACAAATTCAAGCCGGAAATGAGGAGGGTTCTAGCTACCCTAGAGGAGGCTCTGGAACAGCCTCCTGATTGTGGGAGCAAACACCCTAATTCATTTGGAGACAGACTGGTCCAATGGGAGTGGGATTGTACCAGTGGGCTGGGCTGGCCTCTCCAGAGCTCCCTTCTGGTTCCTCTTTGGTCTCCCGAAGCCTTGTGCTTCATGGCGTCAGAGGTCAGGAGCTGCCTGCTCCCTCCCTGTACTGCTTTGGTTCCGCCTCCTTCCACTAAAGCCGTGGGAATAACCACAGCTGGTGACGGGGCAGAGGTGAGCGGGGCCAGGGCTCTGCGGCAGCCCTGAGCATTCTCCCTCTCTCAGGTGCCTGGCTGGCTGCTTTTTGCTCACACGCTCGGGGCCCAAGTGACGGCCCAGTGAGGGGTCGGGAAGGGATTGTGCCCAGGTCGGATTGGCAGTGACCGTGGGATGGTTTCGCCCTCCTCTGCAGTGCAGGGGGAGGGACCCTTGCCAGGATGAGCCAGCTCTATCTCACTTAAACAATTCCACAGAGTCCTCAGGCACTAGCGCCCTCCTCCGCCCCCCCATCCCTCCTGTGTCTGCCTGTGGCCCAGAACAGCCTAGTCTCCCATGGGCTGTAACTCATCGGTGACCTGTCGGTCCATGGGTGTGACATGTGGGTGATGGGTGATGCTGGCGGCCTGTGATATGCAGGAAGCTAGACTGCATGACCTGGTGGGCTCTTCTGGCCTTCAATTCTGCGAGGGTTAATAGTCACTTTTCAGCGTTTCCGTCCAGCAGTACTGCTGAGTTCTGCCCCACTTTGCTTTTGGTTTTCTCTCCTCTGGCAGTACCGCAGGGAGGCTGGGTCTGATGCTGGACTACAAACTAGTTTCTTGCCAGCTTTATAGACAGCTTAACAACCAGAAGACCTTTAGTATAATAAACAATGAAATTCTCCTTCTGAATCTTTAAAGGCAGTAATAAAACCAGGATGGAAATGCTACACAACGGTCATAAATGATGTCACTTTCCCCATGCATGTTGCTTGGCAGCCAAAGGCTTAGAAATGTCAGTTTTTGATTTCCAAAGAACCCCAAGCCCTCTATTTTTAAATCGCATGCAGTTCCATGCGGAAGGATGCTTCCGAGCACGTGAACATCCAGACATGTGTGTGCTGAGAAAATGGGCGCAGCTTTCTGTTAAGTAGAGATGTAAATTATGAGCACTGATTAAGCAGAAGGCAGATTAAAAAAATAAAAGCAATCTGGTAAGGAGGAGGATTGGGGGACACATCCAATAAACAGAAGGGAAGAAAGAAAAATTAACAAAATAGACAACACGGAGAAAAAGATTATTGCGGTTTGGTAGCGCTAACAAGCAAGACAGACATGCCACGTGGTTCAGGTGCAGGTTTGAGTGACCTGGCCAGAGGAGCTGACCTGTCTTTGGCCAGTGTTTGAATCTATGACTGGGGTCTCTGTCTCTGCGAGGTGGCTCTGCTCCGCCCCGCCCCCCATCTTAATGTCAAGTCAACATCAAGAGGTTCAGAAGTTCAGGTCAGACCACAGAAGATTTTCCTGCCTGCTAGTGATTAGAGGGGCTTATCTGAAAGCTGGCTGGGTTTCCAAAGGCAGCTGTTCCAGACTTTTTGAAAATCAGACACTTTTGCTTGGTCCCTATTTGGGCAACTAAAATGGAGGCATGTCAAATCCCTAATCCCACTGGAAAACTCTTAACCTCCAGTGTTCAGGTGTGTAACAAGGGCTGGAAATCTCCGAGGGCACCGCTTTCTTGTCGACGTCTAAGAACTCCCCTTGGCCAGTTGGGCTGAACACACCAAAGCCACCTCCTTTCATCACTTCCCCTTCCTGCCTAGGATCCTGGAACCAGGAACCAACACCCAGGCCAAAAGCAGGTCTTCAGTAATGACAAGCCAGGCTCCAAAACAACACTCCTGATGTATCAGGCTGCCATCGGCCGTTACCTAGACCCCACCTTCTACACGGGGGTGAGATCACTGTCGAATGCTGTCAGGTTAGACCCTGTTCTGAACCTGGTACCAAGATGTTTCTCCAGGAGATGTTCTGTTACGAGCCCTCTGGAATGTGTTCATGGCCTCAGCTTAGTACCTCTTAGTTTTGAGTGTTTCAGTAATACCAGCCCTGTTCTTGGCAACTTCTGTGAGCAGGGCCTGCCTCCTGCTCACTGCTTCACTTTGCTTTATATTAGCCAAGTCTTGACCCTTGTTGGCCTAGGCCTCAGGCCTCACAGCAGGCCTGTGATACGCGGGCTTATGTTTCAGGCCCTCATCTTATTACAGCTTGATTTTCATTTACAAACGCTCTGTTGAATCTTCCCTGTTACATGGCGTTCAGCTATGTCTGATAACTGTTCTGTACAAAAGTTGCAATGAATTTGCTTGAGTCTGAAGTTAGGCTTAGTTGCCTGAAGTTGCCAGGATCACCTCTGGAGCCTTTTTTTCAAAGTGGACATCTTCAAAGAAAGATTTAAGCAATGGATTACATACAACAATTAGTTGTTTCGCAATTCCATATTTAAGAGCATAAGAACAGCTGTACTGGGTCAGACCGAAGGTCCATCTAGTCCAGTATCTTTTCTTCCAATAGTGGCTAATGCCAAGTGGCCCACAGGGAGTGAACAGAACAGGGAATCATCAAGTGACCATCCTCTGTCACCCCCATTCCTAGCTTCTGACAAACAGGCTAGGAACACCATTCCTACCCATCTTGACTAATAAGCATTGATGGACTTGTTCTCCATGAATTGATCTAGTTCTTATTTGAACCCTGTTAAAGTCCTGGTCTGCACAACATCCTCTGGCAAGGAGTTCCACAGGCTGAGTGAAGAAATGTGAGTTCCTTCAGAACTCTTGATGAAATCATCCAGTCCTGGTGACTTATTGCTGCACAGTGTATCCATTTGTTCCAAAACCTTCTCTATTGACACCTCAGTCAGGGACAGTTCCTCAGATCTGATCTATGATTCTATGATCTGTCCCCTAAAAATAGGCTGACCAGAGTGACCAGATGTCCTGCTTTTAAAGGGGCAGTCCCAAATTTAAGCCCTTCTGCAGGTGCCTGGATTTTTTTCTTAAAAATGGGCAAGTTATCCCATGTTTTCTCTCTCCCCTTCCATCAGTACTGCTGGCAGCATCCTTGCTCACCAGCCTCCCTCTCCCACCCATGAGAGTGAGTGGGTGAGTGTACGGGGGGTGGTCCAGTGGCTGACGGTGGCTATGCAAGGCTGTGGACGGGTAAAGTTGAAGTGTGTGGGGCTGGCTGTTCCCCCAGCAGGTCTATCAGTGCAGTCCAGGCTGCATGCTGGCTGGTGAGAGCAGGCAGGCAGAGGCTAGTAATGTGTCACCTCTGCTGCCCCTCCCTCAGCCCTTTCCTCTGACAGTCCTCTCCCTAGTGTGCCCATTTCCCCCCTACCCTGCTCCCATCAGTCTGCTCTCCAGCAGCCTGGCCTGCAGGCTCCTTCCTCCCCCCAGTGCCTCTGGCTGGGCGGCACCCAGGGGAAAGCTCAAGTCTCTATTGCCCAGGGCACTGGCAGGACCAGCCAAAGCCCCTTACAACACTGTGCCCTTCAGCTGAGCTCTGAAGTGGCAGGGGAGGGAAGCGATTTCCAGCCTGTTTGTACCCTACCCCTGCAGCAACCTGTGTAAGGCAGGAGCACTTAGTGCCCACTTCATCCACCACCCCTCCCCAGGAAGCAGGGGGCTGCTCTGTTCCCTACTCACCCTCTTCTGCTGGAGCCACCTCTCTGGCCAGGTTTTCTGAAGCCCCTGTGTGACCACCACTGGGCTGATTCAAACCTGGGATCTGTGGCTTAGTGTAGGAGCCGCTACAGCTTGAGCTATAAAGCCAGCTGGCTCTCAGCTTAGGCTGTAGAGCTCCCTTGTTCCTATCTCTTGCTGTAAGTGGTGTAAGTGCCACTGAGTGGGACAGTGAACCATACTAGGGCTACGTCTACACAGCTTCCCTCTTCTGCAAACGCCTATGCAAATGAAGCATGGATTAGCATATTGCTATGCTTCATTTGCATAATTAATTAGGAGCTGTTTTTGTGCAAGAGGTTTTTGTGCAAAAACCCCCTCTTGTGCAAGAGCTGTTCTTCCTGAAAAAATGAGGACGAATGGTTCTTGCACAAGAGGGGGGTTTTGCACAAAAAGACGCTGTGTAGACAGCACCTTTTTGTGCAAAAAACCTCTTGTGCAAAAATGGCTCCTAATTAATTATGCAAATAAAGTGCTACAATATGCTAATCCACGCATCATTTGCATAGAAGAGGGAAGCTGTGTAGACGTAGCCCTAGTGTGTGGGTTACACCTGCAGTCAGGTTCTCTGGGACCTGGTGCTCAATGCATCCTGAGGGCTTAACCCATTCCTGCCCGTGCTGTTGCGGGGGGCAGCAGGTGGCTGGGTTATGTCGGTGGCCAGAAGCAGCCTAGTGGTGTTAGCTGCCTTTCAACTCGGTGTGCGCAGGAAGGGACAAGCTGCTTCCAACCACAGGGAAGCAGGGAGGGGGAGGAGGGGTAAGAGAGCCTCTGCAAAGACAGCCCTTCCCCCACCTCCCTGCAGCCGGGAGCAGCTCCTGTCCCTTCCCTCCCACACGAGGACACTTGGGGACAGGAGCTGAGGCAACATTGTTCTAAGAGCCTCTCCTCTACTTGTGCTACATCGACGACACCTTTGCTATCTGGACCCACAGGCAGGAGGCCCTTGAAGAATTCCACTGGCATTTCAACAATTTTCACCCCACCCTCAATCTCAGCCTGAGACCAGTCTGCACAGGAGACCCTCTTCCTGACTACCTGGACACTACAGTATAAATAACTGATGGTCACATAAATACCACTCTATTCCAGAAACCGACTGGCCACTATTCTTACTTACATGCCTCCAGCTTTCATCGAGAACACATCACATGATCCGTTGTCTATAGCCAAGCCCTAACATACACACACAGTTGCTCTCACCAAGAGACCTGAGTGAAACTGACTGGTAAAGCCAGGCGAATACCCAAAAGTCACCTACTACAGGAAAGACCCAACAAAGAAAGCAACAGAAGACCACTAGTCATTACCCATCGCCCCCAGCTAACCCACCTCTTACTCATCATCAAGGATCTACAGCCTATAGATGACAATCCCTTGCTCTGACAGACCTTGGGAGGCAGGCCAGTCCTCAAGTACTGACAGCCCCCCAGCCTGAGACAAATACTCACCCCACAACAGAAACTCTAATCTAGGAACCTAGCCCTGCAACAAGCCCCATTGCCAGCTCTGTCCACACCTCCAGTGACACTATCACAAAATCTAACCACATCAGCGATACCGTCAAAGTCTCGTTCACGTGCACATCTACTAATGTAATATATGACATCATGTGCCAACAATGCCATGTGCATCGGACGAACCAGACTGCCTCTATGCAAAAAATAAATGGACACAAATCAGACATTAAGAATGGCAACATCCAAAAGCCCGTAGGGGAGCACTTGAACCTCCCTGGGCACATGGTTTCTGACTTGCAAGTTGCCATTCTCAGGTATATAAAAAAAATCAAAACCAGACTTCAAGGAGAAAGTGCTGAGCTGGAATTCATATGCAAATTTGAAACCCTGAACCTAGGTGCAAATAAATACATGGAGTGGTTCTCACATTACCCTAATTTCCCGTTCAGATACTCTTACCTTCTCGTCCCTGTTGGAGAGGAGCCTTACCCACTCTGACTTAATTAGCTCTGAGGTCACACTCCCATCTCTGTACTTGTCCTCTCTTTCTGTCTTTCTTTCTTTCTTTTTCTCTTCAGCATCTGAGGAAGCTAATTGCAGCTCATGAGAACGTTATGCTATAATGCCCTAATAAATTTGAGAGCCTTTAAAGTGCCAACGGACTTGTTGTTTAAATCTGACGGTTTCTCTTCCATTTCTGCCTCTCTCCTCTTTATTAGGAAGAGAATCCCATCTAACAGATTCCCCCCAGGAGATGTCTCCATCTGAATGGTGTGCTCTTCTGCACGTGCCAGCTTTCCCTCAGGCCATAGTTTAAAAACTCCTCTGTGGCCTTGTTAATGTAGCGTGTCAGTGGTCTGGTTCCAATGGGGCTTTGGTGGAACCCTTCCTTCCAATATAGGCTTCCCCTTTCCCAAAAAGTTCCAGTTCCTTATACACCTAAATCCTCCAATCACCATCCTCTCATCCATCTAGTAAGATCCTGAAGTGCTGCCTGTCTAATTGGTCCTGCTCATAGGACGTGAGGCATGTCGGAAAAAGGCCCTAGTTTCCTAAACCCAAGATGCTGGGCTTTAATCAAATTATGCCTCTCGAGATGCTCTTCTCTCAATTAATTGAGCAAAATAACTTATAAAGTTGCTTAATTTTTCTCCAAACTGATGTTATGCTAATTGCTCTGTGATAGCTCTGTGGCTGCTGTGCTTGCTGCCTTTAAGTCCTCAGGAATCCTGCCTGTCTTCAGGGAACTCATCAAAACTGATCTTTATTTCAGGAGTTTATTTCTCACCTAATTTTCCTGTAAAAGTGACCTGCCAATGGGAAAACATGTTAGGGTGCCCTTGTTTGTTTCTTAGTGATTGACAAGGAAATAATAAATGTTCGGGTCATGGCCCTCTTGCTTTATGAAAATTGGCTTCTAAATATGCATATGTGTAACTCAAAGATGCTTTCAGCAAAATGCTTTACTTGACATAACCTTTTTAAAGTTAAATGTGTAGAATGTGTATATTCTATTTCTATGCATGTATTATTCTTGTACGTGAAGTTAGAAACATGAAGGCTACGTCTACACTGGCATGATTTTCCGGAAATGCTTTTAACGGAAAAGTTCTCTGTTAAAAGCATTTTCGGAAAAGCGCGTCTAGATTGGCAGGATGCTTTTCCGCAAAAGCACTTTTTGCGGAAAAGCGTCCGTGGTCAATCTAGACGCGCTTTTCCTCAAAAAAGCCCCAATCGCCATTTTTGCGATCGGGGCATTTTTGTGGAAAACAAATCTCTGCTGTCTACACTGGCCCTTTTGCACAAAAGTTTTTCAGAAAAAGACTTTTGCCAGAACGGGAGCAGCATAGTATTTCCGCAAAAGCACTGACAATCTTACATGAGATCGTCAGTGCTTTTGCGGAAATTCAAGCGGCCAGTGTAGACAGCTGGCAAGTTTTTCTGCAAAAGCAGATGATTTTGCAGAAAAACTTGCCAGTCTAGACACAGCCGAAGTGTAAACCTAGGCTACGTCTACACTGGCGGCTTCTTGCCAAAACTTGCTGGGTGTCTACATTGCACGCGTGTACTTGCAAGTAAATTTGCAGTCTAGTGTAGGACTATTCCCACGAGGAATAAGCCCTCTTGCACAAGAGCTCTTGAGCAAGAGGGCAGTGTAGACAGGCAACATGAATTTCTTGTGCAAGAAACCCCAATGGCTAAAATGGCCATCAGAGCATTCTTGTGCAAGAGAGTGTCCACACTGCCATAGAGGCTCTTGCGGAAGAGCACATCTCTTGCGCAAAAGCACATGCCAGTGTAGATGCGCTCTTGTGGAAGACTTTTTGCACGAGAACTCTTCCTCAAAACAGTTCTTGTGCAAGAAGCTGCCAGTGTAGATGTAGCCCTATTGTATCACTTTAAGTCTTCTAGTGGTACTTAAGGAAACTTAATGGCCTGGTGCTCAAGACAATGATCTATAAATGGGTTTGTTTTTTCTGTAAGCCCAAACTGTGGTTGGCCCTAAAAAGACATGTGACCATGACATCTAGTGCTTGAATCCATCCTGAATTTGGTATTTTCCATGGGGATGGGGAGATAAATCCAAGGATTCCTGCCCTAAGGAAAGTCTATTAAGGAATGGGAAGCAGTCAGTCTTTTGTCTTCAGGTAGCCTTTGAAACTGCCTTTTCACCCTAAGACTACATCTACACTACCGGGTTTTTATGCAAAAACCTGTAGAGCATACATACCTCAAGCACGTTTTTGCAGAAGAAAATTTACAGTGAATCGACAGAAATGAGGGGGTTTTGCGGTATAAGTTTACCTCTATCTACAAGGAAAAAATCCTTTTTGTGCAAGAGCTCTTGCGCAAAAAGGTATGCGTGGATGGGAAACAGGGCTTTTTTACGCAAAAATAGCCTATTGGAAGAAGCTCAGGTGCCCTGGTAGCCATTCTGTTAATGGCAATCAGAGCTTTCTTGCAAGAGAGTGTTCGTGCAGTCTGGATGCTCTCTTTTGCAAAAGCACATCGCTTTTCCGATGCGCTTTTCCAGTGTGGACGCGCTCTTGCACAAGAAGTTTTTGCAGAAGATCTCTTCCGCAAAAAGCTTCTTGAGCAAGAACCCTGTAGTGTAGACATAGCCTAAGAGGATACACATAAAAAAACAGAAAAAAAGAAGGCACAAAGGGCTGTAGACCCAGGCCAGAGGAAAAAATCAACTCTGTCTTGAAGCATTTTATCTGAAAAAAGGACAAGGGCGAGGACTATACTTTGAAACAATGTCTTTTAATGTACCAGGCTTAATTGGTGCGTTTTGTTTATTTTGGCTTCGTAACTTACTTTGATCTGTTTTCACTTGCAATCACTTAAATGTTACTTTTGTTTATCATCAAGCCCAGTGTAAATAATTGTTACCTGCAGGGAGCAATCACTGAGCATCTCCCTTTCATTGATAAAGAGACTTCAAAAACAACTGGCCCTGCAGCACCTTAGAGACTAACAAAAAATGTAGATAGCATCCTGAGTTTTCGTGGGCACAACTCACTCCTTCAGATGTCAAATATGGAGCAAGAGGCAGAGGGTCAAATATAAAGCAGAAATAGAGGGGTGAGGGGGAGGAGAAAGAAAAAACCTGTGAATTAAAGTGTCCATGCTAAGTGAGACTACAGGCAGTCCCCGGGTTAAATGGAGATGCAGACCAGGGAGACGCGGAGCGGCTTTTCTCAGCAGACACCTCAGCTTGAGAATAAAGGACTGAGGGAAGTGAGGTGTGGGAGAATAAAACTGAGCTCTGGAGAAATGTTTGGCTAGAGTTTCCCCTACAATATGTACCAGTTCCGACTTACATACAAATTCAACTTAAGAACAAACCTACAGTCCCTATCTTGTACGTAACCTGGGCACTGCCTGTAATAGAGTGGCTGTAAGTGCCTGCTACTTAGCTTTTGATGTCATTTGAGTGTTGAATAGAACATTCCATCCAAAAAATGTTTTTGTTCAGTCCCTGGCTAAATGTGTAAAATTTTCAAATGACAGCCAAGTCTGCAGTTTCTGTCTCTAGTTGGTTCCTGAAATTGCTTTGTAAGAGGACAGCCACATTTAAATCTGTTAATGAGTGTTCAGGCAAGTTCAAATGTTCCCCAACAAGGTTCTGTGTTACCATTTCGAATAGCTGATTTGTGTCCATCAATCCTTTGTGGTGGAGACAGTTCAGTTTGGCCAATATACGAGGCAGAGGGGAGTTGCTGGCACTTGATGGCACTGATCACATTAGAGGACATGAAGGTGTATGACCTCTGATGTGGCAGCTGATCCGGTTAGATCCTGCAATGATATTGCTTGTCTAGATGTGTGCACAGAGTTGACACTGGAGTTGATTGCAGGGGTGGGTTCCTGGGTGAGTGTAATGGAGGTGTGCTGCGGGGTTGTTGGAAAGAATTTGCTTCAGGTTAGGGGGTTGTCTGTAGGCAAGGACTGGCCTGTCCCCAAGGCCTGTGAGAGTGAGGAGTTGTTTTCCAGGATAGGCTGTAGATTGTTAATGATGCGCTGGAGGGGTTTGACTTGGGGGCTGTAGGCGATGACTTGTGGTGTTCTGTTGTTTTGTTTGTTTGGCCTGTCTTGAAGAAGCTGATGCCTGGGTACTCGTCTGGCTCTGTCAATCTGGTTTTTCACTTTCCAGGGTGGGTATTTCAGTTTTAAGAATGCCTGTAGACTTTCTGTAAGGCTATGTCTACACTCGTGGCTTCTTGCGTGAGAAATATGCAAATGAGGCTAAGCGTGGAATATTACCGAGCCTCATTTGCATACCTAATGAGCCGTCATTTTTGCAGAAGAGGCTCTTGCACCAGAAGAAGCTGCCTACACTACCCCTTCTTGAGCAAGAAAAATCCTCTTGCGCAATGCCGCTATGCTAATTATTTTCAGGAATAACGGCAGTGCACAAGAGGGTTGTTCTTGCGCAAGAAGGGGCAGTGTAGACAGCTCCTTCTGGCGCAAGAGCCTCTCCTGCAAAAATGGCGGCTCATTAGATATGCAAATGAGGCTCAGCAATATTCCACGCTTAGCCTCATTTGTATATTTCTCACGCAAGAAGCCGTGAGTCTACACTCATAGCCTAGGTGTTTGTTTCTGTGGAGTTGGAGCAAATCCAGTTGTATCTTAGGGCCTGACTGTAAACAATAGATTGGGAAATGCATCTGGGATGGAAGCTAGAGGCATGTAGGTAAGTGTAACAAGGCGTTAGGTTTCCGGTATAAGATGGTGGAAATGTGTCTGCCATGTAATTGTACTGTAGTGTCAAGGAAGTGGGTCTCTCGTGTGGACTGGTCCAGGCTGAAGTTGAGGGTGAGGTGGAAGTGGTTGAAATCCCTGTGGAATTCTTCCAGGGTCTCCTTCCCGTGGGTCCATACGATGAAGATGTCGTCAATGTAGTGCATGTAGAGTAAGGGAAGTAGGGGACAAGAGCTGAGGAAACATTGTTCAAGGTCAACCATAAAGATGTTGGCATATTGTGGGGCCATGCAGGTGCCCATAGCTGTGCCGCTGACTTGAAGATATAAATTGTCTCCAAATTGGAAATAATTGTGGGTGAGGACAGTCACAGAGCTCAGTCACCAGGTGTGCAGTGGCATCATCAGGGATAGTGTTCCTGACAGCTAGATTGATAAAGAGAGCTAATCTTATGAGTGTTCTCCTTGTAAAACGAGTACGATGGATTTTTCCTGGGTTTGGGTCCTTTTGGGGGCTATATTAAGGCCCTGTAGCTGAGCCGGTCTAGAACTGTGCTGGGTCAGGGTCTGTGTTGAACTGCTGGAGGGTGGAAATAAATTGCCCAGGAGGGGTTGTGGAATCTACATCACTGGAAATTTTAAAGAGTAGATTAGAAAGACACCTGTCAGGGATGATCTAGACAGACACCTGTCAGAGGTGATCTAGATCAGTGTTTCTGAAAGTGCTCCGCGAAATCACTTTCAGAAACACATTAACTGGTCACCCTGGTTTATTTATTTACTGGCTCCGCGGCCATGGAGCCTTCCGGCTCCCATTGGCCCCGTTTCGTCCTTTGCAGCCAAAGGGGAGCAGCAGGAAGCGGCGTGGGCCGGGCCATCACTTCCTGCGGCTCCCCTTGGCTGCAAAGGATAAAACGGAGCCAATGAGAGTCGTGAGGCTCCATGGCCTTGAAGCCAGTAAATAAACAAACCGGGGCGGCCAGTTGACGTGTTTCTGAAAGTGATTTTGCAGAACACTCCCAGAAACACTGATCT